>NW_027142494.1:165000-765000 GCF_026170545.1 Melanerpes formicivorus | reverse complement strand
GAGAGAGAAAAGAGAAAAAATGTTAGAAGCAGTTTGTGTTAATTGGAAAGCAGTTAATACAGGCCTTATAGCTTATCAGTTTTCAAGGCCAAAGCCTTGGCTGAAAGCCCAGGAGCTGCAAGCTGCTGCCTGAAGGAGAAGCGGAAGAAAGACTGAAGCTAAAGTGCCGGAATGCCCAGGATACCCTCCTGCACTCCCAGTTCAGAAGGGGCTTCCTCCCACTTTACCAATGAAATTAGTTTAGATTGTTCTTTTCATTTACCAACTTCCATCCACCATATTCCCTTTCTTAAGGGGACAACGTCAAACAGTCACATTAGTGTTCCCTTTAATCTCCCTGGCTAGATTCAATTCGAACTCTGCTTTGGCTTTCCTAACCAGGACTCTTGCTGCTCGGGCAGCTTCCTTATATGCCCCCTGTTCTACTTGTCCTTCTCTCCACTTCCTGTAGAGTTTCTTTTTAAGTAATAGTGTGTCCAGTAGCTCCTTGCTCATCCAGGCAGGCCTCCTAGCATTCTTACCTGCTTTTCTCTTTGTTGGTATACAGAGCTCCTGGACACAGAGGAGGTGGTCCTTGAATACTGACCAGCTGTCCTGGGTCCCTCTTCCCTCCAGGGCCTTGTCCCACGACACTTTGGCTATCAGATCCCTGAAGCGATCAAAATCTGCACGCCTAAAGTCTTGGGTCGTGAGCTTGGAATACTTCCTCCTGATTGTCCTGAGGAGATTAAATTCACCTGCTTCATGGTCACTGCAGCCTCACGTTGCTTACCAGCCCTTCCCTGTTGGTGAGAACAAGGTCCAGCATAGCACCATTTCTTGTTGGTTCCTCTACCATTTGGAGGAGGAAGTTGTCTTCTATGCAGTCCAGGAACATCCTGGATTGCTGGTGCCTTGCTGTGTTGTCCCTCCAGCAGATGTCCGGGTGGTTGAAATCACCCATGAGGACCAGGGCTTGTGACCTGGAAGCCGCTTCTATTTGCCTGTGGAGGGCCTCATCTGCTTGGATCTGCTGGTCAGGGGGCCTGTAGGAGACCCCCACAGTAATATCTCCTTCCCCTGTCCTGCCTTTAATTTTAACCCATTCACTCTCAACCAGCTCATCATCCCTCCCCAGGTGGAGCTCCACTGATTCCAACTGGTTGTTGACCAGCTGCAGGGAAAGTTCCAGAACACACACTGCAGACTGGTCAGGCTCAGGCTGCTAAGCCAGAGGCAGCTTCTACATCAAAATATGACACAGAACAAACTTATCTTTGGTAGAGAGCTCTAGAACTTGGGCATTGTGGCAGATGGGAAAGGCTATGACCACTGCCAATCCCCAAGCATTAGTACAGATATTGAGGCATAAAAATAACCCTGCCAGCAGAAAGCAGAGAGCAAGCAAGCCATGGGTTGGAGAGGGAGTTGTGCCTGCTGCTCCAAAGGAGGACTTCATCAGCTCAGAACACTTGACCAAAGAAGTGTATCCCTGGGAAGGCAGAGAGCCACCTTCCTGGGCAGGTGCTGGCAGTGCAGAGGCTCTCCAATAACTGTCTCAAGCCCATTACAGAAATTCCAGTAGGAGCTCAGAGAGATTGTGTAAGGTTTGTAACAGACCCAGGAGCACAAATGTCTATAACCAGGAGTAAGCCTGCTAGGGACCTGGCTATAGAACCCAGCCAACACAAAGTGAAGTCCAAGGCAGTGAGTGGCTTTGTAAACAAGAGCCCCTCTGCCAAACTCACATTACAGCCTCTGGGGGAGGAAAGGGTAACCCATGCAAGGGACTGGTTGGTGCTGCCAACATTAACATCTTAGGATCTTAGGTTAAGTTTGGAAATGTCCAGCTGGGACGGTCTGGAGTTTCACAGCAGTGTGGCTAACAACAACACAGTTAGTTTGCAATAGAACCAATCTATAAGAACCCAAAAAGAGAGTGGTAATGAAATGTTGAGATGGCCTTCATGTCTGTGTGAGACCCTGGAGGTGATGAGATGTGCAACAAAACCATATGAGAAAGGATGGGAGGGAAAAAGAACCAAGTGCTGCATCCTTGAAGCAGATGGGAAAGGCAAGCGGGGAGAAGAGCCCCTGTTCAAATCAAGATGCAACAGGGAGCTGAGTGGGGATAGGCTGTGGGAAAGGGGAGTTGTAACATTCACCTATGCCTGAAGAGGGAGCCACAGGCTCCGCAGGTCTGGGCCCCTTGGCTGCCCTTGCAGCCCTGGTCCTGCTCTCAACTGCTCTGTTAGTTTGTATCTCAGTTCATGGTGGTGGAACCAGCTGGGCCTGCACCACAATATTTATCACAGTTCTGGAACACCACCACAGCATTCAGTTCAGTTTCTGCCTGTGTGATGTCTCTGTAATCATTGGCTGTGATTGGAAATTCTCTGTGCCAATAACTCCTCACCAGGATGTGTCTTTGCTCACATGTTGTATGGTTAGCTACACCCTACACCCATTGGAAAGAATTTCACTGCAACCCAACTACTCCTGCAGCACCCTGATTCCATCAGCCTGCTACAACCACCAAGAGAAGCAGGACAAAAGACTCTGCCCAGAGTCCACAATGACACTGAAGAAATCCATTGAGTGCTAAAAGGAATCAAGAGGAGTGGAGAACACTGGTGGTGGAAGTCCTGTTTGGATGGTGTCCAGCAGCAGCTGGGACACTGCCCCTGGTGTCACAGCCACTGTGATTTTCCTGCCTGCTCTGCTTTCTGCTTGCTGTTCCACATTGGTTTGTAGTTAGGGTTAGGAGGATGGCCAAGCAAGTCACACTGCTGCAGACATTTCCCATCATCGTTTCCTGTGTGCTTTGTGTCACTGAATGACATTGAAGAAGACTTTGGAGGCTAAGGAACCACCAAATTACCATCTCATTTTGATTGGTTGATGACATTCTCTGTTGAGAGGCACAGAGACAAGAGGCAACCACACAGCCACTATCTGGCTGAGAGAAATGCACTCAAGTCACAGAGCAGATTGTGCTGGCACAGTCCCCCTGTCACCGGAGACCTCCTCAAGACCTGATGGGATTCCCCCTTCCTCCTTGCCTAGGCCATGAGCTAGCCCAGAGTAAGCCAGGGATGGATCAGGACAGACAGAAATAGAGCACTGAGAGGTGTCCTTGGTGTGCTGCACCCTCACTCTCCCAGCCTTGCACTGCTCTCCCTGTGGCTTGGGTGTTTGTCACCTCCTGCCAGCTCAGTGCATCTGTGCTTGGATCACAGCCAACAGGGAGGTGATAGAAAACTCTGAAAGTCAAAAACCTTCAGGGTCTGTGCAAGTGGCAAAAGATCCCAGGATGATTCAGCATCCAAGGTTCTCCAGATCAGAGAAACACCTGATGAAAGTCAATGATCTCCCCCTCTAAAAACAGTGACCCTAAAGCCAGGGCCTTGGAGCTCTCCTGGATCACAGCAGCTGTGTCCAGCATCTCCCCCACTCAGATATCTCTCAGGCACAACCTGCACCAAGGGCCAGCACCAAGTCAGACTTCTCCAGGCTCAGGTCTTGCACCCTAAGAATTTTGAAGCTTTGTGAGGGTTTGCCCTGAGCTCCAGCAGAAGGAAACTGAACTCCAGGACACCCTCTGCCAACCACCTCTCCACCTCTCTGTGTTTTTCACAGACACCTTTGTTGTCACCAGGGACAAGGTATCTATCATGCACGGAACCCATTCAGCTCTGTCCCTGTGTCTGTGTGCTTGGTTCTTCTCTCCAGGCACAGCCACAGAAATAGATTTGAATTCAGGATCCCTTGCAGTCAGTCAGGGTCAGCCTTGTCCTTATCCACTCTGTCATTCAGAGGCTCTTGGATTAGAACACATTCTGCTGAATCACCTTGTAATCCCCAGGTGGGCATTGACAGCAATGGGGAGGTTGGGGAGGGTGAGGAGCAAAGTTGTCCATTCAATGTCAGACTGAAGGACAGATGTTCCTGCAAGTGCAGATGTCCTGCTGAGACAGCCTGGGTCAGTGTCACTTGGGGAATTATCATCTCTGCTCTAAACTGAAACGGAGTAAAATATTTTATCTTTGGCATAAAAAAAATTGAGCTTTGTGAGGTGCACTTTGAAATCCTGAAGAAGAGTGCAGAGACACAAACATCTCCTGAGGGCACTTGGGACTCATTGCAGGAACCTCAGGTACTGAGAGAAGACTGAAGAAACTTCTTCAGAAGTCAGAAGGAAAACACAAAGTGCCTTGAAGCACTGATTGGCCCCACTGAGGGGCATTACCAACAAAGCCTCCCAAGGGCTCCTTAGAGCAGCTCAGTGGAGGCCATGATTGCAGCAGACAAAAGCAAAGTGCAGGAGAGCAAACTCTGGGTTTGGTTTATGGAGCAGGAAGGCCAAACCCTGACCACAGTGCCTGGGCAGGCAGATCCTGTCCCTCATTTATGGGTCAAGGCTCCTCAGGTGCTGTGGGGTGTGGGATTTGTGATGCTGAGTGAAGGACAAGCGGATGAGAGTCCCCAGCCTTCCTGGGGCTGTTTAAGGAGGCTCTGAGGACCCCCTGGTGCCTTAGGAAGTCTCCTCACAGCACTTGGTGGTGGATGATTGCCACAGCCAAGAAGGCAAAGCCTTGGGTTCTCCTGATGACTTCCAGCCTTGCCAACGCCCACTGCCATCCCCACCACAGGTTGTCCTACACTGTCCCCCACACTGGGTTTGGTTTCTGCAGCAGAAAGGCCAAACCCTGACCTCAGAGCCTGGCAGTCAATTGCAGTCTCAAGCTAAAATTTCACTTCCCTGGCCTTGGTGGCAGAGGCAACTGCCATAGACAGAAGGAGAAAGACCTCAGTGCTGTTGAGCTTTCAGCCTTGCAGGTAGTGCTACACTGCCCCATGCCTGCAGCTCTTTCCCTTCATGCTCTTGACACCCATCTTGCTTTCCTTGCAGCTCTCACCATGACATTTCTGTACCCTCCTGTGGCAATGCCAGCGATGAGCAGTGTGAGCAATCTGGCAGTGTAGGCCTAGAGCCTGACATGGTGATATGCCATGCTCAGCACAAGTGCAGAAGTGGCTAGCAATGTAGTAAAACAGTGCTGTGCCTGCAGCATGTAACTAAAGCAGGGCACTGGTAGCTATAAACACAGAGAATTATCTGGGAATAACAGGACACATGCCTGCATCAACAACCTTGTGTGCCAATAATCTATAACAGTACAATGTGTGGTCACTTGTAGGGAACCAATGAAGCGATGCCAACGATGCTCTCTGAGTCTATATAAGCTGTAGAAGTTCCCTTAATAAATGAACAATACTAGATCATACTGCTCATCTGTATTGACTCCATTCTATGTCACTGTGACCATTTGAGGCTGTGCCTTTAAGAGAGGGACAGTGCTGGGACACTCTGGCTGAATGTTTTGGAATAATAATAAAACCAATCAGATATTCTAAACAAATTTCATTGGTAGATTGGTAGAATTCAACTTTAAGTTTTGAGTTCAGTTGGAATCTTTCTCAGTTTTTCTCTGTCCTGCTTTTCCAGCCTGTCTGCTTCTGAGCAGCTGGAGTTCTGACCTTGGATAAAGATAAGCACTAATCCTACTAATAGGCCTACTAAAATTCTTCTCTCTTAATAACTGCCTTTTTCTCTCTTTCTAACCCTTTTTGGGAAAAAAGGGAGGGAGGGGGAGAGAGTGGGGTACAGGGGGGGAACCCTTCTCTGTCCGGAGGAGGGAATTTCGTTCCTGTATTCTTTTCTTTTTTCCTTGTTGTATATTTCTGCACATATATTGTAAATACTGTATATATTGTGTATATTTAACCTGCCTTTCCACATTGCTTGTAAAATATAGCATTCCTTCCGCTTCTCTGGCTGAGTTAGCTGTGGTTTTTTTCCTCTTTGTGGGGGAGAGAAAGCTAGGCCTTCTCTCTCAACCCACTACAGTCACCAACAGCTTGGAAGGTTCAGAGTGGAGATGAGGCCAAAGAAATGTCCCTCCGAGGGCAGAGCTGCTATGCATGAGGCCATCCAGAGGTGTCAGGAAATGGCAGGGAGAGCTGAGACAGCTCAGGGAAGGGATGGAAATGGCAGGGGGAGAGCTGGGTGGGTGCAACCATTTTAGGCTGTGCCTTTAAGAAAGGGACAGTGCTGGAACCCTCTGGCTGAATATTTTGAAAACATTCAGATATTCTACATTAATTTCATTGGTAGATTGGTAGAATGCAACTTTAAGTTTCAGTTCTGCTTGAGTCTCTCCATCAGTTCCAGTCTGTTCTGTCTCTTCAGCCTGTCTGCTTCTGAGCAACAGTGGCAGGACCTGTTAACCTTGAGATAAGAAAACTAATCCTTGCATGCGCTTTTGAGCCTGACAAGAATTTCCTCCTTAGTAATTACCTTTTCTCCCTCTCTAACCCTCTTGGGAAAAAAGGGAGGTAGGGGGAGAGAGGGGGTACAGGGGGGGAACCCTTCTCTGTCCAGAGGAGGGAGTTTTGTTCTGTATTACTTTCTTTGCTGTGTATTTCTGTATATATTGTAAATACTGTATATTGTGTATATATAACCTGCATTTCATCCTGCTTGTAAATACAGATTTAATTCATCTTGCTTCTCCGACTGAGTCAGCTGTGGTTTCTGTCTTTGTGGGGGAGGGAGAACTGAACCTTCTCTCACCACCACAGGGTTAAAAAGATCAAATTTGTAATGGGATAAGGGCCAGAATGTACTACAATGGGGCCAGGGGATCCCAACTGTTCTAGATCAGGGTCTGTACTGGAAGGGAACCAAGGGATTAAGTTTAGAATAAGCCTTGCCCAGTTTATACTGGTAGGAGATAAGGGCATCCAGTTCATAGTGGGACAAGGCCTAAGGTGTACTTGGAGGGGTAAAAGGGAGCTGGTTTAGACTGGGACAGGGCCCACACTGTACTGGGAGGGCATTAGGTGTCCAAACTGTACTGGAACGGATGCAGTCAGTCCTGGGGGAAGCCAGGGAATGCCTTTTGTACTGGGATGGGACCCACACTATAGTGGGAGAGGGCAAGACAATCCAGTTTATTCTGGAAGGAGGCCACAGCTATGCTGGGAAGAGTTCAGGGTATGTAGTTTTTACTGGGAAGGGGCACAGTCTGTACTGGGAAGGTGGTCATGTTACTGACTTTGCAGTTGGAGAGATTCATTTGATACTGGAACCTATGCAGGGCTTCCAGTTTATTCTCGGATGAGTCTCACACTGTACTGGGATGGGATCAGGAAAATTAGTTTATACTGGGACAAGGACAAGTTTGTATGTGGAAGGCTTAAAGGGACCCAGGTGAGGTGAGGCTCAGTTTCTAGAGGGATGGGATCAGGGTATCCAGTTTGTACTGTGATGTGGCCATTCTGGACTGGGAGGGTCAGAGTATGAAATTTATGCTGGGACAGGTGGAGCTGATATGGGAGAGAATCAGGATCAGTTTGTACTGGGGTGAGGAGCAAGTTTGACAAGAAGGTGTTCAGGAGATCAAATTGGCAAAGGAAGGTGCCAGCCTATATTAGGAGGGGACCAGGGGTCCAGGGAGTGCTGGTGCTCCCTGGCAGTGAGGCTGTGCTGGGACTCTTTTCTATGCCAACTCTGCATGCAGGAATTGTCCCTAAAGCTCTGGGAAAGGTCCTTCATTTTGTTTAACCAAAGAAGGAGCAGAGGTCCTGTTACATGAATTCTCAAAGAGAAAAGCAAAGCAGACAGTGAATTAGAAAGGTGATGACAAAGAGGAAAAATCCACCCCTACCACCAAAAGATATAGAAGCCAGGCTGGGCCTGCACTGAGTGACATCAGAACTGCTCTGCAGGAGAAGACAAAGAGTTTATTGCTTCTGAAAGCATCCAGGGATCAGTTTGCTCAGGGCAGCCTTGATCTCCTGGCTCCTCAGGCTGTAGATGAGAGGGTTCACTGCTGGAGGCAACACTGAGTATAGAACTGACAAAACCAGGTTGCAGGATGTAGAGGAGATGGAAGGGGTCTTCAGGTAAGAAAAGATACCAGTGCTGAGAAAGAGGGAGACCACAGCCAGGTGAGGGAGGCAGGTGGCAAAGGCTTTGTGGCGTCCCTGCTGAGAGGGGATCCTCAGCACTGCCCTGAAGATCTGCACATAGGACACCACAATGAACACAAAACAAACAAACACAAAACAGCCACTGGCCACAAGAAGCCAAAGTTCTCTGAGGTAGGACGTGGAGCAGGAGAGTTTGAGGATCTCGGGCACTTCACAGAAGAACTGCTCCACAGTATTGCCCTGGCAGAGGGGCAGGGAAAATGTATTGGCTGTGTGCAGCAGAGCGTAGAAGAAACAAGTACTCCAGGCAGCTGCTGCCATGTGAACACAAACTCTGCTGCCCAGGAGGGTCTCATAGTGCAGGGGTCTGCAGATGGCAACATAGCGATCGTAGGACATGGTGGTGAGGAGAGAAAACTCTGCTGAAATGAAAAAGAGAATGAGAAAGGCCTGAGCAATACATCCTGCATAGGAGATGTCCCTGGTGTCCCTCAGGGAATTTGCCATGGATTTGGGAACAGTGGTGGAGATGGCACCCACGTCAAGCACAGCAAGGTTGAGGAGGAAGAAGTACATGGGGGTGTGGAGGTGGTGGTCCCAGGCTATGGTGGTGATGATGAGGCCATTGCCCAGCAGGGCAGCCAGGTAGATGGCCAGGAAGAGCCAGAAGTGCAGGAGCTGCAGCTGCCTTGTGCCTGGGAATGGCAGGAGGAGGAAGGGGGTGATGGAGCTGCTGTTGGCCATCTGCTGCCTCTGGCCATGGAGACCTGTGCAAGGAGGGAAAGGCAGTGACAAGTTAGGGCACACTTCTCTCAGCCTCATTGTAACCCCTGTCCCTGAGCTGCATGAGGAATGGATCAGCTCATTTCCCATCACTACCAACCAGGGATGGTTCATCACATCTTCAAATGCAGCAGGGACCCAGAATTGCCATGAAGATTCCTCTGGTGTCAGAACAGAAAGTGACCAACAGCCCAATCCCAGGGAATGAGAGTCCCATGGAGAGGTAGAGAAACAGGGAACAGCTCTGCAGTGCTGCAGAGACAGTGAAGGGAAGAGAGAAAGGCAGAGGGGCTGGGGGTGAAGCCTCCTCCTTCCCCAGCTCTGCTCACTGCTGCTCACAGGATGGAGCTGAAGAGCTTTTGTCCTCCTTTTGTGTGCACACTCCAGGTGCCTTCAGATGAATGTCAGCTGCCAAGGTTGTGACTCCTGACCTGGAGTCCCTAGCTTTGAGGGCACTGCTGGGCCTCTGCTGGGTAGAAGAGGAGAGCAAAAGGTTGCATTAGGAAATGTGTCTGCAGTGCAGAGAATGGCACAGAGGTTCCTGATCCCCCTTGCCAGGGCATCTCTGACAGAAGATCCCTCTCCGCCTGCAGCCCATGTCCCTGCTGCTGGCAGCTGTCCCTGCCAGGAGCTGCTTCTCTGTTCCTAGCTTTCCTCCCTGTCCCTGCTGACAGAGCCCATCCCACCTCCTGTGTGCTGAGCTCTGCCCTTCAGACCCCTCCCAGCAGCAGGACACTGCCCAGGGGCAGCTCTGGGTGTGCAGGGGCTCAGGAAAAGCTCAGACAAAGGCTAATGAGACCTCAGATTCTTATGAACAGCAGTGAAATTCTAGTCTCACACTGCCCTCCCAGCACACCAAGGGGATCAACATTCAAAGCCAAGACTCCTTCCCTTCCAGCAAAATGCTGCCTTGATGCTCTTATGGAAAACCCCCTCAGAAATGCCCAGAGGTGAGCCAGGACTGTGAGCAGCTCTGGCCAGCACAGTTCTCTCCCCACAGCAGAAGGACCCTGCCCTGCCCTGCTGTGCCAGGGCTGTCTCCTGCCACTCACAGCTTCTCCCCACAACACTGTGTGGAGCTCCCTGGGCAGCCTCAGTGCTGACCCTGGCAGGCAGCACAGTCCCTGCCCCAGCACACGCCCCTGGGCTGCAGGGACCCTGCTCTGAAGGACAGCCCTCACCACCCCTGCCTGCACCCCAGGGCTCCACAGCTCTTCAGAAAAGCCTGAAAAGAGCCTCTGCACAGGAAGATTTCCTTCCAGCCCCCACCAGCTGTGGCTGTGCCAGCTTTAGGAGATGCCTCCAGGAGCTGCACCTGCACTGCCCTGCCCCCACAGACTCACCGTGTCAGTGCCTGCAGTGACTTCTCCTCCTGTCAGCTCTCAGTCACCCTCCTGGACACCTCCAAGCTCTCTTTGCCTTCTTCATCGTGCTGAGATCCACTGGCAGTGCCCTCAGCCCTGCTGTGCAGAGCAGAGGAGCTGCTCCTGGGCACAGCTGACACTATTCTCTGCTGCCTACTTTCCAGCAGCTCCCTCCAGCCATGGAGCTCAGCCCAGCTGAGCAGCAGAGGACCAACCCAAGGGCATTTTAATGACCCTCTGGTGGCTTTGGTGCCATGTAAACATCAGAGACTGAGAGGGAGATGATGAAACCTCTCCAGAAGCTTAAGTCACTTTCAAACTCTGAAGTTTCTTCTCTTGTTGATGGGTCCCAGTGAGGACACTGCTGGGAAAGTGTCTCCAGGCTGTGGTTGGAGCAGAGAACTGGAGGCAGTGCTGAGAGGTCAGGACAAGCAGAGGAAGATGTCTCTGATGCTGAGCAAACCTGGAGGTGTTTCATTAATGCAAAGGGTCAAGCCCTGACCCCTGGCCCCTGGACAGGCAGATCCTGTCCCTCACTCACTCCTCAGGGGGATTCCTGGAGCAGTGAGATGTGAAGAGGACCAATGCCAAGGGCGGGATTATGTCACAACCCCTCCCAGGCTCCTGAGGCTGGACAAGGAGGCAATGAGGCCCCAGGGCTGCAAGGAGGAGTTGTCTCCTCAGAGGCATCAGTGGCACAGACCACAGCCAGAACCAAAGGCAGGAAGAGCTTGGCTCTGCCAGGAGCCTTTCAGCTCTTCCACAGCCCTCTGTCATCTGCCCCTCAGGCTGTCCTCTGCTGCTGCATCAGCTGAGCCTCTTTCCCTGCAGGCTGTAGTCACCCAGCCAGCTGCCCCACCTTGCTGGCACCTTCCTTTGTTGCTCTCTCTCCATCCTCCCTGGCTCTTCCTTGAAATATCAAGACTTGAGCTGGTCCAGGGTGCTGCTGGGTAACATCTTGCCCCACAGCACTGCCCTGGCAGTGACATTTCTTTCTCCTCATGTCCAGTCTGGACCTCTCCCACTCCACTTTGTGGCTCTATTTATTCTCATGCTGCTCTTCACTAGTCAGGAAATCTTCTCATGTCTCAAACCACTCTCAAGCTACTCCTCTACTCTCCTCATTCTCCACACCACTGGTCTCAGGGGCTTCAGCCACTACCTTGTGGTCATATGTCAGATGCCTCCAAATCCCTGCTCAAAGGACAGTGGCTTTAAGCTGAAAGAAGGCAGAGCTAGATCAGACATAAGGAGGAAATATTTTGTGGTGAGGGTGGCAGGACACTGGAAAAGGTTACCCAGAGAAAGGGAGAAGAGAAGGTTCTGAGGAGACTTTGTTGTGGCCTTCCAGTATCTGAAGGGGGCTCCAAGAAAGCTGGGGAGGGACTTTTGAGGCTGTCAGGGAGTGATAGGACTGGGGGGAATGGAACAAAACTAGAAATGGGTAGATTCAGATTGGATGCTAGGAAGAAGTTCTTCCTCATGAGGGTGGTGAGGCACTGGCACAGGTTGCCCAGGGAGGTGGTGGAAGCCTCATCCCTGGAGGTTTTTAAGGCCAGGCTGGATGTGGCTGTGAGCAACCTGCTCTAGTGTGAGGTGTCCCTGCCCATGGCAGGGGGTTGGAGCTGGCTGATCCTTGTGGTCCCTTCCAACCCTAACAATTCTGTGATTCCTCATCCCTTGAAGTGTCCAGGATCAGGAACTCTGAGCAACCTGAACTGGTGGAAGATGTCCTTCCTTATGGTCATGGGTTTGGATTAGTTGCTCTTTTAGGTCCCTTCCAACCCAAACCATTCCAGGATTCTTTAATTCTAATATCCCCAAGGCCTTCTCCACAGGGCTGCAGATACCTACAGACACCATGGACGTGCTTTCCCTTCACTTAGCCCCCAACAACCTGACAACAAAGAAAGAGTTGCCATTTTTAGGACATGAATGGCCAGGGCTTTGGAGAAACAAATCAGAACCCAAGTGCACCTCACTCAGGAGAGGAAAGCCGCAGTGAGTTCGACTGAAGCAGGAGGATAATTTGACACAGTTAATGAAGCTGATGGACTTCAGCAAGGTGCAAGAGAGATGCAAACAGGTTCAGTTTGGTGTCAAGGTTCACTCTGTTACTTAAAACATGGATATCATACACAAAATTCCCTGGATTTGGGGTGGAATTAGAATGATTGTGACAGGAAAATCTCAGAGAGATTGGGAGTGAAGGGGGTCAGGGAAGCCAAGCTCTTCCTGCCTTTGGTTCTGGCTGTGGTCTGTGCCACTGATGCCCCTGAGGAGACAACTCCTCCTTGCAGCCCTGGGGCTTCATTGCCTCCTTGATTGTTTCCTTGTCCTTCCTTAGGAGGCTGAAAGGGATTGTGCCATAGTCCTGCCCTTGGCATTGGTTCTGTCTGTATCTTAATGTGCCAAGAAGAGCTCTGAGGGGTGAGTGAGGGACAGGATCTCCCTTACCAGCATCTGTGGGTCAGGGTTTGACCCTTTGCATTAATGGAAACACCTCCAGGTTTAGTCAGCATCAGAGACATCTTCCTCTGCTTGTCCTGGCCTGTCAGCACTGCCTCCAGTTCTCTGCTCTAACCACAGCCTGGAGACACTTTCCCAATAGTGTCCATCACTATTAACACTACAGGAAACTTCTGGATGCAATATTCCAGGTGTGGCCTCACCACAGCAGAGTAAAGGGGGAGGAGAATCTCCCTCTATCTGCTGGACAACTTTCTCTGAATGCACCCCAGGATCCCATTGGCCTGCTTGGGCACCAGGTCACATTGTTGTCCCATACAGAACTTGTTATCCACAAGGACTCTCAGGTCTCCTCTCCAGCAGACCACCTACCAGCCTATACAGCTGCAGTTTATTCTTCCTTCCCAGATGCAGAACTGAGCAGGATCATTGGACAAGATGATGTGCAAGGATCTCTTCCACAAGTATGCCAGGACAGATACAGCAGGTCCTCTGCAGAAGGCTTCTCCACTCAAGGCCTTTGTAGGAAATCTCCCAGATGGATCTGGTGAAACTTTGATCTGCTCAGGCTCTGGCCACAAGAAGGCTGATGGCTGAGTGTGCAATCCTATGCTCAGTTGTGTCTCAGGAACTCACCATTCAGTAGAAAGCCAAGGACTGTGAAGGGGGAGGTGAGGCCACTTCTGCCTCCTGAGAGGATTGGCCAACAGCAGGAACACAGCTGGGAAAGGGACTGTGAGGTCAGTTGTGTCTGCAGGAGCTGATAATGCAGCCCTGGGTCCATGGCTGGCAGATGGGCACAGTGATCTGGGAGATGCCCTCTGCCAAAGGGCCTGGACTGACTGCAGGAAGGGACTGATGGTTTGGCTGCTCTGTCTCTGCTGCCTGAGTACCTGATGGGACAGCAGCAGACACAGGGCTTGGTGCTGTCTATGCAAGAAACTGCCTCTGTCCACAGCCCCAGGAAGGCTGGGGACTGTCAGGCCCTTGTCCTCCACTCAGCATCACAAACTCTACAGAGATCCTAAAGGAAGGCTGGAGAGGGACTTTTCATGAGGGTATCTGGCAACAGGACAGGAGGGAAAGGTTTGAAGGTGAGGAAAAAGAGGTTTAGACTGGGTCTTAGGAAGAAGTTCTTCAGTATGAGGGCGAGCATGAACGCTCACTGCAAGAAGATGCCACGCCCGCCATCTTGGCGAACATGCCGCGTTCACCAGCCACCACCACTGCCGTTCGCGCTCAGCAGAGAAAAAGCGATAAAAGGGCAGAGAAATCTGTGGCTCAGTGTGTTCGATCCCATTCATTAACATCTTCCTCTAATATCGCCAGTGACAGCTTGGATTCGGAAGATGAAAACACCGATGCTAAGAAATCAAAGAGCACTGACTTTGCTTTACAGCCCCTCTTAGGAAAAATGGAGCACTTGGAGGCTCGTGGTTACGTCAGTTTTATGACTGCACCCCTCCTGCGAGCCCCGATGGCCCCAACTGATGGCACTGACTGATGCACCACCGACACTGGCAGCACCAACCATGGCAGTGGCCCCCCTCATGCCAGTGGCCCTGGCAGCCCCGGCAGAGGTCCCCATGGTGGCAGCCCCGGCAGCAGCCCCAGCAGCAGCCCCAGCGGCTGTCCCTATGGTGGCGGCCCCAGGGGCAGCCATGGCCATGGCCCCCGTAGCCCCAGCGGTGCCCCCCCGAAGCGGCAGCCTACCCCCCCCCAGCGGCTTCAGCTGTGCTACACTCCCACCCCCCCGCCTCTCACATCCCAGGCATTATCAGCAGACTATAGCACTGAAATGGAGGCTACAATCGAATTCCAATGGGATGATAGTTAAGGGATCGGGAGGTGGGAAGGATGGGGAACTGTCTCTCTGCGCCGGTGCAAAGGTATTGTGAGAAATGCAGTAATAGATGGAGAATCTGTAGATTTTCCTGTACATGCATCTCCTGTGGTATTAGAAGGTCAACAATGAATATGGCAATCTCTGGACTGAAAAATGTTAAAAGAAGCTAGGCAAGCCATAGCTACCTATGGGTTAAAGTCAGGATACAAAACTGCTGTAGTCAATCAGTTGTTTTCAACACACTTGTTATCCCTTTTGGTGCACGTATGTTGGCAAATGGCATTTACTACATGATCTGAGAGCAATCAACTCAATCATGGAGGAGATGGGTGCCTTACAACCTGGCATCCCAACTCCCCCCCCCCCCCTCCCCCCACATTGGGACCTGATTATTATTGATTTGAAGGATTATTTCTTTACAATTTGCTTACATCTGGAGGATTCAAAAAAGTTTGCATCTACTGAGCCATCGATTAAGGCAGACCCCACCCAACGATATCACTGGGTAGCCTTAAGGCATACAGAATTCTCCCACTCTTGCCAAATATATGTGGCTTGGGCTTTGTTCCCATTTAGACAGACTTATTGTGACTTCCTCATCCATAAGTCCATGGATGATATTCTAATTGCTAAAAAAGTTAGATCCTAAGACAATACTCTGAGTTTCAACCCATGTTAGCAAGCAGAGGGTTAAAAATAACACCACATCAGACCTTGCAACTTCTCGATAAGTGGCAATTCACTTGCAATGCCACAGAAGCCATGCCCCAGCAGACAGCAGACTCTTTACAAGGTGTCGTGGCTAACCATCTCATTGGGAGAGGACTTTTGCTAGATCATATCAGCAAATGCAACTTCTTGATTAGGCTTTACAATTAAGTCAGGATTTAGCAATCAAAGGGTGGTCGAGATTCCAGGACAATAAATCTGATCCTGCGCTTCTCACTACTCAGCAGGGTCTAACAGGGCCATTTGGTTCCTTTGTCGATACCTTACATATGACATTGAATACTAATCCAGATCTGACTCACGATATGAAGGTAAAAATGCTGGATATTTTGGCATTTGACAATGCTAATGAAAATATTAAACAGGTTCTCAGCATTTTACCAACAGGTGCCACTGTCTCATGACTGCAGGATGCAGCAGAACGGATGAAGCACCGGCAAACAGCAACGTATCTAGCCACAGCCATAGAAGCAGTCGTGAAACCACCAGTACGACCACCGCAAAAGGGTAACAACCTGGGTGGAAAACATCGTGCTTCTGGAAACCTAGGTACCTTAAATCAAATTGCCTGACTGCTGGACAGACTCGAAAGTGCTGTGCTCACTGTTACAGATCTAATCATTTTACTAAAGGTGCTCATAGGCAGGGAAACTGCTCCCGCAGCACAAGTACACTCCACGCGACGACACCAAACCAGGGTGTATAAAAATAATTTAAAAACAAAAATTGAAATGAATTAAAGATTAAAGAAAATAACTAGATTAAAAGTCAAAATATTAAACATATCAAAATAATAAATTCAGAATAGAAAATAATAAAATGAAATAAAATAACAAGAAACAAAAAATAAATAATAAAAGAAATACATTCAACATAAAATATGAAACAACTCAAATTAGACTTAAAAAGAAAAAACTATAAAAATAATTTACAAAATCAAATTGAAATGAAAAGAAAATAAAAAATTAAGTAAAAACAATTGCAAACATGTTAAAAATAATAAAAAAATACACATATAAAGAAATCAAACAAAATTAAACAGATTTATTAAAAGTAGATTTCAAAATATTAAAGAAATGAAGCAAAAAACTAATCACAAATTTTAAAATAGCTCACATTAAGAACAAACAAAAAACACTCAAAACTAGTTACAAAATCTGTGGAATCATAGACTCGTGGAATGAGTCAAGGTTGGAAAGGACCACAAGGATCATTTAGTTCCAACCACTGCCATGGGCAGGGACATCTCACACTGGATCAAGCAGGCTAGAGCCTCGTCCAGCCTGGTCTTAAACACCTCCAGGCATGGGGCCTCAGCCACCTCCTTGGGCAACCTATTCCAGGGCTTCACCACTTTCACGGTGAAGAATTTCTTCCTCACATCCAGCCTGAATCTTCCCATCCCCAGCCTTGTTCCATTCTCCCTAGGCCTGTCATTTCCTGACATGCTAGGATGTCCCTCCCCAGCATTCTTGTAGGTTCTCTTCAGATACCGGATGGCGACGATCAGGTCACCTCGAGCCTTCTTTTCTGCTAACTGCTAACTACAATCATCGCAATAAACAATGGCAGAAGAATCAAGACTATGAGGATACAGCATTTCCCATGCAGTCAAACATCGATCACAATAACTGCTATGATAATCTGGGATCAAACAGCATCAATCAGAAGAATGTACCACAGCATCATGTGAATTAGGACTGAATATTGTGGTTGCTTGATAACTTTGTATTCTCTCTTGTTAACTAAGTGTGCCTCTGAATGTAGACATCCTAGAGGGTTAAGTTTCATCTTTACATTTTGCTTAGTAAAGATCATTAACAAAAAAAAAAAAAGGGGGAAAGAGAGAATACCCCATAGCAAAAAATTAGCTCATGGCAACCCTAGAAATGCTGTTACCCTAGAAACATGAACCCTAGAAAGTGCTGTAACCCTAGAAACATCAACTTTGCAATGTGCTGTAACCCTCTCACCACAAGACAGTACGAACACGGCACAGCTGTCATGAAAATGACAATCAGCAAACCTGCTTAGCACTGACCTCAACGACAGTCACGATAAACCAAGATGTCAACAGAAAGCATCTAACTTATAACTGAGTGTCATGACTGCTTAACTGTTGTGTGAACATTAAGAGATCAGAATTACTAGGATGAGCAAAAACACATTATTCAGTGTAATTTTATATTGGGCAAAGCAATGAAGCTCTTTTTGCTCTTGTTGTTTGCCCGCAAGTTTTCTGTCTGTGAAGCTAGAGCCTGGCCAGATCTACCTTTACAGATTAAAGAAATCTTGCTCCCATTAAACAATTCATGATTTTTGACCATGCTAGAGAAAATAAAGATGCAACATAATCCTAAAGCAGATTGTAAGAGACAGTGCTAAGGATTGCATTTGTGCCTCAATCTCTGTGTGCAATGCATTCAGGCATAATCAAGTCTTCTCTGTCAATAAGAGGAGTGAAATGTAAAGACCGGAACTGTTAAGATCTAAGTTCTTCTTTACAATGTTTGTTACCTTTGACCATGTATTATGCCAGCTCTGTAGAGCATTGTAAGTAGTTCAACTTAAGCTTTGTGCCTTGTATGGGTTACACCAGTCTGTTAGACATGCTGCGCTACAGAACTCTTGCTTTTGCTACACAGCTTAGCTTTACCTTGCTTGCTTCTGTGTTTGCAGTAGCATCTTGTATGGGATGAGAAGAACTCCCATGACCAGATTGCTCACAAAAACAAAAAGGGGGATTTGTGGCAATGCCAGCGACGAGCAGTGTGAGCAATCTGGCAGTGCAGGCCTAGAGCCTGACATGGTGGTAGGCCATGTTCAGCATAAATGCAGAGTTAGCTAGCAGTGGAGCAAAACAGTGCTGTGCCTGCAGCATGTAACTAAAACAAGACACTGGTAGCTATAAACATGGACAGTTATCTTGGGACAACAGGATATGCACCTGCATCAACAACCTCGTTGTGTCATTAGTAGTTGGACCAATAATCTGTAATAGTGCAATGTGTGGTCACTCAGAGGGAACCAATGGAGCTGTGCCAACAGAGCACTCCGAGCTTATATAAGTTGTAGCAGTTGCCTTGCTACGCACTTCTTCTTCTGCCTTTCCTGTCTCCTGTTTCTTCTACACTTTACCGTGCTATACTTGCACTACAGGCCTGCTCCATAGGCCTGCACCTCAGGCCTGCACCATCGGCCTGCAACACTGGAACAATAAAGGAACAATACTTGATCACATTGGTCAGCCGTATTGATTCCTATCTCCGTCGCCCCATTACATCTGAGCTGTGAGGGGTTCAGGAGATGAAGTTTGTACTGAGATGTGACCAAGTCTGTACTGGGAAGGGTTAAATGCTCCTCCATGGCATCTACCTCTGGGTGTGCACCAGCACTGCTGGCATGGCCAGTGCAGCCATTGAGGTGGCCGTGGTGCCAGGTGAGGTGGGTGGGGGATGCTGTCATGGTACAGGGATGCTTTTGGCGGGCCCACAACCTACCTAGATGCCTGCTGGCAGGGATGGTAGCACCAGCCCTCATTGAGTCCTCAACCCCATCCATCACTGAGAGCCAGACCCTGGACCTTGACTGCGTGGTGGCAGGACCTGGCTCCAGCACCCTCCCCTAGTACAGCTCCTTGCCCGCCAGCCACCAGGTAGGGCCCAGGCAGCATGAGCAACACCCCAAGTGCTGCCCTGTCTCCCACCCTGTGACACTGATGGCTGTCCCCAAATCCAGGTCTCAGGCTCCCAGCTGTGTGTTCCCCACGTCACAGCAGTGGACTCCGGTGAGCACGTGTGCAGGGCCAGCCTGAGCACCACTGCCTGTGAGGCCTCAGTCATGGTTGATGTGGTGCCTGGCTCCAGCTCATCCTACGGTGAGAGCAGGCTTAGTGACACTACTGGGGACGTGCTGGGCCCAGCCAGTTGACCCCAGCTCCATCCAGATTGTAATATGTGGAGACCAGACTGTACTGGAATGGGCCCAGGGGATGCAGCTTGAACTGGAAGAGGGGCCAGGACATACTAGGATGGCATAAGGGCATCAACTTTTTATTGAGATAAGCCCTAATGTGTACCAGGAGGGATTAAAGGGATCCTGTTTGGACTGGGATATTGTACAGGTTGCACTGGGAGGGCATGAGGGTGTGCAGTTTGTACTGGGATGGATGCAGATGGTACTGATAAGGGAGTCAGGGAATATAGTCAATGCTGGGATGGGACCCAGGCAGCAGTGCTAGAGGACAGTATGATCCAGTTTGTACTGGGATGAGACCACATCTGTACTGGGAGGGGTTAAAGGAACCATGTTTGGGCTGAGTCTATACTGGAAGGGGGTCAGGGTATCCAGTCTGAACTCTGAGTAGAAGCAGTCTGTAATGGGAGGGGGTTAGGGTGTGAAGGCATGAGGACACCTCCTGTTCTGATGGCAGCACTGCTCAAGAGCACAGCTCTGTCCCAGAACCAGCCCTGGCCTGTCCCTGCCTGCAGTCCCAGCACTACCACATAGCAGCACAGAGCCCAAGCTGCCAGAGCACTCAGGACTTGCCCCAGCACAGAGGCTCAGCAGGAGAGGGTGGAAGGGAAGAAAGAGCAGCTGAGGACAGCCCAAGCTCTGGGGCTCCCTGGCACAGCTGCTGTGCTGGGACTCTGCCCCTCCCCCTCTGCACACAGGCACTGCCCTGCAGCTCCACAGAAACCTTGCAGGAAGGAACTCAGAGAAACAACTCCCTGCAGGGTCCTTATTGTGTTGACCACACAGGGAGCACAGCTACTCATATCTGCAGCATCTGGGTCACCCCAGAAAGGACAACACTGAACCAGAAATGGTCTGAAGAAAGACATTTGTGTGGGAACAACATTCTCCCAAGGGGAACAGCCCCAGCAGCAGCCAGAACTCCAGCGGCCAGGCTGGGTCTGCATTGAGTGATCTCAGAATTGCTCTGCAGGAGAAGACAAAGAGTTTATTGTTTATGAAAGCATCCAGTGATCAGTTTGCTCAGGGCAGCCTTGAGCTCCTGGTTCCTCAGGCTGTAGATGAGAGGATTCACTGCTGGAGGCACCACTGAGTACAGAACTGACACCACCAGGTCCAGGGATGGGGAGGAGATGGAGGGGGGCTTCAAGTGGGCAAAGAATGTAGTGCTGAGAAACAGAGAGACCACAGCCAGGTGAGGGAGGCAGGTGGAAAAGGCTTTGTGGCATCCCTGCTGAGAGGGGATCCTCAGCACTACCCTGAAGATCTGCACATAGGACACCACAATGAATACAAAACAGACAAAGGCTAAACAGACACTGGCCACAATAAGCCAAATTTCCCTGAGGTAGGATGTGGAGCAGGAGAGCTTGAGGATCTGGGGGATTTCACAGAAGAACTGGTCCACAGCAATGTCCTGGCAGAGGGGCAGGGAAAATGTATTGGCTGTGTGCAGCAGAGCATAGAGAAAGCCACAGGCCCAGGCATCTGCTGCCAGGTGGAGACAAACTCTGCTGCCCAGGAGGGTCTCATAGTGCAGGGGTCTGCAGATGGCAACATAGCGATTGTAGGACATGGTGGTGAGGAGAAAAACCTCTGCTGAAAGCAAAAAGAGGATAAAAAAGACCTGTGCAGCACATCCTGCATAGGAGATGTCCCTGATGCCCCTCAGGGTATTGGCCATTGACTTGGGCACAGTGGTGGAGATGCAGCCCAGGTCAAGGAGGGTGAGGTTGAGGAGGAAGAAGTACATGGGGGTGTGGAGGTGGTGGTGCCAGGCTATGGTGGTGATGATGAGGCCATTGCCCAGCAGGGCAGCCAGGTAGATGGCCAGGAAGAGGCAGAAGTGCAGGAGCTGCAGCTGCCTTGTGCCTGGGAATGGCAGGAGGAGGAAGTGGGTGATGGAGCTGCTGTTGGGCATTTGTGCCCTTTGTGCACAGTGCAGTAGCCAAAAGGCAAAGGCAGTCACAAGTCAATGGAGCACAACCAAAGCCATTTCTCAGCCTCTGATACAGAGACTTAAGTTTTGCTTTTGAGGACACCTCCCTCCAGCTGTGTTGCTGGACTCTTTTGTGCTGACTGAGCATGCAGGGCAGAGCAGAGACTCTTCCTGCTTCCTGCTGCTGAGTCAGTCCTGCTCTGCAGTAAGGGATTGGTGGAGGCAGCAACAAGGTCTGGTGTCCACTTCCAGAGGAAAGAGTCCCAAAGCAGAAAGGCTTCTCAGCATCTCCCAGTGCTAAGGAGAGAGGGTAGGAAAAGGCAGTTCCTGAATCTTTTAGGCTTTTTTACTCCAGCTGCCCACATCTCACCCCCAGAGTGTTCATGGCTGTCACAAGCTCTCATACACAGCATTTCTGCTGCCCTCAGGGGGAACAGAGAGAGCAGAACCCTGCAAGGCAAGAGGCTGCCTGTGGCTCAGAGCAGAGTAAGGGGAGCTGCTCTGGCCCTGCTGCCACTTCCCCACTTCTCTGGGCTTGTGCCCTGCTGAGCTGGAGGAGATCACACTCCCCTGTCCCCCTGAAAAGCCACCAGACCCTGCTGAGAGCAGAGGGATCCCCCACAGACCACTCAGTGTCTCAGCCTCTCTCAAGGTCTCAGCACCACACTTCCAGCCCAGCACACTCAGGGCTCATTACAACACCCGATGGCATTCCCTCTCCTGTGGCAGCTCTGCCTCTGCTGGAGCTCTGGCTGCAGAGGAGGTGCTTCACACCTTGGAGCCCACAACCCTGAGGCCAGAGGCTTTTCTGGGGGGAAGAGGAGGCTAAGGGCCTTGCTCAGAGGAAGGGTCAGACCTGGAGGGGATCAGAAGGAGATGTCTGAATGCTCCTTCCCACAACATTGTTGGGTTCAGTTTCCTCCCCTGATCAGATCCCTGCTGCCTGGAGGTTCTCACCCTGGCAGGAGTGTGCTGGGTGATGGATTGCCCTGGTCACAGAGCCCATCCCAGCCCCTCTGCACTCACCTACAGAAACCTGCCTGTTTGCAGGGCACTGGCTGGAGGCATCCTGATGAGTGCAGCCAGGGTGCTGCTGGTGCTGTCCACAGGCAGAGGCTGAAGGCTCTTTAAGAGGCTCCCAGCAGACCTCCTGAACACTCCAAATTACACCTCCCCGGTTTCAAGGACTTTTTCCAACTTGAATGGTCCTTTGCTCCCTCTCTTTCATTCCCCACTCTCCCTTGTCCTCAGAATAGGAAACTGCAAACACAGACTCAGGAACTCTTCTCTCTTTAGAAGAGACCCTGCTTGGACCTTGTCATTGAAACATCCCTTTGGAAGTTCCCTGGTGCTAAGCTGCAGCTGTGAGCAGCCCTGACCCACAGAGCAGCCTCTCCAGAGCAGAAGGATCCTGCCCCACCCTGCCCTGCTCTACACTGCCAGGGGTGGCTCCTGCCACGCACACCTTCTCCCCACAGCCAGCATCAGCTGTGGCTGTGCCAGCTGTAGGAGATGCCTCTTGGAATGGCACCTGAACCACCCTGCACACACAGACTCACTGTGTCAGTGACTGCAGTGACTTCTCCTCCAGTGAGCTCTCAGCATCCTCCCAGTCCTGGCCAACTCGAGGCTCTCTCTACCTTCCTCATTTCCCTGAGATCCTCTGACAGTGTCCTCAGCCCTGCTGTGCTGTGCAGAGGAGTTGCTCCTGGCCTGATCTGTCTCTGCAGCTCAGCCTGCTTGCCAGCAGCACCTTCCAGCTCAGGAGACTGGCCTGGCTCAGCACAACAGAATCAGCCCAAGGCATTTAAAGGAGCCCTCTGCTGGCTTTGCTGCTGAGTCCCTGAATCTCAGAGACTGGGAAGCTGATGAAACCTCTCCCGAAGTCAAAGTCAGTTTCAAACTCTGAAGTTTGTTCTACTGTCAATGGGTCCCAGTGAAGCATACTGGGAAAGAGTCCCCAGGGTCTGGTTAGAGCAGAAGGAGACAGTGAAGCATCAATGGAGACACTGAAGCATCTCCAGGTGCTGGTGAGAGTTGAGAACTGAGGCAGTGCTGACAGGTCAGGACAAGCAGCTCAAGGTAGCTCTGCTGCTGAGGAAACCTGGAGGGGTTTCACTGATCCAAAGGGCCAAGCCCTGCCCCCAGCCCCTGGCAAGGCAGATCCTGTCCCTCACCTGTGGCTCTGGGGTCTGCTGGGGGCAGTGGGGAGTGAGGATGAGCAGTGAGCAGGGTAGGACCTTATCAGGTTTTGCTGTGGTTTGCTTGCAAAGAGACAACTCCTGCTGAAAAGGAATGAAATGTCCCTTTAAAAATACTTTTTATCAGATGCTTTGTGCAACAAAAACCTCTCCAATTAGCTGCAGAAACCTTGGCAATTATTAGAGGTTCAGCAGCATTTAATGAGCCCCATGGAGTATTTGGGGCTGATTACATCATCCTCAGGTACTGCCAGGAGACTCTGCCAAGCTACTGCCAAGAAGCCTCTCAAGAAGTCCAAGTCAGAAGCAAACTCCAAAGTACCTTGAAGCACTGATTGGCCTCACTGAGCCTTGTTACTGACAAAGGCTCCCCAGGGACTCGTTAGAGCAGCTTGTTAGAGGCCAGGATTGCAGGGAGACAAAGGCAAAGTACAGGGGAGAAAAACTTGCCTTTGGTCTGGGAAGCAGAAAGGCCAAGCCCTGACCACTGCCCTTGGAATAGAAGAACCTCAAAGCCTCAAAGCCAAGTTTCTCCTCACAGGCCTTGGTGGCAGAGGCAACTGCTGGATCCAAGGGGACAAAGACCTTGTTCCTGTTGTGCCTCTCAGCCTTGCCAGAGCCTTTGGCCATCCCTACTGCAGCCTGTCCTGCATTGCCTCATGCCTGCAGCTCATTCCCTTCACACTGCTGACACCAATCTTTCTTCCCCTCCCAGCTCTCTCTCTGCCATTTCCATCCCTTCCCTGAGCTGTCTCAGATCTCTTCGTTATTTCCTGACACCTATTGATGGCTTCATGCATAGCAGCTCTGGCCTTTGAGAGACGTTTCTTTGGCCTCATCTCCACTCTGAACCTTCCAAGCTGCACTTTGTGAAGGTTTTGGTCTTTTCCCACATCCCAGAAGAGCTCCATCCTCTCTGAAACCACCCTTCAGCCATGTGCACACTGCTCTGGCAGTGCCCTGAGCATCCTTTTCACAGGCTGGAGCAGCCCAGTTCCCTCAGCCTCTCCACAGAGATGTCAATCTCCATCCTGGCAGATCTCCTCTGCATCCTCCCCAGTTCCTCCTATGCTCTTCTAGTCTGGAGAATGCAACACCCAGACACCAAGCATCCAGATGTGTCCACAGCAGTGCTGAGTCCAGAGGGAGGACTACTCCTGTGTCTGGGTGGCCACACTCCTCCTGCCACAGCCCAGATGCAGTTGGCCTTCTTCACTCTTTGCAGGGTTTGCTCCATCCCAGGGCATTTGGAATAGTTCCTCCCAGATGCTGTGGTGCCTTTCTGACTGGGGCTAGGACACACCAGAACCTCCATCTCCAAAGAAGAAGCAGATAGTTTGTACTGTGATGGGGCCCAGTCTGTCAGGGAGTGGGTAAGGGGACATGGTTTGTAGTGGAAGTCCCAGAGGAGTGGTTGGAGGGCTTCAGGTGGTGTAGCCTTTGCTGGGAGTGGGAAGAAGCTGTACTGGGAAGGAGTCCTGTTACAGTTTTATAGTTGGCTGCACCAGGAGAAGTTTAGGCTGGAGGTGAGGAGAAAGTTCTTCCCAGAAAGAGGAATTGGCCACTGGAATCTGCTGTCCAGGGAGGTGGTGGAGTCACTGTCCCTGGAGGTGTTAAAAAAAATATTGGATGTGGCACTTGGAGCCATGGTTTAGCTGTCAGGGGCTGTTGGGTAATAGGTTGGACTTGATGATCTCTGAGGTCTTTTCTAACCTGGTTGATTTTTATGTTTCTGTGATTAGAAGGGAAAAGTTTGAACACAGCTGGTGACCAAACCAATGTCTGCTGACAAACTCAACAGATTCCAAAACATGTAGTAAAAGGTGAGGAGAACATCTTCTGTCCAGCTGATGGAATGAGAAATTCAAGATTCTCCCAAAGGCAACAGAAAGAAGGGAAAAGAACCTCAGGAAAGTCTTGCTCAGTATTGCTCTATGAAATGCAGAAAGGCCTGAGGCCTGGTCCTTGCAATGGCAGCTTAGGAGAATACAGAGGCTTAGGGCCTGCTCTTTAAGGTGACCTTTGCCCCAGCTCTTCCCAGAGAGGTCCTTGCTGTCCCCTGTTCTGCTCCCTGAAGCAGACCAGCACTCACACATGCCCTGCACTCTAACAGCCGTGCAAACAGAGGGGAACAACCCCAGGGTTATTGCTCCAACCAACTTCTTGAGACTGAAGCCCAAGGCAGGAATCCACAACTGTAGCCAGGCCCAGAGCTCTGAGAAGCCCCAGGTGGTGTCTTCCTTTTGCACTTCATGCAGAATCTGCTTGCTTCCAATATCTCACTGATCCTAGAATGGGCTGGTCTGGAAGGGACCTCCAGGGATTATCTTGTCCAACCTTCCCAGGGACATCCTCAACTACATCAGGTTACCCAGAGCCCTGTCAAGCCTCACCTTGAATGTATCCAGGGATAGGACCCCAACCCCCTCCCTGGGCAACCTGTTCCAGTGTTCCACTACCCTCATGATACAGAACTTGTGCTGGCTCCCACTTCCTGCACAATCCTGCTTTGTTCCCATATCTCTGGACACATTTGGAATATCTCTTTTTTGGATCAGGATCCTCTTCCATCCCCATCTTGTGCTTCTAATTCTGGATTATCCTTAAGGGAAGTGTTCATTTGCAAGCTGAATATGAGCCACTAGTGTGCACTTGCAGCCCAGAGAGCCAATTGTATCCTGGGCTGCAGCAAGAGAAATGTGGCCAGCAGGGCCAGGTAGGTGATTCTCCCACTCTGCTCCACCCTGGTGAGACTACACCTGGAGCTCTGTGTCCAGTTCTGGAGCATCTATTACAAGAAGGATCTGTAGGGGCTGGAAAGTGTCCAGAGAAGGGCCATGAGGATGAGCAGAAGGCTGGAGCTGCTCTGCTATGGGGACAGACTGAGGGAGTTGGGGTTCTTCAGCCTGGAGAAGAGAAGGCTCCAAGGAGTCCTTCTTGTGCCCTTCCAGTATCTGAAGGAGGTTACAAGAAAGCTGGGGAGGTGTTAGGCTGTTGGGTAGGGATAGGGGATAGGACTGGGGGCAATGGAGCAAAACTAGAAGCGGGGAGATTCAGATTGGATGTTAGGAAGTTCTTCCCCGTGAGGGTGGAGAGACACTGGCACAGGTTGCCCAGGGAGGTGGTGGAAGTCTCATCCCTGGAGGTTTAGAAGGCCAGGCTGGATGTGACTCTGAGCAACCTGGTCTGGTGTGAGGTGTCCCTGCCCATGGCAGGGGATTGGAACTGGATGATCCTTGAGGTCCCTTCCAACCCTGACAATTCTGTGATTCTCAGTATGTCCAAGAGGTATTATCAGGTATTGGAATTCCAGTGAATGCCCTCCCCCCTCCAGCCCTTCCTTAGGGTTCTCAGGGCAGGTGGTGCACCCCCAGCAGTTGCTCTCATCAGCTCTCTGTGTTGTGTTCTGTGTCCATCCAGAATGGACATTTGCTACCAAGGGCTTTCTTTCTAGATTCAGGTGATGAGATTTTCAGTTCCCTTTCTCCTTCTCTCCAGCTTGGTGTTCCTTCTCCTGCACTAGTGCCTGCTGGGATAGGATCCATGTGATTAAGAGGAACCCACTGGCAATTCACTGGAGGTGATCTGCCCCATGCAATGTCCAGAGCAATGTGAACCCTACAGCACTCAAGGGAACAAATAGTTAGAGAGCAGTCCCATGGAGGGCCTGGGAGTTCTGGTGGACAGCAAGTTCTGCATGGGACAACAATGTGCCCTGGTGGCCAAGAAGGTGTTGGGAGTCAGGGACTGTCATGACCCAGGCAGGATCTGAGGGTTTGAGGTCCTGGGCTCAGGTGATTCCATCTTCCCTCTTGCAGAGCTGTGACTCCTTCCTGCCAGAGTATGGCCTCACAGAAGGACCCAGACAAAAGCTGGGAGGAGAAGCAGCACCCAGAGATCAAGTTGGATCAGCCCAAGTGCAGCCCCAAGGGAGAGGAGGATGAGGAGGTAGAGGACAAGATGGAGGATGCTGCTGCTGAGAAGAATGATGACTCTGAGGAGGATAAGTATGAAGAGGAAGATAAGGATGAGGATGAAGGTGACCAGGATGAGAAGGAATATATGGAGGAGGATGAAGCCAGAGCAGGTCCCTCAGTGCCACGCAAGCAGCTGAATCAGTGCCCTGAGTGTGGGCAGAGTTTCCCACCTGGCTTAGAGCCACTGAAGCACCACTGCCCCCGCCCTGGCCCCCAGCCCTTTGTCTGTGGGGACTTTGGCAAGAGGTTCAGATGGAACTCCAATCTCATCCAGCAGCACCTCACCCACACTGGAGAGAAGGCTTTCGCCTGTGCTGACTGTGGGCAGATCTTTGCCCTGAAATGTAACCTCACCACCCACCGCCACACCCACACTGGAGAGAAACATTTCACTTGTGACACTTGTGGCAAGAGGTTCAGACAGCTCGCTCATCTTAGGCGACACCACCTCAGCCACAGCAGTGAGAAGACCTTCACCTGCAGGGACTGCAGCAAGAGGTTCAAAACAAATTCCAACCTCACCATCCACCGCCGCATCCACACTGGAGAGGAGCTTCCCCTGTGCTGCGTGCGGCAAGAACTTCACCACGAGCACTGTAATCATCAGCATCAACTCATCCATTGCGGTGAGAAACCGTACAGATGTGCCGACTGCGGCAAGAGCTTCACTCAGAGTGAGAGTCTAACCAGGCACCGCAGTGTGCACAGCACTGAGAAAACCCTCTCCTGCAGGGACTGTGGCAAGAGCTTCACTCGGAGCAGTACCCTCACCAAACACTGTCGTGTGCACACTGGTGAGAAACCTTTCACCTGTGATGAGTGTGGCAAGAGCTTCGCCCAGAAAGGAAATCTCAGCAAGCACCGCCGCACATACACGGGAGATCAGCCTGCAAGGAAGGGGAGGCATAAATAGATGCACCCAGAGTCTGTTGGGATAATCATGGTCCTTCTGAGGGGGCCTTTCCACTACCAAAATCACCTCTTTTTTCCTCTGCAATTCTCAGAGGCTGGGGGTCCAGCAGGAACAAACACCTTCTGCCCTTCTGAACACCAGTTAATGCTGATGAGAACAATTACAGTGCTGAGTTGGCATAGCCAGAGCTGCCATTGGAGCTGGGCTGAGCGTCACAAGGTTTTTTCTGGTTTATCCCCAATTTGTGCCTTCATGGGGTAAAAATCCCTCTGTCCATTGTGCAGTTGTATTGCTACAAGGCCAAAGTTACCCAAATCCTGTCTGTTTGCTTTTATTTCAGACATTCCTGCCCACAATGCCCAAATGCTGAGGGCATTTGCTCCCTAGGAATAGGATTGGGGCTGTGTGCCCAATTCAGGGAGGTCAAAGTGAGATTCCCAGGGACATCTCAGTGTTTTTTTCTTTGTGTCAGGGGATGTTAGGTGTTTTGGGGAGCCTGGAGGGTTCAAGGATTGATTTTCAGAATCTTTGGCGGGTGCAGAGGGGATCTCAGGGAGGTGTTTGGAAGCCCTTGGAGAGCTTCTATCAGCTTTCCACTACAGAACTCTGCTGCTTTCCAGCAGGCCTGAGGTTTCCAAAAGTCTTCTCCCTAGCTCAGCAGTGTTCCTCATGCATTCCTGCTGACCTGGGGCTTCCCTCAGCCTTTCCATCCACACAGAAGTGGGAAGAGATTTCTCTGAGTGTTGAGTTTTCAGGATATTTAAAAGTGCAAAGAGTGAAATCACAGCAAGAAAGGATGCTGTGCCTCAGCACAGTGCCCAGAAATGCTCCCCCAGGATGCTTGTCTTACATTTGGATCTGAGCTTAGCTCTGCAGCTCTAAGCAGTGTGCCTGGCAGAACCGTGAGCTGTTGCTACACAAGTTGGAGCTGGCTGAGCTGCTGCACAAATCCACAAGTCCTGTGCTCAAGATGCTGCATTGGGAGCTGAAAGTGCCTGTGCAAATGTCATGGTCTTCAGCTGGAGAGACCTCTCCCCACAAATAACTGCCACAGGCACAGTCTGGAGCTATCCAACGTGCAGAGAACTCCAGAAGGGCACTTGGGCAGGGAACTGGGAAGCAGCTAAGGAAGTGCAACTGCAGGTGGGCCTGGGAAACTCTCAAACTGTGAGAGCAACTTGGGGGTGTGGAGCTGCCCCACTGCAGAAAGCTTTTAGGGCTGGTGAGCCAGCGCTGGATGCCAGGTGGTGCTGATCCCTTGCTTTAGAATTCCCTGCTTCTCCTCCTTTCCTATCCTGCAGCTGCTGTTCTGCAAACAAGGCCATGTGTAGAGCCTCTGATTCTCTGCTGACCAACTCCAAGGTGCAAAGTTGTTTTCCTGTGTGAGCCAAGAACAAGTTCCTGCATGAGCCAGAGGTACTGGCACCTTTGGAGCATGCTTTAATTTGTACACAGGGCTGGATTCTACTGCTGCCATGAATCAATGGGAGAGGGAAGAAAGTCTACCAAAATGAGGTACTTTGGGCAAGAGAGATTGGGTTAGGGACTTCCACTCCTGTTAGCAGCTACTTCTGCTAAGGGCTCCTGGGCCTTGTGAAGTTAAGGACACTCTAAGACTCTGTCATGCTGGGGACTCTGCAAAGCTGTAATAAAGGACTTGTGAGAGGACTCCTGAGGTTCTCCACCCTCTGCCCTTCTGGCATCTCGTGATACCAGCAGGGGGTTGGTCCATTTGTCAGGTCAGGGGGCACCCTGCTCTCAGGGTGAATCATTAAGGACTCCAAACAAAAAATAAGGTGGGGTATGTGTGTGTGCAGGGAACATGGTTTGGGGGAAAGGGTTTGTGTTTAGCTTGGCTTTGAAAGAAGTTGTAACAATCAAGGGTACTTACAGGCCCATTCAAAGCAATTAAGCCAACTCTTTCAGGGACAGCACCTGAGAGGGTGGCTCAGAGAACCTCTGTGTGTGTATGAAACCTGGCAATAGCAGTTTTGTATGTTTTGAGGTTGTGTTTCTCATTTAAACTCAAATGCTGAAGATTCCTTGATGTATTGACAGATGGATTTGTCTTGCTACAATATAAAAGACCTCTCAAGTTTTGCAGGCTGCAACCCTTGGAAAAAAAGTTTCCTCACAGCATCATCACAGAAGACATCTTTCAAGGACTCTACCTTCCTCCTATCCCTGCAGATTCATTTGAATCTGGAAGGAAGCTCTCACTTCAGTTCCAACTGAAGGACTGTTGGGGCAGGGTGTAGGTTATGGATTTGTTCTCCTGTCTTCCAGCAGGAACAGGGATGAAACGAATTTTGTCCTATTTGCTATGGGGTTCAGCATTGCTACTCTTTTACCTTGTGTAATTTTACATAACTGATTCAAAATGTAGTGTCCAATATGCTACTGGTGTCTAATGATGGTGTAAAACAGATTGGTGCCATTAGCCAATCAAAACTCATGTCTGTTGTAAAAACTGTTTGAAACTTCTTTCCTTCCTTTCTTTCTTTCTTGCTTCTATCTTTGATTGACAGGGTGGTGTAAGAGGCTAACTCTTGTATCTCTTGATGTGAATCCACAAAGATAAAATCACCTTGTGTATCATGGGAAGGCCCTGTGTCACAGCTCTCATGGAATGGTGCTGAAAGTGTGATAAGGAAACAGTTGTGGAGGTTAGCTTTGCCGTTGGTAAAGAGAACTATTTAGAGTAGAGTAGAGTAGAATAGAGTAGAGTAGAATAGAGTAGAGTAGAGTAGAGTAGACTAGACTAGACTAGACTTGACTAGACTAGAATAGACCAGGTTGGAAGAGACCTTCAAGATCATGGAGTCCAACCTATCATCCAACACCATCTAATCAACTAAACCATGGCACCAAGCACTCCATCAAGTCTCCCCCTAAACACCTCCAGTGATGGTGACTCCACCACCTCGTAGGTGTAAAGGCATCTTAGTAGAACCTGTACTTTCTAGTTCCTTTGCTACTGTGTGTACTACCCACCCATAGGTGTTAGGAATAGCTCTTGATTGTACAATCTATAATGAAGCAAGCATTTATCATCTTAGTTGTAGCAATATTACCTTTAAGTCTTGTATTATTGATAAGTGTGGTGGTTTAGGCTGGGTGCTGGCCCAGATGCCACTGCACAGACCACTCCTGCAAGGTCCCAAGGGGTGGGCCCAGCCAAGGGGGGTGGTTACAGGAAAACAGGTATTGCATTCCCATAATGCCCTGCTCCCCTATAAAACATCCACACGGGGTCTTCACTTCCTCTTTTGTCCCCTGCTGCTGCCTAGGTAAAATGGCATGAGCTGCCTCCCTTGGGCCTGCTCAGGCCTAAGGCTGGGTTTGGTGGGGGGAGGAGGAAAGAGCCCTGGGGGGTTTGGGTGTACCCCCAGGTGGGGATGGGATGTTCTTGGGTATGTTCTGGGATCTCTCTCTTTTGTCACTGTGCTTGTGGTTCTCTGTACAACTTTCATTGTTGTTTTTATTGTTTCCCCATTTAAACTTTCCATCACTTTTGCAATCCGTTTGTCTGAGTCGTTATTTCTGCCCCTGGTGGGGAGGGAGTCTGCCCCAACCCATTACAATAAGGACATTGATCAGTGGAGCATGATCATTCCCTTCCAAAGAAGGGCAGAGGTATGGATCCCAGTGAATATGACAAGAGGGTGGGAGAGCGAAAATGGATTGGATCATGCTGTCAGGCTATTAGACCAGGGACTAAAGGATTCTAGAAAAAGGACAAAGAGATTTGTGGGATGGTTAATGTTTGCCATAATATCAGCTGTGATAATATTAGCATCCCCAGCTGCTTCAGTTACAGCTCTGACAAAGGGCATACAAACTGTGGACACAGTGAGAACTTTATTGACCACTGTGACAAATGATCTGCAGCTGCAGGAAGCTATAGATGAGGAAATAATGGCAAGGTTATGCATGCTTGGGGCCAGTGTTGTTTGGTTAGGAGACCAACAAGCTGCCTTGCAGACCCATGTGATGCTGCAGTGTGATTGGGAATAGGGAAGGGAAGGGAAGGGAAGGGAAGGGAAGGGAAGGGAAGGGAAGGGAAGGGAAGGGAAGGGAAGGGAAGGGAAGGGAAGGGAAGGGAAGGGAAGGGAAGGGAAGGGAAGGGAAGGGAAGGGAAGGGAAGGGAATAAACCAGGTTGGAAGAGACCTTCAAGATCATCACATCCAACCCATCGTCCAACACCATCTAATCCACTAAACTCTGCAACAAAGCACCCTATCAAGTCTCCTCCTAAACACCTCCAGGGATGGTGACTCCATCACCTCTCCAGGCAGCCCATTCCAATGGGCAATCACTCTCTCTGTGTAGAATTTCGTACTAACCTCCAGCCTAAACCTCCCCTGGTGCAGCTTGAGACTGTGTCCTCTTGTTCTGGTGCTGGTTGCCTGGGAGAAGAGACCAACCCCGACCTGTCTACAACCTCCCTTCAGGCAGTTGTAGAAAGCAGTAAGGACTCCCCTGAACCTCCTCGTCTCCAGGCTAAGCAACCCCAGCTCCCTCAGCCTCTCCTCACAGGGCTGTGCTTCAGACCACTCCCCAGCTTTGCTGCCCTTCTCTGGACATGTTCCAGCAAGTCAACCTCCTTCCTAAACTGAAGGGCCCAGAGCTGGACACAGGATTCAAGGTGTGGCCAAACCAGTGCAGTGTACAGGGGCAGAATGACCTCCCTGCTCCTGCTGACCACACTGTTCCTGATACAGGCCAGGATGCCATTGGCCCTCTTGGCTGCCTGGGCACACTGCAGGCTCATGTTCAATCTACCATCAACCAGCACCCCCAGGTCCCTCTCTGCCTGGCTGCTCTCCAGCCACTCTGACCCCAGCCTCTAGCACTGCATGGGGTTGTTGTGGCCGATGTGCAGAACCTGGCACTTGGGTGTGTAACCATAAGCAGGACATGTGTGTAACATCCTTGTCTTGGAATGACTCTCAGCATGATTGGAACTCTCCCAGGTCACATTTACAAGGGGCCTTTCATAGCTCCTTGAAATATAATGTCCAAACATTGAAGCATCAGCTGGAACTGCAATTAGCAAATACACAACAGGTGAGGATTGATTCAACATGGCAAGCACTGAACAAAGATCTGAGCTGGCTGAATCCAAACAATTGGTTCTCAGGTCTGAATCTACGAGTGTGGGTTAGAGGTGGAATCCTTGTGGTGGTTGGCATTGTAATTGTAGTGTTCATGGTGTTTGTAATCATAGCCTCCAGGAACAGGAGGATGGTCAGGACACAAGTGATGGCTGCTGGTTTAAAACATATAAAAATAGGGAGTTGTAGGAAAGCAGAAAGTATCTATGGAAGGTTTCAGGACAAGAAAGAGCAACAGGCTGCTGCTACTGGAAGGCTGGCCTGGTGATAAAGAAGAGCTGACTGTGGTAAACAGCCTGGAGTGCGAGACAGGAGGACACTTGCCCCCATGCTGGAGAAACTCAACCTGATATGGGATGAAGATAACAATGGACAGCTGCATATCAAAGGAGAAAATTCAGTGAGCAGCAGTGGTGGAAGAATGTCAGGGAGTTGCTTAGCCTACTGGATTTTTCCTGTATAAATTGCTTGTTCTGTGCCAATAAACAATTCCTGCTCCACCAACAGGGAGTCTGTGCAGGCTTTCAGACAGAGAGGCTGAGGGACCTGGGCTGCTTCAGACTGGTGAATGGGGTTCAGAGCACTGCCATAGCAGTATGCACATGGCTGAAGGGTGGTTTCAGAGAGGATGGAGCTCTCCTTGGGTGTGTTACGAGACCAAAACCTCCACAAAGTGCAGCTTGAAAGGTTCAGAGTGGAGAAGAGGCCAAAGAAATGTCCCTCAAAGTGCAGAGCTGCTATGCATGAGGCCATCCAGAGGTGTTGGGAAATGGCAGGGAGAGCTGAGACAGCTCAGGGAAGGGATGGAAATGTCAGGGGGAGAGCTGAGTGGGGAAGCAAGAGTGGTGTCAGCAGCCTGAGGGTAAAGAGCTGCAGGCATGGGACAGTGTAGGACAGGCTGCAGTAGGGATGGCCAAGGGCTCTGGCAAGGCTGAGAGGCACAACAGGACCGAGGTTTTTGTGCCCATGGCTCTGGCACTTGCCTCTGCCACCAAGGCCTGTGAGGAGAAACTTTGCTTTGAGGCTTTGAGGTTCTTCTATTGCAAGGGCAGTGGTCAGGGCTTGGCCTTTCTGCTTCCTAGACCAAAGGCAAGTTTTTCTCCCCTGTACTTTGCCTTTGTCTCCCTGCAATCCTGGCCTCTAACAAGCTGCTCTAACGAGTCCCTGGGGAGCCTTTGTCAGTAACAAGCCTCAGTGAGGCCAATCAGTGCTTCAAGGGACTTTGGAGTTTGCTTCTGACTTGGACTTCTTGAGAGGCTTCTTGGCAGTAGCTTGGCAGTCTCCTGGCAGTACCTAAGGATGATGTAATCAGCCCCAAATACTCCATGGGGCTCATTAAAATACTGCTGAACCTCTAATTATTGCCAAGGTTTCTGCAGCTAATTGGAGAGGTTTTTATTGCACAAAATATCTGATAAAAATTATTTTTAAAAGTACAGTTCAACACTTTTCAGCAGGAAACCACAGCGAAACCTGACAAGGTCCTACCCTGGTCACTGTTCATCCTCACTCCCCACTGCCCCCAGCAGAGCCCAGGGCCACAGGTGAGGGACAGGAACTGCCTTCCCAGGGGCTGGGGCTCAGGGCTTGGCCCTTTGGATCAATGAAACCCCTCCAGGTTTCCTCAGCAGCAGAGCCACCTTGAGCTGCTTGTCCTGACCTGTCAGCACTGCCTCAGTTCTCTGCTCTCACCACAGCCTGGAGATGCTTCAGTGCCTCCAGTGAAGCTTCCCTTGCATCCTCTGTCTCCTTCTGCTCTGACCAGACCCTGGGGACCCTTTCCCAGTATGCTTCACTGGGACCCATTAAGAGTAGAAGAAACTTCAGAGTTTGAATCTGACTTTGAATTCTGGAGAGGTTTCATCAGCTTCTCAGTCTCTGAGGTTCATGGACTCGGCAACAAAGCCACCAGAGGACTCCTTTAAATGCCTTGGGGTGGTCTTGTGCTTCTGAGCTGGGCCATGCTTCTGGGCTGGAGGTTGCTGCTGGCAAGGAGGCAGTGCTGCAGGAGATAGCTCTGGCCAGGAGCAGCTTCTCTGCACAGCACAGGAGGGCTGAGGACACTGCCAGAGGATCTCAGGGAGATGAGGAAGGCAGCTTTGAGGTGGCCAGAACTGGGAGGATGCTGAGAGCTCACTAGAAGAGAAGTCACTGCAGTCACTGACACAGTGAGGCTGTGGGTGCAGGACACTGCAGCTATAGCTCCTGGAGGCATCTCCATCTCGGTAGCTGATGCTGGGCTGAAGGCTCCTGGAGTGTGCACACATAAGAAGGAGCAAAGCCCTTCAGTTCCATCCTGTGAGCAGCAGTGAGCAGAGCTGGGTAAGGAGAAGGCTTCACCCCCAGCCCCTCTGCCTTTCTCTCTTCCCCTCACTGTCTCTGCAGCACTGCAGGCCTGCTCCCTGTTTCTCCACCTCTCCATGGGTGTGGCAGCTTTAGGCTATGCCTTTAAAATTTAGTTACAGATTTTGAGCAGAAAAGTAGAAACAAAATAAATAGATCACTCTTGGGTGTGAAAAGGAAAAGAAAAGATTATTCTAAACAAATTGATTGGATAAATATCTGGAATCAGAGGAGCTGTACCATAACAATTCTCTCTCTTCTCTTCTGATCTCAGATGTTTTGCTTCACCCATGGAGAGATCACCTGCTTTGGCTGCCCTTGGCTAAGGCTAGCCCACTGCTTTTTCTCTCTCCACTCCTCCTTTCTCTCTTGGAACTTGGGGCAGGGGTTAGGGACAGTGGAACAGCTCCACTGCTGCTAATTGTAACTCTACTAAATGTTGTCACTCCTGTATGTTCTGTACCTGTTCATTGCATTCCATTGTAGAGTGTAGCTCTTGCTTGTCAATACAGCTTCATTTGCTTCTAACTGAGCTGCTCTGGCAAAGCTAATGCTGGGGGGAAATTTCAACCCAGCACAATGGGACTCTTGTTCCATGGGATTGGGCTGTTGGTCACTTTCTGTTCTGACACCAGAGGAATCTTCCTGGCACAATTCTGTGTCACTGCTGCCTTTGAAGCTGTTATGGACTCTGCTATGGGTTGGTAGTGATGGGACTGAGCTGATCCATTCCTCATGCAGCTCAGGGAGGGAGCTTACAATGAGGCTGAGAGAAGTGTGCCCTAACTTGTCATTGCCTTTCCCTCCTTGGACAGGTCTCCATGGCCACAGGCAGCAGATGTCCAACAGCAGCTCCATCACCTACTTCCTCCTCCTGCCATTCCCAGGCACAAGGCAGCTGCAGCTCCTGCACTTCTGCCTCTTCCTGGCCATCTACCTGGCTGCCCTGCTGGGCAATGGCCTCATCATCACCACCATAGCCTGGGACCACCACCTCCACACCCCCATGTACTTCTTCCTCCTCAACCTCTCCTTCCTTGACCTGGGTGCCATCTCCACCACTGTGCCCAAATCCATGGCCAATTCCCTGAGGGACACCAGGGACATCTCCTATGCAGGATGTGCTGCTCAAGTATTTCTGCTCTTCTTTTTGCTTTCAGCAGAGTTATCTCTCCTCACCACCATGTCCTACGATCGCTACGTTGCCATCTGCAGACCCCTGCACCATGAAACCCTCCTGGGCAGCAGAGTTTGTGTCCACCTGGCAGCAGCTGCCTGGGGCTGTGGGGCTCTCAATGCTGTGCTGCACACAGCCAATACATTTTCCCTGCCCCTCTGCCAGGGCAATGCTGTGGAACAGTTCTTCTGTGAAATCCCCCAGATCCTCAAGCTCTCCTGCTCCACATCCTACCTCAGGGAAGTTTGGCTTCTTGTGGTCAGTGCCTGTTTAGCCTTTGTCTGTTTTGTATTCATTGTGGTGTCCTATGTGCAGATCTTCAGGGCAGTGCTGAGGATCCCCTCTCAGCAGGGACGCCACAAAGCCTTTGCCACCTGCCTCCCTCACCTGGCTGTGGTCTCCCTGTTTGTCAGCACTGGCTTCTTTGCCAACCTGAAGCCTTCCTCCATCTCCTCCCCATCCCTGGACCTGGTGGTGGCAGTTCTGTACTCAGTGGTGCCTCCAGCAGTGAATCCTCTCATCTACAGCCTGAGGAACCAGGACCTCAAGGCTGCCCTGAGCCAACTGATTCCTGGATGCTTTCAGAAGCAATAAACTCGTTGTCTCCTCCTGCAGAGCAGTTGTGAGGTCACTCAGTGCAGGCCCAGCCTGGCTGCTGGAGTTCTGGCTGCTGCTGATTCTGTTCCCCTTGTGAGCATGTTGTTCCCACACAAATGTCTCTCTTCAGACCATTTCTGGTTCTGTCTGGTGTGACCCAGAGGCTGCAGACATGAGGAGCTGTGCTGCCTGGGTGTTTAACAATAAAATACTTTGCAGGGAGTTGTTTCTCTGAGTTCCTTCCTCCAGGACTTCTGTGGAGCTGCAGGGCAGTGCCTGTGTGCAGAGGTGGAGGGGCAGAGTCCCAGCACAGCAACAGTGCCAGGGAGCCCCAGAGCTTGGGCTATCCTGAGCTGTCCTTTCTTCCCTTCCACCCTCTCCTGCTGATCCTCTGTGCTGGGGCAAGGCCTGAGTGCTCTGGCGGCTTGGGCACTGTGCTGCTGGGTGGCAGTGCTGGGACTGTAGGCAGGGAGAGGCCAGGGCTGCTTGTGGGACACAGCTATGCTCCAGAGCAACACTGCCATCAGAACAGGAGGTCACCTTAGGCCTTCAAGCCCTAATCCCCTCCCACTACAGACTGCACCTCCTCAGAGTTCATATTGGATACCCTGACCCCCTTCCAGTATACACTCAGTCCAAACATGGTTCCTTTAACCCCTCCCAGTACAGATGTGGCCTCATCCCAGTCCAAACTGGATCCTACTGTCCTCTAGCACTGCAGCCTGGGTCCCATCCCATCACAGAACGTATCCTCTGTCTCCCTTCCATTATTGAATGCATCCACCCCAATACAAACTGCACACCCTCATGCCCTCCCAGGACAGTCTGGGCCCTGTCCCAGTCCAAACAGGATCCCTTTAATCCCTCCAAATACACATTAGGCCTTGTCTCAATATACACTGGATCCCCTTATCCCCTCCCCTTTCCAGTACAAGCTGCATTCCCTGTCTGTTCCAGTACATTCTGGTCCCCACACGGTACAATCTGGATCCTTTTAACCCCTCCCTGTACAGACCTGGCCACTTCTCAGTACAAGCTGCATCTCCTCAACCCCTCCCAGCTCAGATGTGCTGTTCTCCCAGTACAACCTGCATCACTTTGCCATCTCCCATATAGTTTCCTGTGCCACTACAAAGTGCATCCCTTGGACCCCTTCCCATCCTACCCAGCACAGCACAAAGTGGATATCCTGATCCCAGGGCAGCTGTGGCCTGATCCTGTACAAATGGGATCCCACTGCCATCTCCCAGCATAGTCTGAGTCTCATCCCAGTACAAAGTGCATCTCCTGGAACCCTGATTCCATCCCAGGACAGACCAGGACCCATCCCTGGCTTGGATGAGCAATGCTCTGCTGGATACAGACCTGACTGGGTGAAAGGACCCAAAGATTGGTGCTCAGTGGAGTTCAATCCAGCTGGTGGCAGACAGTCACAAGTGGTGTTCCTCAGGGCTCAGTGTTGGGACCACTTCTGTTTAACATCTTTATTGATGACCTTGGTGAAGAGACAGAGGGTGTCAGCAGTGAGTGAGCAGATGACACCAAGTTAGGTGGCAGAGTTGATCTGCATGAGGGTAGGGAGGCTCTGCAGAGGGACTTGGACAGATTGGATCCATGGCCAACATTACCAGGAGGAGCTTCAACAAGTCCAAGTGCCAGGTCCTGCACTTGGGGGACAACAACCCCAAACAATGCTACAGAGGTAGAGTGGCTGCAGAGCTGTTGGCAGAAAGGGACCTGGGGGTGCTGATGGACAAGCAGCTGAATAGGACGAGCAGTGTGCCCAGGTGGCCAGAGAGCCAATGGCATCCTGGCTGGGATCAGCAATGCTGTGGCCAGCAGGAGCAGGGAGGTGATTGACCCCTGGAATTCAGCTCTGGGGAGGCCACACCTTGAGTGTTGTGTCCAGTTTTGGGCACCTCCATCCAAGAGAGATGTGGAGGTGGTGGAGCCAGGGCAGAGGAGGGCAAGGAGCTGGGGAAGGGCCTGGAGAATAAACCTGATGAAGAGCAACTGAAGGAGCTGGGGATGGTTAGTTTGGAGAAGAGGAGGCTGAGGGGAGAGCTCATGGCTCTCTACAATTATCTGAAAGGAGGTTGTGGAGAGGCTGCTGCTGGTCTCTTCTCACAGGTCATTAGTGACAGAACAAGAGGGAATGGCCTCAAGCCAGGACTGGGTAGGTTCAGACTGGACAGGAGGAAATAAATTTTCCCATCCAGAGTGGTCAGGGAGTGGAATGTGCTGCCCAGGGAAGTGGTAGAGTCACCAAGCCTGGAGGTGTTTCAAGGTGCTTTGGATGTGGTTCTTGGGGATATGGTTTAGGGGTGACCCTTGTAGAGTAGGGTTATTGGTTGGACTTGGGGATCCTGAGGGTCTTCTCCAACCTGAATGTTTCTGTGATTCTGTGAAAGACTGAGAGCCCTGGGGCTGTTTAGTGTGGAGAGGAGAATCCTGAGCAGGGATCTGATCAATGTCTATGAGTATCAGAGGGGGGTGTCAGATGAAAATGCCAGACTCTTGGCAGTGGTGCCCAGTGATAGGACAAGGAGCAGTGGGTGCAAGATGGAACACAGCAAGTTCCACCTCAGCATGAAGAGACTCTCCTGTGCTGTGAGGGTGCTGGAGCCCTGGAGCAGGCGGCCAGAGGGGTTGTGCAGTCTCCTTTTCTGGAGACTTTCAAACCTCCCTGGATGTGTTCCTGTGTGACCTGTTCCAGGTGGTCCTGTTCTGGCAGTGGGGTTGGACTGAATGATCTCTGGAGGTGCCTTCCAACCCCTCATATTCTGTGACTCAGTGATATTTAAGAATAAGAATAAACCAAACCAGGTTGGAAGAGACCTTCGAGATCATCGCGTCCAACCCACCAACCAGTCCAACCCACCCAAACAGCTAACCCATGGCACCAAGCACCCCATCAAGTCTCCTCCTGAACACCTCCAATGACAGCGACTCCACCACCTCCCCGGGCAGCCCATTCCAATGGGCAATCACTCTTTCTGTATAGAACTTCTTCCTAACATCCAACCTGAACCTCCCCTGGCGCAGCTTGAGACTGTGTCCTCTTGTTCTGGTACTAGGTGCCTGGGAGAAGAGACCATCATCCGCCTGTCTACAACCTCCCTTCAGGCAGTTATAGAGAGTGATAAGGTCACCCCTGAGTCCCCTCTTCTTCAGGCTAAGCAGCCCCAGCTCACAGTATCACACAGTATCACAGTATCACCCAGGTTGGAAAGGACCTCGAGGATCATCGAGTCCAACCTGACACCGCAGACCCCATGACTAGACCATGGCACCAAGTGCCACGTCCAATCTCCCCTTGAACGCCTCCAGGGTCGATGACTCAACCACCTCCCTGGGTAACCCATTCCAATGCCGAATGACTCGCTTGGTGAAGAACTTCCTCCTCACCTCGAGTCTGAACCTCCCCTGGCGCAGCTTGAGACTGTGTCCCCTTGTTCTGGTGCTGGTTGCCTGGGAGAAGAGGCCAACTCCCTCCTGGCTACAACCACCCTTCAGGTAGTTGTAGAGGGCAATAAGGTCACCCCTGAGCCTCCTCTTCTCCAGGCTAAACAATCCCAGCTCCCTCAGCCTCTCCTCATAGGGCTTGTGTTCAAGGCCTCTCACCAGCCTTGTTGCCCTTCTCTGGACACGCTCAAGTGTCTCAATGTCCTTCTTAAACTGAGGAGCCCAGAACTGGACACAGTACTCAAGGTGCGGCCTAACCAGAGCAGAGTACAGGGGCACTATGACCTCCCTGCTCCTGCTGGCCACACTATTCCTAATGCAGGCCAGAATGCTATTGGCCCTCCTGGCCACCTGAGCACACTGCTGGCTCATATTCAGGTGGCTGTCGATCAGCACACCCAGGTCCCTCTCTGTCTGGGAGCTCTCCAGCCACTCCGACCCCAGCCTATAGCTCTGCATGGGATTGCCGTAGCCAAAGTGCAGCACTCGGCACTTGGACTTGTTGAAAGCCATCCCATTGGACTCTGCCCATCTTTCCAGTCGGTCGAGGTCCCTCTGCAGAGCCTTTCTACCCTCTAATTGACTAACATCTGCCCCTAACTTTGTGTCATCTGCAAACTTGCTGATGACTGACTCTACCCCTTCATCCAGATCATCAACGAATATGTTGAAGAGGACAGGGCCCAGCACTGATCCCTGGGGGACACCACTGGTGACTGGCCTCCAGCTGGATGCGGCACCGTTCACGACCACTCTCTGGGCCCGGCCCTCCAGCCAGTTCCTAACCCAGCACAGAGTGTAGTGGTCCAATCCACAGGCTGACAGCTTAGTCAGCAGTTTGCTGTGGGGGACGGTGTCAAAGGCCTTGCTGAAGTCTAGGTAGACCACATCCACAGGCCTCCCCACATCCACCAGGCGGGTCACCTGATCATAGAAAGAGATCAGGTTGGAGAGGCAGGATCTGCCCTTCCTGAATCCATGTTGGCTGCACCTGAGCCCTTGGCCATCCTTCAGGTGCGCAGTTATTGCTGCCAGGATAATCTGCTCCATCACTTTCCCTGGCACTGAGGTCAGGCTGACTGGCCTGTAGTTTCCAGGTTCCTCCATCCGACCCTTCTTGTGGATGGGGACCACGTTGGCCAGTTTCCAGTCATCTGGGACCTCACCAGTGAGCCAGGACTGGAGGAAAATGATGGAGAGTGGCCTAGCTAGCACATCCGCCAGCTCTCTCAGCACCCTAGGATGGATCCCATCTGGTCCCATGGACTTGTGGATATCCAAGTGGCTCAGCAGGTCCCGAACTAACTCCTCATGGATTTCCAGGGTATTACTCTGCTCCCCGACCCCAACGCCCAGCTCCGGAGACCACTCGTCCTGAACTCCTGCCTTGCTGTTAAACATTGAGGTAAAGAAGGTGTTCAGGACCTCAGCTTTATCCTCATCCTCAGTAACTGTGTTCCCCTCCAGGTCCACAAGGGAGTTCAGGTTCTTCCTGCCCTCCCTCAGTCTTTCCTCATAGGGCTTGTGTTCCAAACCCTTCACCAATTTCGTTGCCCTTCTCTGGACTCGTTCCAGCAAGTCAACCTCCTTCCTAAACTGTGGGGCCCAGAACTGGACACAGGACTCAAGGTGTGGCCTAACCAGTGCAGTGTATAAGCCCTCCCAGTTCAGACTGGGCTCATCAGGACACCAGAGCCTCTCCTCAGCCCTGGCCTAAGCCCCAGTCCTCAAAGGCATCTCAGAACCCTCAGCCCTCCCATGGACACTCCAGCCCCAAACATCCTTCCTGTGCTCTGACCCATCTTTTATATCCGCTCCTACCCTTGAGTGACTCTGCTTGGCCCCTGGCTCAGGGTAGGGCCTGGCAGCTCACAGAGCAAGCTCATAGCCTTGGAAAAGGAGCAGGAGGTGGCCTGTGGCTGAGCAGCTGATGGACACCAGGAGCAGATGGGTGGCAATGACATGGTCAGTTCAGCTGTGCCTGAGGATCTCCTGCACAGCAGCAGCCACAAGGCTGGGCAGGGGCTGGGAGGTCACTGCTGGCTCAGCAGCTGATAGGGCAGCAGCAGGAAGAGGGCAGGAAAGGGTCTGGGAGGTCACTTCTTGCTGCAGCATCTGAGAGGGCAGCCCCTGGCTCCTGGCTGGCCTCTGTGCTTTTGGCCTCCCAGCTGCCAGAGTCCCTAGCAGGCAGCAGAAGGCATGTGGTGGGCAAGGGACTTGTGTGACTCTCTGTCCCTAAGCACCTGGTGGCCACTGCAGGAAGAGCCTTGGAGCTGGGTTGTCACCTCCTCCTGAGGGCCTGAGGTGACAGCAGCAGGGACAGGGCTTGGCTGTGACTGCTGGAGAAGCTGAGAGGCAGCAGCAGGGACCTGCCTTGGAAGGCCCTGGAGAGGTTTCTTATGCCTGCTCAGCTGCCAGGCCACAAGCAGACTGAGGCCTTGGGCCAGCATTGGGACATCAGTGATGTCTGAGGTGCTCCTAGGGCAGGAGGAGCCACATGGCCATGAGGTGAGTGTGAGGTCACTGCAAACTCCAATCCCTTTGTGTCATTGGCCAGCAGCAGGCCCAAGGCTGGGCTGGGGACTGTGCCATCCCTTGTGCCTGCCAAGCTGAGATGCAGCAGCAGGGACATACCTTGGCTGTTGGTTTGCAGATGGAGGTTCTGCTCTATGCCCAGGCAGAAATGCCTCTGACAGGGACCATTCCCAATGGCCTGGGATGAAGCAGAGCGTGAGCAGAGTGCAGAATGCCAAGTGCAGCTGGGCTGTGGTAGGAGGAGTGTGGCCACCCAGACTCAGAGGTTGTCCTTCCCCTGCACTCAGCACTGCTGTGACCACATCTGCAATATTGGTGTCTGGCTGGGGAGTTCCTTAGTCTGGAGGAATGGAGAGGTACTGCAGAACCTCCCTAGGAGATCTGCCTGGAAGGAGTTTGGAGTCTCCATATAGAACCTGAAGCTGCTGAGCTTCTTTAGCCTGGTGAAGTAAAGGCTCAGGGGTGATGTGCACCTGCTTGAAGGGGGGTGTCAGGTGATGGAGCTTTTCTTGCTTGTGGACACAGAAGGAAGCCTTCACAAAGTGCAACTTAAAGGCTCAGACTGGAGACCAGGAGAAAGAAATGTCACAAAGTGTAGAGCTGTGGTGCAAGAGATGACCCAGAAAGAGTCTGGACAGCCCATGTCTGCCTTTGTCTGTCAAGGAACAGGCAGCAAGAGTGGAGAGGCCTGAGTGAAGGTGTGGAAATGTCAGGGGGAGAACTGGATGGGGAAGCCAGATGGATGTCAACAGCCTGAAGGGAAAGAGCGGCAGGCATGGGACAGGGTAGCACAGCCTGCAGGAGGGATGGCAAAGGGCTCTGGCAGGGCTGAAATGCTCAAGTGGGACAAGGTCTTGATCCTCTTCCTTCTGGCAGCAGCTTCTGCCACCATGGCTGCTGAAATGAAGTCTTACTTTGAAGCTCCCAGGATCTGCCTTTCCAAGGCCTGAGGGTCAGAGCTTGGCCTTTCTCTTTCCTAAACCAAGGCCAGGGTTTGTTCAGCTGCACTTTGCCTTTGTCTGCCTTCAATCATAGCCTCCATGGAGCTTCTCTAACCACCCCTGGGAGGCTTTGTTGCTAATGACCCTCAATGAGGCAAATTAATACTTCAAGGCACTTTCTGTTTATCTTCTGACTTCTTGAGCAGATTCCTTCAGTCTCCTCTCAGTGTGTGAGGCTCAGGCAATGATCCCCAAGTGCCCTAAGAGCTATTTGTGTCTTTGTGGTTTTCTTCAGGACTTCAAAGTGCTCCTCACAAAGCTCCTTTATTATTTATTTCTTTCAGCCACCAAATGACAGAGTGGATAAGGACAAGGCTGACCCTGACTGCCTGCAAGGGATCCTGAAGTCAAATCTATTTCTATGGCTGTGCCTGGATGCAACCACAAAGCACACAGACACAGGGATAGAGTTGGCTGTGTCCAGTGCTGTGATAAGACACCTTGACCCTGGTGACAGCAAAGGTGTCTGTCCAAAGACACAGAGAGGTGGGGAGGTAGCTGGCAGAGAGGCTGCCCTGAAGTTCAGTTTCCTCCTTCTGGAGCTCAGGGCAAACATTCACAAAGCTTCAACATTCTCAGAGGATGAGAACTGAGCCTGGAGAAGTCTGACTTGGTGCAGGCCCTTGGTGCAGGTTGTGCCTGAGAGATGTCTGAGTGGGGGAGATGCTGGACACAGCTGCTGTGATCCAGGAGAGCTCCAAGGCTCTGGCTTTAGGGTCACTGTTTTCAGAGGGGGAGATCATTCACTTTCATCAGGTGTTTCTCTGAGCTGGAGAACCTTGGATGCTGAATCATCCTGGGATCTTTTGCCACTTGCACAGACCCTGAAGTCTTTGACCTCCAATGTTTTCTATCACCTCCCTGTTGGCTGTGATCCAAGCACAGATGCACTGAACTGGCAGGAGGTAACAAACCCCCAAGCCATAGGGAGAGCAGTGCAAGGCTGGGAGAGCGAGGGTGCAGCACACAAAGGACACCTCTCAGGGCTCTATTTCTCTCTGTCCTGATCCATACCTGGCTTACCCTGGGCTAGTTCATGGCCTAGGAAAGGGGGGAGGGGGTATCACATCAGGTCTTGAGTAGGTCTCCAGTGACAGGGGGACTGTGCCCCCACAATCTGCTCTGTGACTTGAGTGCATTTCTCTCAGCCAGAGAGTGGCTGTGTGGTTGTCTCTTGTCTCTGTGCCTCTCAACAGAGAATGTCATCATCCAATCAGAATGGGAAGGAAATTTGGTGGTTCCTTAGCCTACAAAGTCTTCTTCAATGCCATTCAGTGACACAAAGCACACAGGAAACACTGATGATGGGAAATATCTGCAGCAGTGTGACTTGCTTGGCCATCCTCCTAACTCTAACTGCTAACCGATGTGGAGCAGCAAGCAGAGAGCAGAGCAGGCAGGAAAATCACAGTGGCTGTGACACCAGGGGCAGTGTCCCAGCTGCTGCTGGACACCATCCAAACAGGACTTCCCACAAGCAGTGTTCTCTACTCATCTTGGTTACTTTTAGCACTCAATGGGTTTCTTCATTGTCATGGTGGACTCTAGGCAGAGTCTTTTGTCCTGCTTCTCCTGGTGCTTGCAGCAGGCTGATGGAATCAGGGTGCTGGAGGAGTTGTTTATGCATAAATAAACCAAACCAAACCAGGTTGGACTTGGTCCAAAACAAGCTGAATCCCCTGATCCCCTCCCAGAGCAGACATGGCCTCATCCCAGCACAAACTGCATCATCTTGCTCTGTCCCTGGGCACTCTGGGTCCCATTCCAGTACAAAGTTTATTCCCTGGAGCCTTCCCAGTACCTACTGCATCCCTCCACATGTTAACTGTATACTATGGTCCCAACCTAGTACTGACTGGGGCCCCTCTCAGTACCAACTGCATCTCCTGACCTCCTTCCAGTACAGACTGGGCCCTGTCCAAGTACAGACTGGTGCCCTGATCCCGTCCCAGTATATTAGAATAGAACAGAATAGAGTAGAATAGAATAGAATAGACCAGGTTGGAAGAGGCCTTCAAGATCATCGCATCCAACCCATCAATGGGCAGAATGACCTCCCTGCTCCTGCTGGCCACACTGTTCTTAATGCAGGCCAGGATGCCATTGGCCCTCTTGGCTGCCTGGGCACACTGCAGGCTCATGTTCAGCCTACCATCGACCAGCACCCCCAGGTCCCTCTCTACCTGGCTGCTCTCCAGCCACTCTGACCCCAGCCTGTAGCACTGCATGGGGTTGTTGTGGCCAATGTGCAGAACCCGGCACTTGGATGTGTTAAATCTCATGCCGTTGGCCTCTGCCCATCTGTCCAGCCTGTCGAGGTCCCTCTGCAGAGCCTCTCTACCCACCAGCAGATCAGCTTGGTGTCGTCAGCAAATTTACTGATGATGGACTCAATCCCCTCATCCAGATCATCAATAAAGATGTTAAAGAGCACAGGGCCCAGCACTGATCCTTGGGGCACACCACTAGTGACTGGCCACCAGCTGGATGTGGGACCATTCACCATGTTGGATTGCAGTGAAATTCTTTCCAATGGGTGTAGAGTGTATGTGGTGGGTGGAAGGGTAAGGCCAAGAAGCCTCCTCCCTTCCCCCTTGTAAAGTAAAAGGGAAAAAAAAAATTGAAGGGAAAGGAAAAAAAACTCACAAGCTGAATTAGCAAAGCAGTGGAGCTATATTTACAAAGCAACGTAGGGAATGCAGGGGATTATTTACAAATTTACAATATCTACAATATATACAAAGATATACAACAGAGTAACACAGAAATGAGAGTGACCCCCTCGGCAGAGAGGGGTTCCCCACCTCCGCTCTACCCTCTCTCCCCCCCTTTCCCCAGAGTGGGATAGAAAGAGAAAGAAAAGAGAGGGAAAAAAAAATGTTAGAAGCAGTTTGTGTTAATTGGAAAGGAGTTAATATACAGGCCTGGTATCTTGTTTTCAAGGCCGAGGCCTTGGCAGAAAGCCCAGCACAGAGACAGAGAGCGGCCGCACCATGGAAAGGCGGAAGCAAGACTGAAGATAAGGTGCTGGAAAAACCCAGTATAGTCCCAGCTCAGAAGGTGCTTCCTCCCACTCTTCCAATGAAATTAGTTTAGACTATTCCTTCCGTTTACCAACTTCCGTCCACCATATTCCCTTTCTTAAGGGGGCAACGTCAACCGGCCACAGTCCACCCCTTCTAAACAATTTCATTGGCTGTTCATACTGTCCATCCAATCCAAAACGATATTTACAGTTCGTGAGCAAAGTTCATAGTCAATTCCGGCTATGCTCAGATGTAGATGATTCAAAAGTCTAAGAAAATCAGAAAATGAGAAAAATGGAAAACAGTTCATTTCTTCGCCGGCGAAGCAAAGAAAAGGGAAACAGGGAATCTCAGGGTCTCTTAGTTGACTCAGGGCTCTCAGGGATCTCAGGGTTCGTGCACCATAGATTCCTCATTGATTCTCCCTCTGGGCGCGATGTAGCTGTACAACAGTTCAAAATTAACCTCTTTCAGCTAAAGTTAAATTTCTTTGCGGAATACACTGAATTTCACCATTCTCTTGCATTACCCAATAAGTGTGACCCGGACCTTCAGCTGAAACCACCCCTCGGACAGGTTTAGCCTCTCCTGAGGGTGAAAATACCCAAACAGTTTTACCTAACAGATTCTTTTCTCTAACAACAGGAACTCTATCACCTTCTACTTTCCGTAGCAAATCTGAATGTGCAGGTCCAGCTCGGTTCACTGAACCTCTACTATTTACCAGCCAGGTTGCTTGTGCTAAATGTTTTTCCCAGTTTTTCAAAGATCCACCTCCCATGGCTTTGAGAGTGGTCTTCAACAAACCGTTGTAGCGTTCAATCTTCCCTGAAGCTGGTGCATAGTAGGGAATGTGGAATATCCACTCAATACCGTGCTCTTTTGCCCAGCTCTTTACAAGGTTGTTCTTGAAATGAGTTCCGTTGTCTGACTCGATCCTCTCCGGAGTTCCGTGTCTCCACAGGATCTGTCTCTCTAGACCGAGAATGGTGTTGCGTGCAGTTGCATGTGGAACTGGATAAGTTTCCAACCACCCAGTGTTTGCCTCTACCATAGTAAGCACGTATTGCTTACCAGAACGAGAACGTGGTAGAGTGATGTAGTCAATTTGCCAAGCTTCACCATACTTGTACTTGGACCATCTGTCACCATACCACAAGGGCTTAAGTCGTTTTGCCTGCTTAATAGCAGCACAAATGTCACAGTCATGGATGACTTGTGTGATGGCATCCATGGAAATGTCTATGGATCTGTCACGAGCCCATTGGTATGTTGCATCTCTGCCTTGATGTCCTGACGAATCGTGAGCCCACCGAGCTAAGAATATCTCACCTCGGTGTTTCCAGTCGAGATCAAGATTAGAGTCCATGTCTACTTGAGAAACTCTTGCAGCTAGATCTGCCTGATGGTTGTGTTGCTGTTCCTCAGTAGCTTTGCTCTTAGGAATGTGAGCATCGATGTGTCTCACTTTCACTGGAATTCTCTCGATTCGATCAGCAATGTCCTGCCACAGGTTGGCTGCCCAAATGGGTTTTCCTTTTCTCTGCCAACCACTCTTTTTCCAGTTCTTTAGCCAACCCCATAGAGCATTGGCTACCATCCATGAGTCGGTGTAGAGATAAAGCTTTGGCCATCTCTCACGTTCAGCTACATCGAGAGCTAGCTGGACAGCTTTTACCTCTGCGAACTGACTGGATTCTCCTTCTCCATCTTTCGCCTCTGCAACTCGGCGTGTTGGACTCCACACTGCAGACTTCCACCTTCGCTTGTTTCCAACAAGACGACAGGAACCGTCTGTGAACAAAGCATATTTCTTTTCATCATCAGAGAGGTCATTGTAAGGAGGAGCTTCCTCAGCACGAGTTACTTTCTCCTCTGGAGGTTTAGCACAGTTGATACCTTCAGGCCAACTTGAGATCACCTCCACTAGACCAGGTCTTTCAAGATTTCCCATTCGAGCTCTCTGTGTTATCAGAGCCATCCACTTGGACCAGGTTGAGTCTGTGGCATGATGTGGTGTGGAGCCTTTGCCTTTGAACATCCAATTCAAAACTGGTAATCTGGGAGCTAAGAGAAGTTGTGATTCAGTTCCAATCACTTCAGAAGATGCTTTCACTCCTTCATAGGCAGCTAAAATTTCTTTCTCTGTTGGAGTGTAATTAGCCTCTGAACCTCTGTAACCTCGACTCCAGAAACCAGGAGGTCGTCCACGTGTCTCACCTGGAGCTTTTTGCCACAAGCACCAGGTTGGACCATTGTCACTTGCAGCCGTGTACAAAATGTTCTTAATGTCCGGACCATCTCGGACAGGTCCCAGACCCATTGCTTGAATTACCTCTTGCTTTATCTGGTCAAAGGCTGCTTGTTGTTCAGGTCCCCAGTGGAAATGGTTTCTCTTTCGAGTCACATCATACAGAGGTTTCACAATCTGACTGTATCCAGGAATGTGCAGTCTCCAAAATCCCACTATCCCCAAGAAACGTAGGGTCTCTTGCTTGTTTGTGGGACTTGCCATGGTAGAGACTCTATTTACCACATCCACTGGAATGTGTCGGCGTCCATCCTGCCACCGCACTCCCAGAAACTGAATCTCTGTGGTAGGTCCTTTCACCTTGTCTCGCTTGATGGCAAAACCTGCATTCAGAAGAATGTCAATGATTTTGTTACCTTTCTCAAAGACTTCCTCAGCAGTTTTACCCCAGACGATGATATCATCGATGAACTGGATATGTTCTGGAGCACCGCCTTTCTCCAGAGCATCGTGGATCACTGCATGACAGATGCTTGAGCTGTGGATCCAGCCCATTGGCAGCCTGTTGAAGGTGTACTGGATTCCTCTCCAGGTGAAAGCAAACTGAGGCCTGCATTCCTCTGCTATGGGAATAGAGAAAAATGCATTAGCAATGTCTATGGTAGCATACCATTTGGCCTCTTTGGATTCCAGCTCATACTGTAGCTCCATCATGTCTGGTACCGCTGCACTCATAGGTGGTGTCACCTCATTTAGGGCTCGGTAGTCTACCGTCAGACGCCAGTCTCCATTCTGCTTCCGCACAGGCCACACTGGACTGTTGAAAGGCGAATGAGTTTTGCTGACGACTTTCTGACTCTCCAACTGACGAATCAGATTCTGAATGGGCAACAAAGAGTCACGGTTGGTTCTGTATTGTCTGTGATGCACAGTCTGAGAAGCAACCGGCAATTTAATGTCCTGTATCTTATGTTGTCCCACAACTGCAGATTCATCAGAAAGCTCAGGTCTGGCAGACAGCTTCAATTTTTGTCCATCAATTTCTACTGAAGCTACTCCAAAAGCCCATTTGTAACCTCTAGGGTCTTTGAAACGCCCTTCTCTCAGAAAATCAATTCCCAAAATACAAGGTGCATCAGGTCCGGTCACAATTGTATGCTTTCTCCATTGTTTACCAGTTAAACTTATATTAACTTCTACCTTACTTAACTCTTGAGATCCACCAGTGACTCCCAGAATAGTTATAGACTCTGATCCCTGATAATTTGATGGTATTATGGTGCACTGAGCTCCTGTGTCAACCAAGGCCCTGTACTTCCGAAATTGTGAAGTGCCAGGCCACTGGATGTACACATCCCAATAGATTCTATTATCTCTGTTATCCCTCTCCTCCCCCTGGCGGGAGGCAGGGCACCCCTAGTTATGGGGAACATGCGTACATGTGCATTGCACATAGTTTGCAGGGTTATAACTTTGCATGTTATAACTGGAGCCACTGTTGGAGCCATAAGAGTCGTTCTGGGGAACTGTGGAAGTAACAGCTACCCTTCTGGTATTGCTACCTCGGGTTCTGCCACTTTGCAATTCCCTCAGTCTCCTGAAAAGATTAGCAGTTGGTTGGCCATCCCAGCGGTTCATGTTCTCACCAAACTGATCACGCAGAGTTATCCAAATAGTTCTACGTGATTGCCTTGGTGGTCTGTTTTGGAATGACCTGTTTTGGAATGTCCTGTTTTGGAATGACCTCCTTGGGGGACGTGTATTCCTCACAGATGAAACTTGTACCCACCTGGAGGAAGAATTGAAACTATCCCTCTGTGCCAATTGGTATATGGAATCTTTCAGATCCTTCATGCAATTCTCAATTTTTCCAGACAGAGTTTCAATGGCTGAAACCAAAGAACCACGTGTCATGCTATCCTCCAATTGTCTCATTTGATCACTGAATTGGCCAACCGTGGGAGAAGCTCCACCATAACTTCTTGACACAATTCTGCTTGCCAGAATGTTTGCATAATTAGAAGGAGCAAGTTTGATGATCTTTTTAGCAAGACCAATACCCACAGGAATGTCATCAGGATTCAGAGTTTCATGTTCACCATAGAGTAGCTCTCTAACAGCAAATTCTCTCAAGCGCTTAATTCCCTCATCTATGGTAGTCCAGGGTTTAGGATTCCATGGAAGGTCATCTCGGGAAGGGTATCTCAGGGCAACCGCTATTAAAAGGCGTATCCACAGATTAACCTTACCGAGAGCTTCGCCTAGATGTCTATCTATTCCATTGTCCCTTGAGAGAGTTCCTAACTGAGCTGCTGACTTGTCTCCAACTGTTAGAGCTGAAGCACCTGTATCATAACACCTACTAAGCCAAGCTAGAACTGGCTCCTTATCTGCCCTGGTGAAATCTTTACGGACATTTCGCAATTCCTCCCTTGGAGAAGAACAGTCTGTAATATCATCTTGTTCCTCGTCTCCCTGAATTCTTTGCCCATATAATCCTGCTGTCATTCTCCTAAGGATCTCTTTAAGCTGAGAACCACCTTTGCCAGCTGCTTTCCTAACTTCATCTCTATCCTGCTTTGATCTCACTAGGTTACCTAGAACTTTAAAACAAACCTTCTCTTCCTCCTGAGCAGGATCTTTTAGAGTAGAGGGCCCCTCACCAGGATCAGTCTCCTCCTCTTCTTCTCCATCTTTGCCCTTTCCAGCTCTAGTCTTTAAAGGAGCCACCTTAACTGGAGCTGTGTTTGAATTTACAGCCACCTTAATGGAAGCTGACAGGTTCTGAGATAAATCAGCTGCTGGGGCAGTGACTTCCGGTCCCACCGAGGGAGTGGGTGGAAGTGACGTTGCTCCGTTAATGGCCGACGGAGAAGAAGAAGAAGGAGAAGGAGTGGGAGAAGGAGTAGGTGCCATGTTGATACCAGCCGATGCCCTTGGCTGCTTGCCAGAATCAGCAAAGTCATTTAGAGCTGCCTTACCAATTAACTTTTTAGCCTTCTTTTTAACTGACACAGGTTCTCCACAGTCCTCGTCACTAGATGACTCTGGGACTGATCGAGAGCCACGGCGTTTTCTTTTTGATCTAGTTTTAATAACAAAACACGCCCTGGACACCTTTTTCTCCTGATGCCAGGAATATTAGAATAAGCTTTATTAGAATAAACCAAACCAGGTTGGAAGAGACCTTCAAGATCATCGTGTCCAACCCATCAACCAAACCAACCCACCCAAACAGCTAACCCATGGCAGCAAGCACCCCATCAAGTCTCCTTCTGAACACCTTCAATGACGGCGACTCCACCACCTCCCCGGGCAACCCATTCCATAGAGCAATCACTCTTTCTGTATAGAACTTCTTCCTAACATCCAACCTGAACCTCCCCTGGTGCAGCTTGAGACTGTGTCCTCTTGTTCTGGTACTGGGTGCCTGGAAGAAGAGACCATCATCCGCCTGTCTACAACCTCCCTTCAGGTAGTTGTAGAGAGTGATAAGGTCACCCCTAAGTCTCCTCTTCTCCAGGCTAAGCAGCCCCAGCTCCCTCAGCCTCTCCTCATAGGGCTTGTGTTCCAAACCCCTCACCAACTTTGTTGCTCTTCTCTGGACTCGTTCCAGCAAGTCAACATCCTTCCTAAACTGAGGGGCCCAGAACTGGACACAGTACTCGAGGTGTGGCCTAACCAGTGCAGTGTACAGGGGCAGAATGACCTCCCTGCTCCTGCTGGCCACACTGTTCTTGATGCAGGCCAGGATGCCATTGGCCCTCTTGGCTGCCTGGGCACACTGCAGGCTCATGTTAAGCCTACCATCAACCAGCACCCCCAGGTCCCTCTCTGCCTGGCTGCTCTCTAGCCACTCTGACCCCAGCCTGTAGCACTGCATGGGGTTGTTGTGGCCAATGTGCAGAACCCGGCATTTGGATGTGTTAAATCTCATGCCGTTGGACTCTGCCCATCTGTCCAGCCTGTCGAGGTCTCTCTGCAGAGCCTCTCTACCCTCCAGCAGATCAACTCTTGCCCCCAGCTTGGTGTCGTCAGCAAATTTACTGATGATGGACTCAATGCCCTCATCCAGATCATCAATAAAGATGTTAAAGAGCACAGGGCCCAGCACTGATCCTTGGGGCACACCACTAGTGACTGGTTGCCAGCTGGATGTGGCACCATTCACCACCACTCTCTGGGCTCGGCCCTCCAGCCAGTTCCTAACCCATCGCAGTGTGCTCCCGTCCAAGCCATGGGCTGACAGCTTGGCCAGCAGTTTGCTATGGGGGACGGTGTCAAAGGCCTTGCTGAGGTCCAGGTAGACTACATCCACAGGCCTCCCCACATCCACCAGGCGGGTCACCTGATCATAGAAGGAGATCAGGTTGGTCAGGCAGGACCTGCCCTTCCTAAATCCATGCTGGCTAGGCCTGATCCCTTGGCCATCCTGTAAGTGTTGTGTTATTGAACTCAGGATGACCTGTTCCATGATCTTGCCTGGCACTGAGGTCAGGCTGACAGGCCTGTAATTCCCTGGCTCATCCAACCGGCCCTTCTTATGGATGGGCACCACGTTGGCCAGCTTCCAGTCCTCTGGGACCTCGCCAGTGAGCCAGGACTGCTGGAAAATTATGGAGAGTGGCTTGGCCAGCTCATCTGCCAGCTCTCTCAGCACCCTAGAATGAATCCCATCTGGTCCCATGGACTTGTGGGGATCCAAGCTGCTAAGGAGAGTTCCAACCACCTCCTCATGGAACATAGGGAAACTGTGCAGCTCCCTGGCTCCTTCTGCTAGCTCTGCAGGCCAGCTGTCAGGAAGACGTTCTGCCCTTCTAGTAAAAATTGAGGCAAAGAAGGTGTTAAGTATCTCTGCCTTTTCCTTATCCTTGGTTACAATGTTCCCCTCCGTATCCACCAAGGAGTGGAGGTTTTCCTTCCCCTTCCTCTTGCTATTAATGTATTTATAGAAGGACTTTTTGTTGTCCTTCACAGTAGAGGCCAGTTTAAGCTCCAAGTGTGCTTTTGCCTCCCTAATTCTCTTCCTACAAGGCCTAGCAACATCCTTAAACATTCTGTGGGTTGCCTCCCCTTTCTTCCAAAGGTGATACACCCTCTTTTTTTCCCTCAGTTCCATTAAAAGTTCATGAACCATCCAGGCTGGCTGTCTGCCCCGGCGGCTCATCTTCTGGCACATTGGCACAGCCTGTCCCTGAGCCTTCAACAATTCTTCATTGAAGTAGGTCCAGCTCTCCTGGACCCCTTTGTTTTTAAGGACTTTATCCCAAGGAATCCTCTGAATTAGTTCCTTGAGTAACCCAAAGTCTGCCCTCCGGCAGTCCAGAGTGGAGGTCTTCTTGCCGCCCCTCTTGGCTTGACCAAAAACCGAGAATTCAATTATCTCGTGGTCACTGGACCCCAAACACCCTCCAACCACCACATCACCCACCAGTCCTTCCCTGTTGGTGAAGAGGAGGTCAAGCATAGCCTTGCCCCTGGTAGGCTCTCGCAGCACCTGGGATAAGAAGCTGTCCTCCATGCATTCTAAAAACCTTCTAGACTGTCTCCTCTCTGCCGTGTTGAGTTCCCAGCAGATGTCAGGCAGGTTGAAGTCACCCACGAGAACAAGGTCCGGAGATCTTGAGACAGCCCTAAGCTGCCTATAGAATGCTTCGTCAACATCTTCCTCCTGGTTGGGTGGTCTATAACAGACTCCAACCAGGGTGTCTGCCCTGCTGGTCTTCCCTCTAATTCTTATCCACAAGCATTCAACCCGATCATCCCTAGTCTCCATCTCAATGGCATCTAGTGCCTTCCTGATGTAAAGGGCCACCCCTCCACCCCTTCTTCCTCGCCTGTCTCTCCTGAAGAGCTTGTAACCGTCAATTGCAGCGCTCCAGTCGTGTGAGTCGTCCCACCACGTCTCTGTGATGGCAACTATATCATAATTTTCCTGCTGCATCAAGGCTTCCAGCTCCTCCTGTTTGTTACCCATGCTTCGTGCATTAGTGTACATGCACTTCAGCTGGGCTGCTGGTTTCACCTCCAACTCTAGCTTGTCGCCCCCAGACTCTTGTCTGAGAGGACTCTCTTCAGCCCCTTCCCCCTTCGAAACTAGTTTAAAGCCATTAGTTATCACCAGCAGCAGAATTATAGACACCAAATAAATCACCTTTGGATCCCAGGCATCACCTAAAGTTACTCTCTCCTCAGGCGGAATCCGAAAACCCTTTATCTCAATTGGGAGAGTGGTGGAGGTAACATTCCTGTATCTCACTGGCCATAATAAATCAATACATTTTCCATACCATAGTCTAACTCTATACATAACCCACATATAAATTGTCCGCACCAAATATTTACCCAGGTAATCCAAAATCAAACCCAAACAATATCTGTAAACCAGAGCCCCAAAAATTGAAAAGAACAATCGCTCCACAAACCACAATACCTTCATGTTTGGTAATTCAGCTGGAAAACACTAAATCAATCAAGTAATAAATTGAACTAATTATCTGCCCCACGTTGGGCGCCAAGAAAAAAAAAATGTCGTAGGGTTGGAAGGGTAAGGCCAAGAAGCCTCCTCCCTCCCCCCTTGTAAAGTAAAGGGAAAGACAATTGAAGGGGAAGGAAAAAAAAACTCACAAGCTGAATTAACAAGGCAGTGGAGCTATATTTACAAAGCAATGTAGGGTATGCAGGGGAATATTTACAAATTTACAATATCTACAATATATACAAAGATATACAATAAAGTAACACAGAAATGAGAGTAACCCCCCTAAGGCAGAGGGGGGTTCCCCACCTCCGCTCTCCCCTCTCTCCCCCCCTTTCCCCAGAATGGGATAGAAAGACAGAGAAAAGAGAGGAAAAAAAAAATGTTAGAAGCAGTTCGTGTTAATTGGAAGGGAGTTAATACCGGCCTTTATCTGTCTTCAAGGCCGAGGCCTTGGCAGAAAGCCCAGCACAGAGATAGCTGCAGAGCTGCTGCACCGTGGAGAGGCAGAGGCAAGACTGACTGATAGAGTGCCGGAGTGCCCAGGATAGTCCTCCTGCACTCCCAGTTCAGAGGGTGCTTCCTCCCACTTTACCAATGAAATTAGTTTAGATTGTTCTTTCCGTTTACCAACTTCCGTCCACCATATTCCCTTTCTTAAGGGGGCAACGTCAACCGGCCACACATCTGCATCCATCCCAGTACAAACTGCATACCCTCATGCCCTCCCAGTACATTCTGGGCCCTATCCTAGTCCAAACAGGATCCCTTTCATCCCTCCAAATGTTCTTCGGGCCTTGTCTCACTAAAATGTTAATCCCCTTATGCACTCCCAGTATAGACAGGACTTTGTAACAGTCACAACTCCATACCCTAATCACACCAGAGTCCAGTCTGGGCCATCTCCCAGTTCAAACTGGCTTCCATTAACATCTCCAAGATCACCCCCAGCCTGTCCCAGTACAAACTGATTCCACTCATCCCATCCTGTGCTGTTTAATATTTTTATCAGTGCTATAGACAGAGGGATGGAGACACCATCAGCAAGTGTGCAGATGGCACCAAGCTGAGTGCTGCTGTTGGTATGCCAGATGGACAGGATGGCATCCAGAGGGCCCTGGACAAGCTGGAGAGGTGGTGCCCAGGTGACCCTCATGAGGTTCAACAAGAGCAAGAGCAGGGTCCTGCAGCAAATGCCTGCAGGGACAGGGACAGAGGCAATGGCATCAAAATAAAGCAGAGCAGATTTAGATTGGATGTGGAGAAGTTTTTTATTATGAGGGTGGTGGAACACTGCAATAGGTTGCCCAAGGAGGTGGTTGCAGCTCTTTCTCTGCAGATATTCAAAGTCAGGCTGAACAGGACTATGGGCAACTTGATCTAGTTGAGGATGTCCTTTGCTGACTGCAGGAGGTTGTACTGGATGACTTTTGGAGGTCCCTTTCAACCCAAACCATTCTATGATTCTATGATCCCAGTACAGATTGGGCCTCAATGAAGTAAAACTGGACCCCCTCACCCCCTCTCAGCACCACCTGGATCTCTCCCAGTGCAAAATGGATGCAGAACAGACTGAACTCCCTCCCAGTACAGAATGCATCCACAGCCCTCCTGTCAGCACACATTGTGCTGTCTCCCAGCACAAAGTGGACCCATCCCAGTTCACTCTGCAACCTCTTCTTGTAGAAATCAGATCTCATGGTCCCTTCCCAGTCTAGACTGGGCCATGTGCCAACACAAACTGCTTTGCTTTTGCCCCCCCCAGTTCAGACTTGGCTCTCTCCCACTACTAACTTGCACCCCTGTCCCACTCCCAGTACAGACTGGGCTCCCTGCCAGTAATAACAGGAGCCCCTGGTGCCTCCTAGTAAAGTCTTGGACACCTCCATGTAAAAGCTGACCCCATGGCCTCTCCCAGTAACACTGGGCCTTATATCTGGATACTCTGAAACCCTAATCCTCTCCCAGTACAGACTGAGCCCTTCCTGTCCAAACTGGATCCCTGCAGTTTGGGGCTCCCCAGGTCAAGAGAGACAGAGGTCTGCTGGAGAGAGTCCAACAGAGGCTATGAGGATGAGGAAGGGACTTGAAGATCTCTGTGGCCAAGCCACTATCCGTTATTGACCAGGAGTCCTGGCTCATTGGGGAGGTCCCAGGGCATTGGAGAAGAGCAAATGTGACACCCAGCTCCAAGAAAGGAAGAAAGGAGGATCCAGGAAACTATAGAGCTGGCAGTGTGAGCTGGGTAGCAGGGCAGGGCATGGAGCAGAGCATCTCCAGCACCATTGTTGTATTTTACCTAAGATGAAAATGTATGCTGTGTTACAATTAATTTTGACTTTACCTTCAACTATCTAAGGTTATGGCAAACCGGTGAGGTGACAAATAAATGCATGTGAACATTTCCTCTAATCACACAACAATCAAACAACCATAATGTTCAGTCCTAATGCAGATGTCTGATTGTTTTGGTACTTTCTTCTGATTGATGCTTTTGATCCCAGATTATCCTAACAGTTATTGTGATGGATGTTTGGCTGCATGGGAAATGCTGTTCCTTCCTATTCTTGATTCTTCTGCTGTTGTTTATTGCGGTGATTGCAGCTGATGTGAAGTTAGTTATCTCTGGCTGCTATCACTAAACCACCTTAGCTATACAATATGCATCCTCTTCTTTTTTTTGTTATTTTTTTTCCTTGACATATTTTTAACTATTTTTTTCTTTTAAAAATATTCTTTTTAATTTTTTTATTTTAATTTAATTTAATATAATTAAATTTAATTTTTTAAATTTCTTGTAGTATTTTTTCTTAATTTTAATATTTTAAGAATTATTTTTAAAATACATTTATTTTTTAATCCAATTTTATATTTAATTTTTCTTTTTTCTTTTTTCTTTTTTGATCTTATATTTCTTTAAAAAATATTTTAATTAATTTTTTAAAGTTTGTTTTTTTAATCTATTTTTTAAAAATTGAAATATTTTTATTGCAATTTAAAAAAAATTAACCAATTTCTAAATTTTTTTATTTTTTTATTTAATCAATTTATTTATTTTTAAATTTTGTTTTGTTTTTGTTATTTTGTTTTATTTTTTAAATCTAATTTTAATTTTACATTTTTATAATTTTTATTTTTATTGTCATTTTTATTTTTTAAAAAAAATATTTTAATTATTTTTTAATTTAATTTTTTAAATCTAATTTTTAATTTAACTAATTTTTTAATATGCCTTTTAAATATCTTTCTTTTGTCATTATTTGTATTTTTGGTCTATAATTTTTAATAATTTTTTGGGTAATTTTATTTTTTAATCTATTATTTACTTATTTATGCCTTGATTTTTATTTAATATAATTGAATTTTTATTCGTTATTTTTTATGTTATTTTGTTTTGTAATCTAACTTTTTAATTGTTTTTTATTTCATTTAAAAAATATTTTAAATTCAATTGTTTTAAATTGTAGTTTTTCCCTTTTTCATTATTTTTTACAACCTTCTTTGCATTTAATTTTTTGTTCTTATTTTTCATTTAAATTTTAAATTCTTTTTAATATATATTTTTTGTTTTAATCTAGTAATCCCTATTTTGATAATCTTTATTATTTTTTTTGCTAATAATCCTTACGGGTTTTGTTTGTAGCTAGTTTTGTTAGTAATCCTTATTTTTTTGGGGTTGTTTTGATTTGTTTTAGTATTATTATGTTTAATTATTTATTATTTTAAGATATTACTTTTTAAAATTTTATTATTGTTATTATTGTTATTATTTTGTTATTTTGTACTTTATTTTTTGTATCTAATTTTTTGTCATTTTGTTATTTTTTATGGTATTTTTTTATCTAATTTGCTATTTTTGTTTGGTTTTTGTCTTTTTAATTTTACAATTTTTTTCTTTTTTTCTTTTTTTGTTTGTTTTTTTTTCTAGTCATTGTCTAAGAAGGAAATAGAAAGACATCTCATTATCTAAGGAATACTTTTATAAATTAATATCTATTTATTACAAACCATAACTATATTACATGGAGCTCCTTTGAAATGCCTCGCACACAACTAAGAAGGTTGGAGCCAAAAGAAAATCTTACAATTTGAAGTCACTACTAAGTACTTAAACCTTACTACAATTATTACGTACTAAGCACCTGTAAATACCAAGTGCTTACTATTCATTATGCTTGCTAGGAAGACTTAGCAAAACTCTAAATAACAAATCTCTGAAAGACATTACAATCAGAAATGACTAAATTAGCACTGTTGCTTTAAATCAGAACAGAGCTTTGGTAGACTAGGGTCTTACCAGAAAAGGGAGGGGGGACAGGGGGTTGAGGGGGGAGGATGGCTAGTTGTGCCTTAATTGCAATTGTTTCTGCACTAGGGTCTTAACCATTTGCAGACTAGAAATTGCAAGCTCTGGTGTGGTGCTATTTTCAACCCTCTGCTTTCCAACATGGGTTGAAGCTCAGAGAGAATTGTCTTACGATCTAACTTTTTTTGTAATTAGAATATCATCCATATCATCCATCACAGTCTTAAGCTGTGCCAGGGGAGGTTTAGGCTGGAGGTGAGGAGCGAGTTCTTCCCAGAGAGAGAGATTGGCCATTGGAATGTGCTGCCCAGGGAGGTGGTGGAGTCACCATCACTGGAGGTGTTTAGGAAGCGACTGGATGGGGTGCTTGGTGCAACGGTTTAGTTGGTTAGATGGTGTTGGATGATGGGTTGGACTTGATGATCTCAAAGGTCTTTTCCAACCTGGTTTATTCCATTCTATTCCATAATGATAGGTGAGAAAGTCACTACGAGTCTGTCTAAATAGGGACAAAGCCCAAGCCACATACATGTGGCACAGGGTGGGAGAATTCTGCAGGCCTTGAGGCAAGGTTACCCATTGATATCATTGGGCAGGTTCTCCCTTGTTAATTGATGGCCCAGTAAATGCAAACTTTCCTGAATCCTCCATATGTTAGCAAGTGTGTGCTGAAAACGAATGATCAGTTATAGCAGTTGTGTATCCTGACTTTGACCCGTAGGTAGTTATGGCTTCTTTAGCTTCTTTTAACATTTTCCAGTCCAGAGATTGCCATATTCTTTGTTGACCTTCTAATACCACAGGAAATCTACAGATTCTCCATCTATTACTGCATTTCTCACAGTGCCTTTCCACCGGTGCAGCGATGCAGTTCCCCGTCCCTCCCACCTCTCGATCCCTTACACTATTGTCCCTTCATAATTCGACTGTAGCCTCCATCACAGTGATATCGTCTGCTGATAATGCCTGGGATCTAAGGGGCATGGAGGGTAGTGCAGCTGGAGCTGCTGGGGGGGCCACTGCTGTGGGGGCCAGCACTGGGGGGAACACCGCCGTGGTCTGTGCTGCCGGTGTCAGTGGTGTGTTGGTCCAGGCCGCCCTGGTTGGGGCCACTGGGGCCGCCGGGGCTCGCAAGAGGGGTCTGGGCATAAAGATGCCATAATCATGAGCCTCCAAGCACTCCATTTTTCCTAAGAGGAGGTGTGAAACAGAGTCGGTGCTGTTAGATTTCTTAGGGTAGTTGTTTTCATCTTCTGAATCCGAGCCATCACTGTTGGTATTTGTGACCCTTTGAGGCAGTGCCTTTAACAAGGGGACACCATGGCCGAATGTTTTATAAACAAGACAGGTCTAAACTAATTTCATTGGTGGAGAAGCAGAAGCACTGCCTTAAGTTTGGATTCCCAGTGGGACTTGCCTCAGTTCAGTCTTGAACTTTTCCCCCTCCTTCCCGCAGCTCACAGCTTCTGGGCTTTCGGCCAGACTGACCTTGGAGCAGATAAGGCCTCTTCTGACACGTAACTGCTTTTAATTAACATTTGCTCTTTTTTCTCTCTTTCTAATCCTCTTTGGGGAAAAAGGGGAGAGAAGGGGGTACGGGGGGAAACTCTTCCTCCAGATGGGGGAAGGGAATCTCATTCTGTGTTACTTTGTTGTATATTTCTGTGTATATATTGTAAATATTGTAAATTCTGTATATAAACCTTCATTCCCTAAACTGCTTTGTAAATACAGCACACAATCCCTTTGCTAATCCGGCTGTGGGTTTTTTTTTCCTTTCAATTTTCTTCCCTTCACTTTACAGGGTGGGGAGAAGGCCTGGCCTTCCCCCCAGCCCTCGACAGTATTACAGGAAGAAGGGGATCGAAGACACTGAACCAAAGGTTTCACTGCCTTTTTATCACTTTTCTTCTGCTTGGGACAAACAGCAGCCGTGATGTCTGGTGAACGCAGTGTGTTTGCCAAGATGGCGGACCTGGCGTCTTCTTGCGTTGAATTTTCATGCATTGTGGCCTCCATTTTTTCTGTTAACATCTCCTCAGGCAGGTCAGAATTTGCCTCTGTCGCTACTGAGGCAGCAGCAAGAGATTCTTTCTTGGAACAGGACGGTAATAGGGGAGCTGTGATTTGCATAGGAGGAGGGATAGCAGGTGATTGAAATAGGAATGGTGACAAGGATGCTGATGAAGCAGCAGACAATGCAGGGAGGGAGGGGGGCCAGAGGGTGCAGAGCCTTCTGAATCTCCCTTTTTCACCTGGGTTAGAACCAATGCCACAGCAGCTGAATCAAGAGTAGACTGCTCTGCTTTTATAGATTGCAGTGTATGTGACAATGTGCCACACGGTGCTATAGTGAAAAGCTCCTTTTGAGCCTTTAGGCACCTCATCCCACAGCTGGGCTCCAATTTTGTCCCATGCTTCGGAAGTGAAAGCTTCAGTTGCTCTGGAGATAAAATCATGATCCTGGGCCCTGGATAATAGCCCTTTTAAAGTCCCAGAGTCATAAGCAATGCCTCTCATGGAGAGGATACCTTGGAGGGCTTTTAGCACAGCCTCTTCTTCTTTGCAGAGTGTGTTCCCATACCCTCCCTGGCTGCTTCACCAGCCCCTGGTGAGATTCTCTTCCTTTTCTGAGCACATGCTGTTTATTTTCTCAGCACTGGGGCAGTGCTGGTTCGACCTGCTTTCTGTATCTCTCGGAGCGTAGCTCTTATGCTGAGTCAAGCAGCATCGTAGTCTGAGGATCCCATCACGAGTTCGGGTGCCAGATGTCAGTGACGGAGAATGGAGTCAATACAGCTGACCAATATGATCCAGTATTGTTCCTTTATTAAGGGAATCTCTACAGCTTATATAGACTTGGCGAGCAGCATTGGCATAGCTTCATTGGTTCCCCACGAGTGACCACACATCGTACTGTTATAGATTATTGGTCCAACTACTAATAACACGTGCAGCTGCTGATGCAAGTGCATGTCCTGTTACTCCCAGATAACTTTCTGTGTTTATAGCTACCAGTGCCCTGCTTTAGCTACATGCTGCAGGCACAGCACTGTTTTGCTACACTGCTAGCCACTTCTGCATTTATGCTGAGCATGGCCTACCACCATGTCAGGCTCTAGGCCTGCACTGTCAGATTGCTCACACTGCTCATTGCTAGCATTGCCACACCTGACAGCTCTCCAGCTACACTACCTCTGTAACATTGCTTAGGGTTGCTGTGAACCAAGTGCAGGACCTGGCACTTGGCCTTCTTGAAGCTCCTCCTGGTAATGTTGGCCATGGGTCCAATCTGTCCAAGTCCCTCTGCAGAGCCTCCCTACCCTGATGCAGATCAACTCTGCCACCTCCCTTGGTGTCATCTGCTGACTCACTGCTGACACACTCTGTGTCTTCATCAAGGTCATCAATAAAGATGTTAAGCAGAAGTGGTCCCAACACTGAGCCCTGAGGAACACCACTTGTGACTATCTGCCACTACCTGGATTTAACTCCACTGGGCACCATTCTTTGGGCCCTTTCACCCAGCCAGGGCTGTATCCAGCAGAGCATTGCTCATCCAAGCCCGGAGCAGCCACTTTGCCCAGGAGAATTCTGTGGGGAGCAGTGCCAAAGGCTTTTGGAAAGTCTAGGGAGACACTGCCCACAGCCTTGCCCTCATCCAACAGTCACTCATCCTGCCAGAGAAGAAGATCAGGTGGGTCAGGCAGGACCTGCCCTTCCTAAACCCATGCTGACTGGGCCTGATCCCCTGCCTGTCCTCTGCAGGTCATGGAAAGGTGCTGGAGATGCTCTGCTCCATGCCCTGCCCTGCTACCCAGCTCACACTGTCAGCTCTATAGTTCCCTGGATCCTCCTTTCTTCCTTTCTTGGAGCTGGGTGTCACATTCGCTGCTCTCCACTGCCCTGGGACCTCCCCAGTGAGCCAGGACTCCAGGTCAATAATGGATAGTGGCTTGGCAACAGAGATGTTCAAGTCCCTTCCTCATCCTTATAGGCTCTGTTGGACTCTCTCCAGCAGATCTCTGTCTCTCTTGACCTGGGGAGCCCCAAATGGCAGGGATCCAGTTTGGACAGGAAGGGCCCAGTCTGTACTGGGAGAGGATTTGGTTTTCAGAGTGCACTGGAACAAGGCCCAGTGTTACTGGGAGAGACCATGGGGTCAGCTCTTACAGGGAGGTGTCCAAGACTTTACTAGGAGGCATCAGGGGCCAATCATAGAATGGTCTGGGTTGGAAGGGACCTCCAAAAGTCATCCAGTCCAATCCCCTGCAGACATAATGGGTCATCCTCAACTAGATGAGGTTGCCCACAGTCCTGTTGGCCTCACCTTGAATATCTGGAGGGATGGAGCCTCAACCACCTCCCTGGGCAACCTGTTCCAGTGTTCCACTACCCTCACTGTGCAGAATATGTTCCTCACATCCAATCTCAATCTGCTCTGCTCTAGTTTGAAGCCATTGCCCCTGGTCCTGTCCCTTCAGGCCTCTGCAAACAGTCTCTCTCCATCCAGTATACTTCAGGCATTGGAAAGAAGCTACTAGGTCTCCCCAGAGCCTTCTCTTCTTCAGTTTAATCAACCCCAGCTCCTTCAGCCTGTCCTCATAGCAGAGCTGCCCTAAGCCCCTGATCATTTCTGTGTCCCTCCTCTGGACCTGCTCCATCAGCTCCATGTCCCTCCAGTGTTGAGACTTCAGAGCTGGATGCAGTACTCAAGGGAAGGTCTCAACAGAGCATCATAAAGTGGCAGGATCTTCTCCCTCCATCTCTGGCCATGCTGCTTTGAATGCAGCCCAGACTGCCCTTGGCCTTCTGTGCTGCAAGCTCACATTGCCTGCTCCTGGCCAGCTTCTCCCCCACCAGCACCCCAAAGTCCTTTTCCTCAGGGCTGCTTTCTATCACCTCCTCCCCCAGCCTGTATTGATAGTGAGGATTGTTCCAGCCCAGCTGCAGGACCCTGCTCTTGCTCTTGGTGAACCTCATGAGGGTCACCTGGGTACCACCTCTCCAGCTTGTCCAAGTGCCTCTGGATGCCATCCTGTCCCTCTGGCATCTCAACAGCACCACTCAGCTTGGTGCCATCTGCACACTTGCTGATGGTGTCTCCATCCCTCTGTCTATAGCACTGACAAAAATATGAAACAGCACAGGATGGGATGAGTGGAATCAGTTTGTACTGGGACAGGCTGGGGCTGATCTTGGAGATGTTAATGGGAGCCAGTTTGAACTGGGAGATGGCCCAGACTGGACTCCGATGTGATTAGGGTATGGATTTGGGTCTGTGACAGGGACCAGACTGTACTGGAAGTGATGAGAGGATTAAGGTTTTACTGAGATAAGGCCCAAAGTAAATTTGGAGGGATTAAAGGCATCCTGTTTGGACTGGGACAGGGCCCAGACTGTACTGGGAGGGCATGAGGGTGTGCAGTTTGTACTGGGATGGATTCATTCAGTATGGGGAAGGGAGCCAGGGGATACATTCTGTGCTGGGATGGGACCCAAACTGTAGAGGAAGAAGAAAATATGAGCTAGCTTGTATTGGGATGAGGCCACATCTATAATGGGAGGGGTTAAAGGAACCATGTTTGGACTGAGTCTATATTGGAAGGGGGCCAGGGTATCCAGTTTGGACTCTGAGTCAGTGCAGTGTGTAATGGGAGGGGGTTGGGGTGTGAAGGCATGAGGATACCTCCTGTTCTGATGGCAGTGCTGCTCTGGAGCACAGCTCTGCCCCAGCAGCAGCCCTGGCCTGTCCCTGCCTGCAGTCCCAGCACTGCCACACAGCAGCACAGAGCCCAAGCTGCCAGAGCACTCAGGCCTTGCCCCAGCACAGAACCTCAGCAGGATAGGGTGGAACTCAGAAAGGGCAGCTGAGGACAGCCCAAGCTCTGGGGCTCCCTGGCACTGCTGCTGTGCTGGGACTCTGCCCCTCCACCTCTGCACACAGGCACTGCTCTGCAGCTCCACAGAACCCTTGGAGGAAGGAATTCAGACAAACAACTCCCTGCAGGGTCCTTTATTGTGTTGAACACACAGGGAGCACAGCTCCTCATGTCTGCAGCCTCTGGGTCACAGCAGACAGGACAACACTGAACCAGAAATGGTCTGAAGAAAGACATTTGTGTGGGAACAACATTCTCACAAGGGGAACAGCACCAGCAGCAACCAGAACTCGAGCAGCCAAGCTGGGCCTGCACTGAGTGACATCAGAACTGCTCTGCAGGAGAAGACAAAGTAGTTTATTGCTTCTGAAAGCATCCAGGGATCAGTTGGTTCAGGGCAGCCTTGAGCTCTTGGTTCCTCAGGCCATAGATGAGAGGGTTCACTGCTGGAGGCACCACTGAGTACAGAACAGACACCACCAGGTCCAGGGATGGGGAGGAGATGGAGGAGGGCTTCAAGTAGGCAAAGAAGCCAGAGCTGAGAAAGAGGGAGACCACAGCCAGGTGAGGGAGGCAGGTGGCAAAGGCTTTGTGGCGTCCCTGCTGAGAGGGGATCCTCAGCACTGCCCTGAAGATCTGCACATAGGACACCACAATCAACACAAAACAGACAAAGGCTAAGGAGACACCAATGACAATTACCCAAACTTCCCTGAGGTAGGATGTGGAGCAGGAGAGCTTGAGGATCTGGGGGACTTCACAGAAGAACTGGTGTAGATAATTGCCCCGGCACAGGGGCAGGGAAAATGTATTGGCTGTGTACAGCAGAGCATTGAAAACCCCAGAGGCCCAGGCAGCTGCTGCCAGGTGGAGACAAACTCTGCTGCCCAGGAGGGTCTCATAGTGCAGTGGTCTGCAGATGGCAACGTAGCGATCATAGGACATGGTGGTGAGGAGAAAATACTCTGCACCAATTAGAAATACTAAGAAGAAGAGCTGGAGAACACATCCTGCAAAGGATATGGCCCTGGTGTCCTTCAGGGAATTGTCCATGGACTTGGGAACTGTGGTGGTGATGGAGCCTAGGTCAAGGAGGGAGAGATTGAGGAGGAAGAAGTACATGGGGGTGTGGAGGTGGTGGTCCCAGGCTATGGTGGTGATGATGAGGCCATTGCCCAGCAGGGCAGCCAGGTAGATGGCCAGGAAGAGGAAGAAGTGCAGGAGCTGCAGCTGCCTTGTGCCTGGGAATGGCAGGAGGAGGAAGTGGGTGATGGAGCTGCTGTTGGCCATCTGCTGCCTCTGGCCATGGAGACCTGTCCAAGGAGGGAAAGGCAGTGACAAGTTAGGGCACACTTCTCTCAGCCTCATTGTAACCTCCCTCCCTGAGCTGCATGAGGAATGGATCAGCTCAGTTCCATCACTACCAACCAGTGATGGTTCATCACAGTTTCAAATGCAGGGACCCAGAATTGCCATGAAGATTCCTCTGGTGTCAGAACAGAAAGTGACCAACAGCCCAGTCCCAGAGAATAAGAGTCCCATTGTTCTGGGTTGAAATTTCCCCCCAGCATTAGCTTTGCCAGAGCAGCTCAGTTAGAAGCAAATGAAGCTGTATTGACAAGCAAGAGCTACACTCTACCATGGAATTCAATGAACAGGTACAAAACATACAGCAGTGACAATATTAGACAGGTATTTACAATTACCAAATGACATGAAGCCCCCTGGTCAGAGACCAGGGAAGCTCTTTCTCTGCCCCTATCCCTTACCCTGCTGTTCCAAGAGAGAATTAGGAGTGGAGAGAGAAACAAAGCAGTGGGTTAGACTTAGCCAAGGCCAGCCAAAGCAGGTGATCTCTCCCCAGCAAAGCACAACAGCTGAGATCAGAAGAGAAGAGAGAGAATTGTTATGGTACAGCTCCTCTGATTCCAGATATTTATCCAATCAATTTGTTTAGAATAATCTTTTATTCTCCTTTTCACACCCAAGAGTGATCTATTTATTTTGTTTCTACTTTTCTGCTCAAAATCTGTAACTAAATTTTAAAGGCATAGCCTAAAATCACCACACCCATGGAGAGGGGGAGAAAGAGGGAGCAGGCCTGCAGTGCTGCAGAGACAGTGTAAGGAAGAGAGAAAGGAAGAGGGGATGGGGGTGAAGCCTTCTCCTTACCCAGCTCTGCTCACTGCTGCTCACAGGATGGAACTGAAGGGCTTTGGTCCTCCTTCTGTGTGCACACTCCAGGAGCCTTCAGCTGAGTGTCAGCAGCCAAGAAGGAGATGCCTCCAGGAGCTACAGCTGCAGTGTCCTGAACTCACAGACTTGCCATGTCTGTGGCTGCAGTGAGTTCTCCTCTAGTGAGCTCTCAGCATCCTCCCAGTCCTGGCCACCTCAAAGCTGTTTCTGCCTTCCTCATCTCCCTGAGATCCTCTGGCAGTGTCCTCAGCCCTGCTGTGCTGTGCAGAGGAGCTGCTCCTGGACAGAGCTGTCTCTCTGCAGCGCTGCCTGATTGGCAGCAGCACCTTCCATCCCAGGAGCCTGGCCTGGCTCAGCTGCTGAAGACCAGCCCCGGTATTTTAAAGGAGCTTTGCTGCCAAGTCCATGAACCTCAGAGACAGAGAAGCTGATGAAACCTCTCCAGAAGTCAAAGTTGGTTTCAAACTCCGAAGTTTCCTCTGCTGTTAATGGGTCCCAGTGAAGCATACTGGGAAAATGTCCCTAGGGTCTGCTTAGAGCAGGACAGAGTGGATGCAAGGGAAGCATCATTGGAGGCACTGAAGTATCTCCAGGCTGTGGTGAGAGCAGAGAACTGAGGCAGTGCTGACAGGTCAGGACAAGCAGCTCAAGGTGGCTCTGCTGCTGAGGAAACCTGGAGGGGTTTCCTTGATCCAAAGGGCCAAGCCCTGACCCGCAGCCCCTGGCAAGGCACATCCTGTCCCTCACCTATGGCTCTGGGCTCTGCTGGGTGCAGTGGGGAGTGAGGGTGAGCAGTGACCAGGGTAGGACCTTGTCAGGTTTTGCTGTGGTTTGCTTGCAAAGAGACAACTCCTGCTGAAAAGGAATGAAATGTACCTTTAAAAATCATTTTTATCAGATGCTTTGTGCAATAAAAACCTCTCCAATTAGCTGCAGAAACCTTGGCAATAATGGGAGGTTCAGCAGTATTTAATGAGCTCCATGGAGTATTTGGGGCTGATTACCTCATCCTTAGGTACTGCCAGGAGACTCTGCCAAGGTACTGCCAAGAAGCCTCTCAAGAAGTCCAAGTCAGAAGCAAACTCCAAAGTACCTTGAAGCACTGATTGGCCTCACTGAGGCTTGTTACTGACAAAGGCTCCCCAGGGACTCCTTAGAGCAGCTTGTTAGAGGCCAGGACTGCAGGGAGACAAAGGCAAAGTACAGGGCAGAAAAACTTGCCTTTGGTCTAGGAAGCAGAAAGGCTAAGCCCTGACCACTGCCCTTGCAATAGAAGAACCTCAAAGCCTCAAAGCCAAGTTTCTCCTCACAGGCCTTGGTGGCAGAGGCAACTGCCAGAGCCAAAGGCACAAAGACCTTGGTCCTGTTGGTCCTCTCAGCCTTGCCAGAGCCCTTGGCCATCCCTACTGCAGCCTTTCCTCCACTGTCCCATGCCTGCAGCTCTTTCCCTTCAGGCTGCTGACACCAACCTTGCTTCCCCAGCCAGCTCTCCCCCTGCCATTTCCATCCCTTCCTTGAGCTGTCTCAGCTCTCCCTGCCATTTCCTGACACATCTGGATGGCCTCATGCATAGCAGCTCTGCATTCTCAGGGACATTTCTTTGTCCACATCTCCAGTCTGAACCTTCCAAGCTGTTCTTTGTGGAGGTTTTGATCTCTCCCCACTCCCCAGAAGAGCTCCATCCTCTCTGAAACACCCTTCAGCCATGTGCACACTGCTATGGCAGTGCCCTGAGCCTCCATTCAGCAGGCTGAAGCAGCCCAGGTCCCTCAGCATCTCCACAGAGATGTCAATCCCCATCCTGGCAGATCTCCTCTGCAGTCTCTGCAGTTCCTCTTCATTCCTTCAGACTGGATATTCTTTTAACATTTTCCAGTCCAGAGATTGCCATATTTGTTATTGACCTCATAATACCACAGGAGATGCATGTACAGGAAAATCTACAGATTCTCCATCTATTACTGCATTTCTCACAATACCTTTCCACCGGCACAGAGAGACAGTTCCCCATCCTTCCCACCTCCCGGTCCCTTAACTATCGTCCCATCGGAATCTGATTGTAACCTCCGTCGCAGTGCTATACTCTGCTGATAATGTCTGAGGTCTAAGAGGCGGGGGGGTGTAGCGTAGCTGAAGCAGCTGGGAGGGGGGACTGCTGGTGCGGGACGCTGCTGGGGGGGGCTGCTGCCGGGTTGCCAGGGGGTCACCACCATGGGGATGACCACCGGAGCTGCTGCCATGGCTGCTGCCCTGGGGGCTGCTGGGGCTACCACTACGGTCAGTACTACCGGTGTCGGTGGTGCGTTGGTCAGTGCCGCCTTGGTCAGAGCCATCAGTGCTGCTTTGGTCAGGGCCTCCAGGGCTTGTGGGAGGGGTGTGGTTGTAAGAATGCCGTAACTGCAAGCCTGCAAGTGCTCCATTTTTCCTAAGAGGGGCTGTAAAGCAAAGTCAGCGCTGTTTGATTTCTTTGTGTCGGTGTTTTCGTCTTCTGAATCCAAGCCGTTGCTGTCGGTATTAGAGGAAGATGTTGATGAAGGGGATTGAACACACTGAGCCACAGGTTTCACTGCCTTTTTATGGCTTTTTCCCTGCTGGGTGCAAACGGCAGTGGTGGTGGCTGGTAAATGCGGTGTGGTCACCAAGACGGCAGGCGTGGCATCTTCTTGCAGTGAGTGTTCATGCTTTCTGACCTCCATTTTGATTTTGCATGTCTTTTCAGTCCGATCAGGATTTGCTTCTGTCACTACTGATGTAGCAGCAGGAGATTTGTCGTGTAAAAGAACGGTAATAAGAGAGTCATGATTCGTGTAGAAGGAGGAATAGCGGGCAATTGAAATTGTGACGAGGATGCTGACAGAGTGGCAGATGATGTGCAGGGAGAGAGGAGGGGGGGTGGGGGGCAGGGGGTGCAGAACCTTCTGAATCTCCCTTTTTCGTCTGGGTTAGAACCAATGCCGCAGCAGCTGAATTGAGAGTAGACTGCTCTGCTTTTATAGATTGCAGTGTATGTGACAATGTGCCACACGGTGCTATAGCGAAAAGCTTCTTTTTGAGCCTTTAGGCACCTCATCCCACAGCTGGGCTCCAATTTTGTCCCATGCTTCGGAAGCGAAAGCTTCAGTTGCTGTGGGGATAAAATCATGATCCCGGGCCCAGGCTAATAGCCCTTTTAAAATCCTAGAATCGTAAGCAATACCTCTCATGGAGAGGATACTTTGGAGGGCTTTTAGCACAGCCTCTTCTTCTTTGCTGAGTGCTTCCCCATGACCCTCCCCGGTCCCTCACCTGATCCTGGTGAGATTCACTTCCTTTTCTGAGTGCTCGCTGCTTATTTTTCCAGCACCGGGGCAGTGCTGGTTCGAGCGGCTTTCCGTACCTCTTGGAGCGTACCTCTTATGCTGAGTCCAGCAGCATCGTAGTCCGAGGATCCCATCCATGAGTTCAGGTGCCAGATGTCAATGATGGAGAATGGAGTCAATACAAATGACCAATATGATTGAGTATTGTTCGTTTATTAAGGGAACCTCTACAGCTTATATAAACTCGGAGAGCATCATTGGCATAGCTTCATTGCTTCCCCACAAGTGACCACACATCGTACTGTTATAGATTATTGGTCAAACTACTAATGACACGTGAGGCTGTTGATGCAGGTGTGCGTCCTGTTATTGCCAGATAACGCTCTGTGTTTATAGCTACCAGTGCCCTGCTTTAGTTACATACTGCAGGCACAGCACTGTTTTGCTACACTACTAGTTATTTCTGCACTTATGCTGAGCATGGCCTCCCACCATGTCAGGCTCTAGTCCTATACTGCCAAATTGCTCACACTGCTTATTGCCACCATTGCCACATTCATGCAGTGGGAACTTCAGTTCTAAAGCTTGAAAATCTGCACCTTTCTGAAGACAACAGCTTGTAAACAACGGAAGAAGAATGGATTTGCTGCTGCTGTCTGTTTCCAGTTCCCCTCTTCCTCCTCCTTCTGTCTCTCTTATCTCTCTCCCATGCTTGCAGTCTTTTGCAGCTCTGCAGAATCACAGAATCACAAAGGTTGGAAGAGACCTCAAAGGTCTCCCCTGAGCCTCCTCTTCTCCAGGCTAAGCAACCCCAGCTCCCTCAGCCTTTCCTCATAGCGCTTGTGTTCCAATCCCCTCCCCAGCTTCATTGCCCTTCTCTGGACATGTTCCAGCAAGTCAACATCTTTCCTAAACTGAGGGGCCCAGAACTGGACACAGGACTCAAGGTGTGGCCTAACCAGTGCTGAGGACAGGAGCAGAATGACCTCGCTGCTCCTGCTGGCCACATTGTTCCTGATCCATGCCAGGATGCCATTGGCCCTCTTGGCTGCCTGGGCACACTGCATGCTCATGTTCAGCCTACTATCAGCCAGTACCCCCAGGTCCCATTCTGCCTGCCTGCTCTCCAGCTACTCTGACCCCAGTCTGTAGCATTGCATGGAGTTGTTTTGGCAAATGTGTTGAACCCAGCACTTGGATGTGTTAAATCTCATGCCCTTGGATTCTGCCCATCTGTCCAGCCTGTCGAGGTCCCTCTGCAGAGCCTCTCTACCCTCCAGCAGATCAACTCCTGCCCCCAGCTTTGTGTCATCTGCAAATTTACTGATGATGGACTCAATGCCCTCATCCAGATCATCAATAAAGATGTTAAAGAGCATGGGGCCCAGCACTGATCTTTGGGGCACACCACTAGTGACTGGCCGCCAGCTGGATGTGGCACCATTCACCACCACTCTCTGGGCTCGGCCACCCAGCCAGTTCCTAACCCAGCTCAGAGTGCTGCTGTCCAAGCCATGGGCTGCCAGCTTGTCCAGGAGTTTGCTGTGGGGGACAGTGTCAAAGGCCTTGCTGAAGTCCAGGTAGACTACATCCACCGGTACTATTAGCCAAACACCAAACTCAGGTGCGAGAGGCAATGCACCAGAATGGACTCTCCAGACTTTCTATTAGCTGAGGAAGGAGGTGGATGTGGAAAGTTTAATACATCTGATTGGTGCCTAAAGATTGAGGACAATGGGGAGGCAGCAATAAATATAGCCACCAACAGCAGGAAAATAGCTCATGGACCAGTCCAAACCTGGCAAGGACTGGCGTGGGACACATTGGCTTGGTTGCCTGGTGGGCCATGGGTCAAACGAGTGTCATTCTTCTCTCTTTGTGCAACAGCAGCTCTAATCTTTCTACCATGTCTGATACCCTGGTTTGTATGGCTTATCCATCCTGCAGTCAGGCAGGTGCAGGTTGTAGCCATATCAAGTGAGCCAGAAAAGGCTATAAAAAAGAGCAGTATGATGTATCTGCAAATAAGACCAACATCAGAAATGAGCCAAGAGGAAAGGATTAAGTTAATGGGGGATGAATTTTGTAAAGACAATTGTAAAAGCAAGGAGAGGAGGGGTTGATGGGATCAAAGGGAGGGAGTGTCTTTACAAAGGAAGAATTGGCTAACAGGGAGTTGGAAGGGAAAGCAGGAACCAGACAGTTCACCTTCTCTATGTGTTTGTAAATCACAAAGGGGCCTCTGCTAAGTCCCTTCCCTTGAACCTTGCTGTAAATCAGTAGGGGTCTGTCCCAAGATAGCAGACACTGAACACAGCCTGAACTGCTGAACTTAAGCACAGGCTTATCAGACTACTGAATATTAACTTCTGCACCCAGAGAAGTGGAGAACCTAATTTAAATGAAGATAGGATGCATGAAGCAGGGAGGGTTCACGTGAAGCAGGACATGGAGCAGGGTCTTGAGAAAGACTAAATCTTGAGTACCTGAGCAGGTGGGGAAAGGGAGAGGGAAATCTGCACCCAGAAATGTAGGATGAAAGGGGAGCTGTGCCTTCAGCAATGAGAGAGACCCCACAGGGAATTGTCCTGTGGACTCTCCCTTTATTCAAATAAAGTTTTACAAGACTCCTCTGTCTCTGTTATGAACTTCTAGATGGGAAGAATTTTTCCTTGTATATTGCACACCCAGGGAGCACAGCTGCTCATGTCTGCAGTCTCTGGGTCACAGCAGACAGGACAACACTGAATCAGAAATGGTCTGAAGAAAGACTGTGGTGGGGAAACAACATTCTCACAAGGGTAACAGCACCAGCAGTAGCCAAAAAGAGAGAAACCAGACTGTGAGTGACATCAGAACTGCTCTCCAGGAGAAGACGAAGAGTTTATTGCTTCTGAAGGCATCCAGGGATAATTTTCCTCAGGGCATCCTTGAGCTCCTGGTTCCTGAGGTTGTAGATGAGAGGGTTCACTGCTGGAGGCACCACTGAGTACAGAACTGCAAGCACCAGATCCAGGGATGGGAAGGAGATCGAAGAGGGCTTCATGTAGGCAGGGCAATCACTCTCTCTATGAAGAACTTCTTCCTAACATCCAGTCTAAAGCTCCCCTGGTGCATCTTGAGACTGTGTCCTCTTGTTCTGGTGCTGGTTACCTGGGAGAAGAGATCAACCTCAGCCTGACTACAACTTCCCTTCAGGTAGCTGTACACAGCAATAAGGTCTCCCCTGAGCCTCCTCTTCTCCAGGCTAAGCAACTTCAGCTCCCTTAGCCGCTCCTCTTAGGACTTGTACTCCAAACCCCTCTCCAGCTTCGTTGCCCTTCTCTGGACACATTCCAGCAAGTCAACATTCTTCCTAAACTGAGGGGCCCAGGACTGGACACAGTACTCAAGGTGTGGCCTAACCAGTGCAGTGTACAGGGGCAGAATGACCTCCCTGCTCCTGCTGGCCACACTGTTCCTGATAAAGGCCAGGATGCCATTGGCCCTCTTGGTTGCCTGGGCACACTGCTGGCTCATGTTCAGACTACCATCAACCAGTTGCCCCAGGTCCCTCTCTGCCTTGCTGCTCTCATCCACTCTGACCCCAGCCCGTAGCACTGCATGGGGTTGTTGTGGCCAATGTGCAGAACCCGGCACTTGGACGTGTTCAATCTCATGCCCTTGGCCTCTGCCCATCTGTCCAGCATGTCGAGGTCCCTCTGCAGAGCCTCTCTACCCTCCAGCACATCAACTCCTGCCCCCAGCTTGGTGTTGTTAGAAAATTTACTGATGATGCACTCAATGCCCTCATCCAGATCATCAATAAAAATGTTAAAGTCAGTCCTGGCTGCAGGAGTCTGAGACTTACAGGGGAATTGTCCCCCCAGAGATGCTGCCTCAGTTTCCAGTGGGAAATGGCTAGGAAGAGCAGGGAAGCCGAAACTGCTTCTGGTCCTCCTGAAGGGACTCCCAAAGCATCTTCACAAGATGCAAGGGACCCAAGGCAGAATTAGAGGGGCTCTGCCTCCAACCAGATGGAGGGGAGAGACTGGTTTGTTGGACTGTAGAGAACCAATGGCCTGGCAAGTTGAAGCCATGAGAGGATAAAGCTTTAGTAGACACAGGTGCCCAGAGTGCTCTGACACCATCCAACTATGAGGGGTGGAACCCATCTGTGTTTCTATTGTGACAGGAGGATCCCCACACCTGGATGTGTTGGAAGCTGAGTACTGGGATGCAAGCCACAGTTTGCTTTCACTTGGAGGCATGGAAGGAGTCACTGGACTCAGACTGCCCCAGAGGTGGAAACACAGCCCCAGCATTTGCAGCATTTGGACTGGGCATGGACTGATCCAGACTGTGCTGGAACAGAGTGGAGCTGCAGAGCACCTGCAGTGAGCAGCCCTCTGGGTACTGCAAAGCAACCTCCTGTGGAGTGAGAATGGACAGTGCCTGAGGTGTACTGATTGCTGCTGGGCATGGTGCAGATGGCACAGAATGAGGGCTTGGGAATATCAAAGGTTAAGTTGAAAATTTCCTGCAATTATTTCATCCTGCCTGATGCCACCTTCACAGGGACAGTGCTGGCTGGAGCAAAGTACTACAGGGCTTGTAGTTCAGAGGGCAACATGAGAGGCTTCCTGTTCTGGTTGCTGCTGTTGGGTTCTGGCTCTCAGGTGCTGGCTCTTTGTTGAGGGGGGAGGGCTGCAGGTGTTTAATTCCTGGCTGCTGCTGCTGACTGCTGTGCTTCTTTCTGCAAACAGCCTCAGGTCAGTGTGCATTATGGGATCTCATTTGGATTCAGCTCTGTTGATGTCTCAAGTCCTTATCTCAGACCAGAGGGGTTTTTGATTTGTGTGTGTTATTTTTCCCTCCCTTCTGTTTTGTGGGAGAACAGGCAGCTTAACCTCTTCAACCTGTTCCAGCCCCAGAGTGGAAAGCCAACAGAAGCTTTCTGAGTTCTTCCAAAGATCTCCATGAGATTCCCCCTACACCCTCCAAAGATCCCAAAAGTCAGTCGCAGGACCATCCAAATCCCAAACACCTAAGATCACCTGAAAGCCCCTGCAGAATGACTCTGAGATGCCACTCAAGACTCCTCTGAGAACCTCATTTTCCCCTCCCTGAACAGGGCACACAGTTCCACCCCATCCCGTGGAAGCAAATGCCCCCAAAATTCAGGCATTGAGGCAGGGATATCTGAAATAAAAGCAAACAGACAGGATTTGGGTAACTTCTGGGTTTTATTGAGACAATTGGTCAATGGACAGAAGATTTCTTACCCCAGGGCGACACAAAGCATTGGGGAAGAACCAGACAGACCCTGGGGAGGAACCAGACAGACCCTGGCAAAGCCCTGCCCAGCTCCACTGGGAGCTCCAACTGTGCGGACTCAGCACTGTAATTGTTCTCATTAGCAATAATTGCTGTTCAGAAGGGCAGGAGGTGTTTGTTGCTGCTGGTGTCCCCAGTCCCTGAGAAGTGCAAAGGAAAAAGGGATGATTTTGGTGCTGGAAAGACCTTCTCAGAAGGATCATGATTACTCCACAGATTCTAGGTGGATTTATGCCTCCCCTCTAGTGCAGGCTGCTCTCTGGTGTGGATGTAGCGGTGCTTCTTGAAGCGCCCCATCCGGGTGAAGCTCTTACCGCAATCAGCAGGTGACAGCCTTCTCACCAGTGTGGGTGCGGCGGTGGCGACTGAGATGTTGCCTCTGTCTGAAGCTCTTGCCACAGTCAGCACAGGTGTAAGGCTTCTCACCGGTGTGAGTGCGGTGGTGCGCAATGAGTGCGCTTATGTCTGAAGGCCTGGCCACACTGAGCACAGCTGAAAGACTTCTCGCCAGTGTGCACACCACGGTGCTCTGTGAGGTCTCCCTTCTTACTGAAGCTCTTGCCGCAGTCGGCACAGCTGTAAGACTTCTCACCACTGTGGATGAGTTGGTACTGGATGAATGAAGCGCTCGTGGTGAAGCTCTTGCCGCACTCAGCACAGGGGAACAGATGCTCTCCAGTGTGGATGCGGCGATGGATGGTGAGACTGGAGCTGCTTTTGAAGCTCTTGCCGCAGTCCCTGCAGCTGAAGGCCTTCTCACTGGTGTGGGTGAGGTGGTGTCGCCTAAGAGTAGAGGTGTCCCTGAACTGCTTGCCACAGCTGTCACAAGAGAAGGGCTTCTCTCCAGTGTGGGTGAGGCAGTGCTGGATGAGATGACAGTGCTGGGTGAACCTCTGGCCGCAGTCAGCACAGGTGAAAGGTTTCTCTCCGGTGTGGGTGCGGCGGTGCTGGATGAGAAGAGAGTTCCGGCAGAACCTCTTGCTGGCCGGGAGCCAGGCTGTGGGTAGTGGTGCTTCACTAGCTCTGAGCCAACTGGGACGCTCTGCCCACACTCATTCAGCTCTTTGGGTGACACTGAAGGACCTGCTCTGGCTTCATCCTCCTCCATACATTCCTCCCCCTCATCCTGGTCGCCTTCATCATCATCATTATCCTCCTCTTCATAAATGTCATTCTCAGCATCATCCTCCATCTTCTCCTCTTTTTCCTCCTCAACCTCCTCTACCTTTGTACTGCATATTGGCTTCTCCAACTTGATCTCTGGGTGCTGCTTCTCCTCCCAGCTCTTGCCTGGGTCCTTCTGTGAGGCCATGCTGTGGCAGGAAGGGGTCACAGCTGTGTAACAGGGAAGATGGAAGCACCTGAGCCCAGGACCACAAACCCTCAGATCCTGCCTGGATCATGACAGTCCCTGACTCCCAACACCCAGCTAGAGGAGAGAATGCAGAGGGGACCTCAAACCTTCAGTTTCTGCCACAGTGTGGGCTTAGACATCTAATACTTGTGCTGAGACCCCAGGTTCCTGTGATCAGTGCCCTGAGGTACCCTGGGGCTTACAAGTGGTCCTGTCCTACTCTCCTCGAGCCTGGTGGCATTGGCAGGGTGGTTCCTGGACCAGGCCCTGGCCTTTGATCTCCCCTGGCTCAGACAATGGAGGCAGCACCACTGAACAAGGAAGAACAAACCACCTCCAACCTTCTCCCACCACCCTCCAGATCCCAACCCCCAAACATCACCCCCTGCTCACAACACACTCCCAGCAGCCTGGAGCATTCCTCAACTCCCACAACACCTGATGGGCCTCAGAGCTCCTGGAGAGGTGAAATATGCTGCACAGGAGGAGGTGGAGGCTGGGAGCTGCCCTTGGGGCTGGGGTCCTGCTGTTAACCCACTCTGGGTTTCTTACCTCTTGGGCTGCTCCAAGGGGCAGGACTGCAAATTCTGTTCTTCCACAGCACACAGGGGCAGGGATGATTGAGAGACCACTCAGCCCCTGACAGAGAGAAGCAAAGGGCTCAGGGGAGAGCACTGATCTGCAAGGGATGGTTCAGCACTGCCCAGGACCAGGCAGCACAGCTCAGCCTTGCTGGGGGCAGCTCCCAAGCCCAGCAGCACAGCCACAGCACACAGCAGGGCTGCTCAAGATGGGAGACCTCAACAAGGTTGAGGCCGGATGTGAGGAGGAGGTTCTTCACCATGAGAGTGGTGAAGCCCTGAAATGGGTTCTCCAGGGAGGTGGTTGAGGCCCCATTCCTGGAGGTGTTTAAGCCCAGGCTGAATGAGGCTCTGGCCAGCCTGATCTAGTGTGGGGTGTCCCTGCTCATGGCAGGGGGGTTGGAACTAGATGATCCTTGTGGTCCCTTCCAACCCTGACTGATACTATGATACTATGAGACTAAGTGCAGGCTCAGCTCCCAAGCCCAGGACACAGCTGCAGGCCAGCACCACAACACAGCTGCCTCCACACAGCCTCTCCCAGGCCTTGCCTAAAGCTTCCTCCCACTGCCTGCCCAGGCCTCTGCTGCCTGCACCTGCCTTTGCCAGCAGATCTTGCTCTGGCCACAGCTCTCCTCCCAGGTCCTGCCCATACCCCACACACTCTGTGCTCACCTTTGACCTGCACACACCTCTCTGCTGCCCACTCCCCAACAGAAGATCACAGCAGCCCTCAGGACACACACAAAGGGAGCTTCATGATCTCTGCAGATGCAGCAAAGGGGGAAGGGACTTGGGCAGCTTCTTGATAAACTTCTTCAGCCCTCACTGGGATGCTGGAGGAGTCTCTGGCTCCTGCCCAAACCTCACACCTCCAGCACCCTTCACACACCTGCAGCCCAAAGAGACTCAGTGAAAAGGGTTTGGCCTCCTTCTCTCCCTGACCATTTCTCTCAGCTTGCTCTTTGCAGTTCCCTGGAGCTGCCACTCCACATCCCCAAGAGAAAATAAGGTTGGATGGGAGGGCACAGTGCCCATGGGCTGCTGTTCATCTCCCAGCTGACACAGGCAGAGCTGCAGCACAATTCACTCCTTTCACCTCCTAAAATGCTGCCAGATTCTGCCATTCCCTGCACACACATTTGCCACCTGGGCCCTGGATCCTCTCCCCTTTTTGGGGGGACAAGGCCTAATTCCTGCCTGACCATCCCCAGGCCTTTCCCTCATTCCCAGCTCATCCATGTCCCTACTACCTTGGCTCTCCCATGGCCCTGGGTCCCCCACCTCACCTGCCACTGCAGCTGGAAGGGTGGAGTGGGAAATGCTGTGGCTGAGGAAGCATCTAAGGAACTGGGCTGAAAGCAGCAGCACAAGAATTGAAGGGGCCTGAGACTAAAGGCTGGGATCAGCTGGAGGGCTGAAAGAACAGCACCAAGCCAAGGGGGGGTTACAGATGAGGGCTGGGGAGGGACGCTGCAGACACCTCAGGCAGCAGCTGATGAGAGCAAGGGGGACAGAGAGGGAGTGAGACCTCAGGTGACTCCTGCCATGGGGGATGGCTGGGCTGTGTGGCTAGGAGCCCTGAGTGCCTGCTTGGGCTGTGCTGGATGTCAGGAGGGGTCATGAGACTGTCCTCAGCCAGGCAGGGTTTGGGGCTTGGAGCTTCTGGGGTCAGCTGCTGCCAGCACCATTGGAGGTAGGAGCCAGCCAGAGCCTCACAGCTGCTGAACTAAGCCCTCCCACCCCCTGCAGCCTTCACCCTCCATCTCTCCATCCAGTGCTCCATCTCCACTCACTTGCTGCCCTCTCAGAGTCCCCAAGGTCCCAGGGCTGATCTTCACAGACAGCAGGGCCCAACAGAAGCCCCTGGATGAGAGCATGCAGGAGAATCCCTGTGGTGGGTGGAAGGCACTGGGATGTCTTACACCAGAGAGCAGAGACCTCCAGAAGGGACAGCAGAGTCCAGGGGGACACCACAAAGTGTCATCTAGCTTAGTTCATTCCCACAAGGCCTGCACCCATGCTCTACAAAGGAACAGCACAGGATCTCCAACCTCCTTTGCCCTTCCTCTCTGCTCCCAGAAACATCTTCTGGGATCTCTTTCTGCAGAGGAGCTTTGAGGCCTTGGCAATGCTGCCAACTGCAGCCTGGAGCAACCTGGCTCACCTGGGAGCTGCCTACCAGAATCTGTAACTGCAGCTCTTGGGTATGGGGGGAGGAGGGGCAGAGGCATGGGGGAGGGGGAAGGCATTTGGGGCCTGGGGTTCTGGCCTGCTTTGGTGGAGCTCTGGAGGAAGCTTTGGCCTAGGGAGGTTGCTTGGCTCCCGTGGCCCAGGCACACTATGGATTGTTGTGGATTGGATGCTTTGCACTGTAGGATGCAGCTCTGAACAGCACAGCCATGGAAACTGCCCAATTCTATCCAACCCTCTGGCCACAGCTTGGCATCAACTCCTTTCACAAGGCTCAAAGAGAGCCTCTCTGCCTCCTGAAACCTAAGGCAATACCCTGCAGAACAAGGTGGAGGAGCTCAAGGGGACAAGCTGCAGAGGGGGCCCAGGGCAACCTCCTGAGCTTCAACAAGAGCAAGGGCAGGGTCCTGCCCCTGGCCTGGCACAATCCTCACAATCAGGACAGGCTGGGGGAGGAGAGGATAGGAAGCAGCCCTGCAGAAAAGGACTGGGGGGTGCTGCTGGACAAGAAGCTGCACAGGAACAGACAGGGGGAGCCTGCAGCCCAGAAGGCCAAGGCCAGCCTGGGCTGCACCAAAAGCAGCAGGGCCAGAGATGGACAGAGGCCATCCTGGCACTTGGCTCTGCTCTGTTGAGACTTCACCTGCAGCACTGCAGCCAGCTCTGGAGCCCTCAACACAGGAAGGACATGGACCCGATGGAGAGGGCCCAGAGGAGGGACACAAAAATGATCAGGGGCTTGGAGCAGCTCTGCTACCAGGACAGGCTGAGGGAGCTGGGGGTGATCAGCCTGGAGAGGAGAAGAGAAGGTTCTGGGGAGACCTAAGAGTGACCTTCTGGTACCTGAAGGGGGCTACAAGAAGGCTGCAGAGGGACTCTTTGCAAAGCCTGCAGGGACAGCACCAGAGGCAATGGCTTCAAACTAGAGCAGAGCAGATTGAGATGGGAGGTGAGGAACAAGTTCTGCACCAGGAGCCTGCTGGAACACTGCAACAGGTTGTCCAGGGAGGGGGTTGAGGTCCCAGCCCTGCAGAGGTTCAAGATCAGGCTGGACAGGGCTCTGGGCAACCTGAGCTAGTGGAGAATGTCCCTGCTGACTGCAGAGGGGCTTGGACTGCAGCACCTTTGCAGCTCCCTCCCAACCCAAACCACTCTAGGATTCTAGGAGTCTAAGTGCAGCCTCCAGGGAGAGCAGGAAAAAGATGAGGCAGAGGAGGACAAGGAAGAGGACAAGGAGGAGGAGAACCAAAATCCCTTCCCAACTCCTGCAAACCTCTGCCAAATTCCTGGAAAGCTCTTCCAGCTCTGCAGAGTTCATTCTGAAGAGAGCTGAGGGAGGTGCTAGGCTCAGGGATGTCTTGCACACTCTGCACAAATGCTCCAGAAGCTTTCCAAGTGCCCTCAAAACCAGCAGCACAGCTCTGCTGCCACACAATGCCACGCTGCAAGGGACCCCAAGGCTCAGCTGCTCCAACCTTGCCAGCTGACACTGCACTGGAAAGGAGCTGGCCCAGCCCCCTGCCAAGCTCAGCCTTCCAACTCTGCCCTGCAGGGCAATCCACCACTGCCCTGGGGAGATGATTCCAATGGCTGACTGGCAGGGAAAAGCTTTTGCCTCTGCAGGGCACTGTGCCACTTCAGCTCAACTCTTGCAGCAGCTCTTTGAGATCTGCCTTTGGAGCATCACAAACTCTGAAGCACTGCAGTGCAAAGCAGCTCAGCTTCAACTTCCAACTGGCTGAACTCTCACAGTTTAAATTCAAGGCAGGGGCCAGGCTCACACCCAGCTCAGTAGCTCACATCCAGCTCCTATGCTCAGAGCAGCTTCCCACGCTCAGAGACAGCAACTAAGGTGAGAACAACAGCTGAAGCTCAGGCCCAGCCCCCAGAGATAGAAACTCAGGAGAGAAGCACTTCCCAAGTTTAGAACCAGTCCCCAAGCTCAAGAACCCATATCAGAAGTGCAGAACCAGCTCCAAAGCTCAGATGCAGCTCCCAAGCACAAGCAGCAGTTCAAAAGTGCAGACCCAGCCCTCAGGCTCAGACCCAGATCAAAATCCAGACCCAGAACCCTACCTCTCACATTGTAAATTCAAGGCAGGTGAAGAGCTCACACTCAGCTCCTATGCTCACCACCTGCTCCCATGCTCAGAACAGCTTCCCCAGCTCACAGCCAGCCCCCAAGCTCAAGAACGAGATCAAAAGTGAGACCCAGCTCCCAAGCTCACACTCAGCCAAGCTGAGCCAGCCCCCAAGATCAAAAACCAGCAACAAAGGTCAGAATCACCTCCCAAGCTCAAGGACCACCTCTTGAGCCCAGAGCCTGCCCCTAAGATCAGGAACCAAGATCAGAAGTGCAGACCCAGGTCCTAAGCTCAGAGCCAGCTCCCAAGCCCAAGAACCAGCTGCAAGCTCAGATCCAGTCCCCAAGCTCAAGAACCAGCAGCTAAGGTCAAGAGCAGATCCCAAGCTCAAATTCAAGGATTCAGAGAATCCATGGAAAAAAAAACACCTCCTAGCAGAGGCATTCAGCAGCACAAGGAACCCCACCGAGCCCCCACCCCAACCCCACCCGCGGCCCCGCAACCGCACAGACCCCTCCCAGAACAGCACAGACGATGCTCACCGACCCTGCACACCTCTGCCCTACCCCACAGCCCCCCCCACGACCACCCCAACACCGCAGACCCCCACAGCCGCACAGAGGTCCCCACAATCACAGCGAGCCGCCCCCCCGAACCGCACAGGCCCCAAGCGCCAAGCTTGCAGAGATCCCCCGGACCTCACAGACCCACCCCCACCCCGTACCCCGCCGATCTCTGGGCAACCTGATCTACTTGAGGCTGTCCCTGGGAAGGTTGGACAAGATAACCTCTGGAGGTCCCTTCCAGCCTAGCCCATTCTGTGATCAGTGAGCTATGGGAACCAAGCAGATTCTGCATGAAGTGCTCTGGGCCTGGCTATGGTTGTGGATTCCTGCCTTGGGCTTCAATCTCAAGCAGTTGTTTGGAGCAATAACCCTGAGCTTGTTCCCCTTTGTTTGCATGGCTGTTATAGTGCAGGGCATGTGTGAGTGCTGGTCTGCTTGAGGGAGCAGAAGAGGGGACAGCAAGGACCTCTCTGGGAAGAGCTGGGGCAAATGTCACCTTCAAGAGCAGGCCCTAAGCCTCTGTATTCTCCTAAGCTCCCATTGCAAGGACCAGGCCTAAGGCCTGTCTGCAGTTCATAGAGCAATACTGAGCAAGACTTTCCTGGGGTTCTTTCTGTTGCTTTTGGGAGAATCTTGAATTTCTCATTCCATCAGCTGGGCAGGAGATGTTCTCCTCACCTTTCACTACATGTTTTGGAATCTGTTGAGTTTGTCACCAGACATTGGTTTGGTCCCCAGCTGTGTTCAAGCTTTTCCCTTCTAATCACAGAAATATAAAAATCAACCAGGTGAGAAAAGACCTGAGAGATCATCAAGTCCAACTTATTACCCAACACCCCCTGACAGCTAAACCATGGCTCCAAGAGCCACATCCAATATTTTTTTAACACCTCCAGGGACAGTGACTCCACCACCTCCCTGGGCAGCACATCCCAGTGGCCAATTCCTCATTCTGGGAAGAACTTTCTCCTCACCTCCAGCCTAAACTTCTCCTGGTGCAAACAAATAAAAAATTGTAACAGGACTCCTTCCCAGTACAGATTGTACCCACTCCCAGCAAAGGCTACACCACCTGAAGCCCTCCAACCACTCCTCTGGGACTTCCACTGCAAACCATATCCCCTTACCCACTCCCTGACAGACTGGGCCCATCCCAGTATAAACTGTCTGCCTGTTCTTTGGAGATGGAGTTTCTGGTGTGTCCTAGCCCTAGTCAGAAAGGCACCACAGCATCTGGGAGGAACCATTCCAAATGCCCTGGGATGGAGCAAACCCTGCAAAGAGTGAAGAAGGCCAACTGCAGCTGGGCTGTGGCAGGAGGAGTGTGGCCACCCAGACACAGGAGTAGTCCTCCCTCTGGACTCAGCACTGCTGTGGACACAACTGGATGCTTGGAGTCTTGGTGTTGCATTCTCCAGACTAGAAGAGCATAGGAGGAACTCAGGAGAATGCAGAGGAGATCTGCCAGGATGGAGACTGACATCTCTGTGGAGAGGCTGAGTGAACTGGGCTGCTTCAGCCTGCTGAATGGAGGCTCAGGGCACTGCCAGAGCAGTGTGCACATGGCTGAAGGGTGGTTTCAGAGAGGATGGAGCTCTTCTGGAGAGTGGGGAGAGACTAAAACCTTCACAAAGAGCATCTTGGAAGATTCAGAGTGGAGATGAGGCCAAAGAAATGTCCCTTCAAGGCCAGAGCTGCTATGCATGAGGCCATCCAGAGATGTCAGGAAATGGCAGGGAGAGCTGAGACAGCTCAGGGAAGGGATGGAAATGGCAGGGGGAAAGCTGGGTGAGGAAGCAAGATTGGTGTCAGCAGCCTGAAGGGAAAGAGCTACAGGCATGGGAGAGTGAAGGAGAGGCTGCAGTAGGGATGGTCAAGGGCTCTGGCAAGGCTCAGAGGCACAACAGGACCAAGGCCTTTGTGCCCTTGGGTCTGACAGTTGCCTCTGCCACCAAGGCCTGTGAGGAGAAACTTTGCTTTGAGGCTTTGAGGTTCTTCTATTCAAAGGACAGTGGTCAGGGCTTGGCCTTTCTGCTTCCTAGACCAAAGGCAAGTTTTTCTCCCTTGTACTTTGCCTTTGTTTCCCTGCAATCCTGGCCTCTAACAAGCTGCTCTAACGAGTCCCTGGGGAGCCTTTGTCAGTAACAAGCCTCAGTGAGGCCAATCAGTGCTTCAAGGTACTTTGGAGTTTTCTTCTGACTTGGACTTCTTGAGAGGCTTCTTGGCAATACCTTGGCAGAGTCTCCTGGCAGTACCTAAGGATGATGTAATCAGCCCCAAATACTCCATGGGGCTCATTAAATACTGCTGAACCACTAATTATTGCCAAGGTTTCTGCAGCTAATTGGAGAGGTTTTTATTGAACAAAGCATCTGATAAAAACTATATTTAAAGGTACATTTCATTCCTTTTCAGCAGGAGTTGTCTCTTTGGAAGCAAACCACAGCAAAACCTGACAAGGTCCTACCCTGGGCACTGCTCATCCTTACTCCCCACTGCCCCCTAAGGAGCCCAGAGCCACAGGTGAGGGACAGGATCTGCCTTGCCAGGGGCTGGGGGTCAGGGCTTGGTCCTTTGGATCAGTGAAACCCCTCCAGGTTTCCTCAGCAGCAGAGCCACCTTGAGCTGCTTGTCCTGACCTGTCAGCACTGCCTCAGTTCTCTGCTCTCACCACAGCCTGGAGATGCTTCAGTGCCTCCTGTGATGCTTCCCTTGCGTCCACTCTCTCCTGCTCTAACCAGACCCTGGGGCCCCTTTCCCAGTATGCTTCACTGGGACCCATTAAGAGTAGAAGAAAGTTCAGAGTTTGAATCTGACTTTGACTTCTGGAGAGGTTTCATCAGCTTCTCAGTCTCTGAGGTTCATGGACTCAGCACCAAAGCCACCAGAGGGCTTCTATAAATGCCTTGGGCTGGTTCTGTTGTGCTGAGCCAGGCCAGGCTCCTGGGCTGGAAGGTGCTGCTGGCGAGGAGGCAGCACTACAGAGAGACAGCTCTGGCCAGGAGCAGCTCCTCTGCACAGCACAGCAGGGCTGAAGACACTGCCAGAGTATCTCAGGGAGATGAAGAAGGCAGAGAGAGCTTCGAGGTGGCCAGAACTGAGAGGGTGACTGAAAGCTCACTGGAGAAGTCACTGCACTCTGACACAGTGAGGCTGTGGGTGCAGGGCGGTTCAGGTGCAGTTCTGGGAGGCATCTCCTAAAGCTGGCAGAGCCGCAGCTGACGCTTGCTGTGGGGAGAAGGTGTGGGTGGCAGGAGCCACCCCTGGCAGTGCAGAGCAGGGCAGGGTGGGGCAGGGCCCTTCTTCTATGGAGAGGCTGCTGTGTGGGTCAGGGATTCTCATAGATGCAGCTCATCACCAGGGAACTTCCAAAGGGATGTTTCAAGGACAAGGTCCAAGCAGGGTCTGCTCTAAAGAGAGAAGAGTTCCTGAGTCTGTGTTTGCAGTTTCCTATTCTGAGGACAAGAGCAAGTGAGGAGTGAAAGAGAGGTAGAAAAAGACCATCCAAGTCCTTGAAATTGGGGAGGTGTATCTTGGAGTGGTCAGGAGGCCTGCAGGGAGCTTCCTAAAGAGCCTTCAGCCTCTGCCTGTGGACAGCACCAGCAGCACCCTGGCTGCACTCATCAGGATGCTCCCAGCCAGTGCCCTGCAAACAGGCAGGTTTCTGTAGGTGAGTGCAGAGGGGCTGGGATGGGCTCTGTGAGCAGGGCAGATCCATCACCCTGCACACTCCTGCCAGGGTGAGAACCTCCAGGCAGCAGGGATCTGATCAGGAGAGGAAACTGAACCCAACAATGTTGTGGGAGGGAGCATTCAGACATCTCCATCTGGTCCGCTCCAGGCCAGAACCTGCCTCTGAGCAAGGCCCTTGTCCTCCTCTTCCCCCCAGAAAAGCCTCAGGGTTGTGGGCTCCAAGGTGTGAAGCACCTCCTCTGCAGCCAGAGCTCCAGCAGAGGCAGAGCTGCCACAGGAGAGGAAATGCCATTGGGTGTTACAATGAGCCCTGAGTGTGGTGCTGAGACCTTGAGAGAGGCTGAGACACTGAGTGGTCTGTGGGGGATCCCTCTGCTCTCAGCAGTGTCTGGTGACTTTTCAGGGGCACATGGAAGTGTGATCACCTTCAGCTCAGCAGGGCACAAGCCCAGAGAAGTGGAGAAGTGGCAGCAGGGCCAGAGCAGCTCCCCTTACTCTGCTCTGAGCTACAGGCAGTGTCTTGCTTTGCAGGGTCCTGCTCTCTCTGTTCCCCCTGAGGGCAGCAGAAATGCTGTGTGTGAGAACTTGTGACAGCCATGAACACTCTGGGGGTGAGACGTGGGCAGCTGCAGTGAAAAAGCCTAAAACATTCAGGAACTGCCTTTTTCTACCCTCTCTCCTTAGCACTGGGAGATGCTGAGAAGCCTTTCTGCTTTGGGACTCTTTCCCCTGAAAGTGCACACCAGATCTTGCTGCTGCCTCCAGCACTCCCCTGCTGCAGAGCAGGACTGACTCAGCAGCAGGAAGCAGGAAGAGTCTCTGCTCTTCCCTGCATGCTCAGTCAGCACAAGAGTCCAGCAACAGAGCTGGAGGGAGGTGTCCTCAAAAGCAAAACTTAAGTCTCTGTATCAGGGGCTGAGAAATGGCTTTGGTTGTGCTCCATTGACTTGTGACTGCCTTTCCCTTATGGCTACTGCACTGTGCACAAAGGACATAAATGTCCAACAGCAGCTCCATCACCCACTTCCTCCTCCTGCCATTCTCAGGCACAAGGCAGCTGCAGCTCCTGCACTTCTGCCTCTTCCTGGCCATCTACCTGGCTGCCCTGTTGGGCAATGGCCTCATCATCACCACCATAGCCTGGGACCACCACCTCCACACCCCCATGTACTTCTTCCTCGTCAACCTCGCTCTCCTTGACCTGGGTGCCATCTCTACCACTGTCCCCAAGTCCATGGCAAATTCCTTGAGGGACACCAGGGACATCTCCTATGCAGGATGTGCTGTCCAGGTCTTTTTCTTTCTCCTCTTGATTGTAGGTGAATATTTCCTTCTCACAGTCATGTCCTACGATCGCTACGTTGCCATCTGCAGACCACTGCACTATGAGACCCTCCTGGGCAGCAGAGTTTGTCTCCACCTGGCAGCAGCTGCCTGGGGCTGTGGCTTTCTCACTGCTCTGCTGCACACAGCCAATACATTTTCCCTGCCCCTCTGCCAAGGCAATGCTGTGGAACAGTTCTTCTGTGAAATCCCCCAGATCCTCAAGCTCTCCTGCTCCACATCCTACCTCAGGGAACTTTGGCTTCTTGTGGCCAGTGTCTGTTTTTCATCTGTCTGTTTTGTGTTCATTGTGGTGTCCTATGTGCAGATCTTCAGGGCAGTGCTGAGGATCCCCTCTCAGCAGGGACGCCACAAAGCCTTTGCCACCTGCCTGCCTCACCTGGCTGTCATCTCCCTGTTTATCACCACTGGCATCTTTGCCTACCTGAAGCCTCCCTCTGTCTCTTCCCCATCCCTGGATCTGTTGGTGGCAGTTGTGTACTCGGTAGTGCCTCCAGCAGTGAACCCTCTCATCTACAGCCTGAGGAACCAGGACCTGAAGGCTGCCCTGAGCAAACTGATTACTCGCTGGTTTCAGAAGCAATAGACTTTTCTGCAGAGCAGTTCTGATGTCATTCAGTGCAGGCCCAGCCTGGCTTCTGCACTTTGTGGTAGTGGTGGTGTTTTACTCTTTATCAAACTGTCATCCCTTTTCTAACACATTCCCTGCTTTGCTGACCAAGAGTTTGTGCAGCAGGGCCTCTGCTCTTTGTTTGGTTGAAAAATAAAGAACCTTTCATTAACCTTTTCCTTCCTGAGATCCTTCCTCCAGGACTTCTCTGGAGCTTCAGGGCCAGGTCCTGTGCAGACTAGGGGTAGGAGGATGTCCAAGCACTGCAGTGGAACACCAGCACCTAAACTTCCAGAGCTGTTTCCTTTCCACTTCCACCCTCTCCTGGGTCAGTGCAAGGCCTGAGTGCTGTGGCAGCTTGGTCATTGTTCTGCTGCCTGCCAGTCCTGTGACCACAGGCAGGGACAGGCCATGGGAACTACTCTGGCTGAGCTGGTCCCCAAGAACAGTTCCACAAAGACAGATGATCTGCTCAGGGCAGAGTCTCAAGGCTTAGGGCTTCACCCAAAGCTTCTCTCCAGAGCAGGCCCAAGAAAGTGTCCCAGGGATGCAAACAGCAGGGAACAGCTGAAGTGTGAGTGTGCAGGGCTGGGGCACACAGCAGTGTCCTGACACAGACAGGCCTCCTTCAAGAGGCCTGAAGGAGCAGCAGAGCAGGCTCTGATCTGTGTCTCTGTTCACTGCACAGCCTGGGGAATCTGTCCCAGGGCAGTCACCCTGGATGATCCTCTCACCACCACCATTTCCACCACTGGTCTCTCACCACAACTTGCAAAGTTTTTTGTCCCCCAGTTGCAGGTCACAGGCTCAGGAGGTCAGCAGTGGCTGCAGGCATGTGTGTGGGGTGAGGGGAACCTGAGTGAGCACAAACACCATCAGCTGTGGCTGGGGTACCAAGGCAGTGGAGGTGTGAGGAGCCTCCCAGCCTCTGACAGGGGCAGCAGGAGGCCAGGGACACTCTGCCTGCTGCAGTGCAGAGCTTGTGTAAGTGGTAGGGAAAGACTGTATGAACATCCTGAGGTGCAAAAGGAGTTCACAATGCCTGGCAGAGCCCTGACAGTAGATGTAATCTACCTTGACCTTAGTAATGCTTTTGACACTGCCTCCCATAACATCCTTGTGAGTAAGCTCAGAAAGTGTGGGATGGAAGAGGAACTGGTTACAAAATAGAGACCAAGGAGTGGTGGTTAATGGTGCCAGGTCCAGCTGGAGAGCTGTAACTAGTGGAGTCTTTCAGGGATCAGTGCTGGGTCCTGTCCTGTTCAACATCTTCATCAATGACATAGATGAGGGCACAGACAGACAGACAGACAGGGTCTGCTCAGCAAGTCTGCTGACAATACCAAACTTGGAGGCTTGGCTGAGACCCCTGAAGGCTGTGCAACCATTCACAGACCTGGATGGACTGAGAGCTGTGCAGAGGAACCTCATGAGGTTCAACAAGGATGAGAGCAGAGTCCTGCTCCTGGGGAGGAAGAATAAACTGCAGCAGTACAGGCTGGGAGGTGATCTGCTGGAGAGCAGCCCTGTGGAGAAGGACCTGGGAGTGTAGGTGGACAGCAAGTTCTGCATGGGACAGCAATGTGCCCTGGTGGCCAAGAAGGCCAATGGGGTCCTGAGCTGCATTAGGAGGAGTGTGTCCAGCACATCCAGGGAGGTCCTTCTCCCCCCCCTACTCTGCCCTGATGAGGCCCCACCTGGAATATTGCATCCAGTTCTGGGCTCCCCAGTTCAGGAGGGACAGGGATCTGCTGGAGAGAGTCCAAGGGAGGGCTACAAGGATGTTGAAGGGGCTGCAACACTGCCTGGAGAGGAGAGGCTGAGAGCCCTGGGGCTGTTTGGTCTGGAGAGGAGAAGACTGAGAGGGGATTTAATAAATGTTTATAAATATTTGAGGCCTGGGGGTCAGGAAGGAAGGGACAGGGACAGGCTCTGCTCAGTTGCACCCTGGGATGGGACAAGGGGCAATGGATATAAACTACAGCACAGGAGGTTCCACCTCAACATGAGGAGGAACTTGAGGGTGTGGGTGTGAGGGTGACAGAGAACTGGAACAGGCTGACCAGATGGGTGGTGGAGTCTCCTTCTCTGGAGACTTTCCAGACCCACCTGGATGCCTTCCTGTGCATCTTGCACTAGATTCTATGGTCCTGCTCTGGCAGGGCGTTGGATTCCTTTGGATGTTCCTTCCACCCCCTAACATCCTGTGATCCTGTGACATTTCTGTGTGTGACTGCAGCACAAAGCTCCCTGCCCCAGGGAGATTCCTCTCAGGTGTCCTGCACAGGCTCATTGCAAATGTTGCTGTCTGCTCCCATCACCCTTCCTGGGCTGTGCCCTGAAATGTGCACAGAATCATCAGAGAGGTTCTTGTTCCTTGGGAAAGGCATCTTCAGGAAGGCCAAGAAGGCGGCTGGGGCATAGTCCAGGCTGGTCACCCTCAGCACAGTTGTGGTGCTGGGTCAAAAGTGATAGGTCAGACACTCCTGCAGCCATCTGCAGGCCCTTGAAGGACAACCGAGAGATCATCAAACCTGTCTGGGTAGGGGCAAGAAGGAGATGTTTGGTCCCTGGACCTCAGCCAGGTCTTTGCATGGTCTCCCATGGTCTCTGTAGAGCCAGACTGGGGACAGAAGGACTGAAGGAATGGATGAGGTGTTGGATGGGAAGGTGGGTAGTGGATCAAGCCCAAAAGTCACCAGGGCAGAGTCCTCCTGGCAGCCACTTCCCAGTGGCATCCCTTAGGGCAAGCCCTTGGGCCAGCACTGTGCAATCTCTTCATCAGCTCCCTGCACCTTCTGACCCAGGGCCTCTGCAGCTCCTTTGGGGATGAGGCCAAACTGGGCACAGGCCTTGAGGGAACTCCTCTGTTTAACCCTGCCCTGAGCAGGGTGATTGGACAAGATGATGTGCAGGAGCCTCTTCCACAGATCACCAGTACAGAGACAGCAGCTCCTTTGAGGAAGGTTTCTCCACTCAGAGCCTTGGTAGGAAATCTGCCAGATGGATTGGATGAAACTTTGATCTGCTCAGGCTCTGGCCACAAGGAGAGTGATGGTTGGGTGTGGGATCATGTGGTCAGTTGTGTCTCAGGAGCTCATCATTCAGTAGGAAGCCAATGAGTGTGAAGGGGTTATGATGTCACTTCTGCCTGGGGACGGGATTGGCCAGCAGCAGAAACACAGATGGAAAGGGACTGTGAGGTTTTTTCTGTCTGTGAGGAAGAGGTTATTAGTTTATGAATATGAAATATGAATTATAGTAATAGTAGTTTTATTAATCACTAAAATTATTAATAAGCAATGAATCACCATTTTATCTAGATAATCTAGTGAACAATTGTGAAATACATCCCATAAGTGGTTTAGTATTTATAATTTGGACTCAATCAGGATATTTAATTTCTATTGCTAGAATGCAGGCTGCAATTCCACTGCTTGTCCACCAGATGGTGACCTGACTCTGGCAACTGCTAAGTATATACAGAGCTCTTACACTGTGTATCAGAGGACTGGACTACAAAGATTATCCTGCTAGACTCAAGTGCTTTGAACTGTTAGTGAGTACAAAGCAGGTGGAAGGTACTCTGTGTCCTTTGTTTGTAGCAAGGTTAGGCTCTGGCAGACTGCTGACTCCTGGCTGGTCCAGACAGTGACAGTGGGTGGCAACCTTCTCCCTTCCATGGCAGCAGAGAGGGAATGGACCTTAGGCTAACTGTTAAGCAGTTTCCCTTAGCAGGACTTGGGCAGCTCCCTCTGGACGGCAGGGAGCAGTAACGCAGGATCAACCCAGCAGGGGTCAGCCCTCACAGAGTCAGCCTGCATGGCAGGGCAGGGCCACAGTTCCCAGTAGGCAGGCTTGGAGGTTTCCAATAGAGCGCAATGGCAGGTGGGGCTGGACCCGGCAGGGGTCAGCCTGGTAGCAACAGGCTTCGGGGCTGGCGTGGATGGCCCCGGGGAAGAGGCACAGGTGCATGAAGCAGCAGCTTCCCCTTTGCTTGGCTCGAAGGAGCGGCCGGACCCTTATTGGAGTAGTTCTGGCTTTGGGGCACAGGGCACAAATGGTGCTCTGGATTCCCCTGGGGTTCACAGGGCACAGAGCAGCAGAAGTAGTGACTCCTATCCTGTGATGGCAGGGTTACACAGGCATGAGGCTGCCACTGCTCCTGCTCTCTGAGCTGACACACAAAGGGTTGTGCCTCTTGTCAGTCTGCTGCTTCCGGCTGAGGCAGATGCTTGCACTGCTGGACTCGGCTAAGTCCCTTCCCTGGCAGCTGGGCAGATCTTACCCTCAGGGGTCCAGTCCTCTTGAAGGCACAGCAGGCTCTTCCAACTGGTGAGACTGGCAATGCAATGCAGTAGTTTCTCAGGCTCAGTGAAGGTCCCTCCTCAGGAGATACTCTCAGGGCTGAGGCTCAACAGGCCTGCCTGGCTGCTGGCTTCTCCTTGTCGTGCAGAGGCCACTAGTTTGCTTGCATATAGGAAAGAGAAGACTTAATAGCAATGAGCTCAATGGCAGAGGCTATGGCATGAGCTTTGTCCTCTCAAGCAAGGAGAGAGAACACAGTGAAAGAGGGCAACGTATTTACAAGCTGGGGTAATACTGATAGGTTTCTGGAGGCTGGATGTGGCCAATGGGCACTCTCCTAAACAACCGGCTGCAGCCTATGGGAGGCGTGAAGCTGGAATTATGCCATGCTTAACATCAGCACCAGCATCCCATGCCATGGGTGTGTGCAGGGGGCTGTGCCACCTTGGCCCTTGTTCCCCTCATGAAAGGAGGGGGAACTTGTCCATGTGCTGGGACAGGTTTCAATATCTGGGCATAATTCTGGGCATAATGTGCCTCCACCATGTAAGGGCATGGAGTGAGGGGGAGATCATCCTGGTTTCAGCCTTGATGGAGTTAATTTTCTTCACAGCAGCTCTTCTGGTGCTGTGTTTTTGATTTGTGACCAAGCCAGTGCTGAGAGCAGACTCTGTCCCCACTGCATGGATCAGTTGGGCAGACACGAGTGGCAACTTCGTCTACAAATTACACCACTTGCCCACTCCTCTCTTCCTCCTCCTTGCAGTAAGGACACTCATCATGGCCCAAGCACAAGCTCCTGGGGACCAGGTGCTGCTGAGATCCACTGGAAGTGCTGAAACACCACAGAACAAGGCAGGCTAAGCTCTCTCTTGTTTTCCATGGAAATGTAAGGTGCAGCAAACCTGAATGGGGCTGGGGCAGCTCTCCTCAGGTGGCTCAACTGCAATCCATGGCAGAAGAGAAAATGCAGACTGGATGCAGGGAGTCAATGGATCTACTCACCAGGAACCAAATGAAATGAGAATCTTTTACACCCATTTTACCAACCCTGAACACAAAAATTGTAACACAACAGCCTAACCAAATTCAGGTTGTGAGTGTAATTTCACCATGACCAAACCCATAAATAGGTTTTGTGTTTGGGGTTCCATGGACAGTCCTAAAAACAATCCCCATGCACCCCACAGGACACTGTGCACAGAGACCATGTACATGGATCCTGATATAGGCTGGGCAGGGACTGGCTTGAGAGCAGCCATGAAGAAAAGGCCTTGGGGGAGCTGGTGGATGAGAAGCTCAACAGGAGCCAGCAGTGAGCACTTGCAGCCCAGAGAGACAACCAGAGCCTGGGCTGCAGCCTGTGGATCCATGTTGATCAGTTACTTAGTTTGCAATAGGATCAATCTATAAGAACCCAAAAAGGGAGTGGTAATGAAATGTTGAGATGGCCTTCATGTCTGTGTGAGGCCCTGGAGGTGATGAGATGTGCAACCAAACCATGTGAGAAAGGATGGGAGTGAAAAAGAACCAAGTGCTGCATCCTTGAAGCAAATGAGAAAGGCAAGTGGGGAGAAGAGCCCCTGTTCAAATCCAGATGCAACAGGGAGCTGAGTGGGGATAGGCTGTGGGAAAGGGGAGTTTAACATTCACCTATGCCTGAAGAAGGAGCCACAGGCTCTGCAGGTCCGGGCCCCTTGGCTCCCCTTGCAGCCCTGGTCCTGCTCTCAACTGCTCTGTTAGTTTGTATCTCTGTCAGCTCTGTCCCCGTGTCTGTGTGCTTGTTGCTTCTCTCCAGGCACAGCCATGGAAAGAGATTTGAATTCAGGATCCCTTGCAGTCAAGGTCAGCCTTGTCCTTATCCACTCTGTCATTCAGAGGCTCTTGAATTGGAACACATTCTGCTGAATCACCTTGTAAGCCCCAGGTGGGCAGTGACAGCAATGGGGAGGTTGGGGAGGGTGAGGAGCAAAGTTGTCCACTCAATGTCAGCCATGAAGGACAGATGTTCCTGCAAGTGCAGATGTCCTGCTGAGACAGCCTGGGTCAGTGTCACTTGGGGAATTATCATCTCTGCTCTAAACTTGCAGAGACACAAACACCTCCTTAGGGCACTTGGCACTACAATGAACTTAGGTTCATTGCAGGAACCTCAGGTACTGAGTGAAGACTGAAGAAACTTCTTCAGAAGTCAGAAGGAAAACACAAAGTACCTTGAAGCACTGATTGGCCCCACTGAGAGCATTACCAACAAAGCCTCCCAAGGGCTCCTTAGAGCAGCTCAGTGGAGGCCATGATTGCAGCAGACAAAGACAAAGTGCAGGAGAGCAAACTCTGGGTTTGGTTTATGGAGCAGAAAGGCCAAACCCTGACCACAGTGCCTGGGCAGGCAGATCCTGTCCCTCATTTATGGGTCAAGGCTCCTCAGGTGCTGTGGGGTGTGGGATTTGTGATGCTGAGTGAAGGACAAGGGGATGACAGTCCCCAGCCTTCCTGGGGGTGTTTAAGGAGGCTCTGAGGACCCCCTGGTGCCTTAGGAAGTCTCCTCACAGCACTTGGTGGTGGATGATTGCCAGAGCCAAGAAGGCAAAGCCTTGGGTTCTCCTGATGACTTCCAGCCTTGCCAATGCCCATTGCCATCCCCACCACAGCTTGTCCTACACTGTCCCCCACCTGGGTTTGGTTTCTGCAGCAGAAAGGCCAAACCCTGACCTCAGAGCCTGGCAGTCAATTGCAGAGTCTTAAGCTAAAATTTCACTTCCCTGGCCTTGGTGGCAGAGGCAACTGCCATAGACAGAAGGAGAAAGACCTCAGTGCTGTTGAGCTTTCAGCCTTGCAGGTGGTGCTACACTGCCCCATGCCTGCAGCTCTTTCCCTTCATGGTCTTGACACCCAACTTGCTTTCCTTGCAGCTATCACCATGACATTTCTGTACCCTCCTGTGGCAATGCCAGTGATGAGCAGTGTGAACAATCTGGCAGTGTAGGTCTAGAGCCTGACATGGTGATATGCCATGCTCAGCACAAGTGCAGAAGTGGCTAGCAGTGTAGCAAACCAGTGCTGTGCCTGCAGCATGTAACTAGACATATGTATACCAGATATGAACACTGGCTCAGTTGGTAGCATGTAAGACCGTTAATGGGAAGGTCTTGAGTTCAAGCCTGCAGTGGGCAGTAGTGTCCTCCCTACTCTAGTCATGAGGTCTGTGGTGACAGGTTGGACTTTGATGATCTTTGAGGTCTCTTCCAACCTTAGTGATACTGAATACTGAATACTAAAGCAGGACACTGGTAGCTATAAACACAGAGAGAATAACAGGGAATAACAGGACACACAGCTGCATCAACAACCTCACGTGTCATTAGTAGTTTGACCAATAATCTATAACAGTATGATGTGTGGTCACTCGTGGGGATCCAATGAAGCGATGCCAACGATGCTTCCTGAGTCTATATAAGCTGTAGAAGTTCCCTTAATAAATGAACAATACTAGATCATACTGCTCATCTGTATTGACTCCATTCTATGTCACTGTGACCGTTTGAGGCTGTGCCTTTAAGAGAGGGACAGTGCTGGGACACTCTGACTGAATGTTTTGGAATAATAAGGAAAACAATCAGATATTCTAAACGAATTTCATTGGCAGATTGGTAGAGTGCAACTTTAAGTTTTGAGTTCAGTTGGACTCTTTCTCAGTTTCTCTCTGTCCTGCTTTTCCAGCCTGTCTGCTTCTGAGCAGCTGGAGTTCTGACCTTGGATAAAGATAAGCACTAATCCTACTAATAGGCCTACTAAAATTCTTCTCTCTTAATAACTGCCTTTTTCTCTCTTTCTAACCCTTTTTGGGAAAAAAGGGAGGGAGGGGGAGAGAGTGGGGCACAGGGGGGGAACCCTCCTCTGTCCGGAGGAGGGAATTTCGTTCCTGTATTCTTTTTTTTTTCCTTGCTGTATATTTCTGCACATATATTGTAAATACTGTATATATTGTGTATATTTAACCTGCCTTTCCACATTGCTTGTAAAATATAGCATTCCTTCCGCTTCTCTGGCTGAGTTAGCTGTGGGTTTTTTCCTCTTTGTGGGGGAGAGAAAGCTAGGCCTTCTCTCTCAACCCACTACAGTCACCGACAGCTTGGAAGGTTCAGAGTGGAGATGAGGCCAAAGAAATGTCCCTCCGAGGGCAGAGCTGCTATGCATGAGGCCATCCAGAGGTGTCAGGAAATGGCAGGGAGAGCTGAGACAGCTCAGGGAAGGGATGGAAATGGCAGGGGGAGAGCTGGGTGGGTGCAACCATTTTAGGCTGTGCTTTTAAGAAAGGGACAGTGCTGGAACCCTCTGTCTGAATATTTTGAAAACATTCAGATATTCTAAATTAATTTCATTGGTAGATTGGTAGAATGCAACTTTAAGTTTCAGTTCTGCTTGAGTCTCTCCATCAGTTCCAGTCTGTTCTGTCTCTTCAGCCTGTCTGCTTCTGAGCAGCAGTGGCAGGACCTGTTAACCTTGAGATAAGAAAACTAATCCTTGCATGCGCTTTTGAGCCTAACAAGAATTTCCTCCTTAATAATTACCTTTTCTCTCTCTCTAACCCTCTTGGGAAAAAAGGGAGGTAGGGGGAGAGAGGGGATACAGGGGGGGAACCCTTCTCTGTCCAGAGGAGGGAGTTTTGTTCTGTATTACTTTCTTTGCTGTGTATTTCTGTATATATTGTAAATACTGTATATTGTGTATATATAACCTGCATTTCATCCTGCTTGTAAATACAGATTTAATTCGTCTTGCTTCTCCGACTGAGTCAGCTGTGGTTTCTGTCTTTGTGGGGGAGGGAGAACTGAACCTTCTCTCACCACCACAGGGTTAAAAAGATCAAATTTGTAATGGGATAAGGGCCAGAATGTACTACAATGGGGCCAGGGGATCCAAACTGTGCTAGATCAGGGTCTGTACTGGAAGGGAACCAAGGGATTAAGTTTAGAATAAGCCTTGCCCAGTTTATACTGGTAGGAGATAAGGGCATCCAGTTCATAGTGGGACAAGGCCTAAGGTGTACTTGGAGGGGTAAAAGGGAGCTGGTTTAGACTGGGACAGGGCCCACACTGTACTGGGAGGGCATTAGGTGTCCAAACTGTACTGGAATGGATGCTATCAGTCCTGGGGGAAGCCAGGGAATGCCTTTTGTACTGGGATGGGACCCACACTGTAGTGGGAGAGGGCAAGACAATCCAGTTTATTCTGGAAGGAGGCCACAGCTATGCTGGGAAGAGTTCAGGGTATGTAGTTTTTACTGGGAAGGGGCACAGTCTGTACTGGGAAGGTGGTCATGTTACTGACTTTGCAGTTGGAGAGATTCATTTGATACTGGAACCTATGCAGGGCTTCCAATTTGTTCTGGGATGAGTCTCAGACTGTACTGGGATGGGATCAGGAAAATTAGTTTATACTGGGACAAGGACAAGTTTGTATGTGGAAGGCTTAAAGGGACCCAGGTGAGGTGAGGCTCAGTTTCTAGAGGGATGGGATCAGGGTATCCAATTTGTACTGTGATGTGGCCATTCTAGACTGGGAGGGTCAGAGTATGAAATTTATGCTGGGACAGGTGGAGCTGATATGGGAAAGAATCAGGATCAGTTTGTACTGGGGTGAGGAGCAAGTTTGACAAGAAGGTGTTCAGGAGATCAAATTGGCAAAGGAAGGTGCCAGCCTCTATTAGGAGGGACCAGGGGTCCAGGGAGTGCTGATGCTCCCTGGCAGTGAGGCTGTGCTGGGATTCTCTTCTCTGCCAACTCTGCATGCAGGAATTGTCCCTAAAGCTCTGGGAAAGGTCCTTTATTTTGTTTAACCAAAGAAGGAGCAGAGGTCCTGTTACATGAATTCTCAAAGGGAAAAGCAAAGCAGACAGTGAATTAGAAAGGTGATGACAAAGAGGAAAAATCCACCCCTACCACCAAAAGATATAGAAGCCAGGCTGGGCCTGCACGGAGTGACATCAGAACTGCTCTGCAGGAGAAGACAAAGAGTTTATTGCTTCTGAAAGCATCCAGGGATCAGTTTTCTCAGGACATCCTTGATCTCCTGGTTCCTCAGGCTGTAGATGAGAGGGTTCACTGCTGGGGGTACCACTGAGTACAGAACTGACACCACCAGGTCCAGGGATGGAGAGGAGATGGAGGGAGGCTTCAGGTAAGCAAAGATACCAGTGCTGGCAAACAGGGAGACCACAGCCAGGTGAGGGAGGCAGGTGGCAAAGGCTTTGTGGCGTCCCTGCTGAGAGGGGATCCTCAGCACTGCCCTGAAGATCTGCACATAGGACACCACAATGAACACAAAACAGACAAACACAAAACAGCCACTGGCCACAAGAAGCCAAAGTTCCCTGAGGTAGGATGTGGAGCAGGAGAGTTTGAGGATCTCGGGCACTTCACAGAAGAACTGCTCCACAGCATTGCCCTGGCAGAGGGGCAGGGAAAATGTATTGGCTGTGTGCAGCAGAGCATAGAGAGCCCCACAGGTCCAGGCAGCTGCTGCCATGTGGAGACAAACTCTGCTGCCCAGGAGGGTCTCATAGTGCAAGGGTCTGCAGATGGCAACATAGCGATCATAGGACATGATGGTGAGGAGAAAATACTCTGCTGAAATGAAAAATACAAACAGAAAGACCTGAGCAACACATCCTGCATAGGAGATGTCTCTGATGTCCCTCAGGGAATTGGCCATGGATTTGGGGACTGTGGTGGAGATGGTACCCAGATCAAGGAGGGCGAGGTTGAGGAGGAAGAAGTACATGGGGGTGTGGAGGTGGTGGTCCCAGGCTATGGTGGTGATGATGAGGCCATTGCCCAGCAGGGCAGCCAGGTAGATGGCCAGGAAGAAGCAGAAGTGCAGGAGCTGCAGCTGCCTTGTGCCTGAGAATGGCAGAAGTAGGAGGAAGTGGGTGATGGAGCTGCTGTTGGCCATCTGATGCCTCTGGCCATGGAGACCTGTGCAAGGAGGAAAAAGGCAGTGACAAGTTAGGGCACACTTCTCTCAGCCTCATTGTAACCCCTGTCCCTGAGCTGCATAAGGAATGGATCAGCTCATTCCCCATCACTACCAACCAGGGATGGTTCATCCCAGCTTCAAATGCAGCAGAGACCCAGAATTGCCAGGAAGATTCCTCTGGTGTCAGACAGAAAATCACCAACAGCCCAATGCCAGGGAATGAGAGTCCCATGGAGAGGTGGAGAACCAGGGACCAGCTCTGCAGTGCTACAGAGACAGTGAAGGGAAGAGACAAAGGCAGAGGGGCTTGGGGTGAAGCCTTCTCCTTACCCAGCTCAGCTCTCTGCAGCTCACAGGATGGAACTGAAGAGCTTTTCTCCTCCTTCTCTGTGCACACTCCAGGAGCCTTCAGATGAATGTCAGCTGCCAAGGTTGTGACTCCTGACCTGGCGCCCATAGCTTTGAGGGCACTGCCTCTGCTGGGTAGAAGGGGAGAGCAAAAGGTTGCATTGGGAAATGTGTCTGCAGTGCAGAGAATGGCACAGAGGTGCCTGATCCCCCTTGCCAGGGCATCTCTGCCACCAGATTCCTCTCCCCCCGCTGCCCAAGTCCCTGCTGCCAGCAGCTGTCCCTGCCAGGAGCTGCTTCTCTCTGCCCAGCTCTCCTCCCTGTCCCTGCTGACAGAGCTCATCCCACCTGCTGTGTGCTCAGCTCTGCCCTGAAGACCCCTCCCAGCAGCAGGACACAGCCCAGGGGCAGCTCTGGGTGTGCAGGGGCTCAGGAGCAGATCAAAGGCTAATGAGAGTCTTCTCCAGAGTGGAGAAACAAACTCTAGTCTCACACAGCCCTCCCAGCACACCAAGGGGATCAACATTCAAAGCCAAGACTCCTTCCCTTCCAGCAAAATGCTGCCTTGGTGCTCTTCTGCAAAGCCTCCTCAGAAATGCCCAGGGGGGAGCCAGGACTGTGAGCAGCTCTGGCCAACACAGCTCCCTCTCCACAGCACAAGGACCCTGTCCTGCCCTGCCCTGCCCTGTCCTGCCCTGCCAGGGCTGTCTCCTGCCACCCACAGCTTCTCCCCACAACACTGTGTGGAGCTCTCTGGGCAGGCTGAGTGCTGAGCCTGACAGGCAGCAGAGTCCCTGACCCAGCACACAGCCCCTAGGCTGCAGGGACCTTGCTCTGAAGGACAGCCCTGACCACCCCTGCCTGCACCCCAGGGCTCCACAGCTCTTCAGAAAAGCCTGAAAAGAGCCTCTGCACAGGAAGATTTCCTTCCAGCCCCCACCAGCTGTGGCTCTGCCAGCTTTAGGAGATGCCTCCAGGAGCTGCACCTGCACTGCCCTGCCCCCACAGACTCACCATGTCAGTGCCTGCAGTGACTTCTCCTCCTGTCAGCTCTCAGTCACCCTCCTGGACGCCTCCAAGCTCTCTCTGCCTTCTTCATCTCGCTGAGATCCACTGGCAGTGCCCTCAGCCCTGCTGTGCAGAGCAGAGGAGCTGCTCCTGGGCACAGCTGACACTTTTCATTGCTGCCTACTTTCCAGCAGCTCACTCCAGCCATGGAGCTCAGCCCAGCTGAGCAGCAGAGGACCAACCCAAGGGCATTTTAATGACCCTCTGGTGGCTTTGGTGCCAGGTAAACATCAGAGACTGAGAGGAAGATGATGAAACCTCTCCAGAAGTTTCAGTCACTTTCAAACTCTGAAGTTTCTTCTTTTGTTGATGAGTCCCAGTGAGGACACTGCTGGGAAAGTGTCTGCAGGCTGTGGTTGGAGCAGAGAACTGGAGGCAGTGCTGAGAGGTCAGGACAAGCAGAGGAAGATGTCTCTGATGCTGAGCAAACCTGGAGGTGTTTCATTAATGCAAAGGGTCAAGCCCTGACCCCTGGTTCCTGAACAGGCAGATCCTGTCCCTGGGGTTCTTCATGGAGCAGTGAGATGTGGAGAGGAGCAATGTCAAGGGCGGGATTATGTCACAACCCCTCCCAGGCTCCTGAGGATGGACAAGGAGGCAATGAGGCCCCAGGGCTGCAAGGAGGAGTTGTCTCCTCAAATGCATCAGTGGCACAGACCACAGCCAGAACCAAAGGCAGGAAGAGCTTGGCTCTGCCAGGAGCCTTTCAGCTCTCCCACAGCCCTCTGTCATCTGCCCCTCAGGCTGTCCTCTGCTGCTGCATCAGCTGAGCCTCTTTCCCTGCAGGCTGTAGTCACCCAGCCAGCTGCCCCACCTTGCTGGCACCTTCCTTTGCTGCTCTCTCTCCATCCTCCCTGGCTCTTCCTTGAAACTCCAAGCCTTGGAGTGCTCCAGGCTCTTGCTGGGGGATGTCTTGCTGTGACATTTCTTTCTCCTCATCTCCAGTCTGGACCTCCCCAGCTGCACTTTGTGGCTTTGTTTCTTTCTCTTGCACTTTGTCACTGTGCAGAAAAGCTTCTCCAGGTCTCAAAGCACTCCCCAAGCACTCTCAGGCTACTCTGCTCTTGTCCTCACTCTTCACACCATTGAGCCCATGGCCTTCAGCCTCTCTCTACTGGTCATGTGCATGAGGCCTCTGAACACATCTTGGGAGATCTCTGGGCGCTCTCCAAGGTATTTGAAGATTTAGATGTGGTGGTCATAGGACAACAAAGAGACCAAGTGCCCGATGTGCCTTCAAGAGGACTGGACCCCCGAGGGTGAGATCTGCCCAGTTGCCAGGGAAGGGACATAGCCGAGTCCAGCAGTGCAAACATCTGCCTCAGCCTGAAGCAGCAGCCTGAGGAGCTGCACAGAGCAGGAGCAGCATTTAGCTGCATGGCTGTGTGACCCTGCTGCTGCAGGAGAGAAGAGGAGTCGCTGCTTCCACCGCTCCATGCCCTGTGAACCCCAGAGGAATCCAGAGCACTGTTCATGCCCTGTGCTCCAAAGCCAGGACTGCTCTGATAGGGTCCTGCCTGCACTTGTTTTTTCCAGGGCTGTTCTCATTCCACTTCCACCCTCTCCTGCTGAGCCCCTGTGTTGGGGCAAGGCCTGAGTGCTCTGGCAGCTTGGGCACCATCCTGCTGCGTGGCAGTCCCATGACCACAGGCAGACACAGGCCATGGGAACTTCTTTGGCTCAGATGGCCTCCACAAGAGCAGTTCCACACAGACAGGTGATCTGCTTAGGGCACTGTCTGAAGGCTTAGGTCTTCTTCCAAAGTTTCCTTCAAGAGCATGCCCAAGAAGTTGCCCACCAGATGCAAACAGCAGGGAACAGCTAAAGTGTCGAGTGTGCAGGGCTGGGGCACACAGCAGTGTCCTCACACAGACAGGCCTCCTGCAAGTGACCTGAAGGATCAGCAGAGAAGGGTCTGGACTGTGTCTGTGTTCACTGGACACCCTGGAGAAGCTGTCCCAGGGCAGTCATCCTAGACTGGGCTTCACAACCACTGTTTCCAGCAGCAGCCTCACACTCAGCTTGGATAGACTCTTAGTCCCTCCACAGGAGGACATGGCCTCAGGAGGTCAGCAGTGCCTGTTTGCATTGTGCAGATGAGATGTCAGCAGATGAGCTGAGGTGAATCTGAGTGAGCAAATACCATCAGCTATTGCTGGGGGTGCCAAGGCACTGGAGGTGTGAGGAGCCCCTCCCAGCCTCTGGCAGGGGCAGCAGAAGGCCAGGGAGACTCTCTGACTGCTGCAGGGCAGGGTCTGTGTGAGTGATGAGGAAAGACTGCCTCTGAACATCCCACAGTCCATTAGGGGTCTGTGAGGCCAGCTCAATTGTGGACACCTGACAGAGCTGGGACATTGCTGTGTGTCACTCCAGAACAAACCCTACTGGCCCAGGGAGATTCATCTCAGATGGCTTGGGCAGGCTGCTGTCTGCACACATCACCCTTTCTGGACTGTGCCCTGAGATGTGCACAGAGCCATCCCAGAGGTTCTGGGCTCCTTGGAAAAGGCCTCTTCAAGAACACCAAAAAGGAGGATGTGGAACATTGCAGGCTGGTCACCATCAGCACAGTGCCTGGGAAGGTGAAAGCTCAAACACCTCTGCAGCCATTTGCAGGCCCTTGCAGGACAAGAGAGGTATTGCTGAAGCCATATGAGCAGGGGCAAGAAGGGGATGTTTTGTGCCTGGACCTTAGCCAGGGCTTTGCCATGGTCCCCCATAGCCTCCTTAGAGCCAGACTGCTGAGAGCAGGAGTGCAGACATGGATGAGGTGGTGGCTGGGGGGTGGATCATGCCCAAATGTCACCAGTGGAGAGTCCTCCTGGCAGACATTTCCCAGTGGCATCCCTCAGGGCAAGCCCTTGGGCCAGCAGAATGGAATGTCTTCATGAACTCCCTGCACCATCTGACCCAGGACCTTTGCAGCTCCTCTGCAGATGAAGCCAAACTGGGCAGAGCCCTTGAGGGACCTCATCTGCTTAACCCTGCCCTGAGCAGGATCATTGGACAAGAGGATGTGCAGGAGTCTCCTCCACAAATGCAGCAGGACAGAGCCAGCAGCTTCTCCACTCAAAGCCTTGGTAGGAAATCTCCCAGATGGATCTGGTGAAACTTTGATCTGCTCAGGCTCTGGCCACAAGGAGGCTGAGGGCTGAGTGTGCAATCCTGTGCTCAGTTGTGTCTCAGGAACTCACCATTCAGTAGGAAGCCAAGGAGTGGGAAGGGGGAGGTGAGGCCACTTCTGCCTCCTGAGAGGATTGGCCAACAGCAGGAACACAGCTGGGAAAGGGACTGTGAGGTCAGTTGTGTCTGCAGGAGGTGATAGGGCAGCCCTGGGCTCATGGCTGGCAGATGGGCAGAGTGATCTGGGAGATGCCCTCTGCCAAAGGGCTCAGTGCAGGAAGGGGCTGATGGTTTGGTTGCTGTGTCTCTGCTGCCTGAGTACCTGATGGGACAGCAGCAGGCACAGGGCTTGGTGATGTCTCTGCAAGAAACTGCAAGGCCAGCAGCCTTGGGAGCTCCTGGTGAGGTAGGAAAGAGCAGGAGAGAGGAACACTGCCAGATGGTGCAGCCTGGCAGGTGCAGATTGGCCATGAGGAGCAAGAAACCTCTCTCAAAGGGTAGTGCTGTGGCCCGAGAAGTTCTCAAGCAGGAGTCTGGGATCAGCCCTTCTCTTTGTGTCCCAAGGAGCAGAGTGTGAGTGTGGGCAGGTGTCAGTGAAGGCATGGAAAGGCCAAGGTGGGGAAGTGAGATGAGTGATTGCAGCCTGCAGGGCAGGAGAAGCAGCTGTGAGACAGTGCAGGACAAAGCTGTGGGAGAGCTGGCAAAGGGCAATGGCAGTGGTGGGAGTGATGAAGAGAAGCCAAAGCTGTGCCCTCTTGACTCTGGCAATTCTCTGCCCCCAAGGCCTGTGAGGAGATGTTGTCTTAGGGCACTGGGAGGGCCTCACTGCCTCTTTCCACAGCCCCAGGAAGGCTGGGGACTGTCAGGCCCTTATCCTCCACTCAGCATCACAAACCCTACAGGAATCCTAAAGGAAGGCTGGAGAGGAGCTTTTCATGAAGGTGTCTGGTGACAGGACAGGAGGGAAAGGTTTGAAGGTGAGGAAAAGGAGGTTTAGACTGGGTCTTAGGAATAAGTTCTTCTGTATGAGGGTTGTGGAACTCTGGAATAGGCTTCCCAGGTAGGATGCCCTCTCCTGAGGGTGTTGAAGGCCAGGCTGGATGAGGCCTTGAGCAGCTGAGTCTATTGGAGAGGCATCCCTGTCTATGGCAGGGAGGTTGGAGCAGAGGAGCTCTGAGGTCCCTTCCAACCTAGGCCATGCTATGCTGCTATGAAACCCACACCCCACCCCCACTGCACCTGAAGAGCCTTGACCCACACATGTGGGACAGGATCTGCCTTCCCAGGTGCTGTGCTCAGGGCTTGGCCTTTGTGCTCCACAAACCAGAGCCAGAGTTTGCTCTCCTGCACTTTGCCTTTGTCTGCTGCAATCACAGCCTCTCCTGAGCTGCTCTAACGAGTCCCTGGGGAGGCTTTGGCAGTAACAAGCCTCAGTGGGGCCAATCAATGCTTCAAGGTACTTTGTGTTTTGCTTCTTGCTTCTTGCACAGTTTCTTCACTCTTCTCTCAGTACCTGAGGTTCACGGAATGATTCCCAAGTGCCCTGAGGAGCTCTTTGTGTCTTTGTTGTTTACTTCCAGATTTCAAAGTGCACCTCACAAAGCTCAGATTTTAATGGTAAACTATTTGATTCTCTCTCAGATGAGGGCAGAGGTGACAGCAGCATCCACCAAGCCAGAATGATGCAGGCTGTCTGCTCAGGGGGTCTGGACTGGGAGGAGAAGATGTCCTTTGAGGGCTGACATTGAGTGGACAACTTTGCTCCTCACCCTCCCCAACCTCCCCATTGATGTCCCTGCCCACCTGGGCCTTACATCCCTGCTCCTTGCATGAGACTTCTTCACTGCTCTCTGCAGCTGGAGCTCACAGCTCCATGGCACCAGCTGCCCCCTGCTCTCCTTACGGAACTGCCTGCACACAGCCACAGAAGAACTGTTGCTCTTTGGAAGCTAAGCAAAGCCAAGGCTGAGAAAGTTGCCTCAGCAATCCAAGCCCTCTGGAACCATCTGTTCAGCACAAGCTGTCTCTCAGCAGCTTGCCTGTCCACAAGGATGAGGCAAAGCCAAGAAGTTCTGCCATGGCTGTGATTTCTCAGCCAGTCAAGAGTTCTTGAGAGTGAGAAGCAGATGAAAAGGTTGGATCCTAGCAGCCCTTCCTCATGAACCAATCCTGAATTCAAATCTCTTTCTATGGCTGTGCCTGGAGAGAAGCACCAAGCACATGGACACAGGGACAGAAATGGCTGATTCCAGTGGAACATAGAGCCCCCCCCAACATGGTGACAGCAAAGATGTCTGTCCAAAGACAGAGAGAGGTAGAGAGGTGGTTGGCAGAGGCTGCCCTGGAGTTCAGTTTCCTTCTGCTGGAGCTCAGGGCAAACACTCACAAAGCTTCAACATTCTCAGAGGATGAGAACTGAGCCTGGAGAAGTCTGACTTGGTGCTGGCCCTTGGTGCAGGTTGTGCCTGAGAGATGTCTGCCTGGGGGAGATGCTGGACACAGCTGCTGTGATCCAGGAGAGCTCCAAGGCTCTGGCTTTAGGGTCACTGTTTTTAAAGGGGAAGATCATTGACTTTCATCAGGTGTTTCTCTGATCTGGAGAACCTTGGATGCTGAATCATCCTGGGATCTTTTGCCACTTGCACAGACCCTGAAGTTTTTGACCTTCAAAGTTTTCTATCAGCTCCCTGTTGGCTGTGATCCAAGCACAGATGCACTGAGCTGAGCATGGCCTCAAAGAAGGATCTGGACAAGATCTTGAAGAAGAATTTCCTGAAGAATAATTTGAAGGAGCCAAGTCTCAGCCTTGAGGAAGAAGAGAAGTGGTTGATGAAGACATGGCTGAGGACAGCAAGGATGAAGTATATGAGGATTAGGAGGAGGATGACAATAATTATGAGGTGGACTAAGGGGATGTGGAAGAAGAGGAGGATGATATGGAATAGGACAAAGAACAGAAGGAGGAGGAATATGAAGAGGAGGAAGATGGGAAACCCATATCAGCCCCTCTGTGACACCCAAGCAGCCATATCAATGCCCTCAGGGTGGGCAAGGCTTCCCACTCAGCTTGGAGCTGCTGAAGCCCCACTGCCCCCAGCCCAGTGCCCAGCCCAGTACCTCTGTTTGTGGTGACTGTGCTATGAGCTTCACTCTCAGCTCCAACCTCATCTGGCATTGCTGCGTCCACAGCCAGAAGCAGCCGCACCTCTGAGCTGCCTGAGGCAAGAGCTTCACTCAGATAGCTACTCGCAGCCAGTACCACTGCACCCACACCGGTGCTATCCCTTCCCCTTCACAGTCTGCAGCAAGGGCTTCATCTGCAGCTCCTTCCTCACCTGGCATATTCACCCCCATGCCGGTAGCCAGTGTGCCCCAGGGGACACAGCAATACACTGACACCAGCACTGCCAGGCCAAACAAGCTCCCCCTGGGGAGCTTTTTCCAGCAGCTTGAACTGAAATCTCCTCTTTTACACCTTCTTTCCTCAGAAGCAAATGTGCCCCTGCCCTTCTCAGCACCAGCCAGTGCTGAGGAGAGTAATGACAGTGCTGAGTCAGCACAGCCACTGCCACTACTACAGCTGGGCTGGGATTTGGCTGCTTTCCCTCCAACACTTTGGGCTTGCTAGAGGTAAAAGAAAAACCTCATCCCACGGATAATGCCTAATTAGAATGGAAACCCCAACCCTAATAAAGTATTGTCTCTTGCTGCTTTTTCTTTGACCTTTCTTTCCCCAAAGGCCACTTTTGGAGGCATTTCTTCCCAGGACCAGGGCTGGAGCCATGTGCCCACTTCAGGGAGCTGTCCTTGAGGGGTCTTAGGAGAGTCTTGAAGGTCAAGTGAGGGAATCAAAATAACTCATGTAGCCATTCAACAGGATCCTTTAATAACCTGCATGGACACGGAATGGATCACTCCAAAGCTTACACGTGCTTGTCCTGGAGGCACCAGTCTGAACATGCCCAAACACAAAACCCCTTGCACCCCCTCCCTGTGGAGCTGGGGTGTTCAGCACAAAACTAGACAAGTGCAAAGTGCTGGTAAGTCTGCAAAGCTGTCCAGGCCCAGGCTTGTCTAGGCAGGTCCTGTGGTTGAGGGAAATGAAGGGCACAATTTGCAGCTGTGCCTGGCCATCTGCCATGCGTATGGACTCCCTGTGCAGCTTCCCATGGTTTGGGCAAACTTTATTCTGTAGATTGAACTATCTTGTTCCTCTCTTTCTTTCTCTTCTGCCATTGGCCATTATTGTCTTCAGCACCTTATTAATCCAAGCCAAGATGGTGAACAATTCTCCCTTGTACTACCAAGAACCTCTGGGCTTGCCAAAGCCTGTTTTGTCCACATGAAACCTGAATGCTCTGTAGCTGCAGCTGGTGAATGCTGCTGGACTGGAAAGCAGCCTCTGCATGCCTGCTGCCTGAGTCTGCAGCCAGAAAGCTGCTTTGCTCCACCTGTGACACCTGAGGTGCTGTTGCAAGCTGCTGGAGCCGAAGTGAGACAAATGAGAACTGCTCATCCCACCCTGAGCACTGGAGAACTGCCAACTTCTTGCCCGGCTGGCAAGCTGCCCTGCGAGCCCATGAGCCACAAGCCGCTCACTCAGAGCCCCAACAAGCTGCTGCAGCCTGAGATGAGAGCAGCTGCCTCTCGGCTCACAGAGAAATTCCACTCCAGGGGGAGACTGCTTCTCCCCTCCACACACACACTCTGCACAGCTCCTTTTCTGAACACCATGTTGCTTGCTTTGTTTCACTTGTGCAGACTGCACTCTGTGCTTTGGATCATAATTGCAGTGTCCAAAAATGTCCAGGTGGCAGTGCCCTGAGCACAAAGGCTGATTCCTATCAAGTCTCTTTGTACAGCTCTGTGCTGGCAGCCTCTGTAGCAGCCATAGAATCCCCTTGCAGGTGCACTGCCCTTGAGGCATTAGCTCTTTCCTAAACTGAATCAATGTTTAAAATATTCTGGTTTGATTAAACTGTTAAAGTTGTATTGAATGTGCATGTTGTGAAACACATTAACTACAACCAAACAGCTGTACCTGTGTGGGTGGTATCACAGTATCACATTAGAGGTTGGAAGGGACCTCAAGAGACCATCAGGTCTGACCCCCCCGATAAAGCAAGATCACTTAGGGTAGTCCACACAGGAGTGTAGCCAGGTGGGTTTTGAAAGACTGCAGAGAAGGAAACTCCACAGCCTCTCTGGGCAGCCTGCTCTAGTGCTCTGTCACCTGCACTGCAGAGAAGTTGCTCCTCATGGTGAGGTGAAGTCTTCTATGTTCAAGCTTGAACCTGTTGTTTCTCTCCTTATTGTTGTGCACCACTGAAAAGAGATTGCCCCCCCCCCACTTGACACCCTCCCCTCAGGTATTTATACACATTGCTGATACTTGATATTGATAAATTGATTTAAACTATTTTGATAATAATAAAGAATTAATATATTTGTATTAATATCTTTGTCTGCATAAATATTAACAATTCATAACAGTGCTAGACAAGGTTAACCATGTTCCTCATATAGGATTAGTAATACACATGCATTAGAATGATAAAAACTTATGTGAATAGCTAAAATCCTTCCATTCCTTGCTCTCTGCTGCCATCTTCTGTCCTTGTGTCAACATTGTAGTCAATGTGTCATCATCTATTTTTCCTGTTAGTCCTCTGCCAATCCCACAGGATTGTCCTCATCTTGGTACTGAGGCCCAGGTGTGTGAGACCCCATCCTGTTTTCCAGACTCAGCCTTATCTCTCTCTCTGATGTCTAGGACTGTGGTCTGCTGCCTTTATTTCCCTTCGCTCTGCCAAGCTTAATGGTTCCTTTATTGATGGCTGAAAGCTACTCCAACAAGTGGGAAAGTTTCTAGCAGTTAGTGAGGAGTTAATGAGTCTCCTTCCTTCAGATGTCTTGCTGAGAGTGCTGGGCAGGGCTCAGGTGAGGGACAGCTCTGAGGGGCAGGGGTTTTGTTGGGTCTAGGTTGAGGCCTGAGGTTAAGGTCAAAGGATCAATGTCAAGGGTAAAGGCTGGGGCCAAAATGAGCAATGGGAGGAGAGTCAGGGTCAGGAGTGGGTTTGGGAGGGGATGAGCTGTAAGAGATGAGATGCAGGGGGGGTTCAGCTCCACTGTGTTAGAGCAGGGGACTGAGTAGAGAGGATGGGAGGGGCCCAGTCTGTATTGTGTGGTGTGGTATTTTCAATTCAGACCCCAGGAAGACTCTCCCACTGCAGGGGACTGCACAGGGAAAGAGGGAGACACTTCCCTTCCTATGAGCCCACCAAGAGTGGGTTAGACATTCCACCTTCCAAATGTCAAGGTCCCACATAAGAGATTAAATTTCTTGGTGTGATGAAGAGGTTATTAATGTAGGAATATGAAATATGAATGATATAAATATTAATTTTTATTAATTATTAAAATTATCAGTAACCAATGAGTCACTATTTTATATCCATATCCTAGTGCACGATTGTGAAATACATCCCTGAAGTGGTTCAGTATTGATCATTTGGACTCAATTAGAATATTTGCAGAATTAATTTCTATTAATATAACTCAGGCTGCAATTCCACTGCTTGTCCACCAGGTAGCGACTTGATGAGACGCTGGCAGCTGCTTAACTCTACACAGAGGCATTACAATGTGTCAGAGGCTGGAACTAGGAATGTGCTGCTAGATGCAGGTGCTTTGAACTGAAGTCAGTGAGTGGGAAGCAGGTGGAAGATACACTGAGTCCTTTGCTTGTAGCACAGTTAGGTTGTGGCAGGCTGCTGTCGCAGGGGCTGGCTCCTGGGCTGATCTGGAGGCAACCTACTCGCTCCTGTGGCAGAGGGAAAAGAATGTAGGCTTGCTCGTAGGGAGGCTCCCTTCGCAGGACTCAGGCGGCTCCCTCTGGACAGCAGAGAGCAGTCCTGCAGGGTCGGCCTGGCAGGGCCGGTAGGACTGGTGCCAGGACAGGGTTGGCCCTCATGGGAATGACCTTTGGGGCCAGTAAGGGTGGCCCCAGGGAAGAAGCACGGCTGTGCGGAGCAGCGACTTCCCCTTTGCTTGGCTCAAAGGAGCAGGCAGGACCCTATCAGAGCAGTCCTGGCCTTGGAACACAGGGCAGGAATGGTGCTCTGGATACCCCTGGGTATCACAGGGCACAGAGTGGTGTAAGCAGAGGCTCCTCTTCTCATCACACAGTGGTGGGCTCATGCAGGCATCCAGCTAAGCACTGCTCCTGCTGACATGCTGGGTTGTGCAGCTCCTCAGTCTGCTGCTTCAGGCTAAGGCAGATGTTTGCACTGCCAGACTTGGCTAAGTCCCTTCCCTGGCAACTGGGCAGATCTTACCACTGGGCACGTGGGGCTCTTCCGACTGGTGAGGCTGGCAGTACAATGCTGTAGCTTCTCAGGCTCTCAGTGTTGGTCTCTCCTCTGGGCATACTCTGAGGGCTGAGGCTCAACAAGCCTGCCTGGCTGCAGGCTTCACAGCAAGGCTATGGCATGAGCTCAGTCTCCAGCAAGGAGAGAGAACCACCTGAAAGAGGGCAATGTATTGACAAGCTGGGGTAATACTGATAGGTTTCTGGATGTGTCCAATGGGCACTCTTGTAAACAACCGGCTGCAGCTTATGGGAGGCATGAAGCTGGAATTATGCCATGCTTGATATTGACACCAGCATCCCATGCCATGGGTGTGTGCAGGGGTCTGTGCCACCTGGGCCTTTTTGGACCCATCATGAAAGGAGGGGGAACTTGTCCATGTGCTGGGACAAGTTTCAATATCTGGTCATAATGTGCCTTCACCACAGCAGACCCAGTCTGTACTGGGAGAGCTCAGAGAGGTTCAGATTGTAGCTGGAGGGGGCCCCAGTCTGAACTGGGATGGCATTGGGGGATCAGTTTGCAGCAATGGGTCCTGGTCTGTGCTGGGATGGAATCAGGGTTTCAGGAGATGCACTTTGTACTGGGGTGAGACTCAAACTGTGCTGGGAGATGGCAATGGGATCCCATTTGTACCAGGATCAGGCCACAGCTGCCCTGGGATCAAGATATCCACTTTGTGCTGTGCTGGGTGCAGTTGGGACTGGGAAGGGGATCAACATTGCCAATGCTGCCTTCTCAATTCTGTTGGCAGCAGAGTGCAGGCCACAGTTTGCTGTCACCTGGAGGAGTGTGCAATACACCTGGAATCGACTGCCCCAGGGGTAGAAGCAGAGCTCCGCCATTTGTCATGAACTAATCCAGACTGCACTGGGAAGGCTGATTGCCCCTGAACATCTCCAGTACATCCATGACATCATTGTGTAGGGCCACAGGGCAGAAGAAGTGTTGGAGAAGAGAGAAAAAAATTATTCAGATGCTTCTGAAGGCTGAATTTGCTATAAAGAAAAGCAAGGTCAAAGGACCTGCTCAGGAAATTCAGTTCTTGGCAAGAAAATGGCAGGCTGGATGCTGTCATGTACCTATGGACATGGCCAACTGGATAGCAACCAAGTCTCCACAATCCAACAATGAGGAGACACAGTCTGTCCTAGGCCTTGTGGGGCTCTGCAGAGTGCATGTCCCAGGCTGCAGTCAGCTTGTGAGCCCTCTCTATCGAGTGACCTGAAAGCAGAATCATTGTGAGTGGGGCAACAAGGCTTTGAGCAGATCAAAGAGGAGGGAGCTGTGCAGTGGCCCTTGGGCCTATCTGAATGGCACCAGTGGTGCAAAATATCCTCTACACTGCAGCCAGGGAACATGGAGAGTTGTCCCCAATGGGTTCTTTTCACACACAACAGGAACTCTATCTCCCTGTGCTACTGGTAACAAATCAGACTGAGCTGGACCTGCTGTGGTGGTTTTAGGCTATGCCTTTAAAATCCAGTTACAGATTTTGAGCAGAAAAGTAGAAAACTAGAAACAAATCACTCTTGGGTGTCTAAAAGAAAAACAAAGATGATTCTAAACAAATTCATTGGAGAAATATCTGCCATGACCCAGGCTGTACCTAAACAATTCTTTCTCTTTTCTGATCTCTCTGCTTGCTTCACTCAGGAGAGCCTTCCCTATCGAGTGACCTGAAAGAAGAATCATTCTGAGTGGGGCAGTGAGCAACAACAAGGCTTTGAACAGATCAAACAAGAGAGAGCTGTGCAGGAGCACTTGGGCCTATCCAAACAGGACCATTGGTGCATAATGCCCTCTGCAGTGCAGATAGGGAGTGTGGTCTCACTTGGAGTCTCTGGAAGAAGACATCAGGTGAAACCTGAGGTCAGCCATTGGAATTTTAGAGTAGAGGATATGGAGGATCAGAAGCCCACTACACACCAACTGAGAAGGAGATCTTATCATCTGTTGTGTGTTTAAGGCACTGGGATATCTTAAACCATAGAGTAGAGGCCTCCAGAGGCTGGATAGGTCCAGGAGGTGGACAGGAAAGTGCAATCTTTTGTTGTTTCATTCCCATAAGCCCTGCATCTCTATACAAATGGACATTTCTCTTTGCTCTTCTCTTTTCCTCCCTCTCTGCTCCTGGGATGTTCACAGAGATTTAATGGGGTTTGGTGCAGGGGAGTGAGGCCAGGTTTGGCCATGGCAACGCTGCCAGTTGGAGCCTGGAGTGGCCTGGTCTGGCTCAGCCTGGAGCTGGCAAGCAGAATTTGCAGCTGCATCACTCAGGTATGGGGCAGGGCCAAAGAGGCATGGTGCAGGAGGGGGCATTTGCAGCCTGGGTGTTTGGCTCTGTTTGGAAGAAGGCTGTGGGAAGCTTAGATCTGAGGAGGTTTTTGGAGAGCCTCTGCTGAGGTGGACTGGATTTTGTGACTTTTCTATGCTCTGTACTGTAGGATGGAGTTATGAAGAGTACTTTCCATTCTCTCCAATCCTGTGTGGAAGGCTTTCTTGAACTACTTCAGAGAAAGGTCACAGAGCAGCTGCCTCATTCCTTAAACCCAAGACAGCAACCTAGGAAGGAGCTGGAGCTGCTTCAGAAGTAATGGGGACAGAAGCAGCTCTCCTCTCAGCACCCAGCTTGCCTGTGCTGCACTGGTTGTTCAGTGGGAACTTTCCCTCTCCACATCATGAGCCCAGCACTACAGGCAGTGAGTGAGCAGCACTGATTATGCAGTGAGCTGGACTGGGAAAACCAAAGCACCCAGGGATTCTGGGAGAGATTCTGGACTGGCCAGAGGGCAGGTTTCAGAGCATGGCCTGAGGAAGTAGTTGGTACCCAGGAGGCAGCACCATACAAGGAGTTATCTGAAGATGAAAGGCCTCATGCTCTGGTTACTGATGGATCCTGTTGGGTGGTAGGGAACCATTGGGGGTGGGAGCTGCTGAATGGAGTCCTACACAAGAAGTTGTTGAGGCCACTGAAGGAGAAGGTGAATTGAGTCCATATGCAGCAATGAAAGTATCCAACTGGCTCTGGAGATTGCTGAGAGAAAACTGTCTGGGACTTCATCTTTACACAGATTCTTGGAAGGTGGCAGTGGGAGAAGATCAATTGGCAAGGCAGAGGGAAGTCCATCTGGGCTGCTTCATTGTGGCAGGACCTTGCTGCTCGGGCAGGAAACATGGCTCTGAAGGTAAGCCATGGTGCTCCTGTGCCTAGGAGCTGTGCTCCTGAAGAACACCAAAACAATGAGCAGGTAGAGAAGGCTGCCAGAAGTGATGTAGCCCAAGTGGATCTCCACTGGGAGCACAAAGGTGAACTGTTTGTAGCTCAATGAGCACATGAAACATCAGGACACCTAGGTAGAGCTGCTATGCATGAGGCCATCCAGAGGGGTCAGGAAATGGCAGGGAGAGCTGAGACAGCTCAGGGAAGGGATGGAAATGGCAGGGGGAGAGCTGGCTGGGAAAGCAAGATTGGTGTCAGCAGCCTGAATGCAAAGACCTGAAGGCATGAGATAGTGTAGGAGAGGCTGCAGTAGGGATGGCCAAGGGATCTGGCAGGGTTGAGAGGCCCAACAGGACCAAGGCCTTTGTCCCCTTGGCTCTGGCACTTGCCTCTGCCACCAAGGCCTGTGAGGGAAAACTTTGCTTTGAGGCTTTGAGGTTCTTCTATTGCAAGGGCAGTGGTCGGGGCTTGGCCTTTCTGCTTCCTAGAACAAAGGCAAGTTTTTCTGCCCTGTACTTTGCCTTTGTCTCCCTGTAATCATGGCCTCTAACAAGCTGCTCTAATGAGTCCCTGGGGAGCCTTTGTCAGTAACAAGCCTCAGTGAGGCCAATCAGTGCTTCAAGGTACTTTGGAGTTTTCTTCTGACTTGAACTTCTTGAGCGGCTTCTTGGCAGTACCTTGGCAGAGTCTCCTGGCAGTACCTAAGGATGATGTAATCAGCCCCAAATACTCCATGGAGCTCATTAAATACTGCTGAACCTCTAATTATTGCCAAGGTTTCTGCAGCTAATTGGAGAGGTTTTTATTGCACAAAGTATCTGATAAAAAGTATTTTTAAAGGTACATTTCATTCCTTTTCAGCAGGAGTTGTCTCTTTGCAAGCAAACCACAGCAATCCTGTCAAGGTCCCACTGCTGTCAGTGCCCATCCTCACTCCCCACTGCCCTCAGCAGAGCCCTGAGCCACAGGTGAGGGACAGGATGTGCCTTGCCAGGGGCTAGGGGTCATGTCTTGGCCCTTTGGATCAAAGAAACCCCTCCAGGATTCCTCAGCAGCAGAGCCACCTTGAGCTGCTTGTCCTGACCTGTCAGCACTGCCTCAGTTCTCTGCTCTCACCGCAGCCTGGAGATGCTTCAGTGCCTCCAGTGAATCTTCCCTTGCATCCACTGTCTCCTGCTCTAACCAGACCCTGGGGACCCTTTCCCAGTATGCTTCATTGGGACCCATTTAGAGTAGAAGAAACTTCAGAGTTTGAATCTGACTTTGACTTCTACAGAGGTTTCATCAGCTTCTTCTCAATCCCTAAGGGTTGCAGGGCAACAAAAGCTACCATACGAGTCATTAAAACACCTTGGGCTGGTCATTTGCTGCCCTATTGGACTGGACTCCTGGGCTGGAAGGTGCTGCTGGCAAGCAGGCAGTGCTGCAGGAGACAGCACTGGCCAGGAGCAGCACAGCACAGCAGGGCTGAGGACACTGCCAGAGGATCTCAGGGAGATGAGGAAGGCAGAGCGAGCTTCAAGGTGTCCAGGACTGAGAGGGTGACTGAGAACTCACTGGAGGAGAAGTCACTGCAGTCACTGACACAGTGAGGCTGTGGGTGCAGGGCACTGCAGCTGTAGCTCCTGGAGGCATCTCCATCTTGGCAGCTGACGCTCAGCTGAAGGCTCCTGGAGTGTGCACACAGAACGATGACCAAAACCCTTCAGTTTCATCCTGTGAGCAGCTGTGAGCAGAGCTGGGTAAGGAGAAGGCTTCACCCCCAGCCCCTCTGCCTTTCTCTCTTCCCTTCACTGTCTCTGCAGCACTGCAGACCTGCTCCCTCTTTCTCCCCCTCTCCATGGGACTCTTATTCCCTGGGATTGGGCTGTTGGTCACTTGCTGTTCTGACACCAGAGGAATCTTCATGGCAGTTCTGGGACCCTGCTGCATTTGAAGTTGTCATGAATTCTGCCATGGGTCGGTAGTGATGGGGAATGAGCTGATCCATTCCTCATGCAGCTGAGGGACAGGGGTTACAATGAGGCTGAGAGAAGTGTGCCCTAACTTGTTCCTACCTTTCCCTCCTTGGACAGGTCTCCATGGCCAGAGGCAGCAGATGGCCAACAGCAGCTCCATCACCCACTTCCTCCTCCTGCCATTCTCAGGCACAAGGCAGCTGCAGCTCCTGCACTTCTGCCTCTTCCTGGTCATCTACCTGGCTGCCCTGCTAGGCAATGGCCTCATCATCACCACCATAGCCTGGGACCACCACCTCCACACCCCCATGTACTTCTTCCTCCTCAACCTCGCCCTCCTTGACATGGGTGCCATCTCCACCACTGTCCCCAAATCCATGGACAATTCCCTGAGGGACACCAGGGACATCTCCTACGCAGGATGTGCTGCACAAGTGTTTCTGCTTTTCTTTATGCTTGGTGCAGAGTATTTTGTCCTCACCATCATGTCCTACGATCGCTATGTTGCCATCTGCAGACCCCTGCACTATGAGACCCTCCTGGGCAGCAGAGTTTGTCTCCACATGGCAGCAGCTGCCTGGGCCTCTGGGGCTCTCAATGCTCTGCTGCACACAGCCAATACATTTTCCCTGCCCCTCTGCCAGGGCAATGCTGTGGACCAGTTCTTCTGTGAAGTGCCCCAGATCCTCAAGCTCTCCTGCTCCACATCCTACCTCAGGGAGCTTTGGCTTCTTGTGGTCAGTGCCTGCTCATTATCTGTCTGTTTTGTGTTGATTGTGGTGTCCTATGTGCAGATCTTCAGGGCAGTGCTGAGGATCCCCTCTCAGCAGGGACGCCACAAAGCCTTTGCCACCTGCCTCCCTCACCTGGCTGTGGTCTCCCTCTTTCTCAGCACTGGCTCCTTTGCCTACCTGAAGCCTTCCTCCATCTCCTCTCCATCTCTGGACCTGGGGGTGTCAGTTCTGTACTCAGTGGTGCCTCCAGCAGTGAACCCTCTCATCTACAGCCTGAGGAACCAGGACCTCAAGGCTGCCCTGAGGCAACTGATCACTGGATGGTTTCAGAAGCAATAAACTCTTTGTCTTCTCCTGCAGAGCAGTTCTGATGCCACTCAGTGCAGGCCCAGCCTGGATGCTTGAGTTCTGGATGCTGCTGGTGCTGTTCCCACATAAATGTCTTTCTTCAGACTATTTCTGATTCAGTGTTGTCCTGTCTGGTGTGACCCAGAGGCTGCAGACATTAGGAGCTGAGCTCCCTGTGTGTGCTCAACACAGTAAAGGACCCTGCAGGGAGTTGTTTATCTGACCTCCTTCCTCCAAGACTTCTGTGGAGCTGCAGGGCAGTGCCTGTGTGCAGAGGTGGAGGGGCAGAGTCCCAGCACAGCAGCAGTGCCAGGCAGCCCCAGAGCCTGAGCTGTCCTCAGCTGCTCTTTCTTCCCTTCCACCCTCTCCTGCTGAGCCTCTGTCTGAGGCAAGGCCTGAGTGCTCTGGCAGCTTGGGCACTGTGCTGCTGTGTGGCAGTGCTTGGACTGCAGGCAGGGACAGGCCAGGGCTGCTTGTGGGAGAGAGCTGTGCTCCAGAGCAGCACTGCCATCAGAACAGGAGGTCTTCTCATGCCTTCATATCCCAACCCCTCCCAATACAGACTGCACCTACTCAGAGTCCAAACTGGATACTCTGAGTCCCTTCCAGTATAGATTCAGCCAAAATATTGTCCCTTTAACCCCTCCCAGTACAGATGTGGCCTCATCCCAGTACAATCTGGACCATACTGGCTCCCTTCCCAGTACTGAATGCATCCATCCCAGTACTGCACACCCTCATGCCCTCCCAGTACAGCCAGGGCCCTGTTCCAGTCCAAACAGCATCCCTTTCATCCCTTCAGGTACGCATTGGGCCTTGTGCCAATAGAAGCTGGACTCCCTTATCCCCTCCCAGGACAGCCTGGGCCCTGTCCCAGTACAAGCTGCATTCCCTGGCCCATTCCAGTACAGTCAGCTTCCTGCACAGTACAATCTGGATCCTTTTATGCCATCCCAGTACAGACCTGGTCACATCTCAGGACAAACTGCATCTTATGAACCCCTCCCAGCTCAGATGTGCTCTTATCCCAGGACAAACTGCATCACTTTGCCATCTCCCATAGAGTTTCCTGTGCCACTACAAAGTGCATCCCTTGCACCCATTCCCAGTCCTAGCTATACCCAGCACAGCACAAAGTGGGTATCCTGATCCCAGTGTAGCTGTGGCCTGATCCTGGTACAAATGAGATCCCATTGCCATCTCCCAGCACAGTCTGAGTCTCATCACAGTACAAAGTGCATCTCCTGAAACCCTGATTCCATCCAGGACAGACCAGGACCCATCCCTGCAAATGATCCCCTGATGCCATCCCAGTTCAGAGCCTGAGCAGAGTGCAGAAGGCCAAGTGCAGCTGGGCTGTGGTAGGAGGAGTGTGGCCACTCAGACACAGAGGTTCTCTTCCTCTGCACTCAGCACTGCTGTGACCACATCTGCAATATTGGTGTCTGGCTGGGGAGTTCCTTAGTCTGGAGGAATGGAGAGGTACTGGAGAAGCTCTACAGGAGATCTACCTGGATGGAGTTTGGAGTCTCCATGTAGAACCTGAAGCTGCTGAGCTCTTTTAGCCTGGTGAATTGAAGGCTCAGGGGTGATGTGCACCTGCTTGAAGCGGGGTGTCAGGTGATGGAGCTTTTCTTGCTTGTGGACACAGAAGGAAGCCTTCAGAAAGTGCAACTTAAAGGTTCAGAGTGGAGGCCAGGACAAAGAAATGTCACTCAAAGTGTAGAGCTGTGGTGCAAGAGGTGACCCAGAAGGAGTCTGGAGATTCTTTGTGTGTCAAGGAACAGGCAGCAAGAGTGGAGAGCCCTGAGTGAAGGTGTGGAAATGTCATGGGGAGAGCTGGCTGGGGAAGCCACATGGATGTCAACAGCCTGAAGGGGAAGAGCTGCAGGCATGGGACAGTGAAGCACATCCTGCAGGAGGGATGGGCAAGGGCTCTTGCAGGGCTACAAGGTTCAACAGGGACAAGGTCTTGATCCTCTTCCTTCTGGCAGCAGCTTCTGCCACCATGGCTGCTGAGAGGAAGTTTTAGTTGGAGGCTCTCAGGATCTGCCTTTCCAAGGCCTGAGGGTCAGAGCTTGGCCTTTCTCTTTCCTAAACCAAGGCCAGGGTTTGTTCAGCTGCACTTTGTCTGCCTTCAATCATGGCCTCCATTGAGCTTCTCTGACAACCCCTGGGAGGCTTTGTTGCTAATGGCCCTCAGTGAGGCCAATTAATACTTGAAGGAATTTTTGTTTTGCTTCTGACTTCTTGAGCAGATTCCTTCAGTCTCCTCTCAGTGTGTGAGGCTCAGGCAATGATCCCCAAGTGCCCTAAGAGCTATTTTTGTCTTTGTAGTTTTCTTCAGGATTTCAAAGTGCTCCTCACAAAGCTCCTTTCTTATTTATTTCCTATCAAAGGTAGAATATTCTGTTAGCTTTCAGTTCAGAGCAGAGATGATAATTCACCAAGTGACACTGACCCAGGCTGTCTCACCAGGACATCTGCACTTGCAGGGAAATCTGTCCTTCAGGTCTGACATTGAATGGACAACTTTGCTCCTCACCCTCCCCAGCCTCCCCATTGCTGTCCCTGCCCAATCCCAATCCCATCCAAGGCTTCTCAGGCATAGAAGCCTCTGGGTTTTGCCAATATTATGGGCACAATGCCAATGGACAGTAGCTTCAGTAGTACAGATTGGGTTATCTATATCTGTGGTAGGGATTCACTCCTCTGTCCATCAGGTCCATGGGCAGTAGCCATCACTAGTTCCATGGGACTAGATGTTTGATTTTTGGGGCTTCCATATATTCCTCATCAGCTGCTGACTGTAAAAACTGCTTCTGCCAACTGTGAGTCCCAGCTGTGCCTTGAGCTATCAGCATGTCTTGTAATAAGACCATTGGTCTGTTCAGCTACATCATTAGCCTGAGGATAATATGGGGTAGGGAACACTCCTTTAATTCATTCTCTTTGCACCCAGTCTTGCACTGTGCTCACTGTGCAGTGTGATCCATTGTCACTTTGCACACACTCAGGCACAGGTAGAATGCTGAACCATTTCTCCAGAGCTTCAATCCTTTGAGCTCCTGTGGCAGTACTGAGAGCTGTGGCTATGGTTTATCCTGAAACCACTTCTGCTCCTACCAGGATATAACTTTTCCCAGAGGAGGGCTTCAAAGGGCCAACATAATAAATTTGCCAGGGGCTCCAGAGTCTTGTTGTATCTGATCTGTTGGGCAGAGGCTTGGTTTGGGTGATTGTCCTTAAGCCTTACCCAACATAGTGGACAAGCTGTAAGAATTGTTTCAAACTGACGATCCTTGAGGCTGACACTCAGAATAGAGGTTGGCCTTCCCTGGGTGGCCTCTTCTGATGTGCAGCCACTCAGGCAATCTTGTTCAATCTTCCCCTTCATTGTTCACCACAGGAATTTTTGCTGGGTGATCTGCCTGCTGGTTCCATTTTGCAGCAGCACTTCCCTTCTGTGCAGGGCCTTCGACCCATCCTACCTTTGAGGCTCTTGAGTGACCTATTTCTCAGAATCATGGCCAGTCTCCAGCTCTCCAGATTGATTAGATTCCCCCTGACACATCCATTCAGTGCCACCCTTGTAGGCTGCACAGGAGTCAGTGTGAGTAGCAGTGGCACCATTCTCTGCTGCCAACATGAGTGCAGGGCAATGCTTCTACCTGTGCACGACCTTCCTCTGTCACAGTCTTCCCAGTACCAACCTCCAGCACTGCAGCTTTCTGTTGCCATTTGCATCCCATGCAGTGGGAGGAGTCAGCTGTGAACCACACTCCTCCTGCATTTGAGTCTGTGGTCAGCTCAGCTGCTGCCTTAGTTGCAGACAGAGATGAGTAAGTATTCAGAGTTAATTATCTGCAGATTCCTGCAGTGGCTTGAGTAATAAAATATAGATCTGGACGCACTTACTCATACCATGCCATTAGTGGCCTGTGCTTCTGTGTCAGGCAACGGTGTGTTCTGAAAGGCTGCAGTGCATGGAAGGAAGAAGGTACATCAAAACACACCATTATTGCCTGCCATCACTGAAAGCTCAGGTCTTCAAAGATATAAAATCACAGAATTGTTTCAGCTGGAAAAAGACCTCTACTGTACCTTCAGGCCTCTGGCAGGAGGCCTGTCTGCATCAGGACACTGCTGTGTGCCCCAGCCCTGCGCACTCACACTGTAGCTGTTCCCTGCTGTTTGCATTCCTGGGACACTTTCATGGGCCTGCTCGTGAGAGAAAATTTGGGTGAAGCCCTAAGCCTTCAGACTCTGCCCTGAGCAGATCATCTGTCTTTGTGGAACTGCTCTTGGGAGCCAGCTCAGAGTAGTTCCTATGGCTTGTCCCTGCCTGTGCTCACAGGACTGGCATGCAGCAGAACAATGACCAAGCTGCCACAGCACTCAGGGCTTGCACTGACCCAGGAGAGGCTGGAAGTGGAAAGAGAACAGCCCTGGAAGTCCAGGTGCTGTTGTTCCCTGGGAGTGCTGCTCTGCTGGGACTCTTTCCTTCCCCAAATCTGCACAGGACCTGGATCTGAAGCTCTGGAGAATTCCTGGAAGAAAGATCTCAGAAAGGAAAATGTTAATGAAATGTTCTTTATTTTTTTAACCAAAGAAAGAGCAGAGGTCCTGCTGCACAAACTCCTGGTCAGCAAAGCAGAGAATGTGTTAGAAAAGGGATGACAGTTTGATAAAGAGTAAAACACCACAACCACAAAGTGCAGAAGCCAGGCTAGGCCGCAATGAGTGACATCAGAACTGCTCTGCAGAAGAGTTTATTGCTTCTGAAACCATCCAGTGATCAGTTGGCCAAGGGCAGCCTTGAGCTCCTGGTTCCTCAGGCTGTAGATGAGAGGGTTCACTGCTGGAGGCACCACCGAGTACACAACAGCCACCAACAGATCCAGGGATGGGGAAGAGACAGAGGGAGGCTTCAGGTAGGCAAAGAAGCCAGTGCTGAGAAAGAGGGAGACCACAGCCAGGTGAGGGAGGCAGGTGGCAAAGGCTTTGTGGCGTCCCTGCTGAGAGGGGATCCTCAGCACTGCCCTGAAGATCTGCACATAGGATACCACAATGAACACAAAACAGACACAGTATAAACAGACACTGAACACAATAAGCCAAAGTTCCCTGAGGTAGGATGTGGAGCAGGAGAGCTTGAGGATCTGGGGCACTTCACAGAAGAACTGGTCCACAGCATTGCCATGGCAGAGGGGCAGGGAAAATGTATTGGCTGTGTGCAGCAGAGCATTGAGAGCCCCAGAGGCCCAGGCAGCTGCTGCCAGGTGGAGACAAACTCTGCTGCCCAGGAGGGTCTCATAGTGCAAGGGTCTGCAGATGGCAACATAGCGATCATAGGACATGACTGTGAGAAGGAAATATTCACCTACAATCAAGAGGAGAAAGAAAAAGACCTGCACAGTACATCCTGCATAGGAGATGTCCCTGGAGTTCCTCAGGGAATTGGACATGGACTTTGGCAAAGTGGTGGAGATGGCACCCAGGTCAAGGAAGGAGAGGTTGAGGAGGAAGAAGTACATGGGGGTGTGGAGGTGGTGGTCCCAGGCTATGGTGGTGATGATGAGGCCATTGCCCAGCAGGGCAGCCAGGTAGATGGCCAGGAAGAGGCAGAAGTGCAGGAGCTGCAGCTGCCTTGTGCCTGGGAATGGCAGGAGGAGGAAGTGGGTGATGGAGCTGCTGTTGGACATTTGCTGCCTCTGGCCATGGAGCAAAACAGCTGAGATCAGAAGAGAAGAGAGAGAATTGTTATGGTACAGCTCCACTGATTCCAGATATTTATTCAATCAATTTGCTTAGAATAATCTTTTCTTTTCCTTTTCACACCCTAGAGTGATCTATTTATTTTGTTTCTACTTTTATGCTCAAAATCTGTAACTAAATTTCAAAGGCATTGCCTAAAACCACTACACCCATGGAGAGGTGGAGAAACAGGGAGCAGGCCTGCAGTGCTGCAGAGACAGTGAAGGGAAGAGAGAAAGGCAGAGGGGCTGGGGGTGAAGCCTTCTCCTTACCCAGCTCTGATCACTGCTGCTCACAGGATGGAACTGAAGGGCTTTGGTCCTCCTTCTGTGTACACACTCCAGGAGCCTTCAGTTGAGCTTCAGCTGCTGAGATGGAGATGCTTCCACGAGCTACAGCTGCAGTGTCCTGAACCTACAGCCTTAATCTGTCAGTGAATGTAGCAACTTCTACTCCACGGAGCTCTCACCGTCCTCTCAGTCCTGGCCACCTTGAAGCTCTCTCTGCCTTCCTCATCTCCCTGAGATGCTCTGGCAGTGTCCTCAGCCCTGCTGTGCTGTGCAGAGGACCTGCTCCTGGCCAGAGCTGTCTCCTGCAGCACTGCCTCCTTGCCAGCAGCTCCCTCCAGCCCAGGAGTCTGGCCCAATAGGGCAGCAGACAACCAGCCCAAGGTGTTTTAATAACTCCTCTGTTGGCTTTGGTGCCCAGTAAACCCCAGGGACTGAGAGGAAGCTGATGAAACTTCTCCAGAAGTCAAAGTCAGATTCAAACCCTGAAGTTTCTTCTACTGTTAATGGGTCCCAGTGAAGCATACTGGGAAAGGCTCCCCGGGGTCTGTTCAGAGCAGAAGGAGACAGTGGATGCAAGGGAAGCACCACAGGAGGCACTGAAGCATCTCCAGGCTCTGGTGAGAGCAGAGAACTGAGGCAGTGCTGACAGGTCAGGGCAAGCAGCTCAAGGTGGCTCTGCTGCTGAGGAAACCTGGAGGAGTTTCCTTGATCCAAAGGGCCAAGCCCTGACCCCCCAGACCCTGGCAAGGCAGATCCTGTCCCTCACCTGTGGCTCAGGTCTCTGATTCACCCTGTGAAATAATTTTTATCAGATGCTTTGTGCAATAAAATCCTCTCCAATTAGCTGCAAAAACCTTGGCAATAATTAGAGGTTCAGCAGTATTTAATGAGCCCCATGGAGTATTTGGGGCTGATTACATCATCCTCAGGTACTGCCAGGAGACTCTACCAAGGTACTGCCAAGAAGCCTCTCAAGAAGTCCAAGTCAGAAGAAAACTCCAAAGTACCTTGAAGCCCTGATTGGCCTCACTGAGGCTTGTTACTGACAAAGGCTCCCCAGGGACTCGTTAGAGCAGCTTGTTAGAGGCCAGGATTGCAGGGAGACAAAGGCAAAGTCCAGGGCAGAAAAACTTGCTTTTGATCTAGGAAGCAGAAAGGCCAAGCCCTGACCACTGCCCTTGGAATAGAAGAACCTCAAAGCCTCTCCTTCACTGTCTCATGCCTGCAGCTCTTCTTCAGGCTGCTGACACCAGTCTTGGTTCCCCATCCAGCTCTCCCCCTGCCATTTCCATCCTTTCCCTGACCTGTCTCAGATCTCCCTGCCATTGCCTAACAGCTCTGGATGGCCTCATGCATAGCAGCTCTGCCCTTTGAGGGACATTGCTTTGTCCTCATCTTCACTCTGAAACTTCCAAGCTGCACTTTGTGGAGGTTTTGGTGTCTCTCCACTCTCCAGAAGAGCTCCACCCTCTCTGAAACCACCCTTGAGACATGTGCACACTGCTCTGGCAGTGCTCTGAGCCTCCATTCAGCAGGCTGAAGCAGCCCAGGTCCCTCAGCCTCTCCACAGAGATGCCAACCCCCATCCTGTCAGATCTCCTCTGTAGTCTCTCCAGTTCCTCCCTTCTCCATCAGACTGCAGAGGCCAACACCCAGACACCAAGCATCCAGATGTGGCCACAGCAATGCTGAGACTGAGGGAGGACAACTCCTGTGCCTGGGTGGCCTCACTCCTCCTGCCACAGCCCAGCTGCAGTTAGCCTTCTTCACTCTGTGCAGGGTTTGCTTCATCCCAGGGCATTGGGAATGGTTCCTCCCAGACCCTGTGATACCTTTCTGACTGGGCAAGTGGGGCGGTTTGGACCTGTCTGGGGGCTTAATGCCCACCAACGCCACTCTATCACTCCTCTTCTTAGATGGACAGGGGAGAAGGGAAAGATAACAAAAGGCAGTGTATGATAGAAGCAATTTAACACTAACAATAGGCACAAGCAATAGACCACACAGGGTGAAGCAGAGGGAAAAGTGAATCTCTACAGACCAGCAGCACAGGGGTGTTGGTCTCAGGCAGCAGGGCTCTGTTCAGAGTGGTTCTTCTGGAGGACAAACTCCAAGGACCAATCTCCTTTCCACTTTGCAATTATAGCTGAGCTGAGCACCCTTGGCATGGAGCACACCTTTGGCCACTTCGGGTCAGCTGGCCTAGCTGTGTACCCTCCCAAGATCTTGCCTCCCCCCCCAGCCCAGGATACCCTTGGGGCAGGGAAATGTTGGAAAAGCACAGCCTGAGTGCTCAGCTGAGCAGCAGCCAAAACTCTGCTGTGTTACCAACATCCAGCCTCAGTCCTGCAAAACACAGCACTAGCAGGATGCTCAGAAGAGAATTAACTCCAGCTCAGCCCAAACCCAGTACAATCTCCACCCCTTATTCCTACTCCAAAACCCCAGTGGCTGACCTCAGGTTTCACCTGATGTCTTCTGTCAGAGACTCCAAGTGCTCCATGTTCCCTGGCTGCACTGTAGAGGATATTTTGCACCAATGGTGCCATTCAGATAGGTCCAAGTGCCACTGCACAGCTACATCCTGTTTGATCTGCTCATAGCCTTGTTGCTCACTGCCCCACTCACAATGATTCTGCTTTCAGGTCACTCGATAGAGAGTGCTCAAAAGCTGACTGCAGCCTGGGACATGCATTCTGCAGGGCCCCACAAGGCCTAGGACAGACTGTGTCTCCTTCTTGTTGGATGGTAGAGATGTGGTTGCTATCCTGTTGACCATGTCCATAGGTACATGACAGCATCCAGCCTGCCATTTTCTTGCCAAGAACTGAATTTCCTGAGCAGGTCCTTTGACCTTGCTTTTCTTTATGGCAAATTCAGCCTTCAGAACTATCTGAATAAGTTTTTTTCTCCCTTCTCCAACATTTCTTCTGCCCTGTGACCCCACACAACGATGTCATGGATGTATTGGAGATGTTCAGGGCCATCAGCCTTCCCAGTGCAGTCTGGATTAGTCCATGACAAATGGTGGAGCTCTGCTTCCACCCCGGGGCAGTCGATTCCAGGTGTATTGCACAGCCCTCCAGGTGACAGCAAACTGTGGCCTGCACTCTGCTGCCAATGGAATTGAGAAGGCAGCATTGGCAATGTTGATTGTAGAGAACCCCTTGGCTGCCTTTGACTCCAGCTCATCCTGGAGCTCCAGCATGTCTGGCACAGCAGCACTCAGTGGTGCTGTCACTTCATTCAGGCCTCAATAGTCCACTATTAATCTCCACTCTCTGTCAGGTTTCTGCACTGCCCAGCTGGGACAGTTGAAAGGCAAATGTGACTTGCTGGTCACTCCCTGGATCTCCAGCTGGTGAATCAGTTCATGAATAGGAGCCAGAGAGTCTTGGTTTGTGTGATACTGCTGCCAGTGCACAGTCCTGGTAGCACCTGGCAGCTGTTCTTCTTCCACCTGCAGTAGTCCCACAAGGAAGGGATTCTCTGCAAGGCCGGCAGGGCAGACAGCTCTCGGATCTTGTTTGTATTCACCATGGCTACACCAAAAGCCCATCAAGAGCCCTTCGGGTCCTTGAAGTAGCCTCTCTTGAGGTGTTCTGTACCAAGAATGCAAGGGGCCTCTGGGCCAGGCACAATGGGATGTTTTTCTCACCTATTCCCTCTTAGGCTCATGTCAGCTCCTAGTACAGACAGCTGCTGGCAGCCTCCTGTCACTCCAGAAATCCAGATGGATCCAGTGCCTTTGTGCCATGATGGCATCAATGTGCACTGTGCCCCTGTGTCTGCCAACACCTTCTGTTCCTGTGGCTTTGATGAGCCAGGCCATCGAACCTACACAGCACACTGCCATCCCTTTCCTCCTCCTGGCCAAGGGCAGGGACCCTCTATTCCTGGTCTGCATCAGAGTATTCACTGTCTGATCCTGGTCTAACCAAAGGACTCCAAACTCATCTGGATTATGCAGGAAAAGAGGGTGAGCCAATACTGAGCTGGGCCCTGGGGTTGTTTAGTCTGGAGAAGAGGAGACTCAGGGGCGACCTTATTGCTCTCTACAACTACCTTAAGGGAGGTTGTAGACAGGCACAGGTTGGTCTCTTCTCCCAGGCAAACACACCAGAACAAGAGGACACAGTCTCAGGCTGCACCAGGGGAGGTTTAGGCTGGAGATTAGGAGAAAGTTTTACACAGAGAGTGATTGCCCATTGGAATGGGCTGCCTGAGGAGGTGGTGGAGTCACCAATCACTGGAGGTGTTCAAGAGGAGACTTGATAGGGTGCTTGGTTGCATGGTTTAGTTGATTAGGTGGTGTTGGATGATAGGTTGGACATGATGATCGTGAAGGTCTCTTCCAACCTGGTCTAGTCTAGTCTGGTCTAGTCTAGTCTAGTCTAGTCTATTGCTGAGATGCTGGGATGAGGGGGTGGACACAATGGACCTGGATAGGAGGGAGGTGAATCTTTTAGGCTCTCTGACTCACAATGCCAGCCTGGAAAAAGAGTTAGCCAAACTCAATGGAACACACACTCTCTGGGCCCAGATCCTCAATGCCATCAGGAGTTGGAACTGCTCAAAAGATGACCTGCCCTGGGCCCCAGTTAGAGTTGAATGGCTCAGCAAAGGCAACACAGCCACAGGAGGAGGGGGGGAAAGAGGGGAAGGAAAGGGGTGGTGGCGGTGGGAGAACTCTGCTGAATTCCCAGCAGCTGCCTTTTTTTTTTACAGCTTCCAGCCAAAGTGTAGTTTTCCTGGAAGGCAGGAATATTTCAGTGGGTGGTGATATCAGAGATTTGAGCTGAACTGTTGATTTTGAGCCTGAAATTTGAGATGCTTAGAGTGGAGGCCATTGCTTCTTCTCCGGTCCATACCGCTGGGTGTAAGGCTGTTAGCACACCACTTAGAGCAGCATTTCTTAAAGCACACAAAAGTATCTGGCAATCAGTATTTCTCATTTTCTTCTCTAAGTTAGGCATTGCCTTGATTTTTCTGATCTTTCTTTCTTAGCCATTGTCCCCAAGCTAAGTTCTGATCATTTAACTTAGGATGTCCCTTCTGTCCAGAATCAAAACACGTTGGAGAACTTTTGAGAGTTGCAGCAGGGGGGTCTAGCGACAGGCTGCTGTTTTTGTTGGAGAGACACTGTCGACTGCAGCTCCAGGGGGGTAGGCAGGCTTAGTGGCCACGGTGGTGGAGGGGGAGGGGGCGTGTAGATGTCAAAGAAGAGTTCTGTTCTGGTGAAGTGCTGTTAATCACTGCTGAAGTTGCCTTAGGATCTTCTGCTAGTTGGTCTAAAGAATATTTAACTAATCTCCACATTGTAAAGGAAGACTTAGCAATTTTGCTTACTTTTGTTGCCCTGAACATAGCCATCTCTCCCTGCTCCCCTGTCCTTTCATCATATGTTGTTGCTCTTTTTGTCAAGATATGCATAATGACTCCCAGTATTGATTTCTCCTCTTTTGTTATTTGATTACCTGTTATGTGTTTGTCAAAAGGAGGCACCAACCCCCAGGGAGGCTCCAACCACCCAATTTCCCTGACTGCTCAGCTCTGTCACTGCAGAGCTGCTTCTCTTCTAGGGCACCAACCCTTTTTTCTTCTTTTTGCTTCAGTGCTCCTTGCACCTTTATCTCTGGTGTGCCTCACCTTATCATAGACATAGAGCACGTCTATAATCTCCAATATAATTAACTACTCATTATCAGGTGTACCTCGCCTTATCTTAGACATATAGCATGCCTATAATCTCCAATATAATTAACTACTCGGTATCAGGTGTACCTTGCCTTATCTTAGACGTATAGCACATCCATAACGTCCGGCGAATCAGGGAACGTCACTGACATAAAGGCAGACAGATTAATCTCACAGAGACTAATCCAATAGCCACCATTAGTGGCACTGACAAACAGGAGCATCTCCACAGTCCTTAAAAGCAAAATGTCTTCTTGATGGCGCAAGTGAGAGTCATAATGAATAGTTGGTCGAGGCAAACGTTCGGGGTCACCATTTGTAATAGTTTAGATGTTTTAATTACCTCGAGCAATGCTTCCAGGACAGGATGTAAGCAGGCAAAGACATTTATTATGTTACACAGCAAGGTTCTCTGGTCTATCAGCAGGCACAGGTGTCACATCTCAATTGGTCATTCTCTACTGGCATGCCTGTTGTTAAGGCGTTGTGGTGGTTTGAGCCTTAACTGGGGCTTAAAAGCTCAGATGGGGGCAAGGCTGAGAATCCCCTTCCCCAACAGAGAGAGCAAATCCACATAGAAATAATTTGGGTTCAGCTTGGAAATAGAGAGGCAAAGGATTTTTCTTTAAACAGTGTATATATATATATTTGTGTAACAATGGCAGGCAGGGTTCAGAAGGGTAAGGAACAAGGATGGATGGGAGAAGGAGAGGAAAAGGAAAAACAAATTATGAGCTACAGAACCAGTCCTTTGCAGAGTGTGGAAGCAGCAGGAAAGAGAGCAATGCCTGCAATTCTCCTCCATCTTATACCCCTGCTGGACAAGGAGGGGGGAAGTGGAAGAGACCAAGTCAGTTTCCCAGGGGAGGAAACACACCCCCCAGGGAGGGCAAAAAAACTCTCAGGAGCCCTCCTCCCCTGTTTTTTTCCAGGATGGGCATAGCCCACCACAGGCTGACAATAGGCCAAAACAACAAAACAATGTTTTAACACATCCCACCAAATGCTGCCCAGCTTCTCTCAGTCAAAGACAAAACATAGCTCTCTCTAATTCAAGCAAAGGCAAATCTTCCCTCTAGTCTTCTCAAGCTAGCCAAAAACAATCCTCTTCCCACAACCAACCCTTTTTTCCCCCTGCACTTCTTTTTTCTTGGGCACCAATCCATTTTTTCTATGTGTTTGTTTCTCTCGGGCATCAACCGTATCTTTTTCCTGCAAGTCTTTTTCCTCAGGCACCAACCCTTTTATTCTCTGCTCTTGTTTTCTTTCAGCACCAGCATATTTTTCTCTGTGCTTCTTTATTCTCAGACACCAACCATTTTTTCCTCTGTGCCTCTTTTTCCTCAGGCACCAACCATTTTGCTCTCTGCTCTTGCTATCTTTCGAGCACCAACACATTTTTCTGCATACTTCTTTTTTCTTGGGCACCAACCATTTTTCCCTCTGCTCTTCTTTTCTCTCAGGCACCAGCCCTTTTATTCTCTGTGCTCTCTTTTTCTCGTTCACCAATCCTTTTATTCTCTGTGCTTCTATTCTCTTGGGCACCAACCCCTTTTTCTCTGTGCTTCTTTTTTCTCACACACCAAATATTTTTTCCTCTACTATCTTTTTTCTCAGGCAGCAACCCTTTTTCCTCTGTGCCTCCTTTCTCTCTGGCACCAACCCCTTTATTCCCTGCATTTCTCTTTTCTCGGGCACCCATTGTTTCTATTCTTTCTGTTTCTTTTTGCTCAGCCACCAACCCTTTTTCCCTCTGCACTTCTTTTTTCTGGGCACCTCCCCTTTTATTCCCTGCACTTCTTTTTTCTCAGGCACCAACACTTTTTTCTCTATGCTTCTTTTTCTTGGGCGCCAACCCTTCTTTCCTCTGGCCCTCATTTTCCTCAGGCACCAAGCCTTTGTTTCTCTGATCTTGGTTTTTTTTAGGGAACCACCCTGGTTTTACTCTGTGCTTCTTTTCTTCTGGGTACCAACCTTTATCTTCTGTGCTGCTTTGTTCTCAGGCACCAACCCTTTGTTCCTCTGATCTTCTTTTTGCTCCAGCACCAACCTTTTTCCCTCTGCACTTCTTTTCCCTTGGGCACCAGCCTTTTCTCCTCTGTGCTTCTTTTTTCTTGGCCACCAATCATTTTTATCTCTATGCTTCTTTTCTCTAGGGCACCAACCCTTTTTTCCCTTTGCTTTTTTTTTCCTCCAGCACCAACACTTATTTCCTCAGCACTTCTTTTCTCTCGGACACCAACCCTTTTCTTCTCTGCACTTCTTTTTTCTTGGGCACAGACCCTTTTCTACTCTGCTCCTCTTTTCTCTCGGGCACCAACACTTTTTTTTCTCTGAGCTTCTTTTTCCTTTGTGCACCAACCACTTTTTTCTCTGCACTTCTTTCTTCTCAGGCAGCAACACTTTTTTCTCTGCCCTTCTTTTTTCTTGGGCACCAAACCTTTTGTCCTCTGCCCTTCTTTTCCCTCAGGCACCAACCGTTTCTTCCTCTGTACTTCTGTTTCCTCTGCCACCAACCCTGTTTTCCTCTGCACTTCTTCTCACTCGGGCACCAACCCTTTGTTTCTCTTCACTTTTTATCTCTTGGGCACCAACACATTTTTTCTCCACACTTCTTTTTCCTTGGGCACCAACACTTTTATTCCCTGTGCTTCTTATTTCTTGGGCGCCAACAATTTTGTTCTCTCTCTTGGTTTCTTTCAGGTACCAACACATTTTTCTCTGTACTTTTTTCTTATGCACCATCCCTTTTTTTCTCTGTACTTCTTACTTCTTGGGCACCAACTATTTTATTCTCTGTCCTTTTCCCTCGGGCACTCACACTTTTATTCCCTGCACTTCTCTTTTCTCGGTCACCAACACTTTTATTCTCTGCACTTCTTTCTTCTCGGGCACTGAACATTTATTTTCTTAATTTCTTTTTTCTCAGGCATCAACCTTTTTTTCTCTTCACTTTCTATCTCTTGGGCACCAAGACATTTTTCTTCTGCTCTTCTTTATTCTCAGACACCAACCCTATTTCTTCCTGCACTTCTTTTTTCTGGGGGCACCAACCCAATTATTCCCTGTGCTTACTTTTTCTCAGGCACCAACTCTGTTATTCTGTGCACTCCTTTCTCCTCTGCCACAGACCGTTTTCTTCTCTGCTCCCCTTTTCTCTCGGGCACCATCCCTCTTTTCCTCTGGACTTCTTTTATCTCAGGCACCACCACTTTTATTCTCTGGGCTTTATTCTTGGGCACCAAATCTTTTTTTTCTAGTGCTTCCTGCGCTTCTTCATTCTCAGGCACCAACCCTTTTTTCCTCTGCCCTTCCTTTTGCTCAGGCACCAACCCTTTTATTCCCTGCACTTCTTTTTTCTCAGACACCATCCCCTTTGTTCTGTCCACTTAGAATAGAATAGAATAAACCAGGTTGGAAGAGACCTTCAAGATCATCACATCCAACCCATCATCCAACACAATATAATCAACTAAGCCATGGCACCAAGCAACCTATCAAGTCTCCTCCTAAACACCCCCAATGATGGCAACTCCACCACCTCCCCAGGCAGCACATTCCAATGGGCAATCACTCTCTCCATGAAGAACTTCTTCCTAATATCCAGTCTAAGGCTCCCCTGGTGCAGCTTGAGACTGTGTCCTCTTGTTCTGGTGCTGGTTACCTGAGAGAAGAGCCCAACCTCCTCCTGTTTACAACCTCCCTTCAGGTAGTTGTAGAGAGCAATAAGGTCTCCCCTGAGTCTCCTCTTCTCCAGGCAAAGCAAAATCAGAACTCCCAGCCTCTCCTCATAGGACCTGTACTCCAAACCCCTCACCAGCTTTGCTGTCCTTCTCTGGACACCTTCCAGCAAGTCAACATTCTTCCTAAACTGAGGGGCCCAGGACTGGACACAGTACTCAAGGTGTGGTCTAACCAGTGCAGTGAACCTCCCTGCTCCTGCTGGCCACACTATTCCTGATAAAGGCCAGGATGCCATTGGCCTTCTTGGACACCTGGGTGCACTGCTGGCTCATGTTCAGCCTACTATCAACCAGTACCACCAAGGATGCTTTCTGTCTGGCTGCTCTCCAGCCACTCTGACCACATCCTGTAGCACTGCATGGGGTTGTTGTGGCCAATGAGCAGCACCTGGCACTTAGAGGGCCTCGGCCTCCAAACAGATGGAGGGGAGAGACAAATTGATTTGTTGAACCACACAGAACTAATGGCCTGGCAAGTTGAAGCCATGAGAGGATAAAGCTTTAGTAGATACAGGTGCCCAGAGTGCTCTGACACCATCCAACTATGAGGGGTGGAACCCATCTGTGTTTCTGGTGTGACAGGAGGATCCCCACACCTGGATGTGTTGGAAGCTGAGTACTGGGATGCAAGCCACAGTTTGCTTTCACTTGGAGGCATAGAAGGAGTCACTGGACTCCATTGCCCCAGAGCTGGAAACACAGCCCCAGAATTTGCAGCATTTGGAGTGGACATGGACTGATCCAGACTGTGCTGGAACAGAGTGGAGCTGCAGAGCACCTGCAGTGAGCAGCCCTCTGGGTACTGCAAAGCAACCTCCTGTGGAGTGAGAATGGACAGTGCCTGAGGTGTGCTGCTGATTGCTGCTGGGCATGGCACAGGTGGCACAGAATGAGGGCTTGGGAATATCAAAGGTTAAGTTGAAAATTTGCTGCCATTACTCCACACCATCCTGCCTCATGCCACCTTCACAGGGACAGTGCTGGCTGGAGCAAAGTACTACAGGGCTTGAAGTTCAGATGGCAACAGGAGAGGCTTCCTGTTCTGGTTGCTGCTGTTGGGTTCTGGCTCTCAGGTGCTGGCTCTTTGCTGAGAGGGAAGGCTGTAGGGGTTTAACTCCTGGCTGCTGCTGCTGACTGCTGTGCTTCTTTCTGCAAACAGCCTCAGGTCAGTGTGCACTATGTGATCTCATCTGGATTCAGCTCTGTTGATGTTGTCTCAAGTCCTCATCTCAACCCAGAGTGGTTTTTGATTTGGGGGTGTGTGTTATTTTTCCTTCACTTCTGTTTTGGGGGGAAGAAGCAGATTAACCTCTTCTCAGCTCTTCAACTTGTTCCAGCCCCACAGTGGAAAGCCAACAGAAGCTTTCTGAGTTCTTCCAAAGATCTCCATGAGCTTCCCCCTACACCCTCCAAAGATCCCAAAAGTCAGTCCTAGGACCATCCAAATCCCAAACACCTAAGATCACCTGAAAGCCCCTGCAGAATGCCTCTGAGCTGCCCCTCAAGACTCCTCTGAGAACCTCATTTTCCCTGCCCTCAACTGGGCACACAGCTCCACCCCATCCCTTGGGAGCAAATGCCCCCAAAATTTGGGCATTGTGGCAGGGATATCTGAAATAAAAGCAAACAGACAGGATTTGGGTAACTTTTGGGTTTTATTGAGACAATTGGTCAATGGACAGAGGATTTCTTACCCCAGGGAGACACAAAGCATAAGGGAAGAACCAGATAAACCGTGGCAAAGCCCTGCCTAGCTCCACTGGGAGCTCCAGCTGTGCCGACTCAGCACTGTAATTGTTCTCATTAGCAATAATTGGTGTTCAGAAGGGCAGGAGGTGTTTGTTGCTGCTGGTGTCCCCATTCCCTGAGAACTGCAAAGTAAAAAGGGATGATTTTGGTGCTGGAAAGGCCCTCTCAGAGGGGTCATGATTACCCCACAGATTCTAGGTGGATTTATGCCTCCCCTCCAGTACAGGCTGCTCTCTGGTGTGGATGTAGCGGTGCTTCTTGAAGCGCCCCATCCAGGTGAAGCTCTTACCGAAATCAGCACGTGACAGCCTTCTCACCAGTGTGGGTGCGGCGGTGGCGACTGAGATGTTGCCTCTGGCTGAAGCTCTTGCCACAGTCAGCACAGGTGTAAGACTTCTCACCGGTGTGAGTGCGGTGGTGCGCAATGAGAGTGCGCTTATGTCTGAAGGCCTGGCCGCACTCAGCACAGCTGAAAGACTTTTCGCCAGCGTGCACACGACGGTGCTCTGTGAGGTTCCCCATCTGGGTAAAGCTCTTGCCGCAGTCGGCACAGCTGTTAGGCTTCTCACCACTGTGGATGAGTTGGTGCTGGATGAATGCAGCGCTCGTGGTGAAGCTCTTGCCGCACTCAGCACAGGGGAACAGATGCTCTCCAGTGTGGATGCGGCGATGGATGGTGAGAGTGGAGCTGTGTTTGAAGCTCTTGCCGCAGTCCCTGCAGGTGAAGGCCTTCTCACTGGTGTGGGTGAGGTGGTGTTGCCTAAGCTGAGAGATCTGCCTGAACTGCTTGCCACAGCTGTCACAAGAGAAGGGCTTCTCTCCAGTGTGGGTGAGGCAGTGCTGGGTGAGATGACAGCGCTGGGTGAAGCTCTGAGCGCAGTCAGCACAGGTGAAAGGTTTCTCTCCAGTGTAGGTGCGGCGGTGCTGGATGAGCTCAGAGTTCCAGCGGAACCTCTTGCCACAGTCACCACAAACGAAGGGCCGGGAGCCAGGCTGCGGGCAGTGGTGCTTCACTAGCTCTGAGCCACCTGGGAAGCTCTGCCCACACTCACGGCACTGATTCAGCTCTTTCGGTGACACTGAGAGACCTGCTATGGCTTCATCCTCCTCCATACATTCCTCCCCCTCATCCTGGTCACCTTCATCATCATCATTATCCTCCTCTTCATAATTGTCATTCTCAGCATCATCCTCCATCTTCTCCTCCTTTTCCTCCTCATCCTCCTCTACTTTGGGACTGCATATTGGCTTCTCCAACTTGATCTCTGGGTGCTGCTTCTCCTCCCAACTCTTGTCTGAGTCCTTCTGTGAGGCCATACTGTGGGAAGGAGGAGTCACAGCTGTGCAATAGGGAAGATGGAAGCACCTGAGCCCAGGATCTCAAACCCTCAGATCCTGCCTGGGTCATGACAGTCCCTGACTCCCAACACCCAGCTGGGGGAGAGAGTACAGAGGGGACCTCAAACCTTCAGTTTCTGCCACAGTGTAGGCTCAGACCTCTAACACCTGTGCTGAGACCCCAGGTTCCTGTGATCAGTGCCCTGAGGCACCCTGGGACATACAAGTGGTCCTGTCCTACTCTCCTCGAGCCTGGTGGCATTGGCAGGGTGGTTCCTGGCCCAGCCTTGTCCTTTGATCTCCCCTGGCTCAGACAATGGAGGCAGCAGCACTGAACAAGGAACACCAAACCACCTCCAACCTTCTCCCACCACCCTCCAGATCCCAACCCGCAAACATCATCCCCTGCTCACAACTCACCCCAGCAGCCTGGAGCATTCCTCAACTCCCACAACACCTGATGGGCCTCAGAGCTCCTGGAGAGATGAAAATGCTGCACAGGAGGGGGTGGAGGAGGCTAAGAGCTGCTCTGGGGGCCTAGGATCCTGCTGTTAACCCACTCTGGGTTTCTTACCTGTTGGGCTGCTCCAAGGGACAGATCTGCAAACTCTGCTCTTCCACAGCACACAGGGGCAGGGATGATGGAGAGAGAGGGACACAACTCCTGCCACAGAGAAGCAAAGGTCTCAGAGAGCACTGACCTGCAAGGGATGACTCAGCACTGCCCAGGACCAGGCAGCACAGCTCAACCTTGCTGGAGGCAGCTCCCAAGCCCAGCAGCACAGCCACAGCACACAGCCAGGGCTGATCAAGATGGCAGGCCTCAACAAGTGCAGACTCAGCTCCTTGCCCAGCACACAGACCCCAGCACACAGCTGCAGGCCAGCACCACAACACAGCTGCCTCCACACAGCCTCTCCCAGGCCTTGCCTAAAGCTTTCTCCCACTGCCTGCCCAGGGCTCTGCTGCCTGCAACTGCCTTTGACAGCAGATCTTGCTCTGGACCCAGCTCTCCTCCCTGGCTCTGCCCCCACCCCACACACTCTGTGCTCAGCTCTGCCCTGCACACACCTCTCTGCTGCCCACTGTCCAAGAGAAGATCACAGCAGCCCTCAGGACACACACAAAGGGAGCTTCATGATCTCTGCAGATGCAGCAAAGGGGGAAGGGACTTGGGCAGCTTCTTGATAAACCTCTTCAGCCCTCACTGGGATGCTGGAGGAGTCTCTGGCTCCTGCCCAAACCTCACACCTCCAGCACCCTTCACACGCCTGCAGCCTGAAGAGACTCACTGGAAAGGGTTTGGCTTCCTTCTCTCCCTGACCATTTCTCTCAGCTTGCTCTTTGCAGTTCCCTGGAGCTGCCACTCCACAGCCCCAAGAGAAAATGAGGTTGGATGGGAGGGCACAGTGCTCATGGGCTGCTGTTCATCTCCCAGCTGACACAGGCAGAGCTGCAGCACAATTCACTCCTTTCACCTCCTCAAATGCTGCCAGATTCTGCCATTCCCTGCACACACATTTGCCACCTGGGCCCTGGATCCTCTCCCCTTTTTTGGGGGACAAGGCCTAATTCCTGCCTGACCATTCTCAGGCCTTTCCCTCATTCCCAGCTCATCCATGTCCCTATTGCCTTGGCTGTCCCATGGTCCTGTGTCCCCCACCTCCACTGCCACTGCAGCTGGAAGAGTGGAGTGGGAAATGCTGTGGCTGAGGAAGCATCTAAGGAACTGGGCTGAAAGCAGCAGCTCGAGGAAGGAAGGGGCCTGAGACTAAAGGCTGGGATCAGCTGGAGGCCTGAAAGAACAGCACCAAGCCAAGGGGGGCTTACAGATGAGGGCTGGGGAGGGACCCTGCAGACACCTCATGCAGGAACTGATGAGAGGAAGGGGGACAGAGAGGGAGTGAGACCTCAGGTGACTCCTGCCATGGGGGATGGCTGGGCTGTGTGGCTAGGAGCCCTGAATGCCTGCTTGGGCAGTACTAGAGGTCAGGGGACTGTCCTGAGCCAGGCAGGGTTTGGGGCTTTGAGCTTCTGGGGTCAGCTGCTGCCAGCACCATTGGAGGCAGGAGCCAGGCAGAGCCACACAGCTGCTGAACTAAGCTCTCCCACCCCCTGCAGCCTTCACCCTCCATCTCTCCATCCATTGCTCCATCTCCACTCACTTGCTGCCCTCTCAAAATCCCCACGACCCCACCAAGTCCCCAGGGCTGATCTTCACAGCCAGTAGGGCCCTAAGGAAACCCCTGGATGAGAGCGTGGAGGAGAATCCCTGTGGTGGGTGGAAGGCACTGGGATGTCTTACACCAGAGAGTAGAGACCTCCAGAAGGGACAGCAGAGTCCAGAGGGACACCACAAAGTGTCGTCTAGCTTAGTTCATTCCCACAAGGCCTGCACCCACTCTCTACAAAGGAACAGCACAGGATCTCCAACCTCCTTTGCCCTTCCTCTCTGCTCCCAGCGACAGCTTCTGGGATCTCTCTCTGCAGAGGAGCTTTCAGGCCTTGGCAGTGCTGCCAACTGCAGTCTGCAGCAGCCTGGCTCACCTGGGAGCTGCCTACCAGAATCTGTAACTGCATCTCTTGGGTATGGGGGGAGGAGGGGCAGAGAGGCATGGGGGAGGGGGAAGGCATTTGGGGCCTGGGGTTCTGGCCTGCTTTGGTGGAGCTCTGGAGGAAGCTTTGGCCTAGGGAGGTTGCTTGGCTCCCGTGGCCCAGGCACACTATGGATTGTTGTGGATTTGATGCTTTGCACTGTAGGATGCAGCTCTGAACAGCACAGCCATGGAAACTGCCCAATTCTATCCAACCCTCTGGCCACAGCTTGGCATCAACTCCTTTCACAAGGCTCAAAGATTGCCTCTCTGCATCCTGAAACCTAAGACAATACCCTGCAGAACAAGTTGGAGGAGCTCAAGGGGACAAGCTGCAGAGGGGGCCCAGGGCAACCTCCTGAGCTTCAACAAGAGCAAGGGCAGGGTCCTGCCCCTGGCCAGGCACAATAGAAGCTGGACAGGAACAGACAGGGGGAGCCTGCAGCCCACAAGGCCAAGGGCAGCACCAAAAGCAGCATAGCCAGAGATGGACAGAGGCCATCCTGGCACTTGGCTCTGCTGAGACTTCACCTGCAGCACTGCAGCCAGCTCTGGAGCCATCAACACAGGAAGGACAGAGACCTGATGGAGAGGGCCCAGAGGAGGGACACAAAAATGATCAGGGGCTTGGAGCAGCTCTGCTACCAGGACAGGCTGAGGGAGCTGGGGGTGTTCAGCCTGGAGAGGAGAAGAGAAGGCTCTGGGGAGACCTAAGAGTGACCTTCTGGTACCTGAAGGGGACTACAAGAAGGCTGCAGAGGGACTCTTTGCATAGCCTGCAGGTACAGCACCAGAGGCAATGGCTTCAAACTAGAGCAGAGCAGATTGAGATTGGAGGTGAGGAACAAATTCTGCACCAGGAGCCTGCTGGAACACTGCAACAGGTTGCACAGGGAGGGGCTTGAGGTCCCAGCCCTGGAGAGGTTCAAGGTCAGGCTGGACAGGGCTCTGGGCAACCTGAGCTAGTGCAGGATGTCCCTGCTGACTGCAGAGGGGCTTCGACTGCAGCACCTTTGCAGCTCCCTGACAACCGAAACCACTCTAGGATTCTAGGAGTCTAAGTGCAGCTTCCAGGGAGAGGAGGAAAAAGATGAGGCAGAGGAGGACAAGGAAGAGGACAAGGAGAAGGAGAACCAAAATCCCTTCCAAACTTCTCCAAACCTCTGCCAAATTCCTGGAAAGCTCTTCCAGCTCTGCAGAGTTCATTCTGAAGAGAGCTGAGGGAGTTGCTAGGCTCAGGGATGTCTTGCACACTCTGCACAAATGCTCCAGAAGCTTTCCAAGTGCCCTCAAAACCAGCAGCACAGCTCTGCTGCCACACAATGCCAGGCTGCAAGGGACACCAAGGCTCAGCTGCTCCAACCTTGCCAGCTGACACTGGACTGGAAAGGAGCTGGCCCAGCCCCCTGCCAAGCTGAGCCTTCCAACTCTGCCCTGCAGGGGAATCCACCACTGCCCTGGGGAGATGATTCCAATGGCTGACTGGCAGGGAAAAGCTTTTGCCTCTGCAGGGCACTGTGCCACTTCAGCTCAACTCTTGCACCTCAGAGCCATCCCCTAAGCTCTAGAACCAGTTCCCAAGCCCAGAGCCTGACCCCCGAGCTCAAGAAGCAGCCCCCGAGCCCAGAGCCAGCCCCTGAGCCCAGCACCAGCCCCTGAGCTCAAGAACCAGCAGCGAACATCAGAACCACTTCCCAAGCTCAAGTACCAAGCCCAAAGCTCAGTGCCAGCCCCCAAACTCACACTCAAATCTAACGTGCAGACTCAGCTCCTGGGCTCAGAGTGAGGAACTAAGCTCAGAACCACTTCCCAAGCTCAACAACCAGACCCCAAGCTCAGCACCAGCCCCTGAGCTTGAGAACCAGCAATTAAGGTCAGAAACCCTTCCCAAGTTCAAAGCCAGCTCCCAAGCTCAGCGCCAGCAACTAAGGTCACAACCACTTCCCAAGCTCGAGAACCCATCTCCAAGCTCAGTGGCAGCCCCACAGATTAAAAACCATCCCCTGAGCCCAGAGCCAGCCCCCAAACCCAAGAAGCAGCCCTGAGCTCAGGGAACAAGTTCCTGAGCTCAGACCCAGACCCCAAGCTGTCGAACCAGCAAGCAAAGTTAGAACCACTTCCCAAGCTCAAGAACCAACCCCCAAGCCCAGAGCCTGACCCCTGAACCCAAAACCAGCAAGTAAGGTCAGAACCAATTTCCTTAGCTCAAGAACCACTTCCCAAGCCCAGCACCAGCCTTCAAGCCCAGCACCAGCCTGCAACCTCAAGAGCCAGCAACTAAGGTCAGAACCACTTCCCAGCTCAAGAGCCAGCAACTAAGGTCAGAACAACTTCTCAAGATCAAGAACCAGCCCACCAGCCCCCAAGCTCACACTCAAATCGAACATGCAGACTCAGCTCCTGGGCTCAGAGCCAGCAACTAAGCTCAGATCCACTTCCCAAGCTCAACAGCCAGCCCCTGAGCTCAGTGCCAGCCCCCAAGCTTGAGAACCAGCACCTAAGGTCAGAACTACTTCCCAAGCTCAGAACTAGCCCCTGAGCTCTAGAGCCAGCCACTAAGGGCAGAAGCACTTCCCAAGCTTGAGAACGAGCCCCCGAGCCCAGAGCCAGTCCCCAAGCCCAAGAAGCAGCCCTGAGCTTAGGGAACAATCTCCTGAGCTCAGACCCAGACCCCAAGCCCAGAACTACTTCCTGAGCTCAGAGCCAGCCCCTGAGCTCTAAAACCAGCAACCAAGGTCAGAACTACTTCCCAAGCTCAAGAACCAACCCCCAAGCCCAGAACCACTTCCTGAGCTCAGATGCAGGTCCCAAGCCCAGAGCCTGACCCCCAAGCTCAAGAGCCAGTAACTAAGGTCAGAACCAACCCCCAAGTTCAGAACCAATTTCCTTAGCTCAAGAACCACTTCCCAAGCCCAGAGCCAGCCCTCAAGCCCAGAACCAGCCTGTGAGCTCAAGAGCCAGCAACTAAGGTCAGAAGCACTTCCCAGCTTGAGAACCAGCCCCTGAGCTCAGTGCCAGGCCCTGAGCTCAGGAGCCAGCCCCTGAGCCAAGAGCCTGATCCCTGAGCTCAAGAAACAGACCCCAAGCTCAGGGCCAGCTCCTAAGCTCTAGAACCAGCAATTAAGGTCAGAAAAACTTCTCCAGATCAAGAACCAGCCCGCCAGCCCCCAAGCTCACCCTCAAATCTAACATGCAGACTCAGCTCCTGGGCTCAAAGCCAGCAGCTAAGGTCAGAACCACTTCCCAAGCTCAGGAACCAGTACCCAAGATCAGACCCAGACCCCAAGCCCAGAAGCACTTCCCAAGCCCAGCGCCAGTACCCCTAGCTCAAGAACCAGCAACTAAGGTCAGAAACCCCAAACTCACACTCCAAAAGTGCAGACTCAGCACCCAGGCTCACAGCCAGCAACTAAGGTCAGAACCACTTCCCAAGCTCAAGAACCAGCTCCCATGCTCAGAAGCTGCCCCCTAGCTCAAGAATAAGCCACCAAGCTCAGACCCAGCCCCCGAGCCCGAGAGCCTGCCACTAAGGCCAGAACCACTTCCCAAGGTCACAGCCAGTCCCTGTGTGCAAACACCAGCCCCCAGCTCAGTGCCAGCAACTAAGGTCAGAACCACATCCCAAGCCCAGAGCCAGCCCCCGAGCCCAAGAACCAGCAACTAAGACCAGAACCACTTCTCGAGCTTAACAACCAGACCCCGAGCTCACACTCAAATAAAAAGTGCAGACTCAGCTCCCAAGCTCAGAATCAGCTCCCAAGCTCAGGAATCATCAGCCAACACCACACCCAGCCCCCAAACTCAGACCCACACCCAAGCTCAAGACCCAGCTCCCAAGCTCTTGGGGGCACCAGAGCTGCACACAGCACTCCAGCAGCTCCAAAGTTCAGAACAGGTCCTCAAGGTCAGGCCCAGATCAAAAGTGCAGACCCGGATCCCAAGCTCAGATGCAGCTCCCAAGCTAAGAACCAGCAAACAACCTCAAACCCAGGCCCCAGGCTCAGAGCCAGTTTCACAACTTTGCTTATTTCAAGTTCCCTTCATTGCACTTCTGCTAAGTGTCCATATTGAAGCAGTCAGAGAATGCTTTGGCCTAGAAGGGACCCCAAAGAGCAGACAGCTCAAACCCCCTGCCATGCCCACAGACACCTTCCACCACACCAGGCTGCTCAAGCCCTCATCCAACCTCACCCTCAGCACTTCCAGGGAGGGGGCAGCCAGCACCTCCCTGGCCAACCTGCTCCAGGCTCTCACCACCCCAGCTCCAAACAATTTCCTCCCAAGCTCCACTCCAAATCTGCCCTCCTCAACATTCAATCCAGTCCCCCTCAGCCCATCACTCCCAGCCCCTCACCAAAGTCCCTCCACAGCTCCCCTGCAGACCCCAACAGCTACCACAAGGCTGCTCCAACCTCTCCCCACAGCCTTCTCCTCTCCACCCTCCACAGACACAAGACTCGCAGACCACCCACACAGGGGAGCTACCACAGCCCTCCCACCACCCCCATGACCTCCTACACACCCCCTCCAATAGCTCAACCTCCTGCCCCTCTTGGGGGCACCACAGCTGCACACAGCACTCCAGCTGGCAGCACACAATGCTGCCAGCACAAAAACCATTGCAGCAAAAGCCTCAACCTGTGCTCAGCTGCCAAAACCAAAGGGACCTCAACTTGGCCACAAGAGAAAGGACCAAACTCAGCCAAGACACTGATCCAACACCCAAGGCTGCACAAAACAACCAGCAACAGCTTCCAGCAACAGCAGACCTGCAGCTGGGCTGCAAAGCTCTGCAGAAGAAAACCACTCCAGAAGGGCTCCAGGGCCCCAGGGATTGCAAAGCCCAGGCTCTCACTCTCCTCCTGCACAAGGAAAGCTTGACTTGCCCACAAGAAGCCAAACACTTCCCCACACCAAGCCATCCACACCACTTGACTTTCAACCTCCTTCAAGCCCTTGCCTGGCAGCAGCACTTCCTCAGCCCACAGCTCCAGCAACACCACAAGGCCTTGAAGGCTCTCCTGCACTCCACACCTCTCAGCCACACCCACACCCCTTGGCCACCCACAACCCAACAAGCTTCCTGCTCACCACTTCTCTTCCCAAGCCTCACCTCCCTTGGGCCCTCTCAGCACACCACCAACTAACCCCAACAGGCTCCAGCTGACAGCACTGCTTGCAAGAATCCCAGGCACTTCCAAGGGCAGACTATGAGCCCAGAGGCAAAACCCAAACCTTTCCCCTCTCCACAGGACTCTCTCCCATTTCCCATTCTTCCCAGCACCTCCAGCACCTAAGATGCATTTGCTCTGGGGCAGCTTCCTCACACAGCCACACAATTGCCTGGCCTGCAAAAGACCTCTCTCAGCACTGAGGCCAACTGCCAGCCCCAACACCACCAGGGACACCAAACCATGGCCCCATGGCCACACCTTGCTGCAACACCTCCAGCCATGGCCACTCCACTGCCTCCCTGGGCAGCCTCTGCCAGGCCCTGACCACTCTGGCACCAAACTCATTCCTCCTCCTCTCCAACCTGAGCCTCCCCTGTGACAATTTCAGGCCAATTGCTCTCCTCCTAGCGCGTAAGACTAGGCACAAGAGCCCAACCCCCACCTCACTGCAGCCTCCTTGCAGGGAGCTCCAGAGGCCAAGGAGGTCTCCCCTCAGCCTCCTCTTCTCCACACTAAACACCCACAGCTCCCTCACCTGCTCCTCACCAGCCCTGCTCTCCAGACCCTTCCACACCTTTATTGCCCTTCTCTGCACCTGCTCCAGACCCTCAAAGTCCTTCTTCGAGTCAGGGGCCCAAAACTCACCCCAGCATTCCAGGGCTGGCATCCCCAGGGCCCAGGACAGGAGGACAATCCCTGCCCTGGCCCTGCTGGACACAGCACTGCTGAGACTTGCAGAGCACTGCAATTGCTTTGCTCACTTGCAGCAATCATTTCCTTCCCTTCCCAGCTCATTGCACAGCAAAGAGAAGCAAGGGAATTGCTTTGTCTGCTGCTGAAGCTCCTCCAAGGAAGCTGCAGGACTTCTCACCACCAAAACCATCAACAACAGGCTGCCCCCAGCCCAAGCCAAACCTTTCAGTCCAATTCAATGCAGTTCCTCAGCCACAGGCAGACACTCAACAGCTCAGCCTCATTTGGCTGCCTGCCAGCAAGCATTTCCCCAGAGGCAGAGCAGCTGCAGCACAGCAGTCTGCTTCTGACCATGCTTCCTGCCAGCACAGCTGACAAAAGCTCTGCACAGCTCTCAGCCTGCAGCCACACAGCAAAAGCTCCTCCTGCCCTGAGCCTTTCTGTGCTCAGGAGGCCTGCAGAGAAACTGAGAATCACTCTGCAACCCCCCAGGGAATCTTTGTGCCTCAAGAGATTGCAGAGCACAGAGGCCTTGGATGCCACCACCCCCAGCACAGCCAAACCGCCCCACAGCTGACACCAGCCCCAGGCGCTCCCAAGCTCAGGCTCAGCACAGCACCCACGCCTGACACCCCCACGGCACCCAGCACACAGCCTGCCCACAGCTCCCCCCCGCGCCTGGCCCTCAGCCCAGCCGCTGCCCTTCAGCACAGCAGCCGCCCGGCACCTGCCAGCACAAAGCCTCCAAACCCCCAGGGCTCCCCCACACACCCCCACAGCAGCCTCTGCTGCAAGCCACACCCCACGCTCACCACCACCTCTCCTGCACACAGCAGCCCCCACAGCGCCGCTGCCACCTCAGCTCTGCTGCCAGCCCAGCCCCCAGCACAGGGACACAGGGACACAGGGCCAGGGACAGCCCCTGCAGCCCACCAATGGCTCCGCCTGCAACACAGCAGCAGCCAAAGGGGGCCTGCAGCTGCCCCCACCAGGGGGAGGCAGCAGCACAGCACCACAAGGAACCCACAAACACACCCACCCCGACCCCACCCTAAACACGCACCCACAACCCCACACACCCCTCCCACAACCCCATACCCACCCACCCACCCCCAACACCTCTGCCCTACCCCCCCACACACTGCCCACAGACACACACAGCTCCCCACAACCGCACCCACCCCCTCGCACCACCCCACCACTCCCCACTCCAAGCCTCACCACCCCGACCCACACCACACCCACACACAGCCTCCCTCACCACCACCAACTCCTACCACCAAACCCACACAGCCCCACGGGCTCCTCACCAGCCCCTCACACGCCCCTCTCCGACCTCAAGCCCCCACCCAACCTCACACACGCCCCCACAACTCCACAGCCCCCAACAACCACCCCCCACAGCCCCACCCACACCAGCCCCACACCTCACCGAGCCCTCCTCAAGCCCAGCTCCACGACACAGCCCTCAGCCCCAGGCCATCCCAATGCCAACCCCACGAGCCGCTCCCCCACGCCCCAAGGGATCCCCACACCAGCAGCCCCCACTCTGCCCCGCACCTGCTCACACCTACCCCACAGCCCAGGCCAAAGGGGCGCACAGCAGCAGGAAGAGGAAGGAGGAAGAGCTCGGAGCAGAGGCAGCTGCCGACTGCCGTCCCCTGCAGCCTCCTGGCAGCCTGGGCGAGCAGAGAGCGATGCAATGGAGGCCCCGAACCGCCCACGTCGCAGCCCAGCCCAGGCGGGGGCTGGGTCCGCAGAGGAAGCCCCGCCCACGGCCGGGCAGCCTTAGCCAATGAGAGGCGGCGGGAGCGCGGCAGCTCCTCCCCCTGGGCGCTGCCGAGGCCCAGCCAGGAGCTGCCCCTGCCGGCCGCGGCCGCCATTGGTGCTGCCCCGTGGGGAGCGGCAGCGGGGCCGGAGCGCGGGAGAAGTGCCGGAGGTGCTGGCGGGCGAGCGGCAGCTGCCGGCTGGTGAGCTGCGGCGGGGCGGGAGGGGCTGAGGGGGCCGGGGAGCGCTGAGGGCGGCGGCAGCGCAGCGGGAAAGGCTCTGGCTGCGTGGGGCTGCCGGGGGCGTGTGTGGAGTTGGGGGTCGGGAGGGGCGCGGGGGGCAGGGGGCTCCGTGGGGCTGGGGCAGGCTTGGGGAGTGTGAGGAATTGTTCTGTTTGGCTTTGGCCAGGGGCAGGGGGGTGCCGGCGGGGCTGGGGGCCGCGGGGTTGGCTCCTGAAGCTCTTGGCTGTTTGCAGTCTGTGCTGTGCAGGATGTGCATTGGGACAGCAATGGGGGGGGGCGGTGAGGTGTCAGAGAGCGGCCGGGAGGGACGGGGTCCAGAGTGCAACTCTCATCCCAGCCCTGCTGCCCGCACTCAGCACCAGGCGGGGCTGGCACTGGCACTGGGGGTGGAGCACAGCCCTGGGAGGAGAGGCCGAGGGAGCTCTGGGGTTGCTGAGCCTGGAGAAGAGGAGGCTCAGGGCAGACCTCATTGCTGTCTGCAGCTCCCTGAAGGGAGGCTGGAGCCAGGTGGGGGTTGGGCTCTTCTCCCAGGCAGCCAGAACAAGAGGACACAGTCTCAAGCTGTGCCAGGGGAGGTTTAGGCTGGATGTTAGGAAGAAGTTCTTCATAGAGAGAGAGATTGGCCATGGGAATGTGCTGCCCAGGGAGGTGGTGGAGTCTCCATCCCTGGAGGTGTTTAGGAAGAGCCTGGATGAGGCACTTGGTGCCATGGTTTAGTTGATCAGATGGTGCTGGGTGAGAGGTTGGACTTGATGATCTCAAAGGGCTCTTCCAACCTGGTTAATCCTCTCCCCTCCCTCTCCCCTCCCTCTCCCCTCCCTCTCCCCTCCCTCTCCCCTCCCTCTCCCCTCCCTCTCCCCTCCCTCTCCCCTCCCTCTCCCCTCCCTCTCCCCTCCCTCTCCCCTCCCTCTCCCCTCCCTCTCCCCTCCCTCTCCCCTCCCTCTCCCCTCCCTCTCCCCTCCCTCTCCCCTCCCCTCCCTCCCCCACAAACCAAGAGAGCCAACAGCTGCCACCTGCCCCAGGGAGAGGTGAGGGAGCAGAGTGGAGGAGCTGGCTCTGCATTCTGCTTCCAGGGCAGCTGCAGGGATTATGGGATGGCAGAACAATTCACCATGTCCTGTGCCCACCCTCTGGGCACTGCCCAGCCCCTTGCTGCTCTCTGGCACTGCTGGAGGAATCTTCTCTATGGTCCTCAGCCCACAACAAAATACTACTGACCAAAGGACCTCCTCAGCTCTGGCACAGTGCCAGGGTCAGGGCATGGCTGACCTGCACCTGAAAGGTCTTCTCCAGCCACAGGCACTCTCTGATTCTTACTCCTTTAGGCTGGGAAGGGCCAGGCCTGGAAAAACATCCAGCTGGCTGTCAAGAAGGTGGTGCCAGGCTCTCTGTAATGGTGTCCTGGGACAGGACAAGGGGTAATGGATGCAAGGTGGGACACAGCAAGCTCCACCTCACCATGGGGAGAAACTTCTTGGCTGGAAGGGTGCTGGAGCCCTGCAGCAGGCTGCCCAGAGAGGCCCTGCAGTGCCCCTTGCTGGAGAGCTTCCAGAGCCAGCCGGATGCGTTCCTGTGGGACCTGCCCCAGGGGATCCTGCTCTGGCAGGGGGATTGAACCTTCTCTCCAGAGCTCCTTTCCAGCCCCTACCATCCCAGCAGTCTATGATGCAATGACCCCAAGCTGTCTGACACCAAGCTGTGTGGTGCAGCAGACAGCTGGAGGGAAGGGATCCATCCAGAGGGACCTGGACAGGCTGGAGAGGTGGGCACAAGCCAACCTCAGGAGGTTCAATGAGACCAAGGGCAGGGTCCTGCATCTGGGTCGAGGCAATCCCAGGCACAAATGCAGGCTGGGCAGTGACTGGCTGGAAAGCAGCCCTGAGGAGAGAGACTTGGGGGTGCTGGGGGAGGAGAAGCTCAACAGGAGCTCTCAGTGTGCACTTGCAGCCCGCAAAGCCAATCAGAGCCTGGGCTGCAGCAGGAGAAGTGTGGCCAGCAGGGCAAGGGAGGTGATCCTCCCCCTCTACTCAGCTCTGGGGAGACCCCACCTGGAGTACTGTGTCCAGTTCTGGAGCCCCTATTACAAGAGGGATGTGGAGGTGCTGGAAGGTGTCCAGAGCAGGGCCAGGAGGATGAGCAGAGGGTTGGAGCACCTCTCCTGTGAGGACAGACTGAAGGAGTTGGGGCTGTTCAGTCTGGAGAAGGCTCTGAGGTGACCTCATTGTGGCCTTCCAGTATCTGAAGAGGGCTACAGGAAGGCTGGGGAGGGACTGCTCAGGATCTCAGGTAGTGATGGGACTAGGGGGAATGGAATGAAGCTGGAGGTGGGGAGATTCAGGCTGGATGTGAGGAGGAAGTTCTTCCCCATGAGAGTGGTGAAGCCCTGGAATGGGTTGTCCAGGGAGGTGGTTGAGGCCCCAGCCCTGGAGGTGTTTAAGCCCAGGCTGGATGAGGCTGTGGCCAGGCTGATCTAGTGTGGGGTGTCCCTGCCCATGGCAGGGGGGTTGGAACTAGATGATCCTTGTGGTCCCTTCCAACCCTGACTGATTCTATGATACTGTGATGCTATGACCACAGCCATGGGCTGGACCTAGTCAGTGCTGAGCAGCAGATATTTGTCTCCCTCACCTCCCTGCCAAGGCAAAGCACAGAGCTCCCAGAACCGATTCTATGATTGCTCATGGAAACATTTGAAACCCAGGGTGGCTATAACTCAGCTGGAGTTTTAATGCTCATCTAAGTGTTTGTTAGGTGTCTTCTTGGTTTGGTTTTTTTTTCCCCTGGTCTGTATTTTCTAAGCCTTTCAATGTTCACCAGACAAACCCTGGTGGTGGTGGTACTTCAGGTGATTTCTGACTGCATCTTCTGCCACATAAACAGCAAGCAATTACAGAGTGAGCAAGGTGCAGACAACATGAAGTGGGAGTGTTGATGTGCTGCAGGGTAGGAAGGCTCTGCAGAGAGGTCTGGAGAGGTTGGGCTGCTGGGCTAAGGTCAGTTCCAGAAGGTTTCATAAGGCCAAGCACTGGCTCTTGTGCTAGCATCACAACAACCCCGTGAAGGCTGCAGGCTTGGGGCAGCGTGGCTGGAAACTGCCCAGCAGAAAAGGGCCTGGGGGTGTTGGCAGACAGCCAGCTGAGCATGAGCCAGTGTGCACCCAGGTGGTTAGGAAGACCTCCACCATCCTGGCCTGGATCAGAAGGGCTGTGACCAGCAGGAAGTGATTGTCTCTCTGGAGCCAGCACTGGTGAGACTGCATCTCAAGTGCTGTGTTTGGCTTTGGGCATCACAGTATGAGAAAGTCACTGAGGTGCTGGAGCAGGGAGAGAGAAGGGCAGCAAAGCTGGGGAGGAGATTGGAGAGCAGGTCTGGTGAGGAGAGGCTGAGGGAGCTGGGATTGCTTATTCTGAAGAAGAGAAGGACGAGAGGAGACCTCCTTGATCTCTACATGTTCCTGAAAGGAGATCAGAGCGAGGCCAATATTGGCCTCTTCTCCCAAGTAACCAATGACAGGACAAGAGGAAATGCCCTGAAATTGTACCAGGGGAGATTTAGGTTGGAGAGGAGGAAAAATCTCTTTGCTTCAAGAGTGCTCAGGCATTGGAGCAGGCTGCCCAGGGGGGTGGGAGAGTCACTGTCCCTGGATGTATTCCAGAAATGAGTAGAGGTGGCACTCTGGGCCATGGTCTGGTGGTCATGGAGATGTGGGTAGAAGGTTGGACTTGATGAGCTTGGAGGTCTTTTCCAACCTTAGGGAGTCTGTCTGTGAAACCCTGTGGCAAACCAGCAGCACTCAGGGGCTGAGAACACAACTCCCATTGGGATACATCCCCAGGGCTCAAGTCTTCTCCTAAGGCAGCTCTGAACCCTCAGCTGCAGTTCAAAGGCTCTGCTTCAAGCAGGGCAATGTTCCTCCTGCCCACAGCTGCCAGCTGAATTTGGGGGTTTCCCAACCCAAACTCTTCTCTGATTGGATCAACTCTGCCAGGAGCAGCAGGTTCCACAGTCCTGATGCTTCATGTCCCTTGAGTTTATATTTAGAGCTTTTCATGCAATCACTTTTCTAGGCCTTAAACTCAGCTGGCAGTAGGGACTAAGAGGTCTCTGTGGAAGTATTTGCTGTGTAACCAGTTGTTGGTAATGGCTAGCATCAGGAATCAGAGCTTGGTTTTGCTTGGTCCCAGGGGTTGCAAATTGATCTGTGAACAGAAGGATGATGACCAGGGTAGTCTTCCCATGGGAGATGTAGCCTTTCTCGCCTTAAAATCTGTTTTCTGCCTGTTTCTCTTGAATGCTGGCTCCCATCCAGTGTTTGCTCACAGGGCTCATGACAAATGGGGTTTCTCAGGGAAGGCAAATGTTTGCCTTACTAATTTACATGATGGGTTTGGTGGAGGGATTTTTTCCTTTGGTTTTGTAGTTTGGTTGGTTTGGGCTATTTTGAAGTGCAGTGGCTTTCTAAGAAAATACTGGAATTTAGAATAGAACAAACCAAACCAGGTTGGAAGTGACCTTCAAGATCATCGTGTCCAACCCATCAACCAATCCAACCCACCCAAACAGCTAACCCATGGCACCAAGCACCCCATCAAGTCTCCTCCTGAACACCTCCAATGACGGCGACTCCACCACCTCCCCGGGCAACCCATTCCATAGCGCAATCACTCTTTCTGTATAGAACTTCTTCCTAACATCCAACCTGAACCTCCCCTGGCGCAGCCTGAGACTGTGTCCTCTTGTTCTGGTACTGGCTGCCTGGGAGAAGAGACCATCATCAGCCTGTCTACAACCTCCCTTCAGGTAGTTGTAGAGAATGATAAGGTCACCGCTGAGTCTCCTCTTCTCCAGGCTAAGCAGCCCCAGCTCCCTCAGTCTCTCCTCACAGGGCTGTGTTCCAAACCCCTCACCAACTTTGTTGCTCTTCTCTGGACTCATTCCAGCAAGTCAACATCCTTCCTAAACTGAGGGGCCCAGAACTGGACACGGGACTCGAGGTGTGGCCTAACCAGTGCAGTGTACAGGGGCAGAATGACCTCCCTGCTCCTGCTGGCCACACTGTTCCTGCTGCAGGCCAGGATGCCATTGGCCCTCTTGGCTGCCTGGGCACACTCCAGGCTCACGTTCAGCCTACCATCGACCAGCACCCCCAGGTCCCTCTCTGCCTGGCTGCTCTCCAGCCACTCTGACCCCAGCCTGTAGCACTGCATGGGGTTGTTGTGGCCAATGTGCAGAACCCAGCACTTGGATGTGCTAAATCTCATGCCCTTGGACTCTGCCAATCTGTCCAGCCTGGCAAGGTCCCTCTGCAGAGCCTCTCTACCCTCCAGCAGATCAACTCCTGCCCTCAGCTTGGTGTCATCTGCAAATTTACTGATGATGGACTCAATGCCCTCATCCAGATCATCAATCAAGATGTTAAAGAGCACAGGGCCCAGCACTGATCCTTGGGGCACACCACTGGTGCCTGGCTGCCAGCTGGATGTGGCACCATTCACCACCACTCTCTGGGCTCAGCTTCCAGCCAGTTCCTAACCCATCACAGTGTGCTCCCGTCCAAGCCATGGGCTGACAGCTTGGCCAGCAGTTTGCTATGCCTTTGTGCCTTGTAATGATTCTGTGGAGTGTGTTACAACTAGGAGATAAGTGAGCAGAAAAATCTAAACCACTTGTGATTAGAAGATAAACGTTGCGCTATGTCAGGAATTTGACTATTAATGATTTTAAGGTAGTGGTAGCATATAAAAACTATGTTCATGTGAGATAAGGCAGTGCCTGGCCATCAGGTATTGCTGAAAATGATGTGGCCACAGTGTATGGAAGTGGCTATAATTCTGTAAGTGAGTTTATGCTGTTTGCTTAATAGCAATTAGCAATAGCATTAATAGGAAATAGTTACTCTGTTTAACTTTTCTTGCTTTTCTGGAGTTCTCTGGTTTGGGGTGAAAAGGGAGCTGGGCTTGCTTAGCCTGGAGAAGAGGAGGCTTAGAGGAGACCTTATTGCTGTCTACACCTACCTGAAGGGAGGTTGTAGCCATGGGGTTGGTCTCTTCTCCCAGGCAACCACCACCAGAACAAAAGGACACAGTTTCAAGCTGTGCCAGGGGAGGTTTAAGCTGGGTGTTAGGAAGAAGTTCTTCACAGAAAGAGAGATTGGCCATGGGAATGAGCTGCCCAGGGAGGTGGTGGAGTCTACATCACTGGAGGTGTTTAGGAAGTTTTGTAAGAGCAGCTGGGAGGCTCAGCAGCACCTCCTGCCCTCCTCCTCAGCAGAATGGAAAGCAGGTCAGAGCCTTGCTGCTTAAAGCACTTCCCCTGATGCAGCTGATGTTGTTTGTGAGTTTGAAATAACCTCTCCAGAGCCTGTCAGCTGCTCAAGCAGTGTGGCTCAAGTGCCACAGGGTAAGATCTCAGAGCTCACTTTCTCAGCTGGCTCTCCTGCTGCCTCACTCCCAGAGATCATGCAGCTTGGTGCCAGCTTTGGGAGCAGCACAATCCTTCCAGCAGCCAAAAGATAGCTCAAGGTCAATTTTACTCCATTTCTCCTGGGGCTGTTTAGTCTTGAGAGAAGGCTGGGAGGGGATCTGATCCATGTCTATAAATATGGAGGTGAGGAGGAAGTTCTTCCCCATGAGAGTGGTGAAGCCCTGGAACGGGTTGTCCAGGCAGGTGGTTGGGGTGCTGTCCCTGGAGGTGTTTAAGCCCAGGCTGGATGAGGCTCTGTCCAGGCTGATCTAGTGTGAGGTGTCCCTGCCCATGGCAGGGGGGTTGGAACTAGATGATCCTTGTGGTCCCTTCCAACCCTGAATGAATGATACTAAGAGACTGGATGGGGTGCTTGGTGCCAAGGCTTAGTTGATTAGATGGTGTTGGATAGGTTGGAGTCAATGATCTCAAAGGTCTTTTCCAACCTGGTCTGGTCTATCCTATCCTATTCCATTCCATTCCATTCTATTCTATCCTATCCTATTCTTGCAGTCTTCAATATCCTTCAGAAATGCTGCAAAAGTCCTCAGCACCTGCTGGAAACTCTGGAAGGCGACAGAAAAACTCTTCCCGAGCCGTTCAGATCCCCTGGAGCTGCCCCAAGCCCCTTCGGGAAGCATCGAAATCTCTTTGCAAGAGTTTGGGAGAGGCTGGGAGGAGGTTTTGGGTTCCCAACCCTGCAGAGAATCCTCAGCGAACAAAATCCTCCGAAGCTCTCCGGAGCTCTGGGAAACCTCTGCGCAACCTTTCCGAGCTGAGCCAAGGCTCCTGGGAGCTGTGCGCAGCTGCTGTGCCCCAGCCCTGCCCCCGCAGCGCAGCTCAGCCCAGACGGCGCCGCCCTGGCTGAGAGCTGCACCTCCCGGCATGCCCCGCGCGGAGCCAGGGCCGCAGCTCCCCGCTGGGACTTGGAGGCGGGGTTGGGGTAATCCGGCGTCTCTGATTGGCTGCGGCTGCCCGGGCGTGGGCGGGGCTTCCCCTGCGGTCCCAGCCCCCGCCTGGGCTGGGCTGCGACGTGGGCGGTTCGGGGCCTCCATTGCATCGCTCTCTGCTCGCCCAGGCTGCCAGGAGGCTGCAGGGGAGGGCAGTCGGCAGCTGCCTGTGCTCCGAGCTCTTCCTCCTTCCTCTTCCTGCTGCTGTGCGCCCCTTTGGGCTGGGCTGTGGGGTAGGTGTGAGCAGGCGCGGGGCAGAGTGGGGGCTGCTGGTGTGGGGATCCCTTGGGGCTTAGGGGAGCGGCTGGTGGGGTTGGCATTGGGCTGCGGTGGGGCTGAGGGCTGTGTCCTGGAGCTGGGCTTGAGGAGGGCTCGGTGAGGTGTGGGGCTGGTGTGGGTGGGGCTGTGGGGGGTGGTTGTTGGGGGCTGTGGAGTTGTGGGGGCGTGTGTGAGGTTGGGTGGGGGCTTGGGGTCGGAGAGGGGCGTGTGAGGGGCTGGTGAGGAGCCCGTGGGGCTGTGTGGGATTGGGGGTAGGAGTTGGTGGTGGTGGGGGAGGCTGTGTGTGGGTGTGGTGTGGGTCGGGGTGGTGAGGCTGGGAGTGGGGAGTGGTGGGGTGGTGCGAGGGGGTGGGTGCGGTTGTGGGGAGCTGTGTGTGGGTCTGGGTCGGGGTGGGTGTGTTTGGGGGTTCGTTGTGGTGCTGTGCTGCTGCCTCCCCCTGGTGGGGGCAGCTGCAGGCCCCCTTTGGCTGCTGCTGTGTTGCAGGCGGAGCCATTGGTGGGCTGCAGGGGCTGTCCCTGGCCCTGTGTCCCTGTGTCCCTGTGCTGGGGGCTGGGCTGGCAGCAGAGCTGAGGTGGCAGCGGCGCTGTGGGGGCTGCTGTGTGCAGGAGAGGTGGTGGTGAGCGTGGGGTGTGGCTTGCAGCAGAGGCTGCTGTGGGGGTGTGTGGGGGAGCCCTGGGGGTTTGGAGGCTTTGTGCTGGCAGGTGCCGGGCGGCTGCTGTGCTGAAGGGCAGCGGCTGGGCTGAGGGCCAGGCGCGGGGGGGAGCTGCTTGTGGCTGAGGAACTGCATTGGGTTGGCCTGGGGGCAGCCTGTTCTTGATGATTTTGGTGGTGAGAAGTCCTGCAGCTTCCTTGGAGGAGCTTCAGCAGAAGACAAAGCAATTCCCTTGCTGCTCTTTGCTGTGCAATGAGCTGGGAAGGGAAGGAAATGATTGCTGCAAGTGAGCAAAGCAATTGCAGTGCTCTGCAAGTCCTGCTGCCAGGCAAGGGCTTGAAGGAGGTTGAAAGTCAAGTGGTGTGGATGGATTGGTGTGGGGAAGTGTTTGGCTTCTTGTGGGCAAGTGAAGCTTTCCTTGTGCAGGAGGAGAGTGAGAGCCTGGGCTTTGCAATCCCTGGGGCCCTGAAGCCCTTCTGGAGTGGTTTTCTTCTGCAGAGCTTTGCAGCCCAGCTGCAGGTCTGCTGTTGCTGGAAGCTGATGCTGGTTGTTTTGTGCAGCCTTGGGTGTTGGATCAGTGTCTTGGCTGAGTTTGGTCCTTTCTCTTGTGGCCAAGTTGAGGTCCCTTTGGTTTGGCAGCTGAGCACAGGTTGAGGCTTTTGCTGCAATGGTTTTTGTGCTGGCAGCATTGTGTGCTGCCAGCTGGAGTGCTGTGTGCAGCTGTGGTGCCCCCAAGAGGGGCAGGAGGTTGAGCTGTTGGAGGGGGTGTGCAGGAGGCCCTGGGGGTGGTGGGAGGGCTGTGGCAGTTCCCCTGTGGGGGTTGGCTGTGAGAGTTGTGTCTGTTGAGGCTGGAGAGGAGAAGGCTGTGGGGAGAGGTTGGAGCAGCCTTGTGGTTGCTGCTGGGGGCTGCAGGAGAGCTGGGGAGGGACTTTTGTGAGGGTCTGGGAGGGATGGGCTGAGGGGGACTGGATTGAAGGTTGAGGAGGGCAGATTTGGAGTGAGGCTTGGGAGGAAATAGTTTGGAGTGGGGTTGGTGAGAGCCTGGAGCAGGTTGGGCAGGGAGGTGCTGGCTGCCCCCTCCCTGGAGGTGGTGAGGGTCAGGTTGGATGAGGGCTTGAGCAGCCTGGTGTGGTGGAAGGTGTCTGTGGGCATGGCAGGGGGTTGGAGCTGTCTGCTCTTTGGGGTCCCTTCCAGCCCAAAGCATTCTCTGGCTGCTTCAATTTGGACACTTAGCAGAACTGCAATGAAGGGAACTTGAAATAAGCAAAGTTGTGAAACTGGTTCTTGATCTTGGGGGCTGGTTCCTGAGCATGGGAGCTGGTTCTTGATCTTGGGAAGCAGTTCTGTTCTTAGTTGCTGGCTCTGGAGCTTGGGGCCTGGGTGGAAACTTGGGAAGTGTTCTGACCTTAGTTGCCTGTTCTTGAGCTCAGGATCTGCTTCTGAGCTTAGTTGCTGGGTGTGAGCTTGGTAAGGGATTCTACCTTAGTTGCTGGCTCTGGGCTTGGGGTGTGGTTATTGAGTTCAGAGCCTGTCTCTGAGGTCAGGGGCTGGTTCTTGAGCTTGGGATGTGGTTCTGACCTTAGTCACTGGCTCTGGAGCTTGGGGGCTGGTTCTTGAGCTTGGATAGGGGTTCTGACCTCACTTGCTGGCTTGGGAGCTTGCAAGCTGGTTCTTGAGCTTGGGGGCTGGGTGTGAGCTTAGTTGGTGATTCTTGAGTTTGGGAGTTGGGTCTGAGCTGGGAGCTGGGTCCGCACTTTTGATCTGGGTTCTTGAGCTTGGGGGCTGGTTATGAGCTTGGGAGCTGGCTCAGAGCCTTGAGATATTTCTTGAGCTAGGGAAGTGGTTCTGATCTTAGCTGCCTGTTCAGGAGCTCGGGATCTGCTTTTGAGCTTGGGGAGAAGGTGTTAGCTTGGAAAAGGGTTCTGACCTTAGTTGCTGGCTCTTGAGCTCATGGGGGCTGGCTCTTGAGCTTGGGAAGTGGTTCTGACCTTAGTTACTGGTTCTGGATCTTGGAGGCTGGTTCTGACCTTAGTTGCTGGTTGTGGAGCTTGGGAGCTGGTTCTTGAGCTTTTTAAAGTGGCTCTGATCTTAGCTGCTGGTTCTTGAGCTTGGGGCCTGGATGTGAACATAGGAGCTGGTCCTTGAGCTTGGGGGCTGTCTCTGAGCTTGGAGGCTGGTTCTGCATTTCTGATCTGGATTCTTTTCCTTGGGAGCTGACTCTGACCTTAGTTGCTGGTTTGTGAGCTTGGGGGCTGGGTGTGAGCTTGGGGGCTGGGTGTGAGCTTGGCCCCTGCCTTGAATTTAAAATGTGAGAGTTCAAGCAGTTGGAAGTTGAAGCTGAGCTGCTTTGCACTGCAGTGCTTCAGAGTTTGTGATGCTCCAAAGGCAGATCTCAAAGAGCTGCTGCAAGAGTTGAGCTGAAGTGGCACAGTGCCCTGCAGAGGCAAAAGCTTTTCCCTGCCAGTCAGCCATTGGAATCATCTCCCCAGGGCAGTGGTGGATTCCCCTGCAGGGCAGAGTTGGAAGGCTCAGCTTGGCAGGGGGCTGGGCCAGCTCCTTTCCAGTGCAGTGTCAGCTGGCAAGGTTGGAGCAGCTGAGCCTTGGGGTCCCTTGCAGCCTGGCATTGTGTGGCAGCAGAGCTGTGCTGCTGGTTTTGAGGGCACTTGGAAAGCTTCTGGAGCATTTGTGCCGAGTGTGCAAGACATCCCTGAGCCTAGCAACTCCCTCAGCTCTCTTCAGAATCAACTCTGCAGAGCTGGAAGAGCTTTCCAGGAATTTGGCAGAGGTTTGGAGGAGTTAGGAAGGGATTTTGGTTCTCCTCCTCCTTGTCTTCTTCCTTGTCCTCCTCTACCTCATCTTTTTCCTACTCTCCCTGGAGGCTGCACTTAGACTCCTAGAATGCTAGAGTGGTTTGGGTTGGCAGGGAGCTGCAAAGGTGCTGCAGTCGAAGCCCCTCTGCAGTCAGCAGGGACATCCTGCACTAGCTCAGGTTGCCCAGAGCCCTGTCCAGCCTCACCTTGAACCTCTGCAGGGCTGAGACCTCAAGCCCCTCCCTGGGCAACCTGTTGCAGTGTTCCAGCAGCCTCCTGGTGCAGACCTTGTTCCTCACCTCCAATCTCAATCTGCTCTGCTCTAGTTTGAAGCCATTGCCTCTGGTGCTGTCCCTGCAGGCTTTGCAAAGAGTCCCTCTGCAGCCTTCTTGTAGTCCCCTTCAGGTACCAGAAGGTCACTCTTAGGTCTCCCCAGAACCTTCTCTTCTCCTCTCCAGGCTGATCACCCCCAGCTCCCTCAGCCTGTCCTGGTAGCAGAGCTGCTCCAAGCCCCTGATCATTTTTGTGTTCCTCCTCTGGGCCCTCTCCATCAGGTCCATGTCCTTCCTGTGTTGAGGGCTCCAGAGCTGGCTGCAGTGCTGCAGGTGAAGTCTCAGCAGAGCAGAGCCAAGTGCCAGGATGGCCTCTGTCCATCTCTGGCCATGCTGCTTTTGGTGCAGCCCAGGCTGCCCTTGGCCTTGTGGGCTGCAGGCTCCCCCTGTCTGTTCCTGTCCAGCTTCTTGTCCAGCAGAACCCCCCAGTGCTTTTCTGCAGGGCTGCTTCCTATCCTCTCCTCCCCCAGCCTGTCCTGATTGTGAGGATTGTGCCAGGCCAGGGGCAGGACCCTGCCCTTGCTCTTGTTGAAGCTCAGGAGGTTGCCCTGGGCCCCCTCTGCAGCTTGTCCCCTTGAGCTCCTCCACCTTGTTCTGCAGGGTATTGCCTTAGGTTTCAGGAGGCAGAGAGGCTCTCTCTGAGCCTTGTGAAAGGAGTTGATGCCAAGCTGTGGCCAGAGGGTTGGATAGAATTGGGCAGTTTCCATGGCTGTGCTGTTCAGAGCTGCATCCTACAGTGCAAAGCATCCAATCCACAACAATCCATAGTGTGCCTGGGCCACGGGAGCCAAGCAACCTCCCTAGGCCAAAGCTTCCTCCAGAGGTGCACCAAAGCAGGCCAGAACCCCAGGCCCCAAATGCCTTCCCCCTCCCCCATGCCTCTCTGCCCCTCCTCCCCCATACCCAAGAGCTGCAGTTACAGATTCAGGTAGGCAGCTCCCAGGTGAGCCAGGCCGCTGCAGGCTGCAGTTGGCAGCATTGCCAAGGCCTCAAAGCTCCTCTGCAGAGAGAGATCCCAGAAGATGTTGCTGGGAGCAGAGAGGAAGGGCAAAGGAGGTTGGAGATCCTGTGCTGTTCCTTTGTAGAGAGTGAGTGCAGGCCTTGTGGGAATGAACTAAGCTAGACGACACTTTGTGGTGTCCCTCTGGACTCTGCTGTCCCTTCTGGAGGTCTCTACTCTCTGGTGTAAGACATCCCAGTGCCTTCCACCCACCACAGGGATTCTCCTCCATGCTGTCATCCAGGGGCTTCTGTTGGGCCCTGCTGGCTGTGTAGATCAGCCCTGGTGACGTTGTAGGACCCTGGTGACTCTGAGAGGGCAGCAAGTGAGTGGAGATGGAGCACTGGATGGAGAGATGGAGGGTGAAGGCTGCAGGGGGTGGGAGGGCTTAGTTCAGCAGCTGTGTGGCTCTACCTGGCTCCTACCTCCAATGGTGCTGGCAGCAGCTGACCCCAGAAGCTCAAAGCCCCAAACCCTGCCTGGCTCAGGACAGTCCCCTGACCCCTCCTGACATCCAGCACAGCCCAAGCAGGCACTCAGGGCTCCTAGCCACACAGCCCAGCCATCCCCCATGGCAGGAGTCACCTGAGGTCTCACTCCCTCTCTGTCCCCCTTGCTCTCATCAGTTGCTGCCTGAGGTGTCTGCAGGGTCCCTCCCCAGCCCTCATCTGTAACCCCCCCTTGGCTTGGTGCTGTTCTTTCAGGCCTCCAGCTGATCCCAGCCTTTAGTCTCAGGCCCCTTCCATTCTTGTGCTGCTGCTTCCAGCCCAGTTCCTTAGATGCTTCCTCAGCCACAGCATTTCCCACTCCACCCTTCCAGCTGCAGTGGCAGTAGAGATGAGGGACACAGGGCCATGGGATAGCCAAGGCAGCAGGGCCATGGATGTGCTGGGAATGAGGGAAGGGCCTGGGAGTGGTCAGGCATGAATTAGGCCTTGTCCCCCCAAGAAGGGGAGAGGATGTAGGGCCCAGGTGGCAAATGTATGTGCAGGGAATGACAGAATCTGGCACCATTTTAGGAGGTGAAAGGAGTGAATTGTGCTGCAGCTCTGCCTGTGTCAGCTGGGAGATGAACAGCAGCCCATGGGCACTGTGCCCTCCCACCAAACCTCATTTTCTCTTGGGGCTGTGGAGTGGCAGCTCCAGGGAACTGCAAAGAGCAAGGTGAGAGAAATGGTCAGGGAGAGAAGGAAGCCAAACCCTTTCCAGTGAGTCTCTTTGGACTGCAGGTGTGTGAAGTGTGCTGGAGGTGTGAGGTTTGGGCAGGAGCCAGAGACTCCTCCAGCATCCCAGTGAGGGCTGAAGAGGTTTAGCGAGAAGCTGCCCAAGTCCCTTCCCCCTTTGCTGCATCTGCAGAGATCATGAAGCTCCCTTTGTGTGTGTCCTGAGGGCTGCTGTGAACTTCTCTTGGGGAGTGGGCAGCAGAGACATGTGTGCAGTGCAGAGCTGAGCACAGACTGGATGTGGTTGGGGCAGAGCCAGGGAGGAGAGCTGGTCCAGAGCAAGATCTGCTATCAAATGCAGCTGCAGGCAGCAGAGGCCTGGGCAGGCAGTGAGAGGAAGCTTTAGGCAAGGCCTGGGAGAGGCTGTGTGGAGGCAGCTGTGTTGTGGTGCTGGCCTGCAGCTGTGTGCTGGGGGCTGTGTGCTGGGGGCTGTGTGCTGGGCAAGGAGCTGAGTCTGCACTTGTTGAGGCCTCCCATCTTGATCAGCCCTGGCTGTGTGCTGTGGCTGTGCTGCTGGGCTTGGGAGCTGCCCCCAGCAAGGCTGAGCTGTGCTGCCTGGTCCTGGGCAGTGTTGAACCATCCCTTGCAGATCAGTGCTCTCCCCTGAGCCCTTTGCTTCTCTCTGTCAGGGACTGAGTGGTCTCTCAATCATCCCTGCCCCTGTGTGCTGTGGAAGAGCAGAATTTGCAGTCCTGCCCCTTGGAGCAGCCCATCAGGTAAGAAACCCAGAGTGGGTTAACAGCAGGACCCCAGCCCCAAGGGCAGCTCCCAGCCTCCACCTCCTCCTGTCCAGCATATTTCACCTCTCCAGGAGCTCTGAGGCACATTAGGTGTTGTGGGAGTTGAGGAATGCTCCAGGCTGCTGGGAGTGTGTTGTGAGCAGGAGGTGATGTTTGGGAGTTGGGATTTAGAGGGTGGTGGGAGAAGGTTGGAGGTGGTTTGTTCTTCCTTGGTCAGTGCTGCTGCCTCCATTGTCTGAGCCAGGGGAGATCAAAGGACAGGGCCTGGGCCAGGAACCACCCTGCCAATGCCACCAGGCTCGAGCAGAGTAGGACAAGACCATGTGTAAGTCCCAGGGTACCTCAGGGCACTGATCACAGGACCCTGGGGTCTCAGCACAGATATTAGAGGTCTGTGCCCAAACTGTGGCAGAAACTGAAGGTTTGAGGTCCCCTCTGCTTTCTCTCCTCTAACTGGGTGTTGGGAGTCAGGGACTGTCATGACCCAGTCAGGATCTGAGGGTTTGAGGTCCTGGGCTCAGGTGCTTTCATCTTCCCTATTGCACAGCTGTGACCCCTTCCTGCCACAGTATGGCCTCACAGAAGGACCCAGACAAGAGCTGGGAGGAGAAGCAGCACCCAGAGATCAAGTTGGAGAAGCCAATGTGCAGTCCCAAGGGAGAGGAGGATGGGGAGGAAAAAGAGGAGAAGATGGAGAATGATGTTGAGAATGACAACTATGAAGAAGAGGATAATGATGATGAAGGTGAGCAGGATGAGGGGGAGGAATGTATGGAGGAGGATGAAGCCAGAGCAGGTCCCTCAGTGTCACCAAAACAGCTGAATCAGTGCTTTGAGTGTGGGCAGAGCTTCCCAGGTAGCTCAGAGCTAGTGAAGCACCTCTGCCCGCAGCCTGGCTCCCGGCCCTTCGTTTGTGGTGACTGTGGCAAGAGGTGCCGCTGCAACTCTGAGCTCATCAAGCACCGCCGCACCCACACTGGAGAGCGGCCCTTCTCTTGTGACAGTTGTGGCAAGCGGTTCAAGCTGATCTCTACTCTTAGGCAACACCACCTCACCCACACCACGGAGAAGGCCTTCACCTGCTGGGACTGCGGCAAGAGCTTCAGACAGAGCTCCACTCTCACCACCCATCGCCGCATCCACACCGGAGAGCATCTGTTCCCCTGTGCTGAGTGCGGCAAGTGCTTTACCACGAGTACTAAATACATCCGGCACCAACTGATCCACAGCGGGGAGCAACCGTACTGCTGCGCCGACTGCGGTAAGGGCTTCACCCAGATGGGGAACCTCACACAGCACCGTCATGTGCACACTGGCGAGAAGTCTTTCAGCTGTGCTGAGTGCGGCAAGGCCTTCAGCCATAGGCGCACTCTCATTGAGCACTACCACACCCACACCGGTGAGAAGCCTTACACCTGTGCTGACTGTAGCGAGAGTTTCAGCCACAGGCGCTATCTCAGTGCTCACCGCCGCACCCACACTGGTGAGACTTACACCTGTCCTGACTGTGGCAAGAGCTTCAGCCGCAGGAGCCCTCTCATTGCTCACCGCCGCATCCACAGCGGTGAGAAGCCTTACACCTGTCCTGACTGTGGCAAGAGCTTCAGCTACAGGAGCAATCTCATTGTTCACCGCCGCACCCACACTGGTGAGAAGCCCTACACCTGTGCAGATTGTGGCAAGAGCTTCCGCCACCGGGGCACGCTCGTTGGTCACCGCTGCACCCATATTGGTGAGAAGCCGTTCACCTGTGGTCACTGTGGGAAGAGCTTCAGCGAGAAGCAATCCCTCAGCAATCACCACTGCACCCACACCAGAGAGCAGCCTGCACTGGAGGGGCGGCATAAATCCACCTAGAATCTGTGGGGTAATCCTGACCCCTCTGAGAGGGCCTTTCCAGCACCAAAATCATCCCTTTTTCCTTTGCAATTCTCAGGGACTGGGGACACCAGCAGCAACAAACACCTCCTGCCCTTCTGAACACCAATTATTGCTAATGAGAACAGTTACAGTGCTGAGTCGGCACAGCTGGAGCTCCCAGTGGAGATGGGCAGGGCTTTGCCAGGGTCTGTCTGGTTCTTCCCCAATGCTTTGTGTCTCCCTGGGGTAAGAAATCCTCCGTCTGTTGACCAATTGTGTCAATAAAACCCAAAAGTTACCCAAATTCTGTCTGTTTGCTTTTATTTCAGATATCCCTGCCTCAATGCCTGAATTTTGGGGGCATTTGCACCCAAGGGATGGGGTGCAACTGTGTGCCCAGTTCAGGAAGGGGACAATGAGGTTCTCAGAGGAGTCTTGAGGGGCATCTCAGAGGCATTCTGCAGGGGCTTTCAGGTGATCTTAGGTATTTGGGATTTGGATGGTCCTAGGACTGACTTTTGGGATCTTTGGAGGGTGTAGGGGGAAGCTCATGGAGATCTTTGGAAGAACTCAGAAAGCTTCTGTTGGCTTTCCACTCTGGGGCTGGAAAAGATTGAAGAGCTGAGAAGAGATTAAGCTGCCTGTTCCCCCCAAAACAGAAGGGAGGGAAAAATAACACACACCTGAATCAAAAAACCCTCTGGGTTGAGGTAAGGACTTGAGATAAGCTCAAAAGAGTTGAATCCAAAGGAGATCCCATAATGCACACTGACCTGAGGCTGTTTGCAGAAAGAAGCACAGCAGTGAGCAGCAGCAGCCAGGAGTTAAACCCCTGCAGCCCTCCCCCTCAGCAAAGAGCCAGCACCTGAGAGCCAGAACCCAACAGCAGCAACCAGAACAGGAAGCCTCTCATGTTGCCATCTGAACTTCAAGCCCTGTAGTAATTTGCTCCAGCCAGCACTGTCCCTGTGAAGGTGGCATGAGGCAGGATGGTGTGGAGTAATGGCAGCAAATTTTCAACTTAACCTTTGATATTCCCAAGCCCTCATTCTGTGCCATCTGCACCATGCCCAGCAGCAATCAGCAGCACACCTCAGGCACTGTCCATGCTCACTCCACAGGAGGTCGCTTTGCAGTACCCAGAGGGCTGCTCACTGCAGGTGCTCTGCAGCTCCACTCTGTTCCAGCACAGTCTGGGTCAGTCCATGCCCAGTCCAAATGCTGCAAATGCTGGGGCTGTGTTTCCATCTCTGGGGCAATCGAGTCCAGTGACTCCTTCCATGCCTCCAAGTGAAAGCAAACTGTGGCTTGCATCCCAGTACTCAGCTTCCAACACATCCAGGTGTGGGGATCCTCCTGTCACACCAGAAACACAGATGGGTTCCACCCCTCGTGGTTTGATGGTGTCAGAGCACTCTGGGCACCTGTATCTACTAAAGCTTTATCCTCTCATGGCTTCAACTTACCAGGCCATTGGTTCTGTGTGGTCCAACAAACCAATTTGTCTCTCCCTTCCATCTGGTTGGAGGCAGAGCCCCTCTAATTCTGCCTGGGGTCCCTTGCATCTTGAGAGTCCCTTCAGGAGGACCAGAAGCAGTTTCAGCTTCCCTGCTCTTCTTAGGCCATTTCCCACTGGAAACTGAGGCAGCATCTCTGGGGGGACAACTCCCCTGTAAGTCACAGACTCCTGCAGCCAGGACTGGATTGGATTTTCCCTTCCACTTCCTCATGTCCTCCCCATGGTCACACAAGTAAAGCAGAGGGTGTGCTGTGCTGTGTGCCTCTCAGATTCTCTCCCTTGGGCAGGGGAGCAGCTGCTCCTCATGGCTGAAACACAGGACTGTACAGGTGGGGAACAAAAACTTCTTCTGGAGCCGATGGAACTCCTGGGACAGTTCCCTCACAGCTGAGACACAGGCCTGGACAGAGGAGCAGAGATTTCCTTTACCTTGCTGGGGTCTGCTGCTTGTTTCATCCACTGTTTGTCCTTGGTCATCTTCCAAAGCCAGAGATAAGAACCAAGCCAGCAGCCCAGGCTCTTCCTCTTGTTCCCATGGGGACCCTGATCCCTCCTGGTCCTTTGCAGGATCAGCTGCTTTCCTTGTAGGCTTCTTTTTCCCTACAGGGGTAGCTGATCATGGCACAGGCTGCTTCTCTGATGCAGCTGCCATGCCTGTGGCACTGTCTGTAGGTCCAGAGACCTTCTCTTGCCCCTGAGCCCTCTGCACAGAGATGAGAAGGGCTTGAGAGGCATGGGCCAGGCCCAAGCACATTGCAGTGATTTCTGTCTCTCAGGAACTCCCAGGCTGACAACAGACTTTTCCCAAACCTTTCCCCAGCTGGGGAGGATTTTGCACTTGCTCAGGGCTGAAATTCCAAAGCACCAGAGGTGACCACCAGCCTAAGAATTTGCCCCTTCCCTCCCCCACCCCCTGCCACTTTTCAGCATCCAGCATCTGGGCAGATCTCACAGTGGTTTCCTTGGGAGTGTCCTGTATTGCACTGGATGAATTCAGAGTAAGCTGCCCGGCAGTGGGCAGCACATCTCTGAGTCATTGCCCTAAGCTAACACTGAGCACCATCAGCAGCACAAACAGGACTACAGCTCATCAGCCCCCCAAAAGCAAATCCATCAACGTAGTGAACATACCACAGGTAACAAAACTTCTGTCAAACTCTGTTGACAAGCCTCAAACCTTAACTGAATCCTCTTCTTATCTCTTTTTGTTGCCTCAATCCTGCCAAAATCTGTCCTCATTAAGGCAGCTGCTTTCCTGCCCCACAATGGGCTCCAGAAAAGGAATATAATGGGTTCAGCTGAACCAGCAGCTTAACCTCTCTGCCTCCCCCAACACAGAACTGAGGGGGGAAGAACACCACACAAAACCTCTTTGTGTTGCTACAGAAACAAATGAGAGAAGAGTTTCCTGAGCAAATCAGATCATCAGAATACAAAAGTACAGTGACCTCAGCCTGTGTGCAGAAAAGGCACAGTGGAAAGCAGCAGCAAGCAGCAGCAAGCAAGGCAAAAGCCCAAAGCAGGGAGCTGCTCCCCTATCCCTCCCTGTCCCACTGCCATCCCAGCAGAGCAACCAACATCCAAAAAGCCCCAGAACCCAGAAGCAGCAACTGCAACAGGCAGCCTCCCATGCTGCAATCTGAACTTCAAGCCCCATCATCCTTTGTTCCAGCCAGCACTTTCATTTCTGAGGCTGGCATGGCTGCAGCACGGTCTGGATAACAGCAGCAGAGTCAACTCAACCCATGACAATCAGGAGCCCTCCAAGCAAAATGGAAAGAGCCTCTCAGCTTCTATGAACAACTTACACTGCTTTGAAGGCAGCTGGACTTGCCACATGGATGCATTAGCTGAGAGCCCAGAAGAGCCCAAGGGGGCAGTGGAAGGTGACTTGAGAAGGATCCTTGAAGATGAAGCTCAGACAGACTTCAGGATTTGTAGCTGGAACCTTGGTATTTCCTGCTGGGATCTCCTTTGGATTCAGAGCCCTGTGACAACTCACAGGGTTAGGGTTTGGGAGGGACCTCTGGAGATCCCTGAGTCCCCCTGCCAGAACAGGACCATAGAATCTAGTGCAGGTCTCACAGGAACACATCCAGACAGGGCTGGCAAGTCTCCAGAGAAGGAGACTCCACAACCTCTCTGGGCAGCCTGTTCCAGGGCTCTGTCACCCTTACAGCAAAGAAGTTCTTCCTCCTGTTGAAGTGGAACTTCCTGTGCTGCAGTTTCCATCTTTTGCCCCTTGTCCTATCCCAGGGCACAAGTGAGCAGAGGCTGTCCCTGCCTCTTGCTTCCTGATCCCCAGCCCTCAGATATTGATAAACATTGATCAGATGCCCTCTCAGCCTTCTCCCCTCCAGATTAAACAGCCCCACGCTCTCAGCCTCTCCTCATCAGGCAGTGCTGCAGTCCCTTCAGCATCCTCACAGCCTCTGCAGCAGATCCCTGTCCCTCTTGAACTGGGGAGCCCACAACTGGATGCAATATTCCAGGTGGGGCCTACCCAGGGCAGAGTAGAGGGGGAGGAGAACCTCCCTGGATCTGCTGGCCACACTCTTCCAAATGCACCCCAGCATCCCATTGGCCTTCTTGGCCACCAGGGCACATTGCTGTCCCATGCAGAACTTGCTGCCCACCACAACTCCCAGGTCCTCTATGGGGCTGCTCTCTAACTATTTGTTCCCTTGAGTGCTGTAGGGTTCACATTGCTCTGGACATTGCATGGTGCAGATCACCTCTAGTGAATCTGAGGCTCCCCAGAAATTGCCACTGGGTTCCTCTTAATCACATGGATCCTGTCCAAGCAGGCACTAGTGCAGGAGAAGGAACAGCAGACTGAAGAGAAGGAGAAAGGGAACTGAAAATCTCATCAGCTGAATCTAGAAAGAAAGCCCTTGGTAGCAAATGTCCATTCTGGATGGACACAGAACACAACACAGAGAGCTGATGAGAGCAACTGCTGGGAGTGCACCAAGTGCCCTGAGAACCCTAAGGAAGGGCTGGAGGGGGGAGGGCATTCACTGGAATTCCAATACCTGATAATACCTCTTGGACATACTGAGAATCACAGAATTGTCAGGGTTGGAAGGGACCTCAAGGACAATCCAGTTCCAAGCTCCTTGCCATGGGCAGGGACACCTCACACCAGAGCAGGTTGTTCATAGTCACATCCAGTTTGGCCTTAAAATCCTCCAGGGATGAGACTTCTACCCGCTCGTTGGGCAACCTGTGCCAGTGTCTCTCCACCCTCATAGGGAAGAACTTCTTCCTAACATCCAATCTGAATCTCTCCACATCAAGTTTTGCTCCAATCCCCCAGACCTATCCCTACCCAACACCCTAAAAAGTCCCTCCCCAGCTTTCCAAAGCTTTCTTGTAACCTCCTTCAGATATTGGAAGGTCACAAGAAGGACTCCTTGGAGCCTTCTCTTCTCCAGGGCCCAGTTGTCTCAGTCTGTCCTCATAGCAGAGCAGCTCCACCCCCCTGCTCATCCTCGTGGCCCTTCTCTGGAGACCTTCCAGCACCTCCAGATCCTTCTTGTAATAAATGCTCCAGAACAGGACACAGAGCTCCAGGTGGGGTCTCACCAGGGTGGAGCAGGGTGGGACAATCACCTCCCTGGCCCTGCTGGCCACACTTCTCTTGATGCAGCCCAGGATACAATTGGCTCTCTGGGCTGCAAGTGCACACTGGTGGCTCCTGTTGAGCTTGTGGATCAACACTTCTCTTAAGGATAATCCAGAATTAGAAGCACAGGATGGGGATGGAAGAGGCTCCTGATGTTAGCAAGAACTATTCCAAATGTGTCCAGAGATGCAACCTAACTGATTAGCAAACATTGACTGCCTGAAGTCAAGGAACCCCTGTGGGAAAAACACTCAGGGTGTGCACCCATCCAGGCTGTCACCATCCCATAATAAGGAACAAACATACAGGGTGGGCAGCACCAGGAGGAAAGGGAAAGTATTGGAGATGTGGCAGTAAAGGCAGGAAAAGATTACCCCTCAGCTGGTCAGGAATCTGTGCCCCTGGGGCAGACTTCCCAAATACAACTGTGGCTGATCAAGGACAGACTCAAAGTTGGGTCCAAGGAGATGTGAAATGGCACAAATGAAACAATGCTGCAAAGGAAAGGGCCTCTGCTTGGCACAGCTTTGCCTGATGCTTTCTGCCTTGCTCAGGAGAAAGTGAAGCACAAAAGGCCATGGTGAAGACCTCTGCTCTCCCAGTCCTCTGGAATAGGACTGCAGGTGCAGGATCAGCTTCCCAGGGAGGAGGGAAACAGGTTGCAGAAAGAGCTGCTCAGCAGGGAATGGCTCCAGGCATGGCCTTTGCCTCAGAAGGAGGAGTGAGCACAGCACTGAACACAAGTTGTTGTGTTTCCATGGATCAGAGAGGAAGGACATCCATAGACATGGGTGAGAGATGGGAACAAAGCAGGATTGTGCAGGAAGGAGGAGCCAGCACAAGTTCTGCACCATGAGGGTAGTGGAACACTGGAACAGGTTGCCCAGGGAGGGGGTTGGTATCCCATCCCTGGAGATATTGAAGGTGAGGCTTGACAGGGCTCTGGGCAACCTGATCTAGTTGAGGATGTCCCTGGGAAGGTTGGACAAGATAAGCTTTGGAGATCCCTTCCAACCCAGCCCATTCTATGATCAGTGAGATATGGGAACCAAGCAGATTCTTCATGAAGTGCAAAAGGAAGACACCACCTGGGGCTTCTCAGAGCTCTGGGCCTGGCTATGGTTGTGGATTCCTGCCGTGGGCTTCTATGATCAGTGAGCTATGGGAACCAAGCTGATTCTGCATGAAGTGTGTGATGAATATACTGGTGATTTATGTTAAAATGATAAGACTTAGAGTACACTGGGATTAAGGGTCAGGATCTTGGGAGGCCTGTTTTGAGAGTAAAGGGAAAGAAACATATCTTGCAGACTTGCAAGGATACTGTCTGGTTAATTGGAGACATCACGGATGAGAAGGAGCTGTCTTAAAGATAAACATTCAGAACTAGGAATTTGTTTTCTTCAGATAAGAAGCCTGCACAATTGAGCATGCATGAAAGTGGATGCATTGACCCTTACCACACAGAATGTAGGGAGAAGGGATTTGACCACCTATTCTAAGACTCATTACCATATGCCTGCCTTCCATTTAGCATAAGTTTGCTTATGTAGATGATGTAACTATGTAAGATGAAGAAAGCTATTGCAAGGCTGCTGTGGAGGTGGAGTTTTGTCCCCTCTCCAGCCCAGCACGCTGCTTTGCTTGCCTTTTATTGCCTTTTATCACCTTTTTATGATCTTTTAGTTCCAATAAAACTGTTACCAAAAGTTTTTACCTGGAGTCATCTATAACACTCTGAATAGCTGTGCTCTGTCTGTGCTGGCAGGTGCTGACCTTCAACTAACCAGATAAGAAACTAATTCTTGCATACACTTTGAGCTAACAGAATTTCCTCCTTAATAATTACCTTTTGTCTCTCTAACCCTTTCTGGGACAAAAGGGAGGAATGGGTAGAAGGGGGGATAGTTGGGGAGACCCTCCTCGTTGGAGGAGGGAAAGGTTTTCTCTGTTATGTTCTTTGCTGTATATTTCTGTATATATTGTAAATCCTGTATATTGCATATAGATTCACTGCATCTCATCCTGATTGTAAATACAGCTTATATTCATTTTTGCTTCTCCGACTGAGTTAGCCGTGGTTTCTTTGTGGGGAGGAGAACTGAACTTTCTCTCACCACCACAGGGAATGTTGGAGGAGACACCACACAGCAGGCTATGGAAAGCTGTCTATACCCTGAATTATTTAACTATCTCTCTGAGTGGTATGAACCCTGCCATAGTAACTCATTTCTTGTCATTGCAGTCTGTGAGCAATACTTTAGCAGAAAAGGCCCCAGTGTGGGTCTGCAATTTACAGACCCTTGATTGGGAAGGCCCCTGGGATCTTGTGACCTGGGGCCATGGCTATGCTTGTGTTTCCACAGGTACCAGGGTCCAGTGGGTCTCTGCTTGTTGTGTTTGGCCTACTCCAGAGCATGATCAATGGAAACAATGCCCTCAGCCCACATCGACTAACTCCATGGGATAGCAAAACATTTGGGCAGCACTGCTGCATGCAGTAAATCAAACCTGGAATTTAAATGCCTGTCAAGATTAAATTGTAACACACCAGTAAGGTATTTTGAGAACCAGGACATGTGGGATGATAATTTGCTCTTGGCCCCATTAGAGCCTCAAGAATTAGATATTTCAGGGACCTTACAAGCAGAAAGCTGTGTGTACCTGCAGCATAGGTCTGGAGCTGATCTAGTACTATGATCTTTAATCACACTCCCTTTGCCTTAAAGCCATGCAGGCTTAGCCTAACAGCTGAATGAGATGATCATGGAGGTATGAAGAACAAAGCTGAACACATAGCAGCCAGGATAATCTTGCTTCAAATTGCTACAGCAAAGCACCAGCTCAGCTAAGGGAACTGGCATCTTAGGTTGCAAAACAAGACAAGGAAACATCAAAAGTGTTGCTTTAATTAGCCACTGATGAGGACAGTGTCAGCCATGCCAGGCTGCAAAATCGAGCTGCTGTTGGTTCTTTGTTGTCAGCTCATGGTCAGGGCTGGACAGAATGTGATGGTCTGTGTTGTACACACTGAAGTGATCATTCTAAACATAGACATAAGAGTATTACAAACTGGGTTGTGAATATTGCTGATTGGATTAATCCTGATGTTGGCAGTGCCCTGTTCATTCTCATGTCTGCAAAGGGCCCTGCAGAAGAGAATGAGCCCTGGGCAAAAAGGAGGAATTGTAGATAAAGCAGGTGGCCATGGGCAGCTTTAACCTTGAACTAAGCAGAGCTCTGCCCTTGAATCAGGAATGTAAACAACTCCAGGAAAGAAAGTCTGTGAACAACAAAGGAAGAAACAGAGAGAACTCCCCAGGCTACCAAAAGGGGGAGAGAGGTGCCTGGACACCAAGCCTAAACTTAAGTACAAAGGGCACAGGGACACAGAAAGAAAAAGATATAAGCCATGATGTGTATGAATCAAGTGGCCTCTGCTGAGGGCTGGTGCTTGAGCACATCTTGGTGTCATCCTTTTTCTCAGCCACCAACACTGCACAGCCTTAGCTGTTGAGTTTTTCCAGTTCTCTGAGTCACTTCTTCCTGTTGCTTGTTTGGCAAAGCTTGAGTTTTCCCTTCCATCAGCTAGCCAGGAGAAGTTCTCCTCACCTTTCACTGCCTGGTTTGGAATCTCTTGCTTTTGTCAGAAGACATTGGTTTGGTCACCAGTTGTGTTCAGACTTGTCCAAAACCTTCACAAAGTGCAGCTCAGAAAGTTCAGAGTGGAGATGAGGCCAAAGAAATGTCCCTCCAAGGGCAGAGCTGCTATGCATGAAGCCATCCAAAGGTGTCAGGAAATGGCAGGGAGAGCTGAGACAGCTCAGGGAAGGGATGGAAATGGCAGGGGGAGAGCTGGGAGGGAAAGCAAGATTAGTGTCAGCAGCCTGAAGGGAAAGAGCTGCAGGCATGAGACAATGCAGGAGAGGCTGCAGTAGGGATGGCCAAGGGCTCTGGCAAGGCTGAGAGGCCCAACAGGAACAACGTCGTTGTGCCCTTGGCTCTGGCAGTTGCCTCTGCTACCAAGGCCTGTGATGAGAAACTTGGCTTTGAGGCTTTCAGGTTCTTCTAGTCCAAGGGCAGTGCTCAGGGCTTGGCCTTTCTGCTTCCTAGACCAAAGGCAAGCTTTTCTCCCCTGTACTTTGCCTTTGTCTCCCTGCAATCCTGGCCTCTAACAAGCTGCTCTAACAAGTCCCTGGGGAGCCTTTGCCAGTAACAAGCCTCAGTGAGGCCAATCAGTGCTTCAAGGTACTTTGGAGTTTGCTTCTGACTTGGACTTCTTGAGAGGCTTCTTGGCACTACCTTGGCAGAGTCTCCTGGCAGTACCTAAGGATGATGTCATCAGCCCCAAATACTCCATGGGGCTCATTAAATACTGCTGAATCACTAATTATTGCCAAGGTTTGTGCAGCTAAGTGGAGAGGTTTTTATTGCACAAAGCATCTGCTAAAAAATACTTTTAAAGGTACAGTTCATTCCTTTTCAGCAGGAGTTGTTTCTTTGCAAGCAAACCACAACAATCCTGTCAAGGTCCCACCCTGGTCAGTGCCCATCCTCACTCCCCACTGCCCCCAGCAGAGCCTAGAGCCACAGGTGAGAGACAGGATCTGCCTTGCCAGGGGCTGGGGGTCAGGGCTTGGCCCTTTGGATCAATGAAACCCCTCCAGGGTTATTCAGCAGTAGAGCCACCTTGAGCTGCTTGTCCTGACCTGTCTGCACTGCTTCAGTTCTCTGCTCTCACCACAGCCTGGAGATGCTTCAGTGCCTCCAGTGATGCTTCCCTTGCATCCACTCTCTCCTTCTGCCCTAACCAGACCCTGGGGACACTTTCCCAGTATGCTTCACTGGGACCCATTAAGAGTAGAAGAAACTTCAGAGTTTGAATCTGACTTTGACTTCTGGAGAGGTTTCATCAGCTTCTTCTCAATCCCCAAGGGTTGCAGGGCACCAAAAGCCACCAGAAGAGTCATTAAAATACCTTGGGCTGGTCATTTGCTGCCCTATTGGGCTGGACTCCTGGGCTGGAAGGAACTGCTGGCAAGCAGGCAGCACTGCAGGAGACAGGTCTGGCCAGGAGCAGAACTGCACAGCAGGGCTGAGGACACTGCCAGAGGATCTCAGGGAGATGAGGAAGGCAGAGAGAGCTGCAAGGTGGCCAGGACTGGGAGGGTGACTGAGAGCTCACTGGCAGAGAAGACACTGCAGTCACTGACACAGTGAGGCTGTGGGTGCAGGACACTGCAGCTGTAGCTCCTGGAGGCATCTCCATCTCGGCAGCTGATGCACAGCTGAAGGGTCCTGGAGTGTGCACACAGAAGGAGGACCAAACCCCTTCAGTTCCATCCTGTGAGCAGCAGTGATCAGAGCTGGGTAAGGAGAAGGCTTCACCCCCAGCCCCTCTGCCTTTCTCTCTTCCCTTCACTGTCTCTGCAGCACTGCAGGCCTGCTCCCTGTTTCTCCACCTCTACATGGGTGTGGTGGTTTTAGGCAATGCCTTTAAAATTCAGTTACAGATTTGAGCAGAAAAGTAGAAACAAAATAAATAGATCACTCTTGGGTGTGAAAAGGGAAATAAAAGATTATTCTAAACAAATTGATTGGATAAATATCTGGAATCAGAGGAGCTGTACCATAACAATTCTCTCTCTTCTCTTCTGATCTCAGCTGTTTTGCTTCACTCAGGATACATCCCCTGCTTTGGCTCGCCTTGGCTAAGTCTAACCCACTGCTTTTTTTCTCTCTCCACTCCTCCTTTCTCCTTGGAACAGGGGAAGAGGCGTTAGGGGCAGTGGAACAGCTGCCCTGGTCTCTGACCAGGGTAGTTTCTATGTTGTTTGCTAATTGTAAATACCTGTCTAATATTGTCACTCCTGTATGTTCTGTACCTGTTCATTGCATTCCATTGTGGAGTGTAGAACTCTTACTTGTAAATACAGCTTCATTTGCTTCTGACTGAGCTGCTCTGGCAAAGCTAATGATGGGGGAAATTTCAACCTACCACAACAGGACTCTCATTCCCTGTGATTGGGCTGTTGGTCACTTTCTGTTCTGACACCAGGGGAATTTTCATGGCAATTCTGTGTCCTTGCTGCATTTGAAGCTGTGATGAACTCTGCCATGGGTTGGTAGTGATGGGGAATGAGCTGATCCATTCCTCATGCAGCTCAGGGACAGGGCTTGCAATGAGGCTGAGAGAAGTGTGCCCTAACTTGTCACTGCCTTTCCCTCCTTGCACAGTCTCCATGGCCAGAGGCAGCAGATGGCCAACAGCAGCTCCATCACCCACTTCCTCCTCCTGCCATTCCCAGGCACAAGGCAGCTGCAGCTCCTGCACTTCTGCCTCTTCCTGGCCATCTACCTGGCTGCCCTGCTGGGCAATGGCCTCATCATCACCACCATAGCCTGGGACCACCACCTCCACACCCCCATGTACTTCTTCCTCCTCAACCTTGCCCTCCTTGACCTGGGTGCCATCTCCACCACTGTGCCCAAATCCATGGCCAATGCCCTGAGGGACACCACGGACATCTCCTATGCAGGATGTGTTCTCCAGGTCTTCTTTTTCATGTTCCTAATTGATGCAGAGTATTTTCTCCTCACCACCATGTCCTACGATCACTACGTTGCCATCTGCAGACCCCTGCACTATGAGACCCTCCTGGGCAGCAGAGTTTGTCTCCACCTGGCAGCAGCTGTCTGGGCCTGTGGCTTTCTCTATGCTCTTCTGCACACAGCCAATACATTTTCCCTGCCCCTCTGCCAGGGCAATGCTCTGCACCAGTTCTTCTGTGAAGTCCCCCAGATCCTCAAGCTCTCCTGCTCCACATCCTACTTCAGGGAACTTTGGCTTCTTGTGGCCAGTGCCTGTTCATTATTTGTCTGTTTTGTGTTCATTGTGGTGTCCTATGTGCAGATCTGCAGGGCAGTGCTGAGGATCCCCTCTCAGCAGGGACGCCACAAAGCCTTTGCCACCTGCCTCCCTCACCTGGCTGTGGTCTCCCTGTTTATCAGCACTGCCTTCTTTGCATACCTGAAACCCTCCTCCATCTCCTCCCCATCCCTGGACCTGGGGATTACTGCAAGAAGGGGGCCGCTTTAACGACCAATTTGATCAGCGGATTCCCCTTTATTGAGCATCAGACACATCTTATATACAGTTTGCTATAATTATGCCCACTTGGCAACATACTATTGGTTGCTCTCTAAAAGGTTACATCATTGTTTTCACAACTCTGTGGAATTCTTCCATCCGGCCTAATTGCTCTCTTTCCCAGATCTCGCCTCCTCCTTATCTTGCTTGCCTCCCATCTCAGGGGCAGCTGGACTTCAGCATACCAAGCAATCAGCACCTTCTCACATCTCCTCTCCGCCAGTATATTATCAACAGAGAATTCTTCAAGGCCTGAATTGCACAGGTGTTCCTGGGACCCATGTCCCCTCTTGTCCGACAACAATTCCCCCGTTTTTCTTTTGTGCAAGTAAGGCCTTGGAAGTTATTCTTTGAACACTTTGCATAATACAATTATAAACAAGTTTAACAATAATCAAAATGAGTACAATAATACCTAAGGACCTTAAAACTTACTACTATAATTAACAAACATATTTACATTAAGTCTGGGTATCCCTATCAGACACGTCTGAAAAAGTTCAATCAATTCATTATTACCTGTTATGTTGCACCTCTATTTTCTCTAGGATGGTCAAAACTCATAATTTGTTTAATGGTAGCAAGATTTCTTTAATCTGTAAAGGTAGATCTGGCCAGGCTCTAGCTTCACAGACAGAAAACTTGCAGGCAATCAGCAAGAGCAAAAGAGCTTCATTGCTTTGCCCAATATAAAATTACCCATAATAATGTGGTTTTGGTCATCCTAGTAATACTAATCTCTTATTGGTACCAACTTCACCCAAAAAGCAACCTTACAATAGTTTTCTTCATCTTATATAGTTTCATCATCTATATAAGCAAACTTATGCTAAATAGAAGGGAGGCATATGATAGTCTTAGAATAGGTGGTCAAATCCCTTCTCCCTACATTCAGTGTGGTAAGGGTCAAAGCATCCACTTTCACACATGCTCAATTGTGCAGGCTTCTTATCTGAAGAAAACAAATTCCTAGTTCTGAATGTTTATCTTTAAGACAGCTCCTTCTCAGCCGTGATGTCTCCAATTAACCAGACAGTGTCCTTGCAAGTCTGCAAGATAGGTTTCTTTCTCTTTATCCTCTAAACAGGCCTCACAAGATCCTGACCCTTAATCCCAGTGCACTCTAAGTCTTACAATTTTAACACAAATCACCAGTATATTCATCACAATTCCCCCTTTTTTTTTTTTTTTTTTTTTTTGTCACCATTGATTTGTGTTAAAATTTCCAGATATTTCAGAACCTTCTTAATTGGATCATAATTAAGTTCATCTGTTCTGATCACATTCTGATCATAATTCTCTACTTGTAACTCATTGACATGAGCAATCTTACTTAAAGGTCTTAGTATTTTGTAACAACAATTGCAGAGTATTATGCATAGCAATATTACAATTATTCCAACAATATTACAAACAAATGTTTAAGCCAATTTAGATTTGGTAACCAGAAAGTTAATTTATCCCATATTTCTTTAAATCCACAAGAAGTATCATCTAAAGAAATCTGATGTAATATCTGATTGTGGTTTACAATCGCCTGTAAATCTGTTTTCACTCGTTTATCTAGATTAACATAACTACAACAACTTACATTTATGACTACACATACACCCCCTTCCTTAACATATAAAAAATCCAAAGCTAATCTATTCTGAGTAGATATTTTCAAGAGACTATTGATTTCAATTTGCTGCACTTTTATTACATCTATGCTTGCATTCATCATGATTTCAACTGTAGCAGAAAAATTTACTATTGCTTTTTCAAGTTCAAGTCTTTTCTCTCTGGTCTGATCAAGATTCCACACATGGGAACGTGGTTTTTGATTTCGATTGGACTACTTATGTACAAATAGGGTTAGGATCAAAATTAGGCTCCACAAGTGTATGTGAACTCTGCCTCCTCGGCCTGCTGGGGTGCAACCAGCAGCCGGGTGTATTTTCTTCTCGGCAGCAGTTACATTCTTCAGGAGCCCTACAGATTTTTTAACTCCTTAACCCACTTCAAAATTCCATTTGGAGTCTCTTCTCTACTTCCTTGGTTAGTTCGTTTACCATTTCCCATTGTGCTTCTGTTATTTCAATTCCTCTTCCTTTAAAATCTTATGTCTCTTACTTTTCCTTTTACTAATCCTTTTAATTATTCCTGAGATTTCCCAACTAAAATTTCTCTAGTCTTTATTTCCCACTTATGCCAATCCCTTTCAATAATTTTCCATGGGGATTTAAATCCTTTTTCTCACCACAAAATAGGTTTTCTGTATTTACCAGCCCAAACTGCCTATTTTCAAATTCATCATTCAGGACAAAATATTTTTTGATTGATGCTTTTGACCCCAGATTATCATAACAGTTATTGTGATCGATGTTCGACTTCATGGGAAATGCTGTTTCCTCTCAGTCTTGGCTCTTCTGCACATTAGTGAAGGAATAGTTGTTAAAATTAATACCTATTTACTACAAACCTTAACTTATGCTAATACCAAAAATCCTTAAAAGACTATGTTAAAATTAATCCATCAAATCAGTGTCTAAAAAGAAATAAAATTGTTACATTAACTGAAAAACACTTTCCAAAATTAAAACCTGTTTATACATTCCTTAACTATATTACATGGAGCTCCTTTGAAATGCCTAGGCAGACAACTAAGAAGGTTCGAACCAAAAGAAAATCTTACAATTTGAACTCTTAACTAAGTGCATACACCTTACTGCAATTACTATGTACTAAGTACTTATAAATACCAAATGCTTACTTATTCATTATGCTTATTAGAAAAACTTAACAAAACTCTAAATAACAAATCTCTGAAAGACATTACAATCAGAAATGACAAAATGAGTACTGTTGCTTTAAATCAAAACAGAGTAGTGCGGCTAAAGCCGCTGCGGGGGAAAGGGGTGGGGGCTGCTGCCGTGGCAGCTGCTCCGCTGCTACTGTCGGTGCTGTCGGTGTCGGTGGTGCGTCAGCCGGTACCGCCTTGGTCGGAGCCGTCGGTATCCGCGGGGGCCGGCAGGGCTCGCGGGAGGAGAGCGGTGGCAGGAACGCTGTAACCGCGAGCCTCCAAGCACTCCATTTTTTCTAAGAGGGGCCGTAAAGCAAAGTCGGCGCTGTTTGAATTCCTCGCTGCCGGTGTTATCTTCCGAGTCCGAGCCGTCGCTGGCGATGTCAGAGGAAGGTTCCCCGCTGTGTGCAAACGGCAGTGGTGACGGCTGGTAAACGCGGTGTGGTCGCCGCAAGATGTATCGGGGGCGGCCCCGGTCGATCGGTCGACAGTTCTCAGACACATCTTTCAGCTGCAACTCAGATACACCTGGCGCTGCATCTCGTCCTGACAAAGTTGCTCTAACTGCAGCAGCCATTCGCTGTTTCAGTTCGTAGGTTTTAACACAGTTCATGCATTCTCGCCACGACTCTTGCAGCTTTATAGCAGTTTTATCACCATCTATAACCAAGTCCCACAACTTGTTCCTGTATTCTCTCCAACAAGCTTCATCAAAATAACTATCTCCGCTAGGGAAATGCCCTAAAGCGGATCTATGGGCCAAAAGTCCGGGCATTACTTTAGACGATATCTCCGCCTTACGCTTTTCGATGACACTGTATTTCGCCTGATGACTGCTTATAGGGTCGGCCTTGCCCTTTCGAGTCTGTGCGCAAAGGTACTAAGGCTGCCATAACCTGCTGACTATGCTCAAGCTGTTTTGTCATTGTCATTGACAACACCTCAGCCTGTTTTTGTAATCCCTTATCAATCACCTCCGTCAACATGGCCATTGGATTGCTTGGCAAGTCCTGAGCCCTCTGCAACAATTCGGCTACCGTCCATCTAGGATCTGCTGATGTAATAAGCTGCTGCGTCTGCTGGTTCCCATTCTGCATTAAACACTGCCTTAAAATTGCCTCTCGGATACCTTCTCCTACGCTTGCTGCTCTAAGTGTGGCAAGCAACTTATCCACAAATTCACCAAGAGGTTCCTGTCTACCTTGCTTAATTCCCATATAGTGAGGATTTGCATTTCCATCCTTCTGCTTGTCAAAAGCCCTCCTTACTATCTGGGCTGATGCTTGCAAAACAGGCGGCTGTAAAGGTGCCTGTAACTCTGGTCTCTCATACTGTCCCGTTCCACACAACTGATCTACTGTTACATCAAATAGTGGGTCGTTTTGCTGTCTTTGTACTCCAGCTGATTGTCTAGCTAGGTGTTCCCACTCATTCAAAAATGTCATAAATTGAGATGCTGTTAGGATCAGCTTCATAACATTATAAGAATCTCTAGGTAACATATTATAGTTCATATAAATAAAATCAATCATCTGTCTAGCTGGTTCAGATTGAATCCCAAACTGACTCGCAGTCTGTCGTAATTGAGATAACAATTTCCATGGCGATTGGGTTACATCAGCCTGGACAACATTCTGCTCCCCAGGGACCTGTGTATACATTACTGGAAGAACTTGATGTGAAGCAGCCAGCCGGCTAAGCCCTTCCTGATCTCCTTCGGCGTTTAAGTGTTCTGCAACCTTTCGCCAATACTCTGTGTGCTTTCTTGCATGATCTTTAACACCACCTCCAGGATCTATCGCCCTGTTTGTCTCCTCTCCCTCACTTACTTTCTTCTCCTGTACAATTTGCTCAGCTAAAAGATACGGGGAAGGCTCCTCAGCAGAGTCCTGTGTTACAGATTGTAATTCGACTCTGCCACCTAGTCCTTTTACACACGCAGCCTTCTCCTTTCTTAAATAATCCTGAACCTCTTCTGACAAAGGCAACCCAGCATGTGTAACACTTGCTCCATTTGGGTCCGTATAATCTAATCGTACCCTGGCTTGATAAGCTGCCACTTGCTCAGCACGATGCTGATCCAATGCTGTCATAACCATCTTCCACCATTTTCCACACTCCTTTGCTCGTTTTTCATCATCTAAGCCATGCAGCCACAAGTCTTGTCCAGACTTTTTCCACTGCAATTTTCCAAACACCTCATTTGGGTCCTTAAAATATCCTAACTCTCCTGCATAGCTTAACAGCGGCACCAACTCCTTTGTAAAATTTAACTTACACTGTCGCTTTTCTAACAAGCATATAAATAAATCATACGCTGCCTGCCTATCCATGTCCGTATTTAAACGTTAATACCTGTGCGCACAGACCTCGTTTAAGCAGTTTCCGGCTCTACAGCGTCTTCGGCTTCAAGGCTGTCTTCCCTTTTCTTGCAGCCTCCGGTACTGCTATCCCGGGCCGGCCGTCTTCTTGCCTCCCGGCTTACTGCGAATCTCCCAACGTCCCGAAGAACTTCTTAAACCCTAACGTTTGTCTTCATTAGGGTCCCGTGTTCGAGCGCCACTTACTGCAAGAAGGGGGCTGCTTTAACGACCAATTTGATCAGCGGATTCCACTTTATTGAGCATCAGACACATCTTTTATACAGTTTGCTATAATTATGCCCACTTGGCAACATACTATTGGTTGCTCTCTAAAAGGTTACATCATTGTTTTCACAACTCTGTGGAATTCTTCCATCCGGCCTAATTGCTCTCTTTCCCAGATCTCGCCTCCTCCTTATCTTGCTTGCCTCCCATCTCAGGGGCAGCTGGACTTCAGCATACCAAGCAATCAGCACCTTCTCACATCTCCTCTCCGCCAGTATATTATCAACAGAGAATTCTTCAAGGCCTGAATTGCACAGGTGTTCCTGGGACCCATGTCCCCTCTTGTCCGACAACACATCTCAGGGCACAGTCCAGAAAGGATGATGTGAGCAGACAGCAGCCTGCCCAAGACATCTGAGATGAATCTCCCTGGGCCAGTAGGGTTTGTTCTGGAGTGACACACAGCAATGTCCCAGCTCTGTCAGGTGTCCACAACTGAGCTGGCCTCACAGACCCCTAATGGAGTGTGGGATGTTCAGAGACAGAGTCTTTCCCCATCACTCACACAGACCCTGCCCTGCAGCAGTCAGACAGTCTCCCTGGCCTCCTGCTGCCCCTGCCAGAGGCTGGGAGGCTTCTCACACCTCCAGTGCCCTGGTACCTCCAGCAATAGCTGATGATGTATGCTCACTCAGATTCACCTCACCTCATCTGCTGACATCTCATCTGCACAATGCAAACAGGCACTGCTGACCTCCTGAGGCCATGTCCTCCTGTGGAAGGACACAGAGTCTATCCAAGCTGAGGTGTGAGGCTGCTGCTGGAAACAGTGGTTGGCCCAGTCTAGGATGACTGCCCTGGGACAGCTTCCCAGGGTGTCCAGTGAACACAGACACAGTCCAGACCCTTCTCTGCTGATCCTTCAGGTCACTTGCAGGAGGCCTGGCTGTGTGAGGACACTGCTGTGTGCCCCAGCCCTGCACACTCACACACTTTAGCTGTTCCCTGCTGTTTGCATCTGGTGGACAATTTCTTGGGCATGCTCTTGAAGGAAATTGTGGAAGAAGGCCTAAGCCTTCAGGCACTGCCCCAAGCAGATCAGCTCTCTGTGTGGAACTGCTCTTGTGGAGGCCATCTGAGCCAAAGAATTTCCAATGGTTTGTGTCTGCCTGTGGTCATGGGACTGCCACACAGCAGGATGGTGCCCAAGCTGCCAGAGCATTCAGGCCTTGCCCCAACACAGGGGCTCAGCAGGAGAGTGTGGAAGTGGAAGGAGAAGAGCCCTGGCAAAACAAGTGGCCAATGGCCAATGGGCACTGTCGTAAACAACCGGCTGCAGCCTATGGGAGGTGTGAAGCTGGAATTATGCCATGCTTGGCATCAGCACCAGCATCCAATGCCATGGGTGTGTGCAGGGGTCTGTACCACCTGGTTCACACCTTGGCCTTTGCTCTCCTCATGAAAGGAGGGGGAACTTGTCCATGTGCAGGGACAAGTTTCAGTATCTGGGCATAATTCTGGGCATAATGTGCCTTCCCCACATGGGGTCAGGAAGGCCAAGCTATGGCTGGAGCTGAACCTTCCTAGGCATGCAAAGAACAAGAAGCAGATTCTCCAGGCCTGCCAGCCAGAGAAGGAAAGTCAAAGGAAGGATGTCCTTTGTGATGAGCCAGACTGGACAGCTGGTAGCAGCACATGAGGAGAAGGCTGAGCTACACAAACACATTTTGCTTCAGTCTTCCCTGGCAGATTCTCTCCTCACATCTCCTCAGCTGTTGGACCTCAAGTCGGACTGTGGGTCAAAGCCTGTGGAATCCTGATCTAAATCCCTGCATTGATTGTAACCAGCTGTTGGGGTTTGACTTGTGAAGTGCTGCTATGAAATCCCACAGCCTGAGCTCATGATTCACCAGAACTGTTGAAAGGATTTCAAACTGCTGCTGCTGCTACCTTCAAGTTCTACAGGAGCCACAGTGCCTTGGGAAAGCACTGCCCCTGAAATCCCTGCACCCAAACTCTGAGTCATAAACCAGGGACTAGGAATGGATTTAACCTCAGACAGGCTTCTCTCTCAAGTTGTTTAGAGAGTGAGGGAGTCCATTAAAAACCTTGTGAGTCAACAGAAGGGCTTCCTTGAGGCCTTTATTCTCAGGCTCCATGTAAAATCCTTCCAGCCCCAGGAGATTTTCCTTTCACAGTCTTTCTAATCCTCCCCCAAACTGATTTTCCTCTGCAGGATTCTCCCATGGTGAAGGTGAGAGAGTGAAAACTTGACACCAAACTGAACCTGTTGACATCTCTGTTCCCTTTGCTGAATTCCATCCAATTCATTCCAATGTCTCAGATGCTCCTCCTGCCTCAGCAGAACTCATTGCTGCTTTCCCTTCTGAGGGAGGTGCCTTTGAGATTGGATTGGATTTGCCCAAGCCATTGCCATTCATGGCCAGGAATGGCAACAATTTCCTTTGTATGGGGATGCAGGGGCCTAGGGGAGATGCAAACACCCCCATGGTGTAGGGGGGTAGCTGCAGCCCTGTGGAGAAGGGGTTGGGGATATTGGAATAAAAGAATCCTGGAATGGTTTGGATTGGCAGAGATGGAACAGAGCATTGAGTCCAACACCCTGACCATGGCCAGGGACATCTCCCACTAGGTTGGGCTGCTGAAACTCCTGACTTTGGAGACTTCCAGGGATGGACATCCCCTTCTCTGGGCACCCTGTTCCAGTGTCCTGCCACCCTCCTTGCAAAATGTTTCTTCCTTCTATCCAATCTCAGTCTCCTCTTTCAGTTCAAAACCACTTCCCCTTGTCCACCCACTACAGCACTTGGTCAAAAGTCTCTTTGTTGTCCTATGAGCACCACATCTCCATCTGCAAAGACCTTGGAGAGTGCCCAGAGATCTCCCAAGATGTGCTTGGGAGGCCTCAGGCACATGACCAGTAGATAGAGGCTGAAGGCCATGGGCTCAATGGTGTGAAGAGTGAGGACAGGAGCAGAGTAGCCTGAGAGTGCTTGGGGAGTGGTTTGAGACACGGAGAAACTTTTCCGCACAGTGACAAAGTGCAAGAGAAAGAAACAAAGCCACAAAGTGCAGCTGGGGAGGTCCACACTGGGCATGAGGAGAAAGAAATGTCACTGCAAGACATCCCCCAGCTGCAGCCTGGAGCACTCCAAGGCTTGGAGTCTCAAGGAACAGCCAGGGAGGATGGAGAGAGAGCAACAAAGGAAGGTGCCAGCAAGGTGGGGCAGCTGGCTGGGTGACTACAGCCTGCAGGGAAAGAGGCTCAGCTGATGCAGCAGCAGAGGACAGCCTGAGGGGCAGATGACAGAGGGCTGTGGGAGAGCTGAAAGGCTCATGGCAGAACCAAGCTCTTCATGCCTTTGGTTCTGGCTGTGGTCTGTGTCACTGATGCCTCTGAGGAGACAACTCCTCCTTCCAGCCTTGGGGCCTCATTGCCTCCTTTTCCATCCTCAGGAGCCTGGGAGGGGTTGTGCCATAATCCTGCCCTTGATATCGGTCCTCTTCACATCTCACTGCTCCAGGAGTCACCCTGAGGGACAGGATCTGCTAGTGGAGGAGCCAGGGGTCAGGGCTTGACCCTTTGCATTAATGAAACACCTCCAGGTTTGCTCAGCATCAGAGACATCTTCCTCTGCTTCTCCTGACCTCTCAGCACTGCCTCCACTTCTCTGCTCCAACCACAGCCTGGAGACACTTTCCCAGCAGTGTCCTCACTGGGACCCTTCAACAAGAGAAGAAACTTTAGAGTTTGAAAGTGACTTCAACTTCTGGAGAGGTTTCATCATCTCCCTCTCAGTCTCTGATGTTTACATGGCACCAAAGCCACCAGAGGGTCATTAAAATGCCCTTGGGTTGGTCCTCTGCTGCTCAGCTGGGCTGAGCTCCCTGGCTGGAGGGAGCTGCTGGAAAGTAGGCAGCAATGAAAAGTGTCAGCTGTGCCCAGGAGCAGCTCCTCTGCACAGCACAGCAGGGCTGAGGGCGCTGCCAGTGGATCTAAGCGAGATGAGGAAGGCAGAGAGAGCTTGGAGGTGTCCAGGAGGGTGACTGAGAGCTGACAGGAGGAGAAGTCACTGCAGGCACTGACACGGTGAGTCTGTGGGGGCAGGGCAGTGCAGGTGCAGCTCCTGGAGGCATCTCCTAAAGCTGGCACAGCCACAGCTGGTGGGGGCTGGAAGGAAATCTTCCTGTGCAGAGGCTCTTTTCAGGCTTTTCTGAAGAGCTGTGGAGCCCTGGGGTGCAGGCAGGGGTGGTCAGGGCTGTCCTTCAGAGCAGGGTCCCTGCAGCCCAGGGGCTGTGTGCTGGGGCAGGGACTCTGCTGCCTGCCAGGCTCAGGTCTCAGCCTGCCCAGAGAGCTCCACACAGTGCTGTGGGGAGAAGCTGTGAGTGGCAGGAGACAGCCCTGGCATAGCAGGGCAGGGCAGGGCAGGGCAGGGCAGGGTCCTTGTGCTGTGGGGAGGGAGCTATGTTGGCCAGAGCTGCTCACAGTTCTAGCTCCCCCCTGGGCATTTCTGAGGAGGCTTTCCAGAAGAGCATCAAGGCAGCATTTTGCTGGAAGGGAAGGAGTCTTGGCTTTGAATGTTGACCTCCTTGGTGTGCTGGGTGGGCTGTGTGAGACTAGAGCTTGTTTCTCCACTCTGGAGAAGACTTTCATTAGCCTTTGAGCTGCTTCTGAGCCCCTGCACACTCAGAGCTGGCCCTGGGCAGTGTCCTGCTGCTGGGAGGGGTCTGAAGGGCAGAGCTGAGCACACAGCAGGTGGGATGAGCTCTGTCAGCAGGGACAGGGAGGAGAGCTGGGCACAGAGATGCAGCTTCTGGCAGGGACAGCTGCAGGCAGCAGGGACTAGGGCAGAGGGAGGAGAGGGATCTTGTGGCAGAGATGCCCTGGCAAGGGGGATCAGGCACCTCTGTGCCATTCTCTGCACTGCAGACACATTTCCCAATGCAACCTTTTGCTCTCCTCTCCTACCCAGCAGAGGCAGTGCCCTCAAAGCTATGGGCTCCAGGTCAGGAGTCACAACCTTGGCAGCTGACATTCATCTGAAGGCTCCTGGAGTGTGCACCCAAAAGGAGGACAAAAGCTCTGCAGTTCCATCCTGTGTGCAGCAGTGAGCAGAGCTTGGTAAGGAGAAGGCTTCACCCCCAGCCCGTCTGCCTTTCTCTCTTCCCTTCATTGTCTCTGCAGCACTGCAGAGCTGTTCCCTGTTTCTCCACCTCTCCATGGGACTCTCATCCCTGGGATTGGGCTGTTGGTCATTTTCTGTTCAGACACCAGAGGAATCTTCATGGCAATTCTGGGTCCCTGCTGTGTTTGAAGCGGTGATGAACCATCACTGGTTGGGAGTGATGGGGAATAAGCTGATTCATTCCTCATGCAGCTCAGGGAGGGAGGTTACAATGATGCTGAGAGAAGTGTGCCCTAACTTGTCACTGCCTTTCCATCCTTGGACAGGTCTCCATGGCCAGAGGCAGCAGATGGCCAACAGCAGCTCCATCACCCACTTCCTCCTCCTGCCATTCCCAGGCACAAGGCAGCTGCAGCTCCTGCACTTCTGCCTCTTCCTGGCCATCTACCTGGCTGCCCTGCTGGGCAATGGCCTCATCATCACCACCATAGCCTGGCACCACCACCTCCACACCCCCATGTACTTCTTCCTCCTCAGCCTCGCCCTCCTTGACCTGGGTACCATCTCTACCACTGTTCCCAAATCCATGGTAAATTCCCTGATGGACACCAGGGACATCTCTTACACAGGATGTGTTGTCCAGGTGGCCTTTTTCATATTCCTAATTCAGGCAGAGTATTTTCTCCTCACCACCATGTCCTACGATCGCTACATTGCTATCTGCAGACCCCTGCACTATGAGACCCTCCTGGGCAGCAGAGTTTGTCTCCACCTGGCAGCAGCTGCCTGGGCCTGTGGGGTTCTCTATGCTCTGCTGCACACAGCCAATACATTTTCCCTGCCCCTCTGCCAGGGCAATGCTGTGGACCAGTTCTTCTGTGAAATCCCCCAGATCCTCAAACTCTCCTGCTCCACATCCTACCTCAGGGAACTTTGGCTTCTTATGTTCAATATCTGTTTAGTCTTTGTCTGTTTTGTGTTCATGGTGGTGTCCTATGTGCAGATCTTCAGGGCAGTGCTGAGGATCCCCTCTCAGCAGGGACGCCACAAAGCCTTTGCCACCTGCCTCCCTCACCTGGCTGTGGTCTCCCTGTTTATCACCACTGCCATCTTTGCCTACCTGAAGCCCTCCTCCATCTCCTCCCCATCCCTGGACCTGGTGGTGTCAGTTCTGTACTCAGTGGTGCCTCCAGCAGTGAATCCTCTCATCTACAGCTTGAGGAACCAGGAGCTGAAGGCTGCCTTGAGCAAACTGATCACTGGATGCTATCAGAAGCAATAAACTCTTTGTCTTCTACAGAGCAGTTCTGATGTCACTCAGTGCAGGCCCAGCCTGGCTGCTGGAGTTCTGGCTGCTGCTGGGGCTGTTCCCCTTGGGAGAATGTTGTTCCCACACAAATATCTTTCTTCAGGCCAGTTCTGGTTCAGTGTTGTCCTGTCTGGTGTGACCCAGACGCTGCAGACATCAGGAGCTGTGCCCCCTGTGTGGTCAGTAATAAAGGACCTTGCAGGGAGTTGTTTCTCTGAGTGCCTTCCTCCTAGGCTTCTGTGGAGCTGCAGGGCAGTGCCTGTGTGCAGAAGTGGAGGGGCAGACTCCCAGCACAGCAGCAGTGCCAGGGAGCCCCAGAGCTTGGGCTGTTCTCAGCTGCTCTTTCTTCCCTTCCACTCTCTCCTGCTGAGCCTCTGTGCTGGGGCAAGGCCTGAGTGCTCTGGCAGCTTGGGCACTGTGCTGCTGTGTGGCAGTGCTGGGACTGCAGGTAGGGACAGTCCAGGGCTGCTTCTGGTACAGAGCTGTGCTCCAGAGCAGCACTGCCATCAGAACAGGAGGTCTCCTCATGCCTTCATACCCCAACCCCCTCCCATTACAGACTGCACCTACTCAGTCAATATTGGATGCCCTGACCGCCTTCCAGTATAGACTCAGTCTAAACATGGTTCCTTTAACCCCTCCCAGTACGGATGTGGCCTCATTCCAGTTCAAACTGGATCCTACTGTCCTCTAGCACTGCAGCTTGGTTCCCATCCCAGCACAGAATATATCCCCTGGCTCCCTTCCCAGTACCATCTGGATCCATCCCATTAGAAACTGCACACTCTCATGCCCTCCCGGTACAGTCTGGGCCCTGTCCCACTCCTTTTAATTCTTCCAGGTACACATTAGGCTTTGTCCCAATAAAAACTGAATCCCCTTGTGCCCTCCCAATGCAGATTGGAACTCTTTCCAGTACAAGCTGCATTTCCTGGGCCCATTCCAGTGCACAGTGGACTATTGATGTCTGAATGAGGTGACACCACCACTGAGTGCTGCTGTGCCAGACATGCTGGAGCTCCAGGAGGAGCTGGAGTCAAAGGCAGCCAAGAGGTTCTCTGCAATCAACATTGCCAATGCTGCCTTGTCAATTCCATTGGCAGCAGAGTGCAGGCCACAATTTGCTGTCACCTGGAGGGGTGTGCAATACACCTGGAATTGACTGCCCCAGGGGAGGAAGCAGAGCTCCACCATTTGTCGTGGACTAATCCAGACTGCACTGGGAAGGCTGATGCCCCTGAACATCTCCAGTACATCCATGACATCATTGTGTGGGGCCACAAGGCAGAAGAAGTGTTGGAGAAGGGAGAAAAAATTATTCAGATAGTTCTGAAGGCTGAATTTGCCATAAAGAAAAGCAAGGTCAAAGAACCTGCACAGGAAATTCATTTCTTGGCAAGAAAATGGCAGGCTGGATGCTGTCATGTACCTATGGACATGGTCAACAGGATAGCAACCATGTCTCCACCATCCAACAAGAAGCAGACACAGTGTGTCCTAGGCCTTGTGGGGCTCTGCAGAATGCATGCCCCAGGCTGTGGTCAGCCTGTGAGCCCTCTCTATCGAGTAACCTTAAAAAAGAATCATTGTGAGTGGGGCAGTGAGCAACAAGGCTTTGAGCAGATCAAAGAGGCGGGAGCTGTGCAGTGGCACTTGGGCCTATCTGAATAGCACCATTGGTGCAGAATATCCTCTACAGTGCAGCTAGGGAGTGTGGAGCACTTGGAATCACTGGCACAAGGCATCAGGTGAAACCTGAGGTCAGCCACTGGGGTTTTGGAGTAGGAATATGTGGTGATGCCAGCAACGAGCAGTGTGAGCAATCTGGCAGTGTAGGCCTAGAGCCTGACATGGTGGTAGGCCATTCTCAACATAAGTGCAGAAGTGGCTAGCAGTGTAGCAGAACAGTGCTGTGCCTGCAGCATTTAACTAAAGCAGGGCTATAAACACAGAGTGTTATCTGGGAATAATAGGATGCACACCTGCATCAACAACCTTGCGTGTCATTAGTAGTTTGACCAATAATCTATAATAGTGCGATGTGTGGTCACTCGTGGGGAACCAATGAAGCTATGCCAATGATGCTCTCTGAGTCTATATAAACTGTAGAAGTTCCATTAATAAAGGACCAATAGTAGATCACATTGGTCGTTCATATTGACTCCGTCCTCTGTGGCCGACATCTGACACCTGAACTCATGATGGGATCCTCAGACTACGATGCTGCTCAACTCAGCATAAGAGCTACGCTCCAAGAGATATGGAAAGCCGCTCGAACCAGCACTGCCCCAGTGCTGAGAAAATAAGCAGCACGCGCTCAGAAAAGGAAGCGAATCTCACCAGGATCCGGTGAAGCAGCCAGGCAGGGTACGGGGACGCACTCCGCAAACAAGAAGAGGCTGTGCTAAAAGCCCTCCAAGGTATCCTCTCCATGAGAGGTATTCCTTACGATTCTGGAATTTTAAAGGGGCTGTTAGCCTGGGCCCGGGATCATGATTTTATCCCCACAGCAACTGAAGCTTTCACTTACGAAGCATGGGACAAAATTGCAGCCCAGCTGTGGGATGAGGTGCCTAAAGGCTCAAAAAGAAGCTTTTCACTATAGCACCGTGTGGCACATTGTCACATACACTGCAATCTATAAAAGCAGAGCAGTCTACTCTCGATTCAGCTCCTGTGGTGTAGGTTCTAACCCAGATGAAAAAGGGAGATTCAGAAGGCTCTGCACCCTCCGGCCCCCCTCCCTCCCTGCAGCGTCTGCCGCTTCATCAGCATCCTTGTCACCATTCCTATTTCAATCACCTGCTATCCCTCCTCCTACATGAATCACAGCTCCCCTATTACCATCCTCTTCCAAGAAAAAATCTCTTGCCACTGCATCAGTAGCGACAGAGGCAAATTCTGACCTGCCTGAGGAGATGTTAACAGAAAAAATGGAGGCCACAACGCATGAAAATTCAACGCAAGAAGACGCCAGGCCCGCCATCTTGGCAAACACACTGCGTTCACCAGACATCACGGCTGCTGTTTGTCCCAAGCAGAAGAAAAGCGATAAAAAGGCAGTGAAACCTGTGGTTCAGTGTCTTCAATCCCCTTCTTCCTCTAATATTGTCGAGGGTTGGGGGGAAGGCCAGGCCTTCTCCCCACCCTGTAAAGTGAAGGGAAGAAAATTGAAAGGAAAAAAAACCCACAGCCGGATTAGCAAAGGGCTTGTGTGCTGTATTTACAAAGCAGTTTAGGGAATGCAGGTTTATATACAGAATTTACAATATTTACAATATATACACAGAAACATACAACAAAGTAACACAGAATGAGATTCCCTTCCCCCATCTGGAGGAAGGGTTTCCCCCTGTACCCCCTTCTCTCCCCTTTTTCCCCAAAGAGGGTTAGAAAGAGAGAAAAAAGAGCAAATGTTAATTAAAAGCAGTTACGTGTCGGAAGAGGCCTTATCTGCTCCAAGGTCAGCCTGGCCGAAAGCCCAGAAGCTGTGAGCTGCAGGAAGGAGGGGAAAAAGTGCAAGACTGAACTGAGGGCAGTGCTTCTGCTTCTCCACCAATGAAATTAGTTTAGACCTGTCTTGTTTATAAAACATTCAGCCATGGTGTCCCCTTGTTAAAGGCACTGCCTCAAACGGTCACAAATACCAACAGTGATGGCTCGGATTCAGAAGACGAAAACAACTACCCTAAGAAATCTAACAGCACCGACTCTGTTTCACACCTCCTCTTAGGAAAAATGGAGCGCTTGGAGGCTCATGATTATGGCATCTTTATGCCCAGACCCCTCTTGCTAGCCCCGGCAGCCCCAGTGGCCCCGACCAGGGCGGCCTGGACCAACACACCACTGACACCGGCAGCACAAACCACGGCAGCGGTCCCCCCAGTGCTGGCCCCCACAGTGGTGGCCCCCACAGCAGTGCCCCCCCCAGCGGCTCCAGCTGCACTACCCTCCTTGCCCCTTAGATCCCAGGCATTATCAGCAGGTGATATCACTGTGATGGAGGCTACAGTCGAATTATGAAGGGACAATAGTGTAAGGGATCGAGAGGTGGGAGGGACAGGGAGATGCTCCGCTGCACCGGTGGAAAGGCATTGTGAGAAATGCAGTAATAGATGGAGAATCTGTAGATTTCCTGTGGTATTAGAAGGTCAACAAAGAATATGGCAATCTCTGGACTGGAAAATGTTAAAAGAAGCTAAACAAGCCATAACTACCTACAGGTCAAAGTCAGGATACACAACTGCTATAACTGATCATTTGTTTTCAGCACACACTTGCTAACATCTGGAGGATTCAGAAAAGTTTGCATTTACTGGGCCATCAATTAACAAGGGAGAACCTGCCCAATGATATCAATGGGTAACCTTGCCTCAAGGCCTGCAGAATTCTCCCACCCTGTGCCACATGTATGTGGCTTGGGCTTTGTCCCTATTTAGACAGACTCGTAGTGACTTTGTCACCTATCATTATGGAATAGAATGGAATAAACCAGGTTGGAAAAGACCTTTGAGATCATCAAGTCCAACCCATCATCCAACACCATCTAATCAACTAAACCGTTGCACCAAGCACCCCATCCAGTCTCTTCCTAAACATCTCCAGTGATGGTAACTCCACCACCTCCCTGGGCAGCACATTCCAATGGCCAATCTCTCTCTCTGGGAAGAACTTGCTCCTCACCTCCAGCCTAAACCTCCCCTGGCACAGCTTGAGACTGTGATGGATGATATGGATGATATTCTAATTACAAAAAAAGTTAGATCTTAAGACAATTCTCTCTGAGCTTCAACCCATGTTGGAAAGCAGAGGGTTGAAAATAGCACCACACCAGAGCTTGCAATTTCTAGTCTGCAAATGGTTAAGACCCTAGTGCAGAAACAATTGCAATTAGGGCACAACTAGCCATCCTCCCCCCTCAGCCCCCCGCCCCCCTTCCCTTTTATGGTATGACTCTAGTCTACCAAAGCTCTGTTCTGATTTAAAGCAACAGTGCTAATTTAGTAATTTCTGATTGTAATGTCTTTCAGAGATTTGTTACTTACAGTTTTGCTAAGTCTTCCTGGTAAGAATAATGAATAGTAAGCATTTGGTATTTACAGGTGCTTAGTATGCAATAATTGCAGTAAGGTGTAAGTACTTAGCAATGAGTTCAAACTGTAAGATTTTCTTTTGGTTCCAACCTGCTTAGTTGTGTGCCATGGCATTTCAAAGGAGCTCCATGTCATATAGTTAAGGTTTGTAATAAATAGGTATTTATTTTTAAAACTATTCCTTAGCTAATGAAATGTCTTTCTATTTCCTTCTTAGACATTGACGAGAAAAAATAAAAAATACAAAAAGAAAAAAGTAAAATTAAAAAACAAAAACCAAACAAAAAAAATTACAAATTAGATAAAAAAATACCATAAAAAATAAAAAAATGACCAAAAAAATTAGATACAAAAAATAAAGTACAAAACAACAAAATAATAACAATAATAATAATAAAAAAACAAAATTAAAATAGGAATATAATAAAAACAATAAATAATAAATAATCAAACAGAATAATAATAAAAAAAAGAAAAAAAACCAACAAAATAAGGATTACTAACAAAAAATAACTATAAACAAAACCCGTAAGGATTATTAGTAAAAAAAATTATAAGGATTATTAAGATAGGGATTACTAGATTAAAACAAAACACATAAATATATAAAAAAATTTAAAAATTTAAATGAAAAATAAGGACAAAAAATTAAATGCAAAAAGGGTTTTAAAAAATATTAAAAAGGGGAAAAACTAAAACAAAAAACAATTAAAAATATTTTTAAATTAAATTTAAAAAAAATAAAAAGTTAGATTACAAAACAAAATAACATAAAAATAATTAATAAAAATTCAATCATATTAAATAAAAATCAAGGCATAAATAAACAGATAAATAATAGATTTAAAAAATTAAATTAAAAAAAATAATTAAAAATTATAGACCAAAAAATACATATAATGACAAAAGGAAAATATTTAACAGGCATATTAAAAATTAGTTGAATTAAAAATTAGATTTAAAAATTAAATGAAAAAATAATTAAAATAAATTCTTTTTAAAAATAAAAATAACAATGAAAATAAAAATTATAAAAATGTAAAATTAAAATTAGATTTAAAAAATAAAATAAAATAACAAAAACAAAACAAAATTTAAAAAGAAATAAATTGATTAAATAAAAAGATAAAAAAATTTAGAAATTCGTTAATTTTTTTTGTTAAATTGCAATAAAAATATTACAATTTTTAAAAAAATAGATTAAATAAAACAAACATACAAAAATTAAAATAATATTTAAAAAATATAAGATAAAAATATTTGTTAAAATATTAAAATTAAGAAGAAATACTAAAAGACATTTAAAAAATAAATTAAATTAAAAAATTTAAAATAATAAAATTCAAAAAGAAAAAAATAGTTAAAAATATGTCAAGGAAAATAAGTAACCAAAAAAAGAAGAGGATACATGTTGTATAGCTAAGGGGGTTTAGTGATAGCAGCCAGAGATAACTAACTGCATGTCAGCTGCAATCATCACAATAAACAAGGGCAGAAGAATCAAGAATACGAAGGAACAGCATTTCCCATGCAGCCGAACATCCATCACAATAACTGTTAGGATAATCTGAGGTCAAAAGCATCAATCAGAAGAATGTACCAAAAAACCCAGACATCTGCATTAGGACTGAACATTATGGTGGTTTGATTGTTGTGTGATTAGAGGAAATGTTCACATGGATTTATTTGTCACCTCACCGGTTTGCCATAACCTTAGATAGTTAAAGGGAAAGTCAAAATTAATTGTAACACAACATACATTTTCATCTTAGGTGACAAACAACAATGGTGCTGGAGATGCTCTGCTCCATGCCCTGCCCTGCTACCCAGCTCACACTGCCAGCTCTGTAGTTTCCTGGATCCTCCTTTCTTCCTTTCTTGGAGCTGGGTGTCACATTTGCTCCTCTCCAATGCCCTGGGACCTCCCCAGTGAGCCAGGACTCCTGGTCAATAATGGATAGCGGCTTGGCCACAGACATGTTCAAGTCCCTTCCTCATCCTCACAGCCTCTGTTGGACTCTCTCCAGCAGATCTCTGTCTCTCTTGACCTGGAGAGCCCCAAACTGCAGGGATCCAGTTTGGACAGGAAGGGCCCAGTCTGTGCTGGGAGAGGATTAGGGTTTCAGAGTGTCCTGGTATAAGGCCCAGTGTTACTGGGAGAGGCCATGGGGTCAGCTTTTACAGGGAGGTGTCCAAGACTTTACTAGGAGGCACCAGGGGCTCCTGTTAGTACTGGGAGGGAGCCCAGTCTGTACTGGGAGTGGGACAGGGGTGCAAGTTAGTAGTGGGAGAGAGCCAAGTCTGAACTGGGAGGGGCAAAAGCAAAGCAGTTTGTGTTGGCACATGGCCCAGTCTAGACTGAGAGGCGACCATGAGATCTGATTTCTACAAGAAGAGGTTGCAGAGTGAACTGGGATGGGTCCAGTTTGTGCTGGGAGAGAGCACAGTGTGTGCTGAGAGGAGGTCTGTGGTTGCATTCTGCACTGGGGGGGAGTTCAGTCTGTCCTGCACCCATTTTGCACTGGGAGAGATCCAGGTGGTGCTGAGAGGGGGTGAGGGGATCCAGCTGTACTTCATTGAGGCCCAATCTGTACTGGGATCATAGAATGGTTTAGGTTGAAATGGACCTCCAAAAGTCATCCAGTCCAACCTCCTGCAGTCAGCAAAGGACATCCTCAACTAGATCAGGTTGCCCATAGTCCTGTCCAGCCTGACTTTGAATATCTGCAGAGAAAGAGCTGCAACCACCTCCTTGGGCAACCTGTTGCTGTGTTCCACCACCCTCATGATAAAAAACTTCACACCCAATCTAAATCTACTCTGCTTTATTTTGATGCCATTGCCTCTGTCCCTGTCCCTGCAGGCATTTGCTGCAGGACCCTGCTCTTGCTCTTGTGGAACCTCATGAGGGTCACCTGGGCACCACCTCTCCAGCTTGTCCAGGGCCCTCTGGATGCCATCCTGTCCATCTGGCATATCAACAGCACCACTCATCTTGGTGCCATCTGCACACTTGCTGATGGTGTCTCCATCCCTCTGTCTATAGCACTGATAAAAATATCAGCAGCACAGGATGGGATGAGTGGAATCAGTTTGTACTGGGACAGGGCTGGGACTGAACTTGGTGATGTTAATGGGAGACAGTTTGAAATGGGAGATGGCCCAGCCTGGACTCTGGTGTGATTAGGGTATGGAGTTGTGACTGTGACAAAGTCCTGTCTGTACTGGGAGTGCATAAGGGGATTAAGGTTTTAGTGAGACAAAGCCCAAAGAACATTTGGAGGGATGAAAGGGATCCTGTTTGGACTGGGACGGGGCCCAGACTGTACTGGGAGGGCATGAGGGTGTGCAGTTTGTACTGGGATGGATACAATTGGTACTGGGAATGGAGCCAGGGCATACATTCTGTTCTGGGATGGGACCCAGACTATAGAGGAAGAAGACAATATGATCCAGCTTGTACTGGCACGAGGCCAGATCTCTACTGGGAATGGTGAAAGGAACCATGTTTAGACTGAGTCTATACTAGAAAGGGCTCAAGGTATCCAGTTTGAACTCTGAGTAGGAGCAATCTGTAATGGGAGAGGCTTGGGGTATGAAGGCATGAGGAGACCTCCTGTTCTGATGGCAGTGCTGTTCAGGAGCACAACTCTGTCCCACAAGCAGCCCTGGCCTGTACGTGCCTGCCGTCCCAGTACTACCACACAGCAGCACAGTGCCCAAGCTGCCAGAGCACTTAGGCCTTGTCCCAGCACAGAGGCTCAGCAGGAGAGAGTGGAAGGGCAGAAAGGGCAGCTGAGGACAGCCCAAGCTCTGGGGCTCCCTGGCACTGCTGCTGTGCTGGGAGTCTGCCCCTTCACCTCTGCACACAGGCACTGCCCTGCAGCTCCACAGAAGCCTTGGAGGAAGGAGGTCAGATAAACAACTCCCTGCAGGGTCCTTTATTGTGTTGAACACCCATGGAGCACAGCTCCTCATGCCTGCAGCCTCCAGACAGGACAACACTGAACCAGAAATTGTCTGAAGAAAGACATTTGTGTGGGAAAAACATTCTTACAAGGAGACCAGCAGCAGCAGCAGCCAGAACTCAAGCAGCCAGGCTGGGACTGCACAGAGTGACATCAGAACTGCTCTGCAGCACAAGACAAAGACTTTATTGCTTCTGAGAGCATCCAGGGATCAGCTGGCTCAGGGCAGCCTGGAGCTCCTGGTTCCTCAGGCTGTAGATGAGAGGGTTCACTGCTGGAGGCACCACTGAGTATAGAACTGACACCACCAGGTCCAGGGATGGGTAGGAGATGAGGAGGGCTTCAGGTAGGCAAAGAAGGCAGTGCTGATAAACAGGGAGACCACAGCTACGTGAGGGAGGCAGGTGGAAAAGGCTTTGTGGCGTCCCTGCTGAGAGGGGATCCTCAGCACTGCCCTGAAGATCTGCACATAGGACACCACCATGAACACAAAACAACCAAATGATAAACAGGCACTGACCACAATTAGCCAAAGTTCCCTGAGGTAGGATGTGGAGCAGGAGAGCTTGAGGATCTGGGGGATTTCACAGAAGAACTGATCCAGAGCATTGCCCTGGCAGAGGGGCAGGGAAAATGTATTGGCTGTGTGCAGCAGAGCAAAGAGAAAGCCACAGGCCCAGGCAGTTGCTGCCATGTGAACACAAACTCTGCTGCCCAGAAGGATCTCATAGTGCAGGGGTCTGCAGATGGCAACGTAGCGATCGTAGGACATGATGGTGAGGAGCGACACCTCTGCAAACATGAAAAAGGGAAACAGAAAGACCTGGACAACACATCCTGTGTAATAGATGTCCCTGGTGTCCCTCAGGTAATTGGCCATGGATTTTGGCACAGTGATGGAGATGGTACCCAGGTCAAAGAGGGCAAGGTTGAGGAGGAAGAAGTACATGGGGGTGTGGAGGTGGTGGTCCCAGGCTATGGTGGTGATGATGAGGCCATTGCCCAGCAGGGCAGCCAGGTAGATGGCCAGGAAGAGGCAGAAGTGCAGGAGCTGCATCTGCCTTGTGCCTGGGAATGGCAGGAGGAGGAAGTGGATGATGGAGCTGCTGTTGGCCATCTGCTGCCTCTGGCCATGGAGACCTGTCCAAGGAGGGAAAGGCAGTGACAAGTTAGGGCACACTTCTCTCAGCCACATCATAACCTCCCTCCCTGAGCTGCATGAGGAATGGATCAGCTCAGTCCCATCACTACCAACCCATGGCAGAGTTCATCACAGCTTCATATGCAGGAGGGACCCTGCAGAAAGGAACCAACAACCCAATCCCAGAGAACAAGAGTCCCATGGAGAGGTGGAGAAACAAGGAACAGGCCTACAGTGCTGAAGAGACAGTGAAGGGAAGAGAGAAAGGCAGAGGGGCTGGGGGTGAAGAGTTCTCCTTACCCAGCTATGCTCACTGCTCCTCACAGGATGGAACTGAAGGGCTTTGGTCCTTCTTCTGTGTGCACTCTCCAGAAGCCTTCAGGTGACCATCAGCTGCTGAGATGGAGATGCCTCCAGGAGCTACAGCTGCAGTGTCCTGCACCCACAGCCTCACTGTGTCAGTGACTGCAGTGACTTCTCCTCCAGTGAGCTCTCAGTCATACTCCCAGTCCTGGCCACCTTGAAGCTCTCTCTGCCTTCCTCATCTCCCTGAGATCCTCTGGCAGTGTCCTCAGCCCTGCTGTGCTGTTCTGCTCCTGGCCAGAGCTGTCTCCTGCAGTGCTGCCTGCTTGCCAGCAGTTCCTTCCAGCCCAGGAGTCCAGCCCAATAGGGCAGCAAATGATCAGCCCAAGGTGTTTTAATGACTTTTCTGGTGTCTTTTGGTGCCCTGTAACCCTCAGGGATTGAGAAGAAGCTGATGAAACCTCTCCAGAAGTCAAAGTCAGATTCAAACTCTGAAGTTTATTCTACTGTTAATGGGTCCCAGGGAAGCATACTGGGAAAGGGTCCCCAGGGTCTGGTTAGAGCAGAAGGAGACAGTGGATGCAAGGGAAGCATCACTGGAGGCACTGAAGCAACTCCAGGCTGTGGTGAGAGCAGAGAACTGAGGCAGTGCTGACAGGTCAGGACAAGCAGCTCAAGGTGGCTCTGCTGCTGAGGAAACCTGGAGGGGTTTCATTGATCCAAAGGGCCAAGCCCTGACCCCTAGCCTCTGGCAAGGCAGATCCTATCCCTAACCTGTGGCTCAGGGCTCTGATTCACCCTGTGAAATCATTTTTATCAGATGCTTTGTGCAATAAAATCCTCTCCAATTATCTGCAGAAACCTTGGCAATAATGAGAGGTTCAGCAGTATTTAATGAGCCCCATGGAGTATTTGGGGCTGATTACATCATCCTTAGGCACTGCCAGGAGACTCTGCCAAGGTACTGCCAAGAAGCCTCTCAAGAAGTCCAAGTCAGAAGAAAACTCCAAAGTACCTTGAAGCACTGATTGGCCTCACTGAGGCTTGTTACTGCCAAAGGCTCCCCAGGGACTCGTTAGAGCAGCTTGTTAGAGGCCATGATTGCAGGGAGACAAAGGCAAAGTGCAGGGGAGAAAAACTTGCCTTTGGTCTAGGAAGCAGAAAGGCCAAGCCCTGACCACTGCCCTTGCAATAGAAGAACCTCAAAGCCTCAAAGCCAAGTTTCCCCTCACAGGCCTTGGTGGCAGAGGCAACTGCCAGAGCCAAGGGGACAAAGACCTTGGTCCTGTTGGGGCTCTCAGCCTTGCCAGAGCCCTTGGCCATCCCTACTGCAGCCTGTCCTGCATTGTCGCATGCCTGCAGCTCTTTCCCTTCAGGCTGCTGACACCAATCTTGCTTCCCCATCCAGCTCTCCCCCTGCCATTTCCATCCCTTCCCTGAGCTGTCTCAGCTCTCCCTGCCATTTCCTTATATCTCTGGATGGCCTCATGCATAGCAGCTCTGCCCTTTGAGGAACATTTCTTTGGCCTCATCTCCACTCTGAACCTTCCAAGTTGTGCTTTGTGAAGGTTTGGGAAAAGTCTGAGCACAACTGGTGACCAAACCAATGTCTTGTGACAAAACCAAAAGATTCCAAAACAGGCAGTGAAAGGTGAGGAGAACTTCTCCTGGCTAGCTGATGGAAGGGAAAACTCAAGGTTCTCCAAACCAACAACAGGAAGAAGTGACTCAGAGAACTGGAAAAACTCGACAGCTAAGGCTGTGCAGTGTTGGTGGCCAAGAAAAAGGATGACACCAAGATGTGCTCAAGCACCAGCCCTCAGCAGAGGCCACTTGATTAATGCACATCATGGCTTATATCTTTTCCTTTCTGTGTCCATGTGCCCTTTGTCCTTAAGTGATTGGTTTAGGCTTGGTGTCCAGGCACCTCGCTCCCCCTTTTGGTAGCCTGGGAAGGTCTCTCTGTTTCTTCCTTTGCTGTTCACAGATCTTCCCTGGAGTTGTTTACATTCCTGATTCAAGGGCAGAGCTCTGCTTAGTTCAAGGTTAAAGCTGCCCATGGCCACCTGCCACAGCAACAGCAGCTCGATTTTGCAGCCTGGCAGGGCTGACACTGTCCTCATCAGTGGCTCATTCAAGCAAGACTTTTGATGTTTCCTTGTCTTGTTTTGCAACCCAAGATGCCAGTTCCCTTAGCTGAGCTGGTGCTTTGCTGTAGCAATTTGAAGCAAGATTACCCTGGCTGCTATGTATTCAGCTTTGTTCTTCATACCTCCATGATCATCTCATTCAGCTGTTAGGCTAAGCCTGCATGGCTTTAAGGCAAAGGGAGTGTGGTTAAAGATCATAGTACTAGATCAGCTCCAGATCTATGCTGCAGGTACACACAGCTTTCTGTTTGGAAAGTCCCTGAAATATCTAATTCTTGAGGCTCTAATGGGGCCAAGAGCAAATTATCATCCCACATGTCCTGATGCTCAAAACACCTTACTGGTGTGTTACAATTGAATTTTGACAGGCATTTAAACTCCAGGTTTGATTTACTGCATGCAGCAGTGCTGCCCAAATGTTTTGCTATCCCATGGAGTTAGTTGATGTGGGCTGAGAGCATTGTTTCCATTGATCATGCTCTTCAGTAGGCCAAACACAACATGCAGAGACCTGCTGGACCCTGGCACCTGTGGAAACACAAGCATAGCCATGGCCCCAGGTCACAAGATCCCAGGGGCCTTCCCAGTCAAGTGTCTGTAAATTGCAGACCCACACTGGGGCCTTTTCTGCCAAAGGATTGCTCACAGACTGCAATGACAAGAAATGAGTTACTATGGCAGGGTTCATACCACTCAGAGAGATGGTTAAATAATTCAGGGTGTAGGCAGCTTTCCATAGCCTGCTGTGTGGTGTCTCCTCCAACACTCCCTGTGGTGGTGAGAGAAAGTTCAGTTCTCCCCCCCACAAAGAAACCATGGCTAACTCAGTCAGAGAAGCAAAAATGAATATAAGCTGTATTTACAATCAGGATGAGATGCAGTGAATATATATGCAATATAGAGTATTTACAATATATACAGAAATATACAGCAAAGAACATAACAGAGAAAACCTTTCCCTCCTCCAACGAGGAGGGTCTCCCCAACTATCCTCCCTTCTACCCATTCCTCCCTTTTGTCCCAGAAAGGGTTAGAGAGAGAAAAGGTAATTATTAAGGAGGAAATTCTGTTAGCTCAAAGTGTATGCAAGAATTAGTTTCTTATCTGGTTAGTTGAAGGTCAGCACCTGCCAGCACAGACAGGACACAGCTGTTCAGAATGACTCCAGGTAAAAGTTTTTGGTAACAGTTTTATTGGAACTAAAAGATCATAAAAATGTAATAAAAGGCAATAAAAGGCAAGCAAAGCAGCGTGCTGGGCTGGAGAGGGGACAAAATTCCACCTCCACAGCAGCCTTACAATAGCTTTCTTCATCTTACATAGTTACATCATCTACATAAGCAAACTTATGCTAAATGGAAGGCAGGCATATGATAATGAGTCTTAGGATAGGTGGTCAAATCCCTTCAAGGGTCAAAGCATCCACTTTCACGCATGCTCAGCTGTGCAGGCTTCTTATCTGAAGAAAACAAATTCCTAGTTCTGAAAGTTTATCTTTAAGACAGCTCCTTCTCAGCCGTGATGTCTCCAATTAACCAGACACCATCCTTGCAAGTCTGCAAGATAGGTTTCTTTCCCTTTACTCTTGTCGTGGGTTTGAGAGGAAGGCTCAGCCTTCTTCCCCCCACAAGAAGAAAGAGAAATAAACAAAACCACAGCTAGCCACAGCTGGAGGAGCAAAAAGGAAATGCTGTATTTAGAAGCAGTATTAGAGAATGCAGGGTATATATATACAATTTACAGTATTTACAATATATACACAGAAATATACAGCAAAGTAATACAGGAACAAAATTCCCCTTCCCCTGCTGGAGGAGGGTTCCCCCCCTGTACCCCCTTCTCTCCCCGTTTTCCCCAGAGAGGGTTAGAAAGAGAGGAAAGGAGCAGTTGTTAATTAAAAGCAGTTATAAATTAGAGCAAAATGTTAGTAGGTTTGCAGGCCTCATGCTTATCAGTCCAAGGTCAGTCTGGCAGAGAGCCTAGAAGCTGGAAAGGAGGAGGGCAGAATCGAAACTGAGGAAAGTCTCAGTCGTACTCAAAACTTAAAGTTGCTTTCTACCAATGGAATAGAATAGAATAGAATAAACCAGGTTGGAAGAGACCTTCAAGATCACCATGTCCAACCTATCATCCAACACCACCTAATCAACTAACCCATGCAACCAAGCACCCTGTCAAGTCTCCTCCTGAACACCTCCAGTGATGGTGATTCCACCACCTGCAATCTACCAATGAAATTCGTTTAGACCTGTCCTTTGTTTATAAAACATTCAGCCATGGTGTCTCTTTCTTAAAGGCACAGCCTCAAACTGTCACAACTCTCAAAACAGGCCTCCCAAGATCCTGACCCTTAATCCCAGTGCACTCTAAGTGTTATAATTTTAACATAAATCACCAGTATATTCATCACACACTTCATGCAGAATCTGCTTGGTTCCCATATCTCACTGATCATAGAATGGGCTGGGCTGGAAGGGACCTCCAAAGGTTTTCTTGTCCAACCTTCCCAGGGACAGCCTCAACTAGATCAGGTTACCCAGAGCCCTGTCAAGCCTCACCTTGAAGATCTCCAGGGATGGGAAACCAACCCCCTCCCTGGGCAACCTGTTCCAGTGTTCCACTACCCCCATGGTGCAGAACTTGTGCTGGCTCCTCCTTCCTGCACAATCCTGCTTTGTTCCCATCTCTCACCCATGTCTATGGATGTCCTTCCTCTCTGATCCATGGAAACACAACAACTTGTGTTCAGTGCTGTGCCCACATCTCCTTCTGAGGCAAAGACCATGCCTGGAGCCATTCCCTCCTGAGCAGTTATTTCCGCAACCTGTTTCCCTCCTCCCTGGGAAGCTGATCCTGCACCTGCAGTCCTATTCCAGAGGACTGGGAGAGCAGAGATCTTCACCATGGCCTTTTCTGCTTCACTTTCTCCTGAGCAAGGCAGAAACCATCAGGCCAAGCTGTGCCAAGCAGAGGCCCTTTCCTTTGCAGCATTGTTTGATTTGTGCCATCTCACATCTCCTTGGACCCAACTTTGAGTCTCTCACTGATCAGCCACAGTTGTATTTGGGAGCACTGCCCCAGGGGCACAGATTCCTGACCAGCTGAGGGGTAATCTTTTCCTGCCTTTTCTACCACATCATCAATACTTTCCCTTTCCTCCTGGTGCTGCCCACCCTGTGTGTTTGTTCCTTATTATTGGATGGTGACAGCCTGGATGGATGCACAGCCTGAGTGTTTTTCCCACAGCGGTGCCTTGACTTCAGGCAGTCAACGTTTGCTAATCAGTTAGGTTGCATCTCTGGACACATTTGGAATGTCTCTTCTTTGGATCAGGAGCCTCTTCCATCCCCATCCTGTGCTTCTAATTCTGGATTATCCTTAAGGGAAGTGTTCATCCAGAAGCTCAACAGGAGCCACCAGTGTGCACTTGCAGCCCAGAGAGCCAATTGTATCCTGGGCTGCATCAAGAGAAAGGTGGCCAGCAGGGCCAGGGAGGTGATTCTCCCACCCTGCTCCACCCTGATGAGACCACACCTGGAGCTCTGTGTCCAGTTCTGGAGCATCTGTTACAAGAAGGATCTGTAGGGGCTGGAAGGTGTCCAGAGAAGGGCCATGAGGATAAGCAGAGATCTGGAGCTGCTCTGCTATGAGGACAGACTGAGAGAGTTGGGGCTGTTCAGTCTGGAGAAGAGAAGCCTCCAAGGAGTCCTTCTTGTGGCCTTCCAGTATCTGAAAGAGACTACAAGAAGGCTGGGGAGGGACTTTTTAGGGTGTTGGGTAGGGATAGGACTGGGGGGAAATGGAGCAAAACTAGAAGTGGGGAGATTCAGATTGGATGTTAGGAAGAAATTCTTCCCCATGAGGGTGGAAAGACACTGGAACAGGTTGCCCAGGGAGGTGGTGGAAGTCTCATCCCTGGAGGCTTTGAAGGCCAGGCTGGATATTGCTGTGAGCAACCTGCTCTGGTGTGAGGTGTCCCTGCCCATGGCAGGGAGCTTGGAGCTGGATGATCCTTGAGGTCCCTTCCAACCCTGACAATTCTGTGATTCTCAGTATGTCCAAGAGGTATTGTCAGGTATTGGAATTCCAGTGAATGCCCTCCCCCCTCCAGCCCTTCCTTAGGGTTCTCAGGGCAGTTGCTGCACCCCCAGCAGTTGCTCTCATCAGCTCTGTGTTGTGTTCTGTATCCATCCAGAATGGACATTTGCTACCAAGGGCTTTCTTTCTAGATTGAGGTGATGAGATTTTCAGTTCCCTTTCTCCTTCTCTTCAGTCTGCTGTTCCTTCTCCTGCACTAGTGCCTGCTGGGACAGGATCCATGTGATTAAGAGGAACCCACTGGCAATTTCTGGGGAGCCTCAGATTCACTAGAGGTGATCTGCCCCATGCAATGTCCAGCGCAATGTGAACCCCACAGCACTCAAGGGAACTCAAGCCTGGGAGTTCTGGTGGACAGCAAGTTCTGCATGGGACAGCAATGTGTCCTTGTGGCCAGGAAGGCCAGTGGGGTCCTGGGGTGCATTTGGAAGAGTGTGGCCAGCAGATCCAGGGAGGTCCTCCTCCCCCTCTACTCTGCCCTGGTGAGGCCCCACCTGGAATATTACATCCAGTTCTGGGCTCAAAAGGGACAGGGATGTGCTGCAGAGGCTGTGAGGATGCTCAAGGGACTGGAGTACTGCCTGATGAGGAGATGATGTGAGTCCAGGGGCTATTTAGTCTGTAGAAGAGAAGTCTGAGATGGCATCTGATCAATGCCTATCAATATGTGAGAGCTGGGGGTGAGAAAGCAAGAGGCAGGGACAGCCTCTGCTCAATTGTGCCCTGGGAGAGGATAAGGGGCAATGGATGGAAACTGCAGCACAGGAAGTTCCATTTCAACAGGTGTGGTGTGTTCACTATGTTGATGGATTTGCTTTCAGGGGGCTGATGAGCTTCAGTCCTGTTTGTGCTGCTGATGGTGCTGGGTGTTAGCTTAGGGCAATGGCTCAGAGCTGTGCTGTCCACTGCTGGGCAGCTTGCTCTGGTTTCATCCAGAGCAATACAGGACACTCCCAAGGAAACCACTGTGAGATCTGCCCAGATGCTGGATGCTGAGGAGTGACAGGGGGTGGGGGAGAGAAAGGGCAAATTCTTAGGCTGGTGGTCACCTCTGGTGCTTTGGAATTTCACCCCTGAGGAAGTGCAAAATCCTCCCCAGCTGCGGAAAGGTTTGGGAAAAGTCTGTTGTCAGTCTGAGAGACAGAAATCACTGCAATGTGTTTGGGCCTGGCCCATGCCTCTTGAGCACTGCTTATCACTGTCTAGAGGGCTCAGGGATAAGAGAAGGTCTCTGGACCTACAGACAGTGCCACAGGCATGGCAGCTGTGTCAGAGAAGCAGCCTGTGCCAGGATCAGCTGCCCCTCATAGCGAGTGGTGCTTATGACCAGGATTGTGCCCCAAATATTACCAGAACATGCTTCTGTGTGTGTGACTCAAACTCCCTTTGTCTCCCCTCCCTTCTGGAGTTGGTGGGGGGGACACCTTGGCTGCACTGAGTCCAGGTCAACAATCTGCCTGGGCATGTTTCCACCCCTGTGGCAAACAAGGCCCAGGCTACATGTTTGTTTGCCCTGTTTACGGCGTGTGCTTATGCTCATTTGGCAAAGTATCAGCTGATTGGTTAATTATTGTGTTAGCAGTGGATGCTCACTGGAGAAGTATTCTATATCCTTGCTGCTCATTCCTGATGGCACATCTGTAACACTCCTGTAGGGAAAAAGAAGCCTACAAGGAAAGCAGCTGATCCTGCAAAGGACCAGGAGGGATCAGGGTCCCCATGGGAACAAGAGAAAGGGCCAGGGCTGCTGGCTTGGTTCTTATCTCTGGCTTTGGAAGATGGCCAAGGACAAACAGTGGATGAAACAAGCAGCAGGCCCCAGCAAAGCAAAGGAAATCTCTGCTTCTCTGTCCAGGCCTGTGTTTCAGCTGTGAAGGAACTGTCCCAGGAGCTCCATCAGCTCCAGAAGAAGCTTTTGTTCCCCACCTGTACAGTCCTGTGTTTCAGCCATGAGGAGCAGCTGCTCCCCTGTCCAAGGGAGAGAATCTGGGCGGCACACACCACAGCACACCCTCTGCTTTACTTGTGTGACCATGGGGAGCACGTGAGGAAGTGGAAAGGAAAACCCAATCCAGTCCTGGCTGCAGGAGTCTGTGACTTACAGGGGAATTGTCCCCCCAGAGATGCTGCCTCAGTTTCCAGTGGGAAATGGGCTAAGAAGAGCAGGGAAGCTGAAACTGCTTCTGGTCCTCCTGAAAGGACTCCCAAAGCATCTTCACAAGATGCAAGGGACCCAAGACAGAATTAGAGGGGCTCTGCCTCCAACCAGATGGAAGGGAGAGACAAATTGCTTTATTGGACTGTACAGAACCAATGGCCTGGCAAGTTGAAGCCATGAGAGAATAAAGCTTTAGTAGATACAGGTGCCCAGAGTGCTCTGACACCATCAAACTATGAGGGGTGGAACCCATCTGTGTTTCTGGTGTGACAGGAGGATCCCCACACCTGGATGTGTTGGAAGCTGAGTACTGGGATGCAAGCCACAGTTTGCTTTCACTTGGAGGCATGGAAGGAGTCACTGGACTCAGACTGCCCCAGAGCTAGAAACACAGACCCAGCATTTGCAGCATTTGGACTGGGCATGGACTGATCCAGACTGTGCTGGAACAGAGTGGAGCTGCAGAGCACCTGCAGTGAGCAGCCCTCTGGGTACTGCAAAGCGACCTCCTGTGGAATGAGAATGGATAGTGCCTGAGGTGTGCTGCTGATTGCTGCTGGGCATGGTGCAGGTGGCACAGAATGAGGGCTTGGGAACATCAAAGGTTAAGTTGAAAGTTTGCTGCCATTACTCCACACCATCCTGCCTCATGCCACCTTCACAGGGACAGTGCTGGCTGGAGCAAAGTACTACAGGGCTTGAAATTCAGATGGCAACATGAGAGGCTTCCTGTTCCGTTTGCTGCTGTTGGGTTCTGGCTCTCAGGTGCTGGCTCTTTGCTGAGGGGGAGGGCTGAAGGGATTTAACTCCTGGCTGCTGCTGCTGACTGCTGTGCTTCTTTCTGCAAACAGCCTCAGGTCAGTGTGCATTATGGGATCTCCTTTGGATTCAACTCTTTTGTTCTTATGTCAAGTCCTTATCTCAACCCAGAGGGTTTTTTGGTTCCTGTGTCTGTTATTTTTCCCTCACTTCTGTTTTGGGGGGGAAGAGGCAGCTTAACCTCTTCTCAGCTCTTCAACCTGTTCCAGCCCCAGAGTGGAAAGCTAACAGAAGCTTTCTTAATTCTTCCAAAGATCTCCATGAGCTTCCCCCTACAGCCTCCAAAGATCCCAAAAGTCAGTCCTAGGACCATCCAAATCCCAAACACCTAAGATCACCTGAAAGCCCCTGAAGAATGCCTCTGAGCTGCCCCTCAAGACTCCTCTGAGAGCCTCATTTTCCCCTCCCTGAACTGGGCACCCAGCTCCACCCCATCCATTGGGAGCAAATGCCCCCAAAATTCAGCATTGAGGCAGGGATATCTGAAATAAAAGCAAACAGACAGGATTTGGGTGACTTTTGGGTTTTATTGACATGATTGGTGAATATACAGAGAGGATTTCTTACCCCAGGGAGACACAAAGCATTGGGGAAGAACCAGACAGACCCTGGGGAAGAACCAGATAGACTCTGGCAAAGCCCTGCTGAGCTCCATTGGGAGCTCCAGCTGTGCCAACTGAGCACTGTAATTGTTCTCATTAGCAATAATTGGTGTTAAGAAGGGCAGGAGGTGTTGGTTGCTGCTGGTGTCCCCAGTCCCTGAGAACTGCAAAGGAAAAAGAGATGATTTTGATGCTGGAAAGGCCCTCAAAGATGGGTCACGATTACCCAACAGATTTTAGGTGGATTTATGCCTCCACTCCAGTGCAGGCTGCTCTCAGTTGTGGGTGCAGCGGTGATTGCTGAGGGATCGCTTCTGGGTGAAGCTCTTACCACAGTCGCCACAAGTGAAGGGCCTCTCACCAGTGTGGGTGCGGCGGTGCCGAGTGAGATTTTGGCGCCCTCTGACGCTCTTCCCACAGGCAGCACATGTGAACGGTTTCAAACGGGTGTGGGTGCGGTGGTGCTCAGCGAGAGTGCTCCTGTGTCTGAAGGCCTGGCCACACTCAGCACAGCTGAAAGACATCGCCAATGTGCACGCGACGGTGATCTATGAGGCCTGCAGCCTGGGTGAAGCTCTTGCCACAGTCAACACAGCTGTACGGCTTCTCACCGCTGTGGATGAGTTGGTGCTGGATGTATGGAGTACTCCTGGTGAACGTCTTGCCGCACTCAGCACAGGGGAACAGATGCTCTCTAGTGTGGATGCGGCGATGGATGGTGAGAGTGGAGCTGTGTTTGAAGCTCTTGCCGCAGTCCCTGCAGGTGAAGGCCTTCTCACTGGTGTGGGTGAGGCGGTGTTGCCTAAGATGAGAGATCACCCTGAACCGCTTGCCACAGCGGTCACAGGAGAAGGGTCTCTCTCCCGTGTGGGAGCGGCGGTGCTGGATGAGATTGCCGCGCTGGGTGAAGCTCTGCCCACAGTCAGCACAGGTGAAAGGTTTCTCTCCAGTGTGGGTGTGGCGGTGTTGGGTGAGATGACCGCGCTGGGTGAAGCTCTGACCACAGTCGACACAGATGAAAGGTTTCTCTCCAGTGTGGGTGAGGCAGTGCCGGCTGAGATTGCCGCGCTGGGTGAAGCTCTGGCCGCAGTCAGCACAGGTGAAAGGTTTCTCTCCAGTGTGGGTGCGGCGGTGCTTGATGAGCTCAGAGTTCCAGCGGAACCTCTTGCCACAGTCACCACAAACGAAGGGCCGGGAGCCAGGTTGTGGGCAGTGGCGCTTCACTAGCTCTGAGCTACCTGGGAAGCTCTGCCCACACTCAGGGCACTGATTCAGCTCTTTGGGTGACACTGAGGGACCTGCTCTGGCTTCATCCTCCTCCATACATTCCTCCCCCTCATCCTGGTCACTTTCATCATCATCCTCCTCCTCCTCTTCACAGTTGTCATTCTCAGCATCATCCTCCATCTTCTCCTCTTTTTCCTCCCCATCCTCCTCTGCCTTGGCACTGCACATTGGCTTCTTCTCCAACTTGATCTCTGGGTGCTGCTTCTCCTCCCAACTCTTGTCTGGATCCTTCTGTGAGGCCATACTGTGGGAGGGAAGGGTCAGCTCTACAATAAGGAAGATGGAAGCACCTGAGCCCAGGACCTCAAACCCTCAGATCCTGCCTGGGTCATGACACTCCCTGACTCCCAACACCCAGCTGGAGGAGAGAATACAGAGGGGACCTCAAACCTTCAGTTTCTGCCACAGTGTGGGCTCAGACATCTAATACCTGTGCTGAGACCCCAGGTTCCTGTGATCAGTGCCCTGAGGTATCCTGGGACTTACAAGTGGTCCTGTCCTACTCTCCTCAAGCCTGGTGGCATTGGCAGGGTGGTTCCTGGGCCAGGCCCTGTCCTTTGATCTCCCCTGGCTCAGACAATGGAGGCAGCAGCACTGAACAAGGAACACCAAACCACCTCCAACCTTCTCCCACCACCTTCCAAATCCCAACCCCCAAACATCACCTCCTGCTCACAACTCACCCCCAGCAGCCTGGAGCATTCCTCAACTCTCACAACACCTGATGTGCCTCAGAGCTCCTGGAGAGGTGAAATATGCTGCACAGGAGGAGGTGGAGGAGGCTAAGAGCTGCCCTGGGGGCTGGGGTCCTGCTGTTTCCCCACTCTAGGTTTCTTACCTGTTGGGTTGCTCCAAGGGACAGATCTGTAAACTCTGCTCTTCCACAGCACACAGGGGCAGGGATAATGGAGAGAGGGCTCAGCACCTGACAGAGAGAAGCAAAGGGCTCAGAGGAGAGCACTGACCTGCAAGGGATGGCTCAGCACTGCCCAGGACCAGGCAGCACAGCTCAGCCTTGCTGGGGACAGCTCCCAAGCCCAGCAGCCCAGCCACAGCACACAGCCAGGGCTGATCAAGATGGGAGGCCTCAACAACTGCAGACTCAGCTCCTTGCCCCCAGCACACAGCTGCAGGCCAGCACCACAACACAGCTGCCTCCACACAGCCTCTCCCAGGCCCTGCCTAAAGCTTCGTCCCACTGCCTGCCCAGACCTCTGCTGCCTGCATCTGCATTTGACAGCAGACCATGCTCTGGACCCAGCTCTCCTCCCTGGCTCTGCCCCCACCACACCCACTCTGTGCTCAGCTCTGCCCTTAACACACCTCTCTGCTGGCTACTCCCCAAGAGAAGATCACAGCAGCCCTCAGGACACACACAAAGGGAGCTTCATGCTTTCTGGAGGTGAAACAAAGGGGGAAGGGACTTGCTCAGCTTCTTGTTAAACCTCGTCAGCCCTCACTGGGATGCTGGAGGAGTCTCTGGCTCCTGCCCAAACCTCACACCTCCAGCACCCTTCACACACCTGCAGTCCAAAGAGACTCACTGGAAAGAGTTTTGCTTCCTTCTCTCCCTGACCATTTCTCTCACCTTGCTCTTTGCAGTTCTCCTGGAGCTGCCACTCCACATCTCCAAGAGAAAATGAGGTTTGGTGGGAGGGCACAGTGCCCATGGGCTGCTGTTCATCTCCCAGCTGACACATGCAGAGCTGCAGCACAATTCACTCCTTTCACCTCCTCAAATGCTGCCAGATTCTGCCATTCCCTGCACACTCATTTGCCACCTGGGCCCTAGATATTCCCTCCCCTTTTGGGGGGAACAAGGCCTAATTCCTGCCTGAGCACACCCAGGCCCTTCCCTCATTCCCAGCACATCCATGGCCCTGCTGCCTTGGCTGTCCCATGGCCCTGGGTCCCCCACCTCCACTGCCACTGCAGCTGGAAGGGTGGAGTAGGAAATGCTGTGGCTGAGGAAGCATCTAAGGAACTGGGCTGGAAGCAGCAGCACAAGAATGGAAGGGGCCTGAGACTAAAGGCTGGGATCAGCTGGAGGGCTGAAACAACAGCACCAAGCCAAGGGGGGGTTACAGATGAGGGCTGGGGAGGGACCCTGCAGACACCCCAGGCAGCAACTGATGAGAGCAAGGGGGACAGAGAGGGAGTGAGACCTCAGGTGACTCCTGCCATGGGGGATGGCTGGGCTGTGTGGCTAGGAGCCCTGAGTGCCTGCTTGGGCTGTGCTGCATGTCAGGAGGGGTCAGGGGACTGTCCTGAGACAGGCAGGGTTTGGGGCTTTGAGCTTCTGGGGTCAGCTGCTGCCAGCACCATTGGAGGTAGGAGCCAGGCAGAGCCACACAGCTGCTGAACTAAGCCCTCCCACCCCCTGCAGCCTTCACCCTCCATCTCTCCATCCATTGCTCCAGCTCCACTCACTTGCTGCCCTCTCAGAGTCACCAGGGCCCCACCAAGTCTCCAGGGCTGATCTACACATCCTTCAGGGCCCAACAGAAGCCCCTGGATGAGAGCATGGATGAGGATCCTTGTTGTGGGTGGAAGGCACTGGGAGGTCTTACACCAGAGAGTAGAGACCTCCAGAAGGGACAGCAGAGTCCAGAGGGACACCACAAAGTGTCATCTAGCTTACTTCATTCCCACAAGGCCTGCACTCAATCTCCACAAAGGAACAGCACAGGATCTCCAACCTCCTTTGCCCTTCCTCTCTGCCCCCAGGAACAGCTTCTGGGATCTCTCTCTGCAGAGGAGCTTTGAGGCCTTGGCAATGCTGCCAACTGCGGCCTGCAGCAGCCTGGCTCACCTGGGAGCTGCCTACCAGAATCTGTAACTGCAGCTCTTGGGTATGGGGGGAGGAGGGGCAGAGAGGCATGGGGGAGGGGGAAGGCATTTGGGGCCTGGGGGTCTGGCCTGCTTTGGTGGAGCTCTGGAGGAAGCTTTGGCCTAGGGAGGTTGCTTGGCTCCCGTGGCCCAGGCACACTATGGATTGTTGTGGATTTGATGCTTTGCACTGTAGGATGCAGCTCTGAACAGCACAGCCATGGAAACTGCCCAATTCCATCCAACCCTCTGGCCACAGCTTGGCATCAACTCCTTTCACAAGGCTCAAAGAGAGCCTCTCTGCCTCCTGAAACCTAAGGCAATACCCTGCAGAACAAGTTGGAGGAGCTCAAGGGGACAAGCTGCAGAGGGGGCCCAGGGCAACCTCCTGAGCTTCAACAAGAGCAAGGGCAGGGTCCTGCCCCTGGCCTGGCACAATCCTCACAATCAGCACGGGCTGGGGGAGGAGGGGATAGGAAGCTGCCCTGCAGAAAAGGACTGGGGGGTGCTGCTGGACAAGAAGCTGGACAGGAACAGACAGGGGGAGCCTGCAGCCCACAAGGCCAAGGGCAGCCTGGGCTGCACCAAAAGCAGCAGGGCCAGAGATGGACAGAGGCCATCCTGGCACTTGGCTCTGCTCTGCTGAGACTTCACCTGCAGCACTGCAGCCAGCTCTGGAGCCCTCAGCACAGGAAGGACATGGAGCTGATGGAGAGGGCCCAGAGGAGGGACACAAAAATGATCAGGGGCTTGGAGCAGCTCTGCTACCAGGACAGGCTGAGGGAGCTGGGGGTGTTCAGCCTGGAGAGGAGAAGAGAAGACTCTGGGGAGACCTAAGAGTGACCTTCTGGTACCTGAAGGGGACTACAAGAAGGCTGCAGAGGGACTCTTTGCAAAGCCTACAGGGACAGCACCAGAGGCAATGGCTTCAAACTAGAGCAGAGCAGATTGAGATTGGAGGTGAGGAACAAGTTCTGCACCAGGAGCCTGCTGGAACACTGCAACAGGTCACCCAGGGAGGGGCTTGAGGTCCCAGCCCTGCAGATGTTCAAGGTGAGGCTGGACAGGGCTCTGGGCAACCTGAGCTAGTGCAGGATGTCCCTGCTGACTGCAGAGGGGCTTGGACTGCAGCACCTTTGCAGCTCCCTGCCAACCCAAACCACTCTAGCATTCTAGGAGTCTAAGGGCAGCCTCCAGGGAGAGCAGGAAAAAGATGAGGCAGAGGAGGACAAGGAAGAGGACAAGGAGGAGGAGAACCAAAATCCCTTCCAAACTCCTCCAAACCTCAGCCAAATTCCTGGAAAGCTCTTCCAGCTCTGCAGAGTTCATTCTGAAGAGAGCTGAGGGAGTTGCTAGGCTCAGGGATGTCTTGCACACTCTGCACAAATGCTCCAGAAGCTTTCCAAGTGCCCTCAAAACCAGCAGCACAGCTCTGCTGCCACACAATGCCAGGCTGCAAGGGACCCCAAGGCTCAGCTGCTCCAACCTTGCCAGCTGACACTGCACTGGAAAGGAGCTGGCCCAGCCCCCTGCCAAGCTGAGCCTTCCAACTCTGCCCTGCAGGGCAATCCACCACTGCCCTGGGGAGAGGATTCCAATGGCTGACTGGCAGGGAAAAGCTTTTGCATCTGCAGGGCACTGTGCCACTTCAGCTCAACTCTTGCAGCAGCTCTTTGAGATCTGCCTTTGGAGCACCACAAACTCTGAAGCACTGCAGTGCAAAGCAGCTCAGCTTCAACTTCCAACTGGCTGAACTCTCTCATTTTAAATTCAAGGCAGGGGCCAGGCTCACACCCAGCTCAGTAGCTCACACCCAGCTCCTATGCTCAGAGCAGCTTCCCACGCTCAGAGACAGCAACTAAGGTGAGAACAACAGCTGAAGCTCAGACCCAGCCCCCAAGCTCAGAGATAGAAACTCAGATGAGAAGCACTTCCCAAGCTCAGAACCACTCCCCAAGCTCCAGAACCCATATCAGAAGTGCAGAACCAGCTCCAAAGCTCAGATGCAGCTCCCAAGCACAAGCAGCAGTTCAAAAGTGCAGACCCAGCCCTCAGGCTCAGACCCAGATCAAAATCCAGACCCAGAACCCAACCTCTCACATTGTAAATTCAAGGCAGGTGAAGAGCTCACACTCAGCTCCTATGCTCACCACCTGCTCCCATGCTCAGAACAGCTTCCCCAGCTCACAGCCAGCCCCCAAGCTCAAGAACGAGATCAAAAGTGAGACCCAGCTCCCAAGCTCACACTCAGCCAAGCTGAGCCAGCCCCCAAGATCAAAAACCAGCAACGAAGGTCAGAATCACCTCCCAAGCTCAAGGACCACCTCTTGAGCCCAGAGCCTGCCCCTAAGATCCAGAACCAAGATCACAAGTGCAGACCCAGCTCCTAAGCTCAGAGCCAGCTCCCAAGCCCAAGAACCAGCTGCAAGCTCAGATCCAGTTCCCAAGCTCAAGAACCAGCAGCTAAGGTCAAGAGCAGATCCCAAGCTCAAATTCAAGGACTCAGAGAATCCATGGAAAAAAAAAACACCTCCTAGCAGGGGGAGTCAGCAGCACAAGGAACCACACCGAGCCCCCAACCCCACCCGGGGACCTGCAACCGCACAGACCCTTCCCAGAACAGCACAGACGACGCTCACCGACCCTGCACACCTCTGCCCTACCCCACAGCCCCCCCATGACTACCCCTGACACCGCAGACCCCCACAGCCGCACAGAGCTCCCCACAATCACAGCGACTCCCCCCCCAAACCGCACAGACTCCAAACGCCAAGCTTGCAGAGCTCCCCCGTACCCCACGGACCTCCCCACACATATCCGCAGAAGCCACCCAACCAAACCCCACCGATTCCCTCTAGATCCCCGCAGAGGCTCCCCCCCGCCCCAGCCCCACCGACCCCTGCCCCACAAACCCTTCCCCAACCCAAGCGACCCTCCCGACCCCTCGCAGCCCCACAGAGAGCATTCCCTGATCCCCACCCCACCACCCCCAACTCAGCCCCACAGACTCCCTCACCCCACCTGGACCCCGGGACAAGAGCGACGCAGAAAAGGAGAAGGAGGAAGAGCTCAGCGCACAGGGAGCCGCCGGCCCCGGCAGGCTGCTGGCGAGCAGAGAGCGCTGCGAGGGAGACCCCGGCCCGGCCCCTCCGGCTGCTGCGGCCACGTGGGACGGGGAGCGGAAGCAGGGAGCAGTCTGGAACGGAAGCCCCGCCCACGGCCGGGCAGCCGCAGCCAATGAGAGGCGGCGGGAGCGCGGCAGCTCCTCCCCCTGGGCGCTGCCGAGGCCCAGCCAGGAGCTGCCCCTGCCGGCCGCGGCCGCCATTGTTGCTGCCCACGGCCGGGCAGCCGCAGCCAATCAGAGCCGCCGCAACAGCCCAGGCCATGTGAGTGGCGCTGGCCATGGGGGTGCAGTTTTTCATTCTTTGTGTCTGCCTTTTGCAAACTGACAATGGTTGCCCTAGGCTGAACTGAAGCTCTAAGAGCTACAGGACAGACAGTGCTGCTCCTATTGCAGCGGAGGGCACTGCCCTTGAAACCTTGCCAGACAATAAGACAGCTCCCATCAAAGACACCTTGGTAGTCACAGTCAAAGCTGTGGCATCAATGAAGCCATTCAGCAGTGGCCTGAGGGAGGCACAGGTAGGTTACAAAGCAAAGCAGCTGAGACCTCTGCTCTCTTGGACCCCTTGTAGCTGCAGGATTAAGGGAGAGAGGTTTGAGTTCAGGCTCAGAACCACACAGAAGATCCTTTCTGGCTCCAAACAGACCAGTGGCACTTTCAAGGGAAGAGTCAACTTCTTGGGGGACAACTGCCTGTTAGGTTTGTGCTCAGGTCTCTGTAATGTGGACAGAAGGAACATGGGGTGATGGCACACACATCAGGAGGTCGTTTAGGTCATCCTCATGCAGCTGCTGGGGATACCCAATCAGTAAACCAGGACAGTCTAAAATGGTTTACAGACCAAAACAAAGAGCTAAGCCACTGAGAGAGGACTGCTGGGATGATAAAAAGCAGCTTTAGAGAAGAAGAACACAGGACAGGGAGCAAATCTTCCATAATCAAGAGGCGGAGCTGGATGGAGAGAGAAACCTTAGCTGCTGGCTCCCAAAGACTACAAAAGGCACATTTGATGCTGCACAAGAAGAAACCCAGAGAAGCTGGGGAGGACTTGACAGCTGGTGCTCCACAGTCATGAAAATGTAACTGAAATGCATTGGGGTTTCAAACAACATCACCTCCCTGCCCCACAACATCTGGCCCCCAGCTGAAGTGCTGTGGATCACTGCTGTCAAGAGTGAAGGGACAGAAGCAAGCTTGCCCAGACCTGAGCTGCTATTTGAATCAGGTTCATGGACCAATGGCTGGAGTTACCTATTAGCAGGGACTGAGACACTGAAACAGGGGAGCAGTGGAAAACCAAATTGCTGCCAACACAACACATGCTGCATGAAAATCCAGCACACAGGGGCAGAGCTGTTAGCCTGAAACCAAACTTCATACAGGAACAAAACCAAATCCATTGGCACAGGTAACAAGGACTAACAGCTCCAAGGGAAAGACAGTAAGAGGAGATGGGAAGTCAATGTTGCTGCAAGAGGCCAGCTCCAGCAAGACATCAAAATGATTGTTAGGCAGCAACAGACTCAATCAGCACTGGTAACAAGCCCAACCCCGGGGACACTGCAAACGGAGCCTGGAAATAGCTCTGCAGAGGTGGGGTCACAGCGATTGCTAGATCCAGACCCTGGACAAAAGGCACAGGAAATGACCTTGCTGCTGCTGCCAAACACCCAACAACCCAACCCAGACTCCTCACCCTCTGGCGCATCAGAACTGAAACCAGAGACTCCCTTCGGATGCGAGGTGCTGGAGGGCGAGCGGCAGCTGCCGGCTGCTGAGCTGCGGCGGGGCGGGAGGGGCTGCGGGGCCGGGGAGCGCTGGGGGCGGCTATGGCTCAGGGACCTATTTGTGTCTCTGCCCTGCACCAGCGCTCTGGGCTCCTCCAAACCCCTCCTCAAGCTTCCTCCTGCGGCCCCAAGTCCTCTCTCTCCAGCCTGCGGTCAGAACTTTCTTCCTGAGCTGCGTTCGGCTCACAGCCTAAGGGAAAAAGCTCAAAGCCAACCTGAGACCAAACCAATCTGAGTGCAACCCGAGAGAGGCTGCTGCGAGGGCTGGAGGCACCCCAAGATGTTCCGCAGCAGGCAGTGGGAACCTGGGGACTCCAAGACAAAGGCAGGAAGGAAAACCTCAAGGCTGAGCTCCGCACGCCCCGCGCAGCGCCGGGGCCCAGCAGCTCAACGCTCCCCGGCTCTCAGCATGCCCCGGGGCCCGCCCAGACCCTTCCCCGCTCCGCTGCCGCCGCCCGCAGCGCTCCGGCACCGCTGCCGCTCCCTTGGGCACTGCTGTTGGCTCTCTCGGCTCTGGGGGGAGTTGTACAGCTCAGAGAGAGGTGAAGCTGATCCATAGCCATCGATATCCCCACGGAGCCCTTTGCATCGCCCCAGCACACTCCCACCCCCAGTGCCAGTGCCAGCCCCGCCTGGTGCTGAGTGCGGGCAGCAGGGCTGGGATGAGAGTTGCACTCTGGACCCCGTCCCTCCCGGCCGCTCTCTGACACCTCACCGCCCCCCCCCGCATTGCTGTCCCAATGCACATCCTGCACAGCACAGACTGCAAACAGCCAAGAGCTTCAGGAGCCAACCCCGCGGCCCCCAGCCCCGCCGGCACCCCCCTGCCCCTGGCCAAAGCCAAACAGAACAATTCCTCACCCTCCCCAAGCCTGCCCCAGCCCCACGGAGCCCCCTGCCCCCCGCGCCCCTCCCGACCCCCAACTCCACACACGCCCCCGGCAGCCCCACGCAGCCAGAGCCTTCCCCGCTGCGCTGCCGCCGCCCTCAGCGCTCCCCGGCCCCCTCAGCCCCTCCCGCCCCGCCGCAGCTCACCAGCCGGCAGCTGCCGCTCGCCCGCCAGCACCTCCGGCACTTCGCCCGCGCTCCGGCCCCGCTGCCGCTCCCCACGGGGCAGCAACAATGGCGGCCGCGGCCGGCAGGGGCAGCTCCTGGCTGGGCCTCGGCAGCGCCCAGGGGGAGGAGCTGCCGCGCTCCCGCCGCCTCTCATTGGCTGCGGCTGCCCGGCCGTGGGCGGGGCTTCCGTTCCGGACTGCTCCCTGCTTCCGCTCCCCGTCCCACGTGGCCGCAGCAGCCGGAGGGGCCGGGCCGGGGTCTCCCTCGCAGCGCTCTCTGCTCGCCAGCAGCCTGCCGGGGCCGGCGGCTCCCTGTGCGCTGAGCTCTTCCTCCTCCTCCTTCTTCTGCACTGCTTCGCTCTTGTCCCGGGTCCAGGTAGGGTGAGGGAGTGTCTGGGGCTGAGTTGGGGGTGGTGGGGTGGGGATCAGGGAATGCTCTCTGGGGGGCTGCGAGGGGTCGGGAGGGTCGCTTGAGTTGGAGCATTGTTTGTGGGGCAGGGGTCGGTGGGGCTGCGGCGGGGGAGCCTCTGCGGGGATCTAGGGGGAATTGGTTGGGGGTCCGTGGGATCCGTGGGAGATCCGTGGGGTACGGGGTGGGGGTGGGTTTGTGGGGTCCGGGGGAGCTCTGCAAGCTTGGCGCTTGGGGTCCATGCGGTTGGGGGAGGGGGACGTTGTGATTGTGTGGACCTCTGTGCAGCTGTAGGGGTCTGTGGTGTGTGGAGGGGGTGGTCGTGGGCTAGGGCAGAGGTGTGCAGGGTCGCTGGGCATCGTCTGTGCTGTTCTGGGAGGGGCCGCGGGTGGGGTTGGGGTGGGGGCTCGGTGGGGTTCCTTGTGCTGCTGAATCCCCCTGCTCGGCCAGCTGCAGACTCCCTCTGGTTGCTGCTGTGTCGCAGCAGGAACCATTGGTGCCCTGCAGGCACCCATTCCTCCCGCTCTCCCTTAGCCTCCCTGCTCACTGCTGCCTTGTGGGGGCTGCTGTGGCCAGCAGGGGTCGTGGGCAGCGTGGGGGCTGGGGTGCAGCAGAGGCTCCTCTGGGGGGGGCTCTGGGGGAGCCCTGGGGAGTTGGAGACTTTGTGCCGGCAGCTGCTGTGCTAAAGGGCAGTGCCTGGGCTGTGGGCTAGGCTCAGGGGGGAGCCCAGGCTGTGCCCTGTCTGTGCTTTGGTTGTGCCCAGGCAGCGCCCAGGTTATGCTTTGGCTGTGCCCAGGCTATTCCCTGGCTGTGTCCTGGTTCCTGATGTCAGTGATGAGGCAGATGATGCTCTTCAGACCACTCCTTACACCTCACCCCACACCCCAGGGCAGGAGTCACCTGAGCTCTCACTCCCTCCCTGTCCTCCCCTTCATCAGCTGCTGTGTGAGGGGGCTGCAGGGTCCCTCCCCACCCCTCCTCTGTAAGCTTCTCCCTTGGCTTGAGCCCTCCAGCTGATCCCAGCCTTTAGCCTCGGGGCCCTTCCATTCTTGTGCTCCTGCTTCCAGCCCAGGTCCCTTAGAGGCTTCCTCAGTCACCACATTTATTTTCCCCTCCCAGGGCCACAGGACAGCAAAGACTCCAGGGCCAGGGATGGGCTGGGAATGAGGGAAGGGCCTGGGGGTGGTCAGGCAGGAGTTAGGCCTTGTCCCCCACCAAAGGGGAAGGGCTCCAGTGCCCAGCTGGAAGCTGTGTGTGCAGGAAGTGCCAGAACCTGGCAGCACTGCAGGGGACCAAAGGAGTGAATTGTGCTGCAGCTCTGCATGTGGCAGCTGGGAGATGAGCAGCAGCCCCTGGGCACTGTGCCCTCCCATCCAACCTCATCTTCACTTTGGGGATGTGGGGTGGCAGCTCCAGGAGAACTGCAGAGAGAAAGGGGCAGGGAGAGAAGGCAACAAAAAACCCTTCCAGCTGAGGCTCTTTATGCTGCATGTGTGTGTGGATGGTGCTGGAGCTGCACCTGCTGTGTGTGTCTGTGGGCAGTGTGGTAGCTGGCAGGTGCCGGGCGGCTGCTGTGCTGAAGGGCAGCGGCTGGGCTGAGGGCCAGGCGCGGGGGGGAGCTGTGGGCAGGCTGTGTGCTGGGTGCCGTGGGGGGTGTCAGGCGTGGGTGCTGTGCTGAGCCTGAGCTTGGGAGCGCCTGGGGCTGGTGTCAGCTGTGGGGCGGTTTGGCTGTGCTGGGGGTGGTGGCATCCAAGGCCTCTGTGCTCTGCAAGCTCTTGAGGCACAAAGATTCCCTGGGGGGTTGCAGAGTGATTCTCAGTTTCTCTGCAGGCCTCCTGAGCACAGAAAGGCTCAGGGCAGGAGGAGCTTCTGCTGATGGTTGTTTTGTGCAGCCTTGGGTGTTGGATCAGTGTCTTGGCTCAGTTTGGTCCTTCCTCTTGTGGCCAAGTTGAGGTCCCTTTGGTTTGTCAGCTGAGCACAGCTTGAGGCTTTTGCTGCAATGGTTTTTGTGCTGGCAGCATTGTGTGCTGCCTGTGTGCCCCCAAGAGGGGCAGGAGGTTGAGCTGTTGGAGGGGGTGTGTAGGAGGCCCTGGGGGTGGTGGGAGGGCTGTGGCAGTTCTCCTGTGGGAGTTGGCTGTAAGAGTTGTGCCTGTTGAGGCTGGAGATGAGAAGGCTGTGGGGAGAGGTTGGAGCAGCCTTGTGGTAGCTGCTGGGGGCTGCAGGAGAGCTGGGGAGGGACTTCTGTGAGGGGCTGGGAGTGATGGGCTGAGGGGGAGTGGATTGAAGGTTGAGGAGGGCAGATTTGGAGTGGACCTTGGGAGGCAATAGTTTGGAGTGGGGGTGGTGAGAGCCTGGAGCAGGTTGGGCAGGGAGGTGCTGGCTGCCCCCTCCCTGGAGGTGCTGAGGCTGAGGTTGGATGAGGGCTTGAGCAGCCTGGTGTGGTGGAAGGTGTCTGTGGGCATGGCAGGGGGTTTGAGCTGTCTGATCTTTGGGGTCCCTTCCAGGGCAAAGCATTCTCTGGCTGCTTCAATTTGGACACTTAGCAGAAGTGCAATGAAGGGAACTTGAAATAAGCAAAGTTGTGAAACTGGCTCTGAGCCTGGAGGCTGGGGGTGAGCTTGTTTGCTGGTTCTTAGCTTGGGAGCTGCATCTGAGCTTGGGATCTGGGTCTGCACTTTTGATCTGGGCCTGACCTTGAGGACCTGTTCTGAACTTTGGTGCTGCTGGAGTGCTGTGTGCAGCTCTGGTGCCCCCAAGAGTTTGGGAGCTGGGTCTTGAGCTTGGGTGTGGGTCTGAGCCTGGGGGCTGGGTGTGTTGTTGGCTGATGATTCCTGAGCTTGGGAGCTGAGTCTGAGCTTGGGAGCTGAGTCTGCACTTTTTATTTGAGTGTGAGCTCGGGGTCTGGTTGTTAAGCTCGAGAAGTGGTTCTGACCTTAGTTGCTGGTTCTTGGGCTTGGGGGCTGGCTCTGGGCTAGGGAAGTGGTTCTGGGCTTGGCTGCTGCGTTTTAAGCTTGGGGGCAGGCTCTGACCTTGGGAATGACTTCTGACCTTAGTTGCTGGTTCTCAAGCTCAGGGCCTGGGGCTGGGCTCGGGATGTTGTTCTTGAGCTCTGGGCTCGGGGGCTGGCTCTGGGCTTGGGATGTGGTTCTGACCTTAGTTGCTGGCACTGAGCTGGGGGCTGGTGTTTGCACACAGGGACTGGCTGTGACCTTGGGAAGTGGTTCTGGCCTTAGTGGCAGGCTCTCGGGCTCGGGGGCTGGGTGTGGGCTTGGTGGCTTATTCTTGAGCTAGGGGGCAGCTTCTGAGCATGGGAGCTGGTTCTTGAGCTTGGGAAGTGGTTCTGACCTTAGTTGCTGGCTGTGAGCCTGGGTGCTGAGTCTGCACTTTTGATTGGAGCGTGAGTTTGGGGTTTCTGACCTTAGTTGCTGGTTCTTGAGCTAGGGGTACTGGCGCTGGGCTTGGGAAGTGCTTCTGGGCTTGTGGTCTGGGTCTGATCTTGGGTACTGGTTCCTGAGCTTGGGAAGTGGTTCTGACCTTAGCTGCTGGCTCTGAGCCCAGGAGCTGAGTCTGCATGTTAGATTTGAGTGTGAGCTTGGGGGCTGGTGGGCTGGTTCTTGATCTGGAGAAGTTGTTCTGACCTTAGTTGCTGGTTCTAGAGCTTAGGAGCTGGCTCTGAGCTTGGGGGCTGTTTCTTGAGCTCAGGGATCAGGCTCTTGGCTCAGGGGCTGGTTCTCAAGCTGGGAAGTGGTTCTGACCTTAGTTCCTGGCTCTAGAGCTCACAGGCTGGTGCTGGGCTTGAGGGCTGGCTCTGGGCTTGGGAAGTGGTTCTTGAGCTAAGGAAATTGGTTCTGAACTTGGGGGTTGGTTCTGACCTTAGTTGCTGGCTCTAGAGCTCACAGGCTGGTGCTGGGCTTGAGGGCTGGCTCTGGGCTTGGGAAGTGGTTCTTGAGCTAAGGAAATTGGTTCTGAACTTGGGGGTTGGTTCTGACCTTAGTTGCTGGCTCTTGAGCTTGGGGGTCAGGCGCTGGGCTTGGGGACTGCATCTGAGCTCAGGAAGTGGTTCTGGGCTTGGGGGTTGGTTCTTGAGCTTGGGAAGTAGTTCTGACCTTGGTTGCTGGTTTTAGAGCTCAGGGGCTGGGTCTGAGATCAGGAAGTAGTTCTGGGCTTGGGGTCTGGGTCTGAGCTCAGGAGATTGTTCCCTAAGCTCAGGGCTGCTTCTTGGCCTTGGGGACTGGCTTTGGGCACGGGGGCTGGTTCTCGAGCTTGGGAAGTGCTTCTGACCTTAGTGGCTGGCTCTAGAGCTCAGGGGCTAGTTCTGAGCTTGGGAAGTAGTTCTGACCTTAGGTGCTGGTTCTCAAGCTTGGGGGCTGGCACTGAGCTCAGGGGTTGGCTGTCAAGCTTGGGAAGTGGATCTGAGCTTAGTTGCTGGCTCTGAGCCCTGGAGCTGAGTCTGCATGTTCGATTTGAGTGTGAGCTTGGGGGCTGGTGGGCTGGTTCTTGGTCTGGAGAAGTTGTTCTGACCTTAGTTGCTGGCTCTTGAGCTTGGGGGCTGGCTCTTGAGCTGGGAAGTGGTTCTGACCTTAGTTGCTGGCTCTTGAGGTTGCAGGCTGGTGCTGGGCTTGAAGGCTGGTTCTGAGCTTGGGAAATGGTTCTTGAGCTAAGGAAATTGGTTCTGACCTTAGTTGCTGGTTTTGGGTTCAGGGGTCAGGCTCTGGGCTTGGGGGTTGGTTCTTGAGCTTGGGAAGTAGTTCTAACTTTGCTTGCTGGTTCGAGAGCTTGGGGTCTGGGTCTGAGCTCAGGAGCTTGTTCCCTGAGCTCAGGGCTGCTTCTTGGGCTTGGGGGCTGGCTCTGGGCTCAGGGGATGGTTTTTAATCTCTGGGGCTGCCATTGAGCTTGGAGATTGGTTCTGGAGCTTGGGAAGTGGTTGTGACCTTAGTTGCTGGCGCTGAGCTTGGGAGCTGGCTTTGAACTTGGGAAGGGTTTCTGACCTTAATTGCTGGTTCTCAAGCTGAGGGGCTGGTGCTGAGCTTGGGGTCTGGTTGTCAAGCTTGGAAAGGGTTCTGACCTTAGTTGCTGGCTCTGGGCTTGGGGTGTGGTTCCTGACCTCAGGGCCTGGTTCCTGAGCTTGTAAATGGCTCTGACCTTGGTTGCTGGCTCTGGAGCTTGGTTGTGGCCTTTGTTGCTGGTTCTGGAGCATAGGGGCTGGCTCTTGAACTTGGGGGCTGGCTGTGAGCTTGGGAATTGTTCTGATCTTAGTTGCTGCTTCTTGAGCTTGGAAAGTGGTTCTGACCTTAGTTGCTGGCTCTGAGCTTGGGAGCTGAGTCTGCACTTTTGGTTTAAGTTGCTTGGGGGCTGGTTCTGGAGCTCGGGGGCTGGCTGTGAGCTTGGGAAGTGCTCTGACCTTAGTTGCTGGCTCTGAGCTCAGGGGCAGGCTCTTGAGCTTGGGAAGTGGTTCTGATTTTATTTTCTGGGTGTGAGCTTGGAAAGGGGTTTTGAGCTTAGTTGCTGGCTCTGGGCTTGGGGTGTGGTTCCTGACCTCAGGGCCTGTCTCTGAGGTCAGGGGCTGGTTCTTGAGCTTGGGGGCTGGTTATGAGCTTAGGGGCCGTCTCTGAGCTTGGAAAGTAGTTCTGACCTTACTGGCTGGCTCTTGAGCTTGTGGGGGCTGGCTCTGGAGCTTGGTTCTGACCTTTGTTGCTGGTACTGGAGCCTGGGGGCTGATTCCTGAGCTTGGAAAGGGTTTTGACCTTAGGTGCTGGCTTGGGAGCTTGGGAGCTGTTTCTTGAGCTTGGGGGCTGGGTGTGAGCTTGGGAAGTGGTTGTGATCTTAGTTGCTGGTTCTGAGCTTGGGTGCTGAGTCTGCACTTTTGATCTAGGTTCTGAAGCTTGGGTGCTGGTTCTTGAGCTTAGGAAGTGGTTCTGACCTTAGTTGCTGGCTCTGAGCTTGGGGGCTGGCTCTGAGCTTGGGGGCTGGCTCTGAGCTTAGCTGCTGGTTCTTGAGCTTGGGAAGTGGTTCTGATTTTATTTTCTGGCTCTTGAGCTTGGGGTCTGGGTGTGAGCTTGGAAAGGGGTTTTGAGCTTAGTTGCGCAGTCTGGGCTTGGGGTGTGGTTCTTGATCTCAGGGCCTGTCTGTGAGGTCAGGGGCTGGTTCTTGAGCTTGGGAAGTGATTCTGACCTTAGTTGCTGGCTTGGGAGCTGAGTCTACAATTTTGATCTAGGTTCTGGACCTTAGTGGCTGACTCTTGAGCTTGGGGGCTGGCTCTTGAGCTTCGAATGTGGTTCTGACCTTATTTGGAGACTTGATGAGGTACTTGGTGCAATGGGTTAGCTGTTTGGGTGGGTTGGATTGGTTGATGGGTCTTGAAGGTCTCTTCCAACCTGGTTTGGTTTGGTTTGGTTTGCTGGCTTGTGAGCTTGGGGCCTGGGTGTGAGCTCTGGAGGTGGCTCTCAGCTTGGGAAGTGTTCTGACCTTAATTGCTGGTTCTTGAGCTCAGGGGCTGGCAGTGAGCTTGGGAAGTGGTTCTGATCTTAGCTGCTGGTTCTTGAGCTTGGGGCCTGGATGTGAACTTAGGAGCTGGCTCTGAGCCTGGGGGCTGGCTCTGCATTTCTGATCTGGATTCTTGTGCTTGGGAGCTGACTCTGATCTTAGTTGCTGGTTCTTGAGCTTGGGGGCTGGGTGTGAGCTTGGCCCCTGCCTTGAATTTAAAATGAGAGAGTTCAGCCAGTTGGAAGTTGAAGCTGAGCTGCTTTGCACTGCAGTGCTTCAGAGTTTGTGGTGCTCCAAAGGCAGATCTCAAAGAGCTGCTGCAAGAGTTGAGCTGAAGTGGCACAGTGCCCTGCAGAGGCAAAAGCTTTTCCCTGCCAGTCAGCCATTGGAATCATCTCCCCAGGGCAGTGGTGGATTGCCCTGCAGGGCAGAGTTGGAAGGCTCAGCTTGGCAGGGGGCTGGGCCAGCTCCTTTCCAGTGCAGTGTCAGCTGGCAAGGTTGGAGCAGCTGAGCCTTGGGGTCCCTTGCAGCCTGGCATTGTGTGGCAGCAGAGCTGTGCTGCTGGTTTTGAGGGCACTTGGAAAGCTTCTGGAGCATTTGTGCAGAGTGTGCAAGACATCCCTGAGCCTAGCAACTCCCTCAGCTCTCTTCAGAATGAACTCTGCAGAGCTGGAAGAGCTTTCCAGGAATTTGGCAGAGGTTTGGAGGAGTTAGGAAGGGATTTTGGTTCTCCTCCTCCTTGTCCTCTTCCTTGTCCTCCTCTGCCTCATCTTTTTCCTGCTCTCCCTGGACGCTGCACTTAGACTCCTAGAATCCTGGAGTGGTTTGGGTTGGCAGGGAGCTGCAAAGGTGCTGCAGTCCAAGCCCCTCTGCAGTCATCCTGCACTAGCTCAGGTTGCCCAGAGCCCTGTCCAGCCTGACCTTGAACATCTGCAGGGCTGGGACCTCAACTCCCTCCCTGGGCAACCTGTTGCAGTGTTCCAGCAGCCTCCTGGTGCAGAACTTGTTCCTCACCTCCAATCTCAGTCTGCTCTGCTCTGGTTTGAAGCCATTGCCTCTGGTGCTGTCCCTGCAGGCTTTGCAAAGAGTCCCTCTGCAGCCTTCTTGTAGTCCCCTTCAGGTACCAGAAGGTCACTCTTAGGTCTCCCCAGAGTCTTCTCTTCTCCTCTCCAGGCTGATCACCCCCAGCTCCCTCAGCCTGTCCTGGTAGCAGAGCTGCTCCAAGCCCCTGATCATTTTTGTGTCCCTCCTCTGGGCCCTCTCCATCAGGTCCATGTCCTTCCTGTGTTGAGGGCTCCAGAGCTGGCTGCAGTGCTGCAGGTGAAGTCTCAGCAGAGCAGAGCCAAGTGCCAGGATGGCCTCTGTCCATCTCTGGCCCTGCTGCTTTTGGTGCAGCCCAGGCTGCCCTTGGTCTTGTGGCCTGCAGGCTCCCCCTGTCTGTTCCTGTCCAGCTTCTTGTCCAGCAGCACCCCCCAGTGCTTTTCTGCAGGGCTGCTTCCTATCCCCTCCTCCCCCAGGCTGTCCTGATTGTGAGGATTGTGCCAGGCCAGGGGCAGGACCCTGCCCTTGCTCTTGTTGAAGCTCAGGAGGTTGCCCTGGGCCCCCTCTGCAGCTTGTCCCCTTGAGCTCCTCCAACTTGTTCTGCAGGGTATTGCCTTAGGTTTCAGGAGGCAGAGAGGCTCTCTTTGAGCCTGGTGAAAGGAGTTGATGCCAAGCTGTGGCCAGAGGGTTGGATAGAATTGGGCAGTTCCCATGGCTGTGCTGTTCAGAGCTGCATCCTACAGTGCAAAGCATCCAATCCACAACAATCCATAGTGTGCCTGGGCCATGGGAGCCAAGCAACCTCCCTAGGCCAAAGCTTCCTCCAGAGCTCCACCAAAGCAGGCCAGAACCCCAGGCCCCAAATGCCTTCCCCCTTCCCCATGCCTCTCTGCCCCTCCTCCCCCCATACCCAAGAGCTGCAGTTACAGATTCTGGTAGGCAGCTCCCAGGTGAGCCAGGCTGCTGCAGGCTGCAGTTGGCAGCATTGCCAAGGCCTCAAAGCTCCTCTGCAGAGAGAGATCCCAGAAGCTGTTGCTGGGAGCAGAGAGGAAGGGCAAAGGAGGTTGGAGATCCTGTGCTGTTCCTTTGTAGAGAGTGAGTGCAGGCCTTGTGGGAATGAACTAAGCTAGATGACACTTTGTGGTGTCCCTCTGGACTCTGCTGTCCCTGCTGGAGGTCTCTACTCTCTCATGTAAGACATCCCAGTGCCTTCCACCCACCACAGGGATTCTCCTCCATGCTCTCATCCAGGGGCTTCTGTTGGGCCCTGCTGGCTGTGTAGATCAGCCCTGGTGACATTGTAGGACCCTGGTGACTCTGAGAGGGCAGCAAGTGAGTGGAGCTGGAGCACTGGATGGAGAGATGGAGGGTGAAGGCTGCAGGGGTTGGGAGGGCTTAGTTCAGCAGCTGTGTGGCTCTGCCTGGCTCCTACCTCCAATGGTGCTGGCAGCAGCTGACCCCAGAAGCTCAAAGCCCCAAACCCTGCCTGGCTGAGGACAGTCCCCTGACCCCTCCTGACATCCAGCACAGCCCAAGCAGGCACTCAGGGCTCCTAGCCACACAGCCCAGCCATCCCCCATGGCAGGAGTCACCTGAAGTCTCTCTCTTTCTCTGTCCCCCTTGCTCTCATCAGTTGCTGCCTGAGGTGTCTGCAGGGTCCCTCCCCAGCCCCCATCTGTAAGCCCCCCTTGGCTTGGTGCTGTTCTTTCAGCCCTCCAGCTGATCCCAGCCTTTAGTCTCAGGCCCCTTCCATTCTTGTGCTGCTGCTTCCAGCCCAGTTGCTTAGATGCTTCCTCAGCCACAGCATTTCCCACTCCACCTTTCCAGCTGCAGTGGCAGTGGAGGTGAGGGATGCAGGGCCATGGGACAGCCAAGGCAGCAGGGACATGGATGAGTTGGGAATGAGGGAAGGGCCTGAGAATGGTCAGGCAGGAATTAGGCCTTGTCCCCTCAAGAAGGGGTGAGTATCCAGGGCCCAGGTGGCAAATGTGTGTGCAGGGAATGGCAGAATCTGACAGCTTTTCATTTGGTGAAAGGAGTGAATTGTGCTGCAGCTCTGCCTGTGTCAGCTGGGAGATGAACAGCAGCCCATGGGCACTGTGCCCTCCCACCAAACCTCATTTTGTCTTGGAGATGTGGAATGGCAGCTCCAGGAGAACTGCAAAGAGCAAGCTGAGAGAAATGGTCAGGGAGAGAAGGAAGCAAAACTCTTACCAGTGAGTCTCTTTGGACTGCAGGTGTGTGAAGGGTGCTGGAGATGTGAGGTTTGGGCAGGAGCCAGAGACTCCTCCAGCATCCCAGTGAGGGCTGAAGAGGTTTATCAAGAAGCTGTCCAAGTCCCTTCCCCCTTTGCTGTATCTCCAGAGGTCATGAAGCTCCCTTTGTGTGTGTCCTGAGGGCTGCTGTGATCTTCTCTTGGGGAGTGGGCAGCATAGAGGTGTGTGCAGGGCCGAGCTGAGCACAGAGTGGGGGTGGTGGGGGCAGAGCCAGGGAGGAGAGCTGGGACCAGAGCAAGATCTGCTGGCAAAGGCAGGTGCAGGCAGCAGAGCCCTGGGCAGGCAGTGGGAGGAAGCTTTAGGCAAGGCCTGGGTGAGGCTGTGTGGAGGCAGCTGTGTTGTGGTGCTGGCCTGCAGCTGTGTGCTGGGGGCTGTGTGCTGGGCAAGGAGCTGAGTGTGCACTTGTTGAGGCCTCCCATCTTGATCAGCCCTGGCTGTGTGCTGTGGCTGTGCTGCTGGGCTTGGGAGCTGCCCCCAGGAAGGCTGAGCTGTGCTGCCTGGTCCTGGGCAGTGCTGAGCCATCCCTTGCATATCAGTGCTCCCCTCTGAGCCCTTTTCTTCTCTGTAGCAGGAGCTGTGTCCCTCTCTCTCCATCATCCCTGCCCCTGTGTGCTGTGGAAGAGCAGAGTTTGCAGATCTGCCCCTTGGAGCAGCCCAGCAGGTAAGGAACCCAGAGTGGGGCAACAGCAGGACCCCAGCCCCCAGAATCCTAGAGTCCCAGGGCACCTCCCAGCCTCCTCCTACCCACCACATTTCGCCCCTCCAGGGCCTCTGAGGCACATCAGGTGTTGGAGTTTGGGAACTCCCCAGGCTTGTGGGGGTCAGTTGTGTGGCAGGAGGTGATGTTTGTAGTTGGCACGTGGAGGGTGTTGGGAGAAGGTTGGAGGTGGTTTGTTCTTTAATTGTTCAGTGCTGCTGCCTCCATTGCCTGAGCCAGAAGAGATCAAAGGACAGAGCCTGGGCCAGGAACCACCCTGCCAATGCTACCAGGCTCGAGGAGAGTGGGACCAGACCACTTTTAAGTCCCAGGGTACCTCAGGGCACTGATCACAGGAACCTGGGGTCTCAGCACAGGTATTAGAGGTCTGAGCCCACACTGTGGCAGAAACTGAAGGTTTCTGCATTCTCTCCTCCAGCTGGGTGTTGGGAAGTGCTGGGAGTCAGGGACTGTCTTGTCCCAGGCAGGATGTGAGGTTTTGTGATCCTGGGCTCAGGTGCTTCCATGTTCCTAATCTCTCTGCTGTAACCCCTTCCTGCCACAGTATGGCCTCACAGAAGGACCCAGGCAAAAGCTGGGAGGAGAAGCAGCAGCCAGAGATGAAGTTCGAGCAGCCAAAGTGCAGCCTGGAGGGTGTTGAGAAGGAAGAGAAAGAGGACAAGATGGAGGATGGTGATGCTGAGGAGAAGGATGACTATGATAATGATGAGTATGAAGAGGTGGATAACCATGAGGATGAAGGTGATCAGGATGAGGAGGAAAAGGAATTTGAAGAGAATGAAGCCAGAGCAGGTCCCTCTGTGCCACCCAAGCAGCTGAATCAGTGTCCTGAGTGTGGGCAGAGCTTCCCACCTGGCTCAGAGCAGGTGAAGCACCACTGCCCCCACCCTGGCCCCCGGCCCTTCATCCGTGGTGACTGTGGCAAGAGGTTCAGCAAGAGCTCTGAGCATATCCAGCAATGCTGCACCCAGACCGGTGAGAGGCCATACAGCTGTGCTGAGTGTGGCAAGACCTTCACTCACAAATCTTCCCTCAGGCAGCACCGCAGTGTGCACAGCACTAAGTCCTTCCCCTGCAGGGACTGCGGCAAGCGCTTTAAACACAGCTCCAGTCTCACCATCCATCGCCGCATCCACACTGGAGAGCATCTGTTCCCCTGTGCTGTGTGCAGCAAGAGCTTCACCACGAGCAGGGATTACATCCAGCACCAACTCATCCACAATGGTGAGAGGCCGTACAGCTGTGCCGACTGCGGCAAGAGCTTCACCCAGAGGGGAAACCTCACAGAGCACCGTCGTGGGCACGCTGGCGAAAAGTCTTTCAGCTGTGCTGAGTGCGGCCAGGCCTTCAGACATAAGGGCACTCTCATTGCGCACCACCGCACTCACACCGGTGAGAAGCCTTACACCTGTGATGACTGTGGCAAGAGCTTCAGACAGAGGCAACATCTCAGTCGCCACCGCCGCACCCACACTGGTGAGAAGGCTGCCACTTGTGCTGATTGCGGTAAGAGCTTCACCCGGATGGGGCGCTTCAAGAAGCACCGCTACATCCACACCAGAGAGCAGCCTGCACTGGAGGGGAGGCATAAATCCACCTAGAATATGTGGGGTAATCATGACCCTTCTGTGCGGGCCTTTCCAGCACCAAAATCATCCCTTTTTCCTTTGCAGTTCTCAGGGACTGGGGACACCAGCAGCAACAAACACCTCCTGCCCTTCTGAACACCAATTATTGCTGATGAGAACAATTACAGTGCTGAGTTGACACAGCTGGAGCTCCCAGTGGAGCTGGGCAGGGCTTTGCCACAGTCTGTCTGGTTCTTCCCCAATGCTTTGTGTCTCCCTGGGGTAAGAAATCCTCTGTCCATTGACCAATTGTCTCAATAAAACCCAAAAGTTACCCAAATCCTGTCTGTTTGCTTTTATTTCAGATATCCCTGCCACAATGCCCGAATTTTGGGGGCATTTGCTCCCAAGGGATGGGGTGGAGCTGTGTGCCCAGTTGAGGGCGGGGAAAATGAGGTTCTCAGAGGAGTCTTGAGGGGCATCTCAGAGGCATTCTGCAGGGGCTTTCAGGTGATCTTAGGTGTTTGGGATTTGGATGGTCCTGGGACTGACTTTTGGGATCTTTGGAGGGTGTAGGGGGAAGCTCATGGAGATCTTTGGAAGAACTCAGAAATCTTCTGTTGGCTTTCCACTGTGGGGCTGGAACAAGTTGAAGAGCTGAGAAGAGGTTAATCTGCTTCTTCCCCCCAAAACAGAAGTGAAGGAAAAATAACACACACCCCCAAATCAAAAAACCCTCTGGGTTGAGATAAGGACTTGAGACAACATCAACAGAGCTGAATCCAGATGAGATCACATAGTACACACTGACCTGAGGCTGTTTGCAGAAAGAAGCACAGCAGTCAGCAGCAGCAGCCAGGAGTTAAACCCCTACAGCCTTCCCTCTCAGCAAAGAGCCAGCACCTGAGAGCCAGAACCCAACAGCAGCAACCAGAACAGGAAGCCTCTCATGTTGCCATCTGAACGACAAGCCCTGTAGTACTTTGCTTCAGCCAGCACTGTCCCTGTGAAGGTGGCATGAGGCAGGATGGAGTAATGGCAGCAAATTTCCAGCTTAACCTTTGATATTCCCAAGCCCTCATTCTGTGCCATCTGCACCATGCCCAGCAGCAATCAGTAGCACACCTCAGGCACTGTCCATTCTCACTCCACAGGAGGTTGCTTTGCAGTACCCAGAGGGCTGCTCACTGCAGGTGCTCTGCAGCTCCACTCTGTTCCAGCACAGTCTGGATCAGTCCATGCCCAGTCCAAATGCTGCAAATGCTGGGGCTGTGTTTCTAGCTCTGGGGCAGTCTGAGTCCAGTGACTCCTTCCATGCCTCCAAGTGAAAGCAAACTGTGGCTTGCATCCCAGTACTCAGCTTCCAACACATCCAGGTGTGGGGATCCTCCTGTCACACCAGAAACACAGATGGGTTCCACCCCTTGTGGTTTGATGGTGTCAGAGCACTCTGGGCACCTGTATCTACTAAAGCTTTGTCCTCTCATGGCTTCAACTTGCCAGGCCATTGGTTCTGTACAGTCCAACAAACCAATTTGTCTCTCCCTTCCATCTGGTTGGAGGCAGAGCCCCTCTAATTCTGCCTTGGGTCCCTTGCATCTTGTGAAGATGCTTTGGGAGTCCCTTCAGGAGGACCAGAAGCAGTTTCAGCTTCCCTGCACTTCTTAGGCCATTTCCCAGTGGACACTGAGGCAGCATCTCTGGGGGGACAATTCCCCTGTAAGTCACAGACTCCTGCAGCCAGGACTGGATTGGGTTTTCCCTTCCACTTCCTCATGTCCTCCCCATGGTCACACAAGTAAAGCAGAGGGTGTGCTGTGGTGTGTGCCTCCCAGATTCTCTCCCTTGGAGAGTGGAGCAGCTGCTCCTCATGGTTGAAACACAGGACTGTACAGGTGGGGAATAAAAGCTTCTTCTGGAGCTGATGGAACTCCTGAGACAGTTCCTTCACAGCTGAAACACAGGCCTGGTCAGAGGAAGAGAGATTTCCTTTGCCTTGCTGGGGCCTGCTGCTTGTTTCATCCACTGTTTGTCTTTAGTCATCTTCCAAAGCCAGAGATAAGAACTAAGCCAGCAGCCCTGGCTCTTTGTCTTGTTCCCATGGGGACCCTGATCCCTCCTGGTCCTTTGCCGGATCAGCTGCTTTCCTTGTAGGCTTCTTTTTCCCTACAGGGACAGCTGATCCTGGCACAGGCTGCTTCTCTGACACAGCTGCCATGCCTGTGGCACTGTCTGTAGGTCCTGAGACCTTCTCTTGCCTTTGAGCCCTTTGCACAGAGATGAGAAGGGCTCGGGAGGCATGGGCCAGGCCCAAGCACATTGCAGTGATTTCTGTCTCTCAGGAACTCCCAGGCTGACAACAGACTTTTCCCAAAACTTTCCCCAGCTGGGGAGGATTTTGCACTTGCTCAGGGCTGAAATTCCAAAGTACCAGAGGTGACCAACAGTCTAAGAATTTACCACTTCCCTCCCTCACCCCCTGCCACTCCTCAGTATCCAGCATCTGGGCAGATCTCACTGTGGTTTCCTTGGGAGTGTCCTGTATTGCTCTGGATGATACCAGAGCAAGCAGTGGGCAGCACAGCTCTGAACCATTGCCCTAAGCTAACACTCAGCACCAGCAGCAGCACAAACAGGACTACAGCTCATCAGCCCCCTGAAAGCAAATCCATCTACAATGTGAATACACCACAGGAAAGAAAACTTCAGTCAAACTCTGTTGACGAGCCTCAAGACTTAATTGAATCCTCTTCTTAGCTCCTTGTTACCACAATCCTTTTCACTCCTGCCAAAATCTGTCCTCATTAAGGCAGCTGCTTTTGTGCCCCCCGTTGGGCTCCAGAAAAGGAATGTAATGGGTTCAGCTGAAGCAGCAGCTTAAGCTCCCTGCCTCCCCCAACACAGAACTGAGGGGGAAAGAACACCACACAAAACCTCTTTGTGTTGATACAGAAACAAATGAGAGAAGAGTTTCCTGAGCAAATCAGATCATCAGAATACAAAAGTACAGTGACCTCAGCCTGTGTGCAGAAAAGGCACAGTGGAAAGCAGCAGCAAGCAGCAGCAAGCAAGGCAAAAGCCCAAACCAGGGAGCTGCTCCCCTATCCCTCCCTGTCCCACTGCCATCCCAGCAGAGCAGCCAACACCCAAAAAACCCCAGAATCCAGAAGCAGCAACTGGAACAGGGAGCATCCCATGTTGCAACCTGAACTTCAAGCCCCATCATCCTTTGCTGCAGCCAGCACTTTCATTTCTGAGGCTGGCATGGCTGCAGCATGGTCTGGATAACAGCAGCAGAGTCAACTCAGCCCATGACAATCAGGAGCCCTCCAAGCAAAATGGAAAGAGCCTCTCAGCTTCTGTGAACAACTTACACTGCTTTGAAGGCAGCTGGACTTGCCACATGGATGCATTAGCTGAGAGCCCAGAAGAGCCCAGGGGGGCAGTGGAAGGTGACTTCAGAAGGATCCTTGAAGATGAAGCTCAGACAGACTTCATGATTTGTAGCTGGAACCTTGGTATTTCCTGCTGGGATCTCCTTTGTATATTCAGAGCCCTGTGACAATTCACAGGGTCACAGGTGACAGGATGTTAGGGGTTGGGAGGGACCTCTGGAGATCTCTGACTCCCCCTGTAAGAACAGGACCATTGAATCCATTGCAGGTCTCACAGGAACACATCCAGACAGGGCTGGCAAGTCTCCAGAGAAAGAGACTCCACAACCTCTCTGGGCAGCCTGTTCCAGGGCTCTGTCACCCTTACAGTAAAGAAGTTCTTCCTGCTGTTGAAGTGGAACTTCCTGTGCTGCAGTTTCCATCCATTGCTCCTTGTCCTTTCCCAGGGCACAAGTGAGCAGAGGCTGTCCCTGCCTCTTGCTTCCTGACCCCCAGCCCTCAGATATTGATAGACATTGATCAGATGCCCTCTCAGCCTTCTCCTCTCCAGATTAAACAGCCCCAGGCCTCTCAGCCTCTCCTCATCAGGCAGTGCTGCAGTCCCTTCAGCATCCTCACAGCCTCTGCAGCAGATGCCCGTCCCTCTGGAACTGGGGAGCCCAGAACTGGATGCAATATTCCAGGTGGGGCCTCCCCAGGGCAGAGTAGAGGGGGAGGAGAACCTCCCTGGATCTGCTGACCACACTCTTCCAAATGCACCCCAGCATCCCATTGGCCTTCTTGGCCACCAGGGCACATTGCTGTCCCATGCAGAACTTGCTGCCCACCAGAACTCCCAGGTCCTCCATGGGGCTGCTCTCTAACTATTTGTTCCCTTGAGTGCTGTAGGGTTCACATTGCTCTGGACATTGCATGGTGCACATCACCTCTAGTGAATCTGAGGCTCCCCAGAAATTGCCAGTGGGTTCCTCTTAATCACATGGATCCTGTCCCAGCAGGCACTAGTGCAGGAGAAGGAACAGCAGACTGAAGAGAAGGAGAAAGGGAACTGAAAATCTCATCACCTGAATCTAGAAAGAAAGCCCTTGGTAGCAAATGTCCTTTCTGGATGGACACAGAACACAACACAGAGAGCTGATGAGAGCAACTGCTGGGGGTGCAGCAACTGCCCTGAGAACCCTAAGGAAGGGCTGGAGGGGGGAGGGCATTCACTGGAATTCCAATACCTGATAATACCTCTTGGGCATACTGAGAATCACAGAATTGTCAGGGTTGGAAGGGACCTCAAGGATCATCCAGCTCCAACCCCCCTGCCATGGGCAGGGACACCTCACACCAGAGCAGGTTGCTCAGAGTCACATCCAGCCTGGCCTTAAAATCTTCCAGGGATGAGACTTCCACCACCTCCCTGGGCAACCTGTTCCAGTGTCTTTCCACCCTCATGGGGAAGAATTTCTTCCTAACATCCAATCTGAATCTCCCCACTTCAAGTTTTGCTCCATTCCCCCCAGTCCTATCCCTACCCAACACCCTAAAAAGTCCCTCCCCAGCTTTCTTGCAGCCTCTTTCAGATACTGGAAGGCCACAAGAAGGACTCCTTGGAGGCTTCTCTTCTCCAGACTGAACAGCCCCAACTCTCTCAGTCTGTCCTCATAGCAGAACAGCTCCAGATCTCTGCTTATCCTCATGGCCCTTCTCTGGTCAACTTCCAGCCCCTACAGATCCTTCTTGTAACAGATGCTCCAGAACTGGACAGAGAGCTCCAGGTGTGGTCTCACCAGGGTGGAGCAGAGTGGGAGAATCATCTCCCTGGCCCTGCTGGCCACATTTACCTTGCTGCAGCCCAGGATACAATTGGCTCTCGGGGCTGCAAGTGCACACTGGTGGCTCCTGTTGAGCTTGTGGATGAACACTTCCCTTAAGGATAATCCAGAATGAGAAGCACAGGATGGGGATGGAAGAGGCTCCTGATCCAAAGAAGAGAGATTCCAAATGTGTCCAGAGATACAACCTAACTGATTGGCAAACATTGACTGCCTGAAGTCAATGCACCGCTGTGGGAGAAACACTCAGGCTGTGCATCCATCCAGGCTGTCACCATCCCATAATAAGGAACAAACACACAGGGTGGGCTGCACCAGGGGGAAAGGGAAAGTATTGGAGATGTGGCAGTAAAGGCAGGAAAAGATTACCCCTCAGCTGGTCAGGAATCTGTACCCCTGGGGCAGTGCTCCCAAATACAACTGTGGCTGATCAAGGAGATGTGAAATGGCACAAATGAAACACTGCTGCAAAGGAAAGGGCCTCTGGTTGGCACAGCTTGGCCTGATGCTTTCTGCCTTGCTCAGGAGAAAGTGAAGCAGAAAAGGCCATGGTGAAGATCTCTGCTCTCCCAGTCCTCTGGAATAGGACTGCAGGTGCAGGATCAGCTTCCCAGGGAGGAGTGAAACAGGTTGCAGAAATAGCTGCTCAGGAGGGAATGGCTCCAGGCATGGTCTTTGCCTCAGAAGGAGGAGTGGGCACAGCACTGAACACAAGGTGTTGTGTTTCCATGGATCAGAGAGGAAGGACATCCATAGACATGGGTGAGAGATGGGAACAAAGCAGGATTGTGCAGGAAGGAGGAGCCAGCACAAGTTCTGCACCATGAGGGTAGTGGAACACTGGAACAGGTTGCCCAGGGAGGGGATTGGGGTCCCATCCCTGGAGAGATTGAAGGTAAGGCTTGACAGGCCTCTGGGCAACCTGATCTAGTTGAGGCTGTCCCTGGGAAGGTCGGACAAGATAACCTTTGGAGGTCCCTTCCAGCCCAGCCCATTCTGTGATCAGTGAGATATGGGAACCAAGCAGATTCTGCATGAAGTGCAAAAGGAAGACACCACCTGGGGCTTCTCAGAGCTCTGGGCCTGGCTATGGTTGTGGATTCCTGCCTTGGGCTTCAGTCTCAAGAAGTTGGTTGGAGCAATAACCCTGAGCTTGTTCCCCTTTGTTTGCATGGCTGTTATAGTGCAGGGCATGTGTGAGTGCTGGTCTGCTTCAGGGAACAGAACAGGGGACAGCAAGGACCTCTCTGGGAAGAGCTGGGGCAAATGTCACCTTCAAGAGCAGGCCCTAAGCCTCTGTATTCTCCAAAGCTCCCATTGCAAGGACCAGGCCTAAGGCCTGTCTGCAGTTCATAGAGCAACACTGAACAAGACTTTCCTGAGGTTCTTTTCCCTTCTTTCTGTTGCTTTTGGGAGACTCTTGAGTTTCTCATTCCATCAGCTGGGTAGGAGATGTTCTCCTCGCCTTTCACTATGTGTTTTGGAATCTCTTGGGTTTGTCCCCAGACCTTGGTTTGGTCACCAGCTGTGCTCAGACTTTTCCCTTCACCTTCTAATCCCAGAAACACAGAATCAGCCAGGTTGGAAAATACCTCAGAGATCAAGTCCAATCTATTACCCAACACCCCCTGACACTTAAACCATGGCTCCAAGTGCCACATCCAATATTTTTTGAACACTCTAGGGACAGTGACTCCACCCTCCCAGGGCATCACATCCCAGTGGCCAATTCCTCTTTCTGGGAAGAACTTTCCCTCACCTCCAGCAAAAACTTCCCCTGGTGCAGCCAACTATAAAACTGTAACAGGACTCTTTCCCAGTACAGATTGTGCCCACAACCAGGAAAGGCTACACCACCTGAAGCCCTCTAAGCACTCCTCTAGGACTCCTCCCAGTACAAACCATATCCCCTTACCCACTCCCTGACAGACTGGGCCCCATCACAGTACAAACTATCTGACTGTTCTTCAGAGATGGAGTTTCTGGTGTGTCCTATCCCCAGTCAGAAAGGCACCACAGCATCTGGGAGGAACCATTCCAAATGCACTGGGGTCAAGCAAACCCTGCACACAGGGAAGAAGGCCAACTGCAGCTGGGCTGTGGCAGGAAGTATGGCCACACAGACTCAGATGTTGTCCTCCCCCAGACTCAGCACTGCTGTGGCCACATCTGGACACTTGGTGTCTGGCTTTGGGAATGTCCAGACTGAAGGAATGGAGAGGAACTGCAGAGGCTGCAGAGGAGATCTACTATGATGGGGTTGACATCACTGTGGAGAGCCTGAGAGACCTGGGCTGCATCAGCCTGCTGAATGGAGGATCAGGGCACTGCCAGAGCAATGTGCACATGGCTGAAAGGTGAATTCAGAGAGGATGGAGATCTTCTGGGGAGTGGGAAGAGAACAAAACCTCCACACAGTGCAGCTTGGAAGGTTCAGAGTGGAGATGAGGCCAAAGAAATGTCCCTGAAAGGGCAGAGCTGCTATGCATGAGGCCATCCAGAGGTGTCAGGAAACAGCAGGGAGAGCTGAGACAGCTCAGGGAAGGGATGGAAATGGCAGGAGGAGAGCTGGCTGGGGAAGCAAGATTGGTGTCAGCAGCCTGAAGGGAAAGAGCTGCAGGCATGGGACAGTGTAGGAAAGGCTGCAGTAAGGATGGCCAAGGGCTCTGGCAAGGCTGAGAGGCCCAACAGGAACAAGATCTTTGCGCCCTTGGCTCTGGCAGTTGCCTCTGCCACCAAGGCCTGTGAGGAGAAACTTGGCTTTGAGGCTTTGAGGTGGTTCTATTGGAAGGGCAGTGGTCAGGGCTTGGCCTTTCTGCTTCTTAGACCAAAGGCAAGTTTTTCTGCCCTGTACTTTGCCTTTGTCTCCCTGCAATCCTGGCCTCTAACAAGCTGCTCTAACGAGTCCCTGGGGAGCCTTTGGCAGTAACAAGCCTCAGTGAGGCCAATCAGTGCTTCAAGGTACTTTGGAGTTTTCTTCTGACTTGGACTTCTTGAGAGGCTTCTTGGCAGTACCTTGGCAGAGTCTCCTGGCAGTACCTAAGGATGATGTAATCAGCCCCAAATACTCCATGGGGCTCATTAAATACTGCTGAACCTCTAATTATTGCCAAGGTTTCAGCAGCTAATTATCATAGTATCATAAGATCTGCCTTGCCAGGGGCTTGGGGTCAGGGCTTGGCCCTTTGGATCAGTGAAACCCCTCCAGGTTCACTCAGCAGCAGAGCCACTTTGAGCTGCTTGTCCTGACCTGTCAGCACTGCCTCAGTTCTCTGCTCTCACCACAGCCTGGAGATGCTTCAGTGCCTCCAGTGAAGCTTCCCTTGCATCCATTGTCTCCTCCTGCTCTAAGCAGACCCTGGGGACCCTTTCCCAGTATGCTTCACTGGGACCCATTAAGAGTAGAAGAAACTTCAGAGTTTGAGTCTGACTTTGACTTCTGGAGAGGTTTCATCAGCTTCCTCTCAGTCCCTGAGGTTTACAGGGCACCAAAAGCAGCCAGAGGAGTCATTAAAACACCTTAGGCTGGACCTTTGCTGCCCTATTGGGCCAGGCTTCTGGGCTGGAAGGTGCTGCTGGCAAGCAGGCAGCGCAGCAGGAGAAAGCTCTGGCCAGGAGCAGGTCCTTTGCACAGCACAGCAGGGCTGAGGGCACTGCCAGAGGATCTCAGGGAGATGAGGAAGGCAGAAACAGCTTCGAGGTGGCCAGGAATGGGAGGATGCTGAGAGCTCACTGGAGGAGAAGTCACTGCAGTCACAGACAGAGTGAGGCTGTGGGTGCAGGACACTGCAGCTGTAGCTCCTGGAGGCATCTCCATCTCAGCAGCTGATGCTCAGCTGAAGGCTCCTGGAGTGTGCACACAGAAGGAGGAGCAAAGCCCTTCAGTTCCATCCTGTGAGCAGCAGTGAGCATAGCTGGGTAAGGAGAAGGCTTCATCCCCATCCCCTCTGCCTTCCTCTCTTCCCTTCACTGTCTCTGCAGCACTGCAGGCCTGCTCCCTGTTTCATCACCTTTCCATGGGACATTCTTTTGCTGGGTTTGGGCTGTTGGTCATTTTCTGTTCAGACTCCAGAGGAATCTGCAGGGCAATTCTGAGTCCCTGCTGCATTTGAAGCTGTGATGAACTCTGCCATGGGTTGGTAGTGATGGGACTGAGCTGATCCATTCCTCATGCAGCTCAGGGACAGGGCTTACAATGAGGATGAGAGAAGTGTGCCCTAACTTGTCACTGCCTTTCTCACCTTGGACAGGTCTCCATGCCCCGAGGCAGCAGATGGCCAACAGCAGCTCCATCACCCACTTCCTCCTCCTGCCATTCCCAGGCACAAGGCAGCTGCAGCTCCTGCACTTCTGCCTCTTCCTGGCCATCTACCTGGCTGCCCTGCTGGGCAATGGCCTCATCATCACCACCATAGCCTGGGACCACCACCTCCACACCCCCATGTACTTCTTCCTCCTTAACCTTGCTCTCACTGACCTGGGTGCCATCTCCACCACTGTGCCCAAATCCATGGACAATTCCCTGAGGAACATCAGAGACATCTCCTATTCAGGGTGTGCTGCTCAGCTATTTTTCTTTCTCTTTTTCATGTCAGCAGAGTATTTTCTCCTCACCACCATGTCCTATGATCGCTATGTTGCCATCTGCAGACCCCTGCACTATGAGACCCTCCTGGGCAGCAGAGTTTGTCTCCACCTGGCAGCAGCTGCCTGGACCTGTGGGGCTCTCTATGCTCTGCTGCACACAGCCAATACATTTTCCCTGCCCCTCTGCCAGGGCAATGCTCTGCACCAGTTCTTCTGTGAAATCCCCCAGATCCTCAAGCTCTCCTGCTCCACATCCTACCTCAGGGAACTTTGGCTAATTGTGGTCAGTGCCTGTTTATCATTTGGTTGTTTTGTGTTCATTGTGGTGTCCTATGTGCAGATCTTCAGGGCAGTGCTGAGGATCCCCTCTCAGCAGGGACGCCACAAAGCCTTTGCCACCTGCCTCCCTCACCTGGCTGTGGTCTCCCTCTTTCTCAGCACTTCCTTCTTTGCCTACCTGAAGCCCTCCTCCATCTCCTACCCATCCCTGGACCTGGTGGTGTCAGTTCTATACTCAGTGTTGCCTCCAGCAGTGAACCCTCTCATCTACAGCCTGAGGAACCAGGAGCTCCAGGCTGCCCTGAGCCAGCTGATCCCTGGATGCTCTCAGAAGCAATAAAGTCTTTGTCTTGTGCTGCAGAGCATTTCTGATGTCACTCAGTGCAGGCCCAACCTGGCTGCTTGAGTTCTGGCTGCTGCTGCTGCTGGTCTCCTTGTGAGAATGTTGTTCCCACACAAATGTCTGTCTTCAGACAATTTCTGGTTCAGTGTTGTCCTGTCTGGAGGCTGCAGACAGGAGGAGCTGTGCTCCATGGGTGTTCAACACAATAAAGGACCCTGCAGGGAGTTGTTTCTCTGAGCTCCTTCCTCCAAGGCTTCTGTGGAGCTGTAGGGCAGTGCCTGTGTGCAGAGGAGGAGGGGCAGAGTCCCAGCACAGCAGCAGTGCCAGGCATCCCCAGAGCTTGGGCTGTCCTCAGCTGCCCTTTCTGCCCTTCCACCCTCTCCTGTTGAGCCTCTGTGCTGGGGCATGGCCTGAGTGCTCTGGCAGCTTGGGCACTGTGCTGCTGTGTGGCAGTGCTGGGACTGCAGGCAGGGACAGGCCATGCTGTTTGTGGGACAGAGCTGTGCTCCAGAGCAGCACTGCCATCAGAACAGGAGGTCTCCTCATGCCTTCATACCCCAACCCCTCCCATTACACACTGCACCTCCTCAGAGTCCAAACTGGATACCCTGACCCCCTTGCAGTACAGACTCAGCCAGAACATGGTTCCTTTAACCCCTCCCAGTACAGATGTAGCCTCATCCCAGCACAAACTGGATTATACTGTCCTCTAGCACTGCAGCCGGGGTCCCATCCCAGCACAGAATCTATCCCCTGTCTCCTTTCCCAGTACTGAATGCACCCATCCCAGTACAAACTGCACACCCTCATGCCCTCTGAGTGCAGTCTGGGCCTTGTCCAAGTCCACACAGGATCCCTTTCATCCCTCCAGGTACACATTAGGCCTTGTCCCAATAAAAAGTGAATCCCCTTATGCCCTTCCAGTGCAGCCTGGACCCTGTTCCAGTACAAGCTGCATTCCCTGGGCACATTCCAGTACAATCTGGTCCCCACATATACAGTTGGGAACCATTTATCCCCTCCCAGTACAGACCTGGTCACATCTCAGTACAAACTGCATTTCCTGAACCTTTCCCAGCTCAGATGTGCTCTTATCTCAGTACAAACTGCATCTCTTTGCCATCTCCCATAGAGTTTCCTGTGCCACTACAAAGTGCATCCCTTGGACCCCTTACCAGTTCCTATTGCATCCCTCCACATGTTAACTGTGTACTCTGGTTCCAATCCAGTACAGACTGGGCCCACTCCCAGTACAAACTGCACCTCCTGACTTCCTCCCAGTACAGACTAGGCCCTGTCCAAGACAAACTGGTGCCCTGATCCCATCCCAGTTAAGCACAGGTCCTGTCCCGGAGGAAATTAATCCAATGGCATCACCCAGTACAGACTGGGGACCTGCCCAGTGCAAACTGCATCTCCTGATCTCCTCCCAGTACAGACAGGGTCTCATCCCACAGCAAAGTTGAAGCTCTGACCCCCTCCAAATACCAAGTGCTTCGCTCCCACTGCAAACCAGGGAACAGGACTCCTTCCCAGGACAGACTGTGCCTGCTCCCAGGAAAAGCTGCACCACCTGAACCCCTCCCAGGACAAGACTGGAACCACTCCCAGTACAAGTTGTATTCCTTAACCACCTCCCAGGCAGACTGGGCCCCATCCCAGTACAACCTGAGTCCCCTGGACACATCCCAATACCGTCTCGGACTCATCCCAGTACATATTGGGATCCTTAATACCCTCCCACCACAGGCTGGGCCCTGTCACAGTCCCAATTCTATACCCTAATCAAACCAGAGTCCACTCTTGGCCAACTCCCATTTCAAAGTGGGTCTCATTAACATCTCCAAGTACAGCTCAGGCCTTGTCCCAGTACAAACTGATTCCACTCATCCCATCCTGTCCTGTTTGATATTTTTATCAGTGCTATAGACAGAGGGATGGAGACACCATCAGCAAGTGTGCAGATGGCACCAAGCTGAGTGGTGCTGTTGAGATGCCAGAGGGACAGGATGGCATCCAGAGGGATCTGCACAGGCTGGAGAGGTGGTGCCCAGGTGACCCTCACGAGGTTCACCAAGTGCAAGAGCAGGGTCCTGCAGCTGGGCTGGAACAATCCTCACTATCAATACAGGCTGGGAGAGGAGGTGATAGAAAGCAGCCCTGAGGAGAAGGACTTGGGGGTGCTGGTGGGGGAGATGCTGGCCAGGAGCAGGCAGTGTGAGCTTGCATCCCAGAAGGCCAATGGGAGCCTGGGCTGTATGCTAAGCAGCATGACCAGAGATGGAGAGAGAGGATCCTGCCACTTTGCTCTGGTAAGACCTCCCCTGAAGCCTTCAACACAGGAAGGACATGGAGCTGATGGAGCAGATCCACAGGAGGGCCACAGAAATGATCAGGGGCTTGCAGCAGCTCTGCTGTGAGGACAGGCTGAGGGAAATGGGGGTGTTCAGCCTGGAGAAGAGGAGGCTCTGGGGAGACCTAATAACAGCCTTCTAGTACCTGGATAGGGACACAAGAAGGACGGAGAGGGACTGTTTGCAGAGGCCTGCAGGGACAGGATGAGAGGCAATGGCATCAAACTAGAGAAAAGTAGATTCAAATTGGATATGAGGAAGAACTCCTTCACTATGAGGGTGGTGGAACACTGGAACAGCTGGCCCAGGGAGGTGATTGAGGCCTGTTCTTGGAGATATTCAAGGTGGGGCTCCCAGTTCAGACTTCCTGTGCTCTGACCCTCACCTGCATCCCCTCCCACCCCTGACTGATCCTGCTTGGCACCTGGCACAGGGCAGGAGCTGGGAGCTGCCAGAGGAAGAGGAGCAGGAGGTAGCCTGTGGCTTAGAAGCTCATGGACACCAGGAGCAGATGGGTGGCAATGACATGGGCAGCTCAGCTGTGCCTCAGGATCTCCTGCAGAGCAGCAGGCACGAGGATGGGCAGGGGCTGGGAGGTCACTGCTGGCTCAGCAGCTGATAGGGCAGCAGCAGGGAGAGGGCAGGAAAGGGACTGGGAGGTCACTTCTTGCTGCAGCAGCTGAGAGGACAGCCCCTGGCTCCTGCCTGGCCTCTGTGCTTTTGGCCTTCCAGCTGCCAGAGTCCCCAGCAGGCCAGCAGAAGGCATGTGGTGGACAAGGCACTTGTGTGACTCCCTGTTCCTAAGCACCTGGCAGCCCCTGCAGGAATAGCCTTGGAACTCAGTTGTCACCTCCCTGCCACCTGAGGGCCTGATGGGACAGCAGCAGGGACAGGGCTTGGCTGTGGCTGCTGGAGAAGCTGAAAGGCAGCAGCAGGGACCTGCCTTGGAAGGCCAGGGAAAGGTTTCTTGTGCCTGTGAGCTGCCAGGCCACAAGCAGGCTGAGGCCTTGGGCCAGCATTGGGACCTCAGGGATGGCTGAGAAGCTCCTAGGGCAGGAGGAGGCACATGGTCAGGAGGTGAGTGTGAGGTCACTGCAAACGCCAATCCCTTTGTATCATTGGCCAGCAGCAGGCCCAGGGCTGGGCTGGGGATTGTGCCATCACTTGTGCCTGCCAAGCTGAGTGCCAGCAGCAGGGAGGTGCCTTGAGTGCTGGTTTGGAGCTGGAGGTTCTGCTCTGTGCCCAGGCAGAAAGGGCCTCTGGCAGGGATCATTGCCAATGGCCAGGGGTGGAGCAGATCCTGAGGAGAGTGAAGAAGGCCAAGTGCAGCTGGGCTGTGATAGGAGGAGTGTGGCCATCCAGACACAGAGGTTGTCCTCCCCTGCACTCAGCACTGCTGTGACCACATCTGCAATATTGGGGTCTGGCTGGGGAGTTCCTTAGCCTGCAGGAACGGAGAGGCACTGGAGAGGGTCTATAGGAGATCTGCCTGGATGGAGTTTGGAGTCTCTGTCTAGAACCTGAAGCTGCTGAGCTCCCTTAGCCTGGTGAAGTAAAGGCTCAGGGGTGATGTGCACCTGCTTGAAGGGGGGTGTCAGGTGATGGAGCTTTTCTTGGTTGTGGACACAGAAGGAAACCTTCACAAAGTACAACTTAAAGGTTCAGACTGGAGGCCAAGACAAGGAAATGTCACTCAAAGTGTAGAGTTGTGGTGCAAGAGGTGACCCAGAAGGAGTCTGGACAGCCCATGTCTACCTTTTTCTGTCAAGGAACAGGCAGCAAGAGTGGAGAGCCCTGAGTGAAGGTGTGGAAATGTCAGAGGGAGTGATGGCTGGGGAAGCCAGATGGATGTCAACAGCCTGAAGGGAAAGAGCTGCAGGCATGGGACAGTGTAACACAGCCTGCAGGAGGGATGGCCAAGGGCTCTGGCAGGGTTGAAAGGCTCAACAGGGACAAGGTCTTGATCCTGTTCCTTCTGGCAGCAGCTTCTGCCACCATGGCTGCTGAGAGGAAGTTTTAGTTGGAGGCTCTCAGGATCTGCCTTTCCAAGGCCTGAGGGTCAGAGCTTGGCCTTTCTCTTTCCTAAACCAAGGCCAGGGTTTGTTCAGCTGCACTTTGCCTTTGTCTGCCTTCAATCATGACCTTCATTGAGCTTCTCTAACCACCCCTGGGAGGCTTTGTTGCTAACGGCCCTCAGTGAGGCCAATTAATACTTCAGGGCACTCTTTGTTTTTCTTCTGACTTCTTGATCAGATTCCTTCAGTCTCCTCTCAGTGTGTGAGGCTCAGGCAATGATCCCCAAGTGCCCTAAGAGCTATTTGTGTCTTTGCAGTTTTCTTCAGGATTTCAAAGTGCTCCTCACAATGCTCCTTGATTATTTATTTATATCAAAGGTAGAATATTCTGTTAGCTTTCAGTTCAGAGCAGAGATGATAATTCACCAAGTGACACTGACCCAGGCTGTCTCACCAGGACATCTGCACTTGCAGGGAAATCTGTCCTTCAGGTCTGACACTGAATGGACAACTTTGCTCCTCACCCTCCCCAGCCTCCCCATTGCTGTCCCTGCCCAATCCCAATCCCATCCAAGGCTTCCCAGGCAAGAAGCCTCTGGGTTTGGCCAATATCATGGGCACAATGCCAACGGACAGTAGCTTCAGTACTACAGGTTGGGCTATCTATATCTGTGGTAGGGATTCACTCCTCTGTCCATCAGGTCCATGGGCAGTAGCCATCACTAGTTCCATGGGACTAGATGTTTGAATTTTGGGGCTTCCATATATTCCTCATCAGCTGCTGACAGTAAAAACTGCTTCTGCCAAATGTGTGTCCCACCTGTGTCTTGAGCTATCAGCATGTCTTGCAATAAGACCATTGGTCTGTTCAGCTACACCTTTAGCCTGAGGATAATATGGGCTATGGAACATCCTTTAATTCATTCTCTTTGCACCCAGTCTTGCATTGTGCTCACTGTGAAGTGTGATCCATTGGCACTTTGCACACACTCAGGCACAGCTAGAATGCTGAACCATTTCTCCAGAGCTTCAATCCTTTGAGCTCCTGTGGCAGTACTGAGAGCTGTGGCCATGGTTCCTCCTGAAACCACTTCTGCTCCTACCAGGATATAACTTTTCCCAGGAGAGGTCTTCAAAGGGCCAACATAATCAATTTGCCTGGGGCTCCACAGAGTCTTCTCATGTCTGGTATGTTGGGCAGAGGCTTGGTTTGGGTGGTTGGCCTTAAGCCTTACCCAAAATTGTGGCCCTGCTGTAAGAATTGTTTCAAATGTTTCAAACTGACCACCCTCGAGGCTGACACTCAGAATAGAGGTTGGCCTTCCCTGCATGGCCTCTTCTGATGTGCAGCCACTCAGCCAATCCTCCTCAATCTTCCCCTTCATTGTTCACCACAGGAATTTTTGCTGGGTGAGCTGCCTGCTGGTTCGATTTTGCAGCAGCTCTTCCCTTCTGGGCATGGCCTTTGACCCATCCTACCTTTGAGGGTCTTGACTGACCTATTTCTCAGAATCATGGCCAGTCTCCAGCTCTCCAGATTGATTAGATTCTCCCTGACACATCCATTCAGTGGCACCCTTGTAGGCTGCACAGGAGTCAGTGTGAGTAGCAGTGGCACCATTCTCTGCTGCCAACATGAGTGCAGGGCAATCCTTCTACCTGTGCACCACCTTCCTCTGTCACAGTCTTCCCAGTACCAACCTCCAGCACTGCAGCTTTCTGTTGCCATTTGCATCCCATGCAGTGGGAGGAGTCAGCTGTGAACCACACTCCTCCTGCATTTGAGTCTGTGGTCAGCTCAGCTGCTGCCTTAGTTGCAGACAGAGATGAGTAAGTATTCAGAGTTAATTATCTGCAGATTCCTGCAGTGGCTTGAGTAATAAAATATAGATCTGGACGCACTTACTCATACCATGCCATTAGTGGCCTGTGCTTCTGTGTCAGGCAACGGTGTGTTCTGAAAGGCTGCAGTGCATGGAAGGAAGAAGGTACATCAAAACACATCATTATTGCCTGCCATCACTGAAAGCTCAGGTCTTCAAAGATATAAAATCACAGAATTGTTTCAGCTGGAAAAAGACCTCTACTGTACCTTCAGGCCTCTGGCAGGAGGCCTGTCTGCATCAGGACACTGCTGTGTGCCCCAGCCCTGCGCACTCACACTGTAGCTGTTCCCTGCTGTTTGCATTCCTGGGACACTTTCATGGGCCTGCTCGTGAGAGAAAATTTGGGTAAAGCCCTAAGCCTTCAGACTCTGCCCTGAGCAGATCATCTGTCTTTGTGGAACTGCTCTTGGGGGCCAGCTCAGAGTAGTTCCTATGGCTTGTCCCTGCCTGTGCTCACAGGACTGGCATGCAGCAGAACAATGACCAAGCTGCCACAGCACTCAGGGCTTGCACTGACCCAGGAGAGGCTGGAAGTGGAAAGAGAACAGCCCTGGAAGTCCAGGTGCTGTTGTTCCCTGGGAGTGCTGCTCTGCTGGGACTCTTTCCTTCCCCAAATCTGCACAGGACCTGGATCTGAAGCTCTGGAGAATTCCTGGAAGAAAGATCTCAGAAAGGAAAATGTTAATGAAATGTTCTTTATTTTTTTAACCAAAGAAAGAGCAGAGGTCCTGCTGCACAAACTCCTGGTCAGCAAAGCAGAGAATGTGTTAGAAAAGGGATGACAGTTTGATAAAGAGTAAAACACCACAACCACAAAGTGCAGAAGCCAGGCTAGGCCGCAATGAGTGACATCAGAACTGCTCTGCAGAAGAGTTTATTGCTTCTGAAAGCATCCAGTGATCAGTTGGCCAAGGGCAGCCTTGAGCTCCTGGTTCCTCAGGCTGTAGATGAGAGGGTTCACTGCTGGAGGCACCACCGAGTACACAACAGCCACCAACAGATCCAGGGATGGGGAAGAGACAGAGGGAGGCTTCAGGTAGGCAAAGAAGGCAGTGCTGAGAAACAGGGAGACCACAGCCAGGTGAGGGAGGCAGGTGGCAAAGGCTTTGTGGTGTCCCTGCTGAGAGGGGATCCTCAGCACTGCCCTGAAGATCTGCACATAGGATACCACAATGAACACAAAACAGACACAGTATAAACAGACACTGAACACAATAAGCCAAAGTTCCCTGAGGTAGGATGTGGAGCAGGAGAGCTTGAGGATCTGGGGCACTTCACAGAAGAACTGGTCCACAGCATTGCCATGGCAGAGGGGCAGGGAAAATGTATTGGCTGTGTGCAGCAGAGCATTGAGAGCCCCAGAGGCCCAGGCAGCTGCTGCCAGGTGGAGACAAACTCTGCTGCCCAGGAGGGTCTCATAGTGCAAGGGTCTGCAGATGGCAACGTAGCGATCATAGGACATGACTGTGAGAAGGAAATATTCACCTACAATCAAGAGGAGAAAGAAAAAGACCTGCACAGTACATCCTGCATAGGAGATGTCCCTGGAGTTCCTCAGGGAATTGGACATGGACTTTGGCAAAGTGGTGGAGATGGCACCCAGGTCAAGGAAGGAGAGGTTGAGGAGGAAGAAGTACATGGGGGTGTGGAGGTGGTGGTCCCAGGCTATGGTGGTGATGATGAGGCCATTGCCCAGCAGGGCAGCCAGGTAGATGGCCAGGAAGAGGCAGAAGTGCAGGAGCTGCAGCTGCCTTGTGCCTGGGAATGGCAGGAGGAGGAAGTGGGTGATGGAGCTGCTGTTGGCCATCTGCTGCCTCTGGCCATGGAGCAAAACAGCTGAGATCAGAAGAGAAGAGAGAGAATTGTTATGGTACAGCTCCACTGATTCCAGATATTTATTCAATCAATTTGCTTAGAATAATCTTTTCTTTTCCTTTTCACACCCTAGAGTGATCTATTTATTTTGTTTCTACTTTTATGCTCAAAATCTGTAACTAAATTTCAAAGGCATTGCCTAAAACCACTACACCCATGGAGAGGTGGAGAAACAGGGAGCAGGCCTGCAGTGCTGCAGAGACAGTGAAGGGAAGAGAGAAAGGCAGAGGGGCTGGGGGTGAAGCCTTCTCCTTACCCAGCTCTGATCACTGCTGCTCACAGGATGGAACTGAAGGGCTTTGGTCCTCCTTCTGTGTGCACACTCCAGGAGCCTTCAGTTGAGCTTCAGCTGCTGAGATGGAGATGCCTCCAGGAGCTACAGCTGCAGTGTCCTGAACCTACAGCCTTAATCTGTCAGTGAATGTAGCAACTTTTACTCCACGGAGCTGTCACCGTCCTCTCAGTCCTGGCCACCTTGAAGCTCTCTCTGCCTTCCTCATCTCCCTGAGATGCTCTGGCAGTGTCCTCAGCCCTGCTGTGCTGTGCAGAGGACCTGCTCCTGGCCAGAGCTGTCTCCTACAGCACTGCCTCCTTGCCAGCAGCTCCCTCCAGCCCAGGAGTCTGGCCCAATAGGGCAGCAGACAACCAGCCCAAGGTGTTTTAATAACTCCTCTGTTGGCTTTGGTGCCCAGTAAACCCCAGGGACTGAGAGGAAGCTGATGAAACTTCTCCAGAAGTCAAAGTCAGATTCAAACCCTGAAGTTTCTTCTACTGTTAATGGGTCCCAGTGAAGCATACTGGGAAAGGCTCCCCGGGGTCTGTTCAGAGCAGAAGGAGACAGTGGATGCAAGGGAAGCACCACAGGAGGCACTGAAGCATCTCCAGGCTCTGGTGAGAGCAGAGAACTGAGGCAGTGCTGACAGGTCAGGGCAAGCAGCTCAAGGTGGCTCTGCTGCTGAGGAAACCTGGAGGGGTTTCCTTGATCCAAAGGGCCAAGCCCTGACCCCCCAGACCCTGGCAAGGCAGATCCTGTCCCTCACCTGTGGCTCAGGTCTCTGATTCACCCTGTGAAATACTTTTTATCAGATGCTTTGTGCAATAAAATCCTCTCCAATTAGCTGCAAAAACCTTGGCAATAATTAGAGGTTCAGCAGTATTTTAATGAACCCCATGGAGTATTTGGGGCTGATTACATCATCCTTAGGTACTGCCAGGAGACTCTACCAAGGTACTGCCAAGAAGCCTCTCAAGAAGTCCAAGTCAGAAGAAAACTCCAAAGTACCTTGAAGCCCTGATTGGCCTCACTGAGGCTTGTTACTGACAAAGGCTCCCCAGGGACTCGTTAGAGCAGCTTGTTAGAGGCCAGGATTGCAGGGAGACAAAGGCAAAGTCCAGGGCAGAAAAACTTGCTTTTGATCTAGGAAGGAGAAAGGCCAAGCCCTGACCACTGCCCTTGGAATAGAAGAACCTCAAAGCCTCTCCTTCACTGTCTCATGCCTGCAGCTCTTCTTCAGGCTGCTGACACCAGTCTTGGTTCCCCATCCAGCTCTCCCCCTGCCATTTCCATCCTTTCCCTGACCTGTCTCAGATCTCCCTGCCATTGCCTAACAGCTCTGGATGGCCTCATGCATAGCAGCTCTGCCCTTTGAGGGACATTGCTTTGTCCTCATCTTCACTCTGAAACTTCCAAGCTGCACTTTGTGGAGGTTTTGGTGTCTCTCCACTCTCCAGAAGAGCTCCACCCTCTCTGAAACCACCCTTGAGACATGTGCACACTGCTCTGGCAGTGCTCTGAGCCTCCATTCAGCAGGCTGAAGCAGCCCAGGTCCCTCAGCCTCTCCACAGAGATGCCAACCCCCATCCTGTCAGATCTCCTCTGTAGTCTCTCCAGTTCCTCCCTTCTCCATCAGACTGCAGAGGCCAACACCCAGACACCAAGCATCCAGATGTGGCCACAGCAATGCTGAGACTGAGGGAGGACAACTCCTGTGCCTGGGTGGCCTCACTCCTCCTGCCACAGCCCAGCTGCAGTTAGCCTTCTTCACTCTGTGCAGGGTTTGCTTCATCCCAGGGCATTGGGAATGGTTCCTCCCAGACCCTGTGATACCTTTCTGACTGGGCAAGTGGGGCGGTTTGGACCTGTCTGGGGGCTTAATGCCCACCAACGCCACTCTATCACTCCTCTTCTTAGATGGACAGGGGAGAAGGGAAAGATAACAAAAGGCAGTGTATGATAGAAGAAATTTAACACTAACAATAGGCACAAGCAATAGACCACACAGGGTGAAGCAGAGGGAAAAGTGAATCTCTACAGACCAGCAGCACAGGGGTGTTGGTCTCAGGCAGCAGGGCTCTGTGCAGAGTGGTTCTTCTGGAGGACAAACTCCAAGGACCAATCTCCTTCCCACTTTGCAATTATAGCTGAGCTGACCACCCTTGGCATGGAGCACACCTTTGGCCACTTCGGGTCAGCTGGCCTAGCTGTGTACCCTCCCAAGATCTTGCCTCCCCCCCCAGCCCAGGATACCCTTGGGGCAGGGAAATGTTGGAAAAACACAGCCTGAGTGCTCAGCTGAGCAGCAGCCAAAACTCTGCTGTGTTACCAACATCCAGCCTCAGTCCTGCAAAACACAGCACTAGCAGGATGCTCAGAAGAGAATTAACTCCAGGTCAGCCCAAACCCAGTACAATCTCCACCCCTTATTCCTACTCCAAAACCCCAGTGGCTGACCTCAGGTTTCACCTGATGTCTTCTGTCAGAGACTCCAAGTGCTCCATGTTCCCTGGCTGCAGTGTAAAGGATATTTTGCACCAATGGTGCCATTCAGATAGGCCCAAGTGCCACTGCACAGCTCCCTCCTGTTTGATCTGCTCATAGCCTTGTTGCTCACTGCCCCACTCACGATGATTCTGCTTTCAGGTCACTCGATAGAGAGTGCTCAAAAGCTGACTGCAGCCTGGGACATGCATTCTGCAGGGCCCCACAAGGCCTAGGACAGACTGTGTCTCCTTCTTGTTGGATGGTAGAGACATGGTTGCTATCCTGTTGACCATGTCCATAGGTACATGACAGCATCCAGCCTGCCATTTTCTTCCTTCAGAAGTATCTGAATATTTTTTTCTCCCTTCTCCAACACTTCTTCTGCCTTGTGGCCCCACACAATGATGTCATGGATGTTCAGGGGCATCAGCCTTCCCAGTGCAGTCTGGATTAGTCCATGACAAATGGTGGAGCTCTGCTTCCACCCCTGGGGCAGTCGATTCCAGGTGTATTGCACAGCCCTCCAGGTGACAGCAAACTGTGGCCTGCACTCTGCTGCCAATGGAATTGAGAAGGCAGCATTGGCAATGTTGATTGTAGAGAACCCCTTGGCTGCCTTTGACTCCAGCTCATCCTGGAGCTCCAGCACATCTGGCACAGCAGCACTCAGTGGTGCTGTCACTTCATTCAGGCCTCAATAGTCCACTATTAATCTCCACTCTCTGTCAGGTTTCTGCACTGCCCAGCTGGGACAGTTGAAAGGCAAATGTGACTTGCTGGTCACTCCCAGGATCTCCAGCTGGTGAATCAGTTCATGAATAGGAGCCAGAGAGTCTTGGTTTGTGTGATATTGCTCCCAGTGCACAGTCCTGGTAGCACCTGGCAGCTGTTCTTCTTCCACCTGCAGTAGTCCCACAAGGAAGGGATTCTCTGCAAGGCTGGCAGGGCAGACAGCTCTCTGATCTTCTTTGTATTCACCATGGCCACACCAAAAGCCCATCAAGAGCCCTTTGGGTCCTTGAAGTAGCCTCTCTTGAGGTGATCTGTACCAAGAATGCAAGGGGCCTCTGGGCCAGGCACAATGGGATGTTTTTCTCACTTATTCCCTCTTAGGCTCATGTCAGCCCCTAGTACAGACAGCTGCTGGCAGCCTCCTGTCACTCCAGAAATCCAGATGGATCCAGTGCCTTTGTGCCCTGATGGCATCAATGTGCACTGTGCCCCTGTGTCTGCCAACACCTTCTGTTCCTGTGGCTTTGATGAGCCAGGCCATCGAACCCACCCAGTGCAGCACACTTTGCCATCCCTTTCCTCCTTCTGGCCAAGGGCAGGGACCCTCTATTCCTGGTCTGCATCAGAGTATTCACTGTCTGATCCTGGTCTAACCAAAGGACTCCAAACTCATCTGGATTATGCAGGAAAAGAGGGTGAGCCAATACTGAGCTGGGCCCTGGGGTTGCTTAGTCTGGAGAAGAGGAGACTCAGGGGTGACCTTATTGCTCTCTACAACTACCTTAAGGGAGGTTGTAGACAGGCACAGGTTGGTCTCTTCTCCCAGGCAAACACACCAGAACAAGAGGACACAGTCTCAGGCTGCACCAGGGGAGGTTTAGGCTGGAGATTAGGTGAAAGTTTTACACAGAGAGTGATTGCCCATTGGAATGGGCTGCCTGAGGAGGTGGTGGAGTCATCAATCACTGGAGGTGTTCAGAAGGAGACTTGATAGGGTGCTTGGTTGCATGGTTTAGTTGATCAGGTGGCATTGGATGATAGGTTGGACACGATGATCTTGAAGGTCTCTTCCAACCTGGTCTAGTCTAGTCTGGTCTAGTCTAGTCTAGTCTAGTCTATTCCTGAGATGCTGGGATGAGGGGGTGGACACAATGGACCTGGATAGGAGGGAGGTGAATCTTTTAGGCTCTCTGACTCACAATGCCAGCGTGGACAAAGAGTTAGCCAAACTCAATGGAACACACACTCTCTGGTCCCGGATCCTCAATGCCATCAAGAGCCTGTACCACTCAATAGATGACCTGCCCTGGCCAGTTAGAGCTGAACGGCTCAGCAAAGCCAGCACAGCCACAGAAGGAGGGGGGAAGGGGAAGGGGAAGGAAGGGGATGGTGGCGGTGGGAGAACTCCGCTGAATTCCCAGCAGCTGCCTTTTTTTTTTACAGCTTCCCGCAGAAGTGTAGTTTTCCTGGAAGGCAGGAATATTTCAGTGGGTGGTGATATCAGAGATTTGAGCTGAAATGTTGTTGCTTTTGAGCCTGAAATTTGAGATGCTTAGAGTGGACGCCATTGCTTCTTCTCCGGTCCATACCGCTGGGTGTTGGTGTGTAAGGCTGTTAGCACATCACTTAGAGCAGCATTTCTTAAAGCACACAAAAGTATCTGGCAATCAGTATTTCTCATTTTTTTCTCTAAGTTAGGCATTGCCTTGATTTTTCTGATCTTTCTTTCTTAGCCATTGTCCCCAAGCTAAGTTCTGATCATTTAACTTAGGATGTCCCTTCTGTCCAGAATCAAAACACGTTGGAGAACTCTTGAGAGTTGCAGCAGGGGAGCCTAGCGACGGGCTGCTGTTTTTGTTGGAGAGACACTGTCGACTGCAGCTCCAGGGGGGCAGTCAGGCTTAGTGGCCACGGTGGGGGGGGGGGGGGAAGGGGCGTGTAGATGTCAAAGAAGAGTTCTGTTCTGGTGAAATGCTCTTAATCACTGCTGAATTTGCCTTAGGATCTTCTGCTAGTTGGTCTAAAGAATATTTAACTAATCTCCACATTGTAAAGGAAGATGTAGCTATTTTGCTTACTTTTGTTGCCCCGAACATAGCCATCTCTCCCTGCTCCCCAGTCCTTTCATCATATGTTGTTGCTCTTTTTGTCAAGATATGCATAATGACTCCCAGTATTGATTTCTCCTCTTTTATTATTTGATTACCTGTCATGTGTTTGTCAAAAGGAGGCACCAACCCCTGGGGAGGCTCCAACCACCCAATTTCCCTGACTGCTCAACTCTGTCACTGCAGAGCTGCTTCTCTTCTAGGGCACCAACCCTTTTTTCTTCTTTTTTCTTCAGTGCTCCTTGCACCTTTATCTCTGGCGTGCCTCACCTTATCGTAGACATAGAGCATGTCTATAATCTCCAATATAATTAACTACTCATTATCAGATGTACTTCACCTTATCTTAGACATATAGCACATCTATAATCTCCAATATAATTAACTACTCAGTATCAGGTGTACCTCGCCTTACCTTAGACGTATAGCACATCTATAATCTCCAATATAATTAACTACTCGTTATCAGGTGTACCTCGCCTTATCTTAGACGTATAGCACATCCATAACGTCTGGCGAATCAGGGAACGTCGCTGGCATAAAGGCAGACAGATTAATCTCACAGAGACTAATCCAATAGCCACCATTAGTGGCACTGACAAACAGGAGCATCTCCACAGTCCTTAAAAGCAAAATGTCTTCTTGATGGCGCAAGTGAGAGTCATAATGAATAGTTGGTTGAGGCAAACGTTCGGGGGTCACCATTTGTAATAGTTTAGATGCTTTAATTACCTCAAGCAATGCTTCCAGGACAGGATGTAAGCAGGCAAAGACATTTATTACGTTACACAGCAAGGTTCTCTGGTCTATCAGCAGGCACAGGTGTCACATCTCAATTGGTCATTCTCTACTGGCATGCCTGTTGTTAAGGCATTGTGGTGGTTTGAGCCTTAACTGGGGCTTAAAAGCTCAGATGGGGCCAAGACTGAGAATCCCCTTCCCCAACAGAGAGAGCAAATCCACCAAGAAATAATTTGGGTTCAGCTTGGAAATAGAGAGGCAAAGGATTTTTCTTTAAACAGTATATATATATATATATTTGTGTAACAATGGCAGGCAGGGTTCAGAAGGGTAAGGAACAAGGATGGATGGGAGAAGGAGAGGAAAAGGAAAAAAAAAATATGAGATATAGAACCAGTCCTTTGCAGAGTGTGGAAGCAGCAGGAAAGAGAGCAAAGTCTGCACCAACCATTTTTTCCTCTGTGCTTCTTTTTCCTCAGGCACCAACCATTTTCCTCTCTGCTCTTGCTATCTTTCGAACACCAACACATTTTTCTGTGCACTTCTTTGTTCTTGGGCACCAACCATTTTTCCCTCTGCACTTCTTTTCTCTCAGGCACTAACCCTTTTATTCCCTGTGCTTCTATTCTCTTGGGCACCAACCGTTTTGTTCTCTGCGCTTCTTTTTTCTCACACACCGAACATTTTTTCCTCTACTATCTTTTTTCTCAGGCAGCAACCCTTTTTTCTCTGTGCCTCCTTTTTCTCCAGCACCAACCCCTTTATTCCCTGCACTTCTTTTTTCTCAGGCACCCATTGTTTTTATTCTTTCTGTTTCTTTTTACTCAGCCACCAACCCTTTTTCCCTCTGCACTTCTTTTTTCTGGGCACCTCCCCTTTTATTCCCTGCACTTCTTTTTTCTCAGGCACCAACACTTTTTTCTCTATGCTTCTTTTTCTTGGGCACCAACCCTTCTTTCCTCTGGCCTTCTTTTTCCTCAGGCACCAACCCTTTGTTTCTCTGATCTTGGTATTTTTTTGGGAACCACCCTGGTTTTACTCTGTGCTTCTTTTCTTCTGGGTACCAACCTTTATTTTCTGTGCTGCTTTGTTCTCAGGCACCAACCCTTTGTTCCTCTGATCTTCTTTTTGCTCCAGCACCAACCTTTTTTCCCTCTGCACTTCTTTTCCCTTGGGCACCAGCCTTTTCTCCTCTGTGCTTCTTTTTTCTTGGCCACCAATCATTTTTATCTCTACACTTATTTTTTCTAGGGCACCAACCCTTTTTTCCCCTTCACCTCTTTTTCCTCCAGCACCAACACTTATTTCCTCAGCACTTCTTTTCTCTCGGGCACCAACCCTTTTCTTCTCTGCACTTCGTTTTTCTTGGGCACAGACCCTTTTCTACTCTGCTCCTCTTTTCTCTTGGGCACCAACACTTTGTTTCTCTGAGCTTCTTTTTCCTTTGTGCACCAACCATTTTTCTTCTCTGGGCTTCTTTTTTCTCAGGCACCAACCCTTTTATTCCCTGCACTTCTTTCTTCTCAGGCAGCAACACTTTTTTCTCTGTGCTGCTTTTTTCTTGGGCACCAAACCTTTTGTCCTCTGCCCTTCTTTTCCCTTGGGCACCAACCATTTCTTCCTCTGTACTTCTGTTTCCTCAGGCACCAACCCTTTTTTCCCCTGCACTTCTTCTCACTCGGGCACCAACCCTTTGTTTCTCTTCGCTTTTTATCTCTTGGGCACAAACACATTTTTCCTCCCCACTTCTTTTTCCTTGGGTACCAACACTTTTATTCCCTGCGCTTCTTATTTCTTGGGCACCAACAATATTGTTCTCTGCCCCTGGTTTTTTTCAGGTACCATCACATTTTTCCCTGCGCTTCTTTTTTCTTGGCCACCAACGCTTTTTGTCTGAGCTTCTTATTTGTCAGGCACAAACTATTTTATTCTCTGCTCTTTTTTTCTCGGGCACTAATCATTTTTTTCCTCTGTACTTCTTTTTTCTCATGCAGCAATGCTTTTTTTCTCTGCACTTCTTTTTTCTTGGACACCAAGTCTTTTTTTTCCCTGCACTTCTCTTTTCTTGGCCACTGACCCTATAATTCTCTGCACTTCTTTTTTTTTGTGGATACCAACCCTTTTTTCCTCTATGCTTCTTTGTTATCAGTCACTAACCCTTTCTCCCTGTGCTGCTTTTTCTCAGGCACCAACCCTTTTTATCTCTGAGAGTCTTACTTTTGTGCACTGACCCTTTTTGTGCTCTTATTTCTTGGGCACAAGCAATTTTATTCTCTGCTCTTGTTTTCTTTCAGCACCAACACATTTTTCTCTGTACTTCTTTTTTCTTGTGCACCATCCCTTTTTTTTCTCTGCACTTCTTACTTCTTTGGCACCAACTATTTTATTCTCTGTCCTTTTCCCTCGGGCACTCACACTTTTATTCCCTGCACTTCTCTTTTCTCGGTCACCAACACTTTTATTCTCTGTGCTTCTTTCTTCTCAGGCACTGAACATTTATTTTCCTCATTTCTTTTTTCTCAGGCATCAACCTTTTGTTCTCCTTGCTTTCTATCTCTTTTGCACCAAGATGTTTTTCTTCTGCTCTTCTTTTTTCTCAGGCACCAACCCTATTTTCCCCTGCGCTTCTTTTCTCTTGGGCACCAACAAATTATTCCCTGTGCTTACTTTTTCTCAGGCACTAACCCTGCTATTCTGTGTGCTTCTTTCTTCTCTGGCACAGACCCTTTTCTTCTCTGTTCCCCTTTTCTCGCGGGCACCAGCCTTTTTTTTCTCTGGGCTTCTTTATCTTTGGGCACCAAATAGTTTTTTCTAGTGCTTCCTGTGCTTATTTATCTCAGGAACCAACTCTTTTTTCCTCTGCCCTTCTTTTTGCTTGGTCACCAACTCTTTTTTTTTCTCTGAGATCCCTTTCTTTTTTGTGTACCAGCCCTTTATTTCTCTTTGCTTCTTTTCCCTCTGGCACCAACTCTTTTATTCCCTGTGATTCTGGTTTCTCAGGCACCAACCCTTTTGTCCTGTCCGAATAGAATAGAATAGAATAGAATAGAATAGAATAGAATAGAATAGAATAGAATAGAATAGAAATAATAGACCAGGTTGGAAGAGACCATCAAGATCATCATGTCCAACCCATCATCCAACACCATCAAATCAACTAAACCATGGCACCAAGCACCCCATCAAGTCCCCTCCTAAACACCCCCAATGATGGCAACTCCACCACCTCCCCAGGCAGCACATTCCAATGGGCAATTACTCTCTCTATGAAGAACTTCTTCCTAACATCCAGTCTAAAGCTCGCTGGTGCATCTTGAGACTGTGTCCTCTTGTTCTGGTGCTGGTCGCCTGGGAGAAGAGACCAGTCCCCACCTATCTACCACCTCCCTTCAGGTAGTTGTAGACAGCAATGAGGTCTCCCCTGAGCCTCCTCTTCTCCAGGCTAAGCAGCCCCAGCTCCCTCAGCTTCTCCTCATACGGCTTGTACTCCAAACTCCTCCCCAGCTTTGCTGCCCTTCTTTGGACACATTCCAGTAAGTCAACATCCTTCCTAAACTGAGGGGCCCAGAACTGGACACAGGACTCAAGGTGTGGCCTAACCAGTGCAGTGTACAGGGGCAGAATGACCTCCCTGCTCCTGCTGGCCACACTGTTCCTGATACAGGCCAGGATGCCATTGGCCTTCTTGGCCACCTAGGTGCACGGCTGGCTCATGTTCAGCCTACTATCAACCAGTATCACCAAGGTAGCTTTCTGTCTGGCTGATCTCCAGCCACTCTGACCACAGCCTGTAGCACTGCATGGGGTTGTTGTGGCCAAAGAGCAGCACCTGGCACTTAAAGGGCCTCAGCCTCCAACCAGATGGAGGGGAGAGACAAATTGGTTTGTTGGACTGTACAGAACCAATGGCCTGGCAAGTTGAACCCATGAGAGGATAAAGCTTTAGTAGATACAGGTGCCCAGAGTGCTCTGACACCATCAAACTATGAGGGGTGGAACCCATCCATGTTTCTGGTGTGACAGGAGGATTCCCCACACCTGGATGTATTGGAAGCTGAGTACTGGGATGCAAGCCACAGGTTGCTTTCACTTGGAGGCATGGAAGGAGTCACTGAACTCGATTGCCCCAGAGCTGGAAACACAGCCCCAGCATTTGCAGCATTTGGACTGGGCATGGACTGATCCAGACTGTGCTGGAACAGAGTGGAGCTGCAGAGCACCTGCAGTGAGCAGCCCTCTGGGTACTACAAAGCGACCTCCTGTGGAGTGAGCATGGACAGTGCCTGAGGTGTGCTGCTGATTGCTGCTGGGCATGGTGCAGGTGGCACAGAATGAGGGCTTGGCAATATTAAAGGTTAAGTTGAAACTTTGCTGCCATTACTCCACACCATCCTGCCTCATGCCACCTTCACAGGGACAGTGCTGGCTGGAGCAAAGAACTACAGGGCTTGAAGTTCAGATTGCAACATGAGAGGCTTCCTGTTCTGGTTGCTGCTGTTGGGTTCTGGCTCTCAGGTGCTGGCTTTTTGCTGAGGGAGAGTGCTGTAGGGGTTTAACTCCTGGCTGCTACAGCTCACTGCTGTGCTTCTTTCTGCAAACAGCCTCAGGTCAGTGTGCATTATGGGATCTCCTTTGGATTCAGCTCTGTTGATGTTGTCTCAAGTCCTTATCCCAGCCCAGAGGGTTTTTTGATTCCTCTGTGTATTATTTTTCCCTCACTTCTGTTTTGGGAGGGGAAGAGGCAGTTTAACCTCTTCTCAGCTCTTCAACTTGTTCCAGCCCCAGAGTGGAAAGCTAACAGAAGCTTTCTGAGTTCTTCCAAAGATCTCCATGAGCTTCCCCCTACACCCTCCAAAGATCCCAAAAGTCAGTCCCAGGACCATCCAAATCCCAAACACCTAAGATCACCTGAAAGTCCCTGAAGAATGTCTCTGAGATGCCCCTCAAGACTCCTCTGAGAACCTCATTGTCCTCTCCCTGAACTGGGCACACAGCTCCACCCCATCCCTCGGGAGCAAATGCCCCCAAAATTTGGGCATTGAGGCAGGGAAACCTGAAATAAAAGCAAACAGACAGGATTTGGGTAACTTTTGGGTTTTATTGAGACAATTGCTCAATGGACAGAGGATTTCTTACCCCAGGGAGACACAAAGCATTGGGGAAGAACCAGACAGACCCTGGCAAAGCCCTGTCCAGCTCCACTGGGAGCTCCAGCTGTGCCGACTCAGCACTGTAATTGTTCTCATTAGCAATAATTGGTGTTCAGGAGGGCAGGAGGTGTTTGTTGCTGCTGGTGTCCCCAGTCCCTGAGAACTGCAAAGGAAAAAGGGATGATTTTGGTGCTGGAAAGGCCCTCTCAGAGGGCTCATTATTACCCAACAGATTCTAGGTGGACTTATGCCTCCCCTCCAGTACACGATGCTCTCTGGTGTGGGTGCAGCGGTGCTTGTCAAGGTTGCCCTTCTGGGTGAAGCTCTTACCGCAATCAGCACAGGTGAAAGGCTTCTCACCGGTGTGGGTGCGGCGGTGACGCAAGAGAGTGTCCCTGCGGCTGAAGCGCTTGCCACAGTCAGCACAGCTGAAAGCTTTCTCACTGGTGTGGGTGCGGTGGTGGCGAATGAGAGCTCTCCTATGGCTGAAGGCCTGGCCACACGCAAGACAGCTGAAAGACTTCTCGCCAGTGTGCACACGACGGTGCTCTGTCAGGGATCCCTTCTTGGTGAAGCTCATGCCGCAGTCGGTACAGCTGTAAGGCTTCTCACCGCTGTGGATGAGTTGGTGCTGGATGAATTTACTACTCGTGGTGAAGCTCTTGCTGCACTCAGCACAGGGGAACAGCTGCTCTCCAGTGTGGATGCGGCGATGGATGGTGAGAGTAGAGCTGTGTTTGAAGCTCTTGCCGCAGTCCCTGCAGCTGAAGGCCTTCTCACTGCTGTGGGTGAGGTGGTGTTGCCGAAGAGTAAAGATCTGCCTGAAGCGCTTGCCACAGCTGTCACAAGAGAAGGGCCTCTCTCCAGTGTGGGTGCGGCGGTGATTGATGAGCTCAGAGTTCCAGCGGAACCTCTTGCCACAGTCACCACAAACAAAGGGACGAGTGCTAGGTTGTGGGCAGTGGTGCTTCACTGGCTCTGAGCTATCTGGGAAGCTCTGCCCACACTCAAGGCACTCATTCAGCTGTTTCGGTGACACTGAGGGACCTGCTCTGGCTTCATCCTCCTCCAAACATTCCTCCCCCTCATCCTGGTCACCTTCATCACCATCATTATCCTCCTCTTCACAGTTGTCATTCTCAGCATCATCCTCCATCTCCTCCTCTTTTTCCTCCTCATCCTCCTCTACCTTGGGACTGCACATTGGCTTCTCCAACTTGATCTTTGGGTGCTGCTTCTTGCCTGGGTCCTTCTGTGAGGCCATACTGTGGGAGGGAGAGGTCACAGATCTGCAATAGGGAAGATGGAAGCACCTGAGCCCAGGACCACAAACCCTCAGATCCTGCCTGGGTCATGACACTCCCTGACTCCCAACACCCAGCTGGAGAAGACAATGCAGAGGGGACCTCAAACCTTCAGTTTCTGCCACAGTGTGGGCACAGACCTCCAATACCTGTGCTGAGACCCCAGGTTCCTGTGATCAGTGCCCTGAGGTACCCTGAGGCTTACAAGTGGTCTTGTCCCACTCTCCTCGAGCCTGGTGGCATTGGCAGGTTGGTTCCTGGCCCAGCCCTGTCCTTTGAACTCCCCCGGCTCAGACAATGGAGGCAGCAGCACTGAACAAGGAACACCAAACCACCTCCAACCTTCTCCCAGCACCCTCCAGATCCCAACCCCCAAACATCATCCCCTGATCGCAACTCACCCCCAGCAGCCTGGAGCATTCCTCAACTCTCACAACACCTGATGTGCCTCAAGCTCCTGGAGAGGTGAAATATGCTGGACAGGAGGAGGTGGAGGAGGTTGGGAGCTGCCCTGGGGACTGGGGTCCTGCTGTTGCCCCACTCTGGGTTTCTTACCTGCTGGGCTGCTCCAAGGGACAGATCTGCAAACTCTGCTCTTCCCCAGCACACAGGGGCAGGGATGATGGAGAGAGGACTCAGCCCATGCCAGAGAGAAGCAAAGGGCTCAGAGGAGAGCACTGACCTGAAAGGCATGGTTCAGCACTGCCCAGGACCACGCAGCACAGCTCAGCCTTGCTGGGGGCAGCTCCCAAGCCCAGCAGCACAGCCACAGCACACACCCAGGGCTACTCAAAACGGGAGGGCTCAACAAGTGCAGACTCAGCTCCTTGCCCAGCACACAGTCCCCAGCACACAGCTGCAGGCCAGCACCACAACACAGCTGCCTCCACACAGCCTCTCCCAGGCCTTGCCTAAAGCTTCCTCCCACTGCCTGCCAAGGCCTCTGCTGCCTGCAGCTGCATTTGCCAGCAGATCTTGCTCTGGATCCAGCTCTCCTCCCTGGCTCTGCCCCCACCACACCCACTCTGTGCTCAGCTTGGCCCTGCACACCTCTCTGCTGCCCACTCCCCAACAGAAGATCACAGCAGCCCTCAGGACACACACAAAGGGAGCTTCATGCTTTCTGGAGGTGCATCAAAGGGGGAAGGGACTTGGGCAGCTTCTTGCTAAACCTCTTCAGCCCTCACTGGGATGATGGAGGAGTCTCTGGCTCCTGCCCAAACCTCACACCTCCAGCACCCTTCACACACCTGCAGCCCAAAGAGACTCACTGGAAAGGGTTTTGCTTCCTTCTCTCCCTGATCATTTCTCTCAGCTTGCTCTTTGCAGATCTCCTGGAGCTGCCACTCCACAGCCCCAAGAGAAAATGAGGTTGGATGGGAGGGCACAGTGCCCATGGGCTGCTGTTCATCTCCCAGCTGACACATGCAGAGCTGCAGCACAATTCACTCCTTTCACCTCCTCAAATGCTGCCAGATTCTGCCATTCCCTGCACACACATTTGCCACCTGGGCCCTGGATCCTATCCCCTTCTTGGGGGGACAAGGCCTAATTCCTGCCTGAGCACACCCAGGCCCCTCTCTCAGTCCCAGCCTATCCATGCCCCTGCTGCCTTGGCTATCCCATGGCCCTGTGTCCCAAACCTCCACTGCCACTGCAGCTGGAAGGGTGGAGTGGGAAATGCTGTGGCTGAGGAAGCATCTAAGGAACTGGGCTGGAAGTAGCAGCACAAGAATGGAAGGGGCCTGAGACTAAAGGCTGGGATCAGCTGGAGGGCTGAAAGAACAGCACCAAGCCAAGGGGGGGTTACAGATGAGGCCTGGGGAGGGACCCTGCAGACACCTCATGCAGCAATTGATGAAAGCAAGGGGGACAGAGAGGGAATGAGACCTCAGGTGACTCCTGTCATGGGCTATGGCTGGGCTGTGTGGCTAGGAGCCCTGAGTGCCTGCTTGGGCTGTGCTGCATGTCAGGAGCGGTCAGGGGACTGTCCTCAGCCAGCCAGGGTTTGGGGCTTTGAGCTTCTGGGGTCAGCTGCTGCCAGCACCATTGGAGGCAGGAGCCAGGCAGAGCCACACAGCTGCTGAAATAAGCCCTCCCACCCCCTGCAGCCTTCACCCTCCATCTCCCCATCCATTGCTCCATCTCCACTCACTTGCTGCCCCCTCAGAGTCCCAAGGGTCCCACAACATCACCAGGGCTGATCTTTACAGCCAGTAGGTTCCAACAGAAGTCCCTGGATGAGAACATGGAGGAGAATACCTGTGGTGGGTGGAAGGCACTGGGATGTCTTACACCAGACAGTAGAGACCTCCAGAAGGGACAGCAGAGTCCAGAGGGACACCACAAAGTGTCATCTAGCTTAGTTCATTCCCACAAGGCCTGCACCCACTCTCTACAAAGGAACAGCACAGGATCTCCAGTCTCCTTTGCCCTTCCTCTCTGCTCCCAGGAACAGCTTCTGGGATCTCTCTCTGCAGAGGAGCTTTGAGGCCTTGGCAATGCTGCCAACTGCGGCCTGCAGTGCCTGGCTCACCTGGGAGCTGCCTACCAGAATCTGTAACTGCAGCTCTTGGGTATGGGGGAGGAGGGGCAGAGAGGCATGGGGGAGGGGGAAGGCATTTGGGGCCTGGGCTTCTGGCCTGCTTTGGTGGAGCTCTGGAGGAAGCTTTGGCCTAGGGAGGTTGCTTGGCTCCCGTGGCCCAGGCGCACTATGGATTGTTGTGGATTTGATGCTTTGCACTGTAGGATGCAGCTCTGAACAGCACAGCCATGGAAACTGCCCAATTCTATCCAACCCTCTGGCCACAGCTTGGCATCAACTCCTTTCACCAGGCTCAAAGAGAGCCTCTCTGCCTCCTGAAACCTAAGGCAATACCCTGCAGAACAAGTTGGAGGAGCTCAAGGGGACAAGCTGCAGAGGGGGCCCAGGGCAACCTCCTGAGCTTCAACAAGAGCAAGGGCAGGGTCCTGCCCCTGGCCTGGCACAATCCTCACAATCAGGACAGGCTGGGGGAGGAGGGGATAGGAAGCAGCCCTGCAGAAAAGGACTGGGGGCTGCTGCTGGACAAGAAGCTGGACAGGAACAGACAGGGGGAGCCTGCAGCCCACAAGGCCAAGGGCAGCCTGGGCTGCACCAAAAGCAGCAGGGGCAGAGATGGACAGAGGCCATCCTGGCACTTGGCTCTGCTCTGCTGAGACTTCACCTGCAGCACTGCAGCCAGCTCTGGAGCCCTCAACACAGGAAGGACAGGGACCTGATGGAGAGGGCCCAGAGGAGGGACACAAAAATGATCAGGGGCTTGGAGCAGCTCTGCTACCAGGACAGGCTGAGGGAGCTGGGGTTGATCAGCCTGGAGAGGAGAAGAGAAGACTCTGGGGAGACCTAAGAGTGACCTTCTGGTACCTGAAGGGGACTACCGGAAGGCTGCAGAGGGACTGTTTGCAAAGCCTGCAGGGACAGCACCAGAGGCAATGGCTTCAAACTAGAGCAGAGCAGATTGAGATTGGAGGTGAGGAACAAGTTCTGCACCAGGAGGCTGCTGGAACACTGCAACAGGTTGCCCAGGGAGGGGCTTGAGGTCCCAGCCCTGGAGAGGTTCAAGGTGAGGCTGGACACGGCTCTGGGCAACCTGAGCTAGTGCAGGATGTCCCTGCTGACTGCAGAGGGGCTTGGACTGCAGCACCTTTGCAGCTCCCTGACAACCCAAACCACTCCAGGATTCTAGGAGTCTAAGGGCAGCCTCCAGGGAGAGGAGGAAAAAGATGAGGCAGAGGAGGATAAGGAAGAGGACAAGGAGGAGAAGAACCAAAATCCCTTCCAAGCTCCTCCAAACCTCTGCCAAATTCCTGGAAAGCTCTTCCAGCTCTGCAGAGTTCATTCTGAAGAGAGCTGAGGGAGTTGCTAGGCTCAGGGATGTCTTGCACACTCTGCACAAATGCTCCAGAAGCTTTCCAAGTGCCCTCAAAACCAGCAGCACAGCTCTGCTGCCACACAATGCCAGGCTGCAGGGGACCCCAAGGCTCAGCTGCTCCAACCTTGCCAGCTGACACTGGACTGGAAAGGAGCTGGCCCAGCCCCCTGCCAAGCTGAGCCTTCCAACTCTGCCCTGCAGGGGAATCCACCACTGCCCTGGGGAGATGATTCCAATGGCTGACTGGCAGGGAAAAGCTTTTGCCTCTGCAGGGCACTGTTCCACTTCAGCTCAACTCTTGCAGCAGCTCTTTGAGATCTGCCTTTGGAGCATCACAAACACTGAAGCACTGCAGTGCAAAGCAGCTCAGCTTCAACTTCCAACTGGCTGAACTCTCACATTTTAAATTCAAGGCAGGGGCCAAGCTCACACCCAGCTGAGTAGCTCACACCCAGCTCCAATGCTCAGAACATCTTCCCAAGCTCAGAACCACATCCTAATCTCAGAGCCAGCCCCCAAGCTCAGGCTGAGATCAACAGTGCAGAACCAGATCCCAAGCTCAGATGCAGCCCCCAGGCTCAGAACAACATTTTAAGGTTTCATAGTTTCATAGTTTCATTCAGGGTTGGAAGGGACCACGAGGATCATCTAGTTCCAACCCCCCTGCCATGGGCAGGGACACCCCACACTAGATCAGGCTGGACAGAGCCTCGTCCAGCCTGCTCTTAAACACCCCCAGGGACGGGGCCTCGACCACCTCCCTGGACAATGCATTCCAGGGTTTCACCACGCTCATGGTGAAGAACCTCCTCCTCACCTCCAGCCTGAATCTCCCCACCTCCAGCTTCATTCCATTCCCCCTAGTCCTATCACTACCTGAGATCCTGAGAAGTCCTTCCCCAGCCTTCCTGTAGCCCCCTTCAGATACTGGAAGGCGACAATTAGGTCACCTCGGAGCCTTCTCTTCTCCAGACTGAACAGCCCCAACTCCTTCAGTCTGTCCTCATAGGAGAGGTGCTCCAGCACTCTGATCATCCTTGTGGCCCTTCTCTGGACACGTTCCAGCACCTCCACATCCCTCTTGTAATAAGGGCTCCAGAACTGGACACAGTACTCCAGGTGGGGTCTCACCAGGGCTGAGTAGAGGGGGAGGATCACCTCCCTCGACCTGCTAGCCACACTTCTCCTGATGCAGCCCAGGATCTGATTGGCTTTGCGGGCTGCAAGTGCACACTGAGAGCTCATGTTGAGCTTTTTGTCCACCAGCACCCCCAAGTCTCTCTCCTCAGGGCTACCCTCCAGCCAGTCACTGCCCAGCCTGTATTTGTGCCTGGGATTGCCTCGACCCAGATGCAGGACCCTGCACTTGCTCTTATTGAACTTCATGAGGTTGGCCTGTGCCCACCTCTCCAGCCTGTCAAGGTCCCTCTGGATGGCCTCCCTTCCCTCCAGCCTGTCTGCTGCACCACACAGCTTGGTGTCATCAGCAAACTTGCTGAGGGTGCACTCAATGCCACTGTCCATGGCACCCACAAAGATGTTGAATAAGACAGGTCCCAGGACTGATCCCTGAGGGACTCCGCTTGTCACTGGCCTCCACTGGGACATGGAGCCATTGACAGCCACTCTTTGGGTGCGGCCATCAAGCCAGGTCAGAAGCAGCCATCAAGATCCAATCCAGCCTCCAAGCTCAGACTCAGATCAAAATGCAGACCCAGATCCCAAGCTCAGACACAGCTACCAACCTCAAGAAAATCGCTCAGAAGCAGCACCCAAGCTCAGACCCACCTCCAAAGTTCACAGCCAGCCCCCAAGCTCACAAGCAGATCAGAAGTGCAGAACCAGATCCCAAGCTCAGATGCAGCTACCAAGCTAAAGAACAAGCAAATAATGTCAGAGCCAGACCACAAGCTCTAGAACCAGCTCCCAAGGTCAAACCCAGAAGTGCAGAACCAGCTCCCAAGCTCAGATTCAGATCAAATATGCAGAGCCAGCCCCTAAGCTCAGAGAGAGATCAGAAGTGCAGAACCAGCTCCCAAGGTCAAACCCAGAAGTGCAGAACCAGCTCCCAAGCTCAGATTCAGATCAAATATGCAGAGCCAGCCCCTAAGCTCAGAGAGAGATCAAAAGTGCAGAACCAGATCCCAAGCTCAAGAACCAGTAGATAAGCTCAGAACCATTTTCCAAGTTCAGACCCAGCTCCCATGTTCAGAAGCAGCTCCAAAGCTCAGACCAAGCCCTCAAGCTCAGACCCAGATGCCACATTCAGAAGTAGCTCCCAAGCTCAGGCCCAGCCCCAAGCTCACAGCCAGATCAGAAGTGCAGAACCAGACCCAAAGCTCAGATGCAGACAGCAAGCTCAAGAATCAGCCACTAAGCTCGGAGCCAGCCCCCAGGCCTGCAGCCAGATCCCAATGCAGACCCAGATCCCAAGCTCAGATGCAGCTCCCAAGCTAAGAACCACCAAATAAGCTCACACCCAGCCCCCAGGCTCAGAGCCAGTTTCACAACTTTGCTTATTTCAAGTTCCCTTCATTGCACTTCTGCTAAGTGTCCAAATTGAAACACTCAGAGAATGCTTTGCCCTGGAGGGGACCCCAAAGATCAGACAGCTCAAACCCCCTGCCATGCCCACAGACACCTTCCACCACACCACGCTGCTCAAGCCCTCATCCAACCCCACCCTCAGCACCTCCAGGGAGGGGGCAGCCAGCACCTCCCTGCCCAACCTGCTCCAGGCTCTCACCACCCCCACTCCAAACTATTTCCTCCCAAGCTCCACTCCAAATCTGCCCTCCTCAACCTTCAGTCCACTCCCCCTCAGCCCATCACTCCCAGCCCCTCACAAAAGTCCCTCCCCAGCTCTCCTGCAGCCCCCAGCAGCTACAAGGCTGCTCCAACCTCTCCCCACAGCCTCAACAGACACAACTCTCACAGCCAACCCCCACAGGGGAGCTGCCACAGCCCTCCCACTACCCCCATGGCCTCCTATGTACCCCCTCCAACAGCTCAACCTCCTGCCCCTCTTGGGGGCACCACAGCTGCACACAGCACTCCAGCTGGCAGCACACAATGCTGCCACCACAAAAACCATTGCAGCAAAAGCCTCAAGCTGTGCTCAGCTGCCAAAACCAAAGGGACCTCAACTTGGCCACAAGAGAAAGGACCAAACTGAGCCAAGACACTGATCCAACACCCAAGGCTGAACAAAACAACCATCAGCAGAAGCTCCTCCTGCCCTGAGCCTTTCTGTGCTCAGGAGGCCTGCAGAGAAACTGAGAATCACTCTGCAACCCCCCAGGGAATCTTTGTGCCTCAAGAGATTGCAGAGCACAGAGGCCTTGGATGCCACCACCCCCAGCACAGCCAAACCGCCCCACAGCTGACACCAGCCCCAGGCGCTCCCAAGCTCAGGCTCAGCACAGCACCCACGCCTCAAACCCCCACGGCACCCAGCACACAGCCTGCCCACAGCTCCCCCCGGCGCCTGACCCTCAGCCCAGCTGCTGCCCTTCAGCACAGCAGCCGCCTGGCAGCTGCCAGCTACCACACTGCCCACAGACACACACAGCAGGTGCAGCTCCAGCACCATCCACACACACATGCAGCATAAAGAGCCTCAGCTGGAAGGGTTTTTTGTTGCCTTCTCTCCCTGCCCCTTTCTCTCTGCAGTTTTCCTGGAGCTGCCACCCCACATCCCCAAAGTGAAGATGAGGTTGGATGGGAGGGCACAGTGCCCAGGGGCTGCTGCTCATCTCCCAGCTGCCACATGCAGAGCTGCAGCACAATTCACTCCTTTGGTCCCCTGCAGTGCTCCCAGGTTCTGGCACTTCCTGCACACACAGCTTCCAGCTGGGCACTGGATCCCTTCCCCTTTGGTGGGGGACAAGGCCTAACACCTGCCTGACCATCCCCAGGCCATTCCCTCATTCCCAGCCCATCCCTGTCCCTGGAGTCTTTGCTGTCCTGTGGCCCTGGGAGGGGAAAATAAATGTGGTAACTGAGGAAGCCTCGAAGGGACCTGGGCTGGCAGCAGGAGCACAAGAATGGAAGGGCCCCGAGGCTAAAGGCTGGGATCAGCTGGAGGGCTCAAGCCAAGGGAGAGGCTTACAGAGGAGGGGTGGGGAAGGACCCTGCAGCCCCCTCACGCAGCAACTGATGAAGGGGGGCACAGAGAGGGAGTGAGAGCTCAGGTGACTCCTGCCCTGGGGTGTGGGGTGAGGTATAAGGAGTGGTCTGAAAAGCATCATCTGCCTCATCACTGACATCAGGAACCAGGACACAGCCAGGGAATAGCCTGAGCACAGCCAAAGCATAACCTGGGCACTGCCAAAGCATAACCTGGGCACTGCCTGGGCACAGCCTGGGTACAGTCAGGGCATAGCCTGGGCTCCCCCCTGAGCCTGGCTCACAGCCCAGGCACTGCCCTTTAGCACAGCAGCTGCCAGCAAAAAGGCTCCAACCCCCCAGAGCCCCCCCCAGAGAAGCCTCTGCTGCAGCCCAGCCCCCACGCTGCCCACGACCCCTGCTGGCCACAGCAGCCCCCACAAGGCAGCAGCGAGCAGGGAGGGTAAGGGAGAGCGGGAGGAATGGGTGCCTGCAGCTGCCCCGAGCAGGGGGATTCAGCAGCACAAGGAACCCCACCGAGCCCCCCACCCCAACCCCACCCGCGGCCCCGCAACCGCACAGACCCCTCCCAGAACAGCACAGACGATGCCCAGCGACCCTGCACACCTCTGCCCTAGCCCACGACCACCCCCACACACACCACAGACCCCTACAGCTGCACAGAGGTCCACACAATCACAACGTCCCCCTCCCCCTGATGAACAGAAAAGTCTCATTAACAGAATAACAGAGTTGATAAGAATTTTCTGCTTGTTAGCTGAAATGCTGGAATGCAGGGAGGGGGAGAGGGGTTGGCAGACAGCCTTTGGATAGATAAGGAATAGCAGGATTTTTCAGTGATTTACTTCTGTTAGTCTTGGACAAGATGATCTTTTTTTTTGTTTTTTGTTTTTTTTTTTTTTTGGTTTTTTTTTTTGTTTTTGTTTTTGTTTTTATATTGGCAGTAGGTGCTGTGGCCAGGGACAGCCATGGTTGTAACTCGCAGCAAAATCTCCCTTAAAAAATCAGTGTCGACCCAGACGGAGGTAGAACACAAGCAGGTAGCTGTCCAGGTATCTGGCTGTAGAGAATGCTGGAGCCTGGCCCTTGAGACGCAGGGTAGTGGGGGCAACTCTTGTATAAGGTGTGAGCAGGTTGACTATCTACTTAATATGGTGGCCAGACTGAGGGATAAGTTTGCTAGCCTTAGAAATGTAAGGAAATGTAGGAAAGAGATGAACCAGAGGAGGAAAGAGATGAACCAGAGGAGGAAAGAGATGGACCAAAGGAGGAAGGAGATGGACCAAAGGAGGAAAGAGGTGAATCAGAATCAGAAGAGGAAAGAGTTGAATGGGAGTAAGCAGGCTCTGCAGGCTCCCCCAGCAGAGGCTGGTTATTCAAATAGCAGAGGGGAATGGACGCAGGTTACTCTCAAAAGACGCAAAGTTAAACCTCCTTGCCTCCCCTCACCTTCCCTGCTGCTCTTGGAAAACAGATATGGAGCACTGGAAATTGAGGGTGAGGTGGTCCTGATGCCGGAGGGGACACCATCTGGGGTTCTCCCTAAGGCAAAGCAGCCTAAGGTTAAACAGCCTTCCGCTGGCATCAGGACCTGTTCCCTCAATAAAAAGAGGAGGGTAGTTGTTATTGGTGATTCCCTTCTGAGGGGAATGGAGGGCCCTATATGTCGGCCTGACCCATCTCATAGGGAACTCTGTTGTCTGCCAGGAGCCCAAGTTAATGATGTTACCAGTAGGCTGCCTAAACTGGTACAGCCCTCTGACTACTACCCCTTACTAGTTATGCAGTTAGGGAATGATGATGTTGCAACCAGAACTCCCAGGGCTATCAAAGATGACTTCAGGGCCCTGGGAGACCTGGTTGAGGGGTCAGGGGCACAAACAATTTTTTCATCAATACCCTTAGCTGCAGGAGGGAATACAGTAAGGAACAGGTCAGCAGCTATAGTTAACAAGTGGCTTAGAGGCTGGTGCAGTCAAAAGAATTTTGGGTTTTTTGATATTGGGAAACTTTCCACTGCACCAGGCCAGCTGGCAACAGATGGAGTACATCTGTCCCAGAGAAGGGGAAAGATCACTGTATATGAGAACGGACTGTCCCCCAAAGATAAAAAGATCCTGCGTAGGGAATTGGCAGGTCTCATCCACAGGGCTTTAAACTAGTTTCAAAGGGGAAAGGGGCTGAAACTAGTCCTCTCAGGCAAGAGTCTGGGGGCGACAAGCTAGAGTCGGAGGTGAAACCAGCAGCCCAGCTGAAGTGCATGTACACTAATGCACGAAGCATGGGTAACAAACAGGAGGAGCTGGAAGCCTTGATGCAGCAGGAAAATTATGATATAGTTGCCATCACAGAGACGTGGTGGGACGACTCACACGACTGGAGCGCTGCAATTGACGGTTACAAGCTCTTCAGGAGAGACAGGCGAGGAAGAAGGGGTGGAGGGGTGGCCCTTTACATCAGGAAGGCACTAGATGCCATTGAGATGGAGACTAGGGACGATTGGGTTGAATGCTTGTGGATAAGAATTAGAGGGAAGACCAGCAGGGCAGACACCCTGGTTGGAGTCTGTTATAGACCACCCAACCAGGAGGAAGATGTTGACGAAGCATTCTGTAGGCAGCTTAGGGCTGTCTCAAGATCTCCGGACCTTGTTCTCGTGGGCGACTTCAACCTGCCTGACATCTGCTGGGAACTCAACACGGCAGAGAGGAGACAGTCTAGAAGGTTTTTAGAATGCATGGAGGACAGCTTCTTATCCCAGGTGCTGCGAGAGCCTACCAGGGGCAAGGCTATGCTTGACCTCCTCTTCACCAACAGGGAAGGACTGGTGGGTGATGTGGTGGTTGGAGGGTGTTTGGGGTCCAGTGACCACGAGATAATTGAATTCTCGGTTTTTGGTCAAGCCAAGAGGGGCAGCAAGAAGACCTCCACTCTGGACTGCCAGAGGGCAGACTTTGGGTTACTCAAGGAACTAATTCAGAGGGTTCCTTGGGATAAAGCCCTTAAAAACAAAGGGGTCCAGGAGAGCTGGACCTACTTCAATGAAGAATTGTTGAAGGCTCAGGGACAGGCTGTGCCAATGTGCCGGAAGATGAGCCGCCGGGGCAGACGGCCAGCCTGGATGGTTCATGAACTTTTAATGGAACTGAGGGAAAAAAAGAGGGTGTATCACCTTTGGAAGCAAGGGGAGGCAACCCACAGAATGTTTAAGGATGTTGCTAGGTCTTGTAGGAAGAGAATTAGGGAGGCAAAAGCACACTTGGAGCTTAAACTGGCCTCTGCTGTGAAGGACAACAAAAAGTCCTTCTATAAATACATTAATAGTAAGAGGAAGGGGAAGGAAAACCTCCACTCCTTGGTGGATACGGAGGGGAACATTGTAACCAAGGATAAGGAAAAGGCAGAGATACTTAACACCTTCTTTGCCTCAATTTTTACTAGAAGGGCAGAACGTCTTCCTGACAGCTGGCCTGCAGAGCTAGCAGAAGGAGCCAGGGAGCTGCACAGTTTCCCTATGTTCCATGAGGCGGTGGTTGGAACTCTCCTTAGCAGCTTGGATCCCCACAAGTCCATGGGACCAGATGGGATTCATCCTAGGGTGCTGAGAGAGCTGGCAGATGAGCTGGCCAAGCCACTCTCCATAATTTTCCAGCAGTCCTGGCTCACTGGCGAGGTCCCAGAGGACTGGAAGCTGGACAACGTGGTGCCCATCCATAAGAAGGGCCGGTTGGATGAGCCAGGGAATTACAGGCCTGTCAGCCTGACCTCAGTGCCAGGCAAGATCATGGAACAGGTCATCCTGAGTGCAGTAACACAACACTTACAGGATGGCCAAGGGATCAGGCCTAGCCAGCATGGATTTAGGAAGGGCAGGTCCTGCCTGACCAACCTGATCTCCTTCTATGATCAGGTGACCCGCCTGGTGGATGTGGGGAGGCCTGTTGATGTAGTCTACCTGGACCTCAGCAAGGCCTTTGACACCGTCCCCCATAGCAAACTGCTGGCCAAACTGTCAGCCCATGGCTTGGACGGGAGCACACTGCGATGGGTTAGGAACTGGCTGGATGGCCGAGCCCAGAGAGTGGTGGTGAATGGTGCCACATCCAGCTGGCAGCCAGTCACTAGTGGTGTGCCCCAAGGATCAGTGCTGGGCCCTGTGCTCTTTAACATCTTTATTGATGATCTGGATGAGGGCATTGAGTCTATCATCAGTAAATTTGCTGACGACACCAAGCTGGGGGCAAGAGTTGATCTGCTGGAGGGTAGAGAGGCTCTCAGAGAGACCTGGACAGGCTGGACAGATGGGCAGAATCCAACGGCATGAGATTTAACACATCCAAGTGCCGGGTTCTGCACATTGGCCACAACAACCCCATGCAGTGCTACAGGCTGGGGTCAGAGTGGCTAGAGAGCAGCCAGGCAGAGAGGGACCTGGGGGTGCTGGTTGATGGTAGGCTTAACATGAGCCTGCAGTGTGCCCAGGCAACCAAGAGGGCCAATGGCATCCTGGCCTGCATCAAGAACACTGTGGCCAGCAGGAGCAGGGAGGTCATTCTGCCCCTGTACACTGCACTGGTTAGGCCACACCTCGAGTACTGTGTCCAGTTCTGGGCCCCTCAGTTTAGGAAGGATGTTGACTTGCTGGAACGAGTCCAGAGAAGAGCAACAAAGTTGGTGAGGGGTTTGGAACACAAGCCCTATGAGGAGAGGCTGAGGGAGCTGGGGCTGCTTAGCCTGGAGAAGAGGAGACTTAGGGGTGACCTTATTACTCTCTACAACTACCTGAAGGGAGGTTGTAGACAGGCTGATGATGGTCTCTTCTCCCAGGCACCCAGTACCAGAACAAGAGGACACAGTCTCAAGCTGCGCCAGGGGAGGTTCAGGTTGGATGTTAGGAAGAAGTTCTATACAGAAAGAGTGATTGCGCTATGGAATGGGTTGCCCAGGGAGGTGGTGGAGTCGCCGTCATTGAAGGTGTTCAGAAGGAGACTTGACGGGGTGCTTGGTGCCATGGGTTAGCTGTTTGGGTGGGTTGGATTGGTTGATGGGTTGGACACGATGATCTTGAAGGTCTCTTCCAACCTGGTTTGGTTTATTCTAATAAAGGTTTATTCATAGCAAGGCAACTGCTACAACTTATATAAACTCGGAGTGCCCTGTTGGCATGGCTTCATTGGTTCCCTATGATGACAACACATTGCACTATTACAGATTATTGGTCCAACTACTAATGACACAACGAGGTTGTTGATGCAGGTGCATGTCCTGTTGTCCCAAGATAACTGTCCATGTTTATAGCTACCAGTGTCTTGTTTTAGTTACATGCTGCAGGCACAGCATTGTTTTGCTCCACTGCTAGCTGGCTCTGCATTTATGCTGAGCATGGCCTACCACCATGTCAGGCTCTAGGCCTGCACTGCCAGATTGCTCACACTGCTCGTTGCTGGCATTGCCACACCTATTTATTGGGCAATCTGCTAGTGATATCAGAAAGAAGCTGCAAAAGTTGTCACCCCCGCAGGGAAGGGATGTAGAGGCACTTTTGGATGTAGCATGGAGAGCATTTTCTAACGGGGAAGAAGAAAGCAGGAGAAAAGAGAAGAGAATGTTGGTAGCAGCATTGCAGGAAAGTAAGGAGACTAAAGGGACTAATAGAGTGCGGTTGGAAAAGGAAGGATCAGTGTGCAATTTGCAGAAAGAAGGGACACTGGAAAAGAGAATGTCCAGAGAGGAACAAGAAAAACAGAATACAGGCACAACTAGAAGAGGATGATTAGGGAGGAGCGGAGGAGATTATAAATACAGATCCTAGCAGATCCTCTGGTTATAACGAAGCTAGGGGAACAAGAAAATAAACTGGAATTCCTAGTTGACACAGGAGCAACCTTTTCAGTCTTCAATCAAGCACTGCTGCCTCTGGATGAGAGCTGTGTTTCTGTGGTAGGGGCTACAGGTCAAACTGAGAAGGCACATATTTTTTAAACCACTTAAATATAAATATGGTAAAACTTGGGGCTTACATAAGTTTTTATAGATGCCAAATGCCCCAAAGTCATTGCTGGGGAGGGATTTGTTGGAAGCATTGGGAGCTGAAATTAAATTTAATAAGGGGAAGGTAGAATTCAGAGTAAGGGAGGAACAGTTGGTTGAGGTTTTAAGTCTGGCATTAATGAGCCCTCAACAAGAGAAAAACAGAAGAAGAGAAAGCATAAAAGATCAAGTGTATCCTGGGGTTTGGGACACTGAACAGCCTGGAAGGGCCAAAAATGCCCTACCTGTGACAATAGATCTTAAGCCTGGAGCTCAACCTGTTAGATTAAAACAATATCCTTTAAGGAAAGGAGATAGGGAAGGAGTTTTGCCTAGTGTAGAAAAATTCTTAAAGTATGGGCTGCTAACAGAGTGTGAATCAGCTTACAATACTCCAATTTTACCTGTAAGGAAAGCAGCTGGAGGGTATCGGTTAGTGCAGGACCTAAGGGCTATAAATAAAATAACAAAGGATATCCATCCTGTGGTGGCAAACCCATATACCCTCTTGACTCAATTGAGAACAGAATTAGAATGGTTTACCGTCTTGGATCTAAAGGATGCCTTTTTCTGTTTACCCCTGGCCCCTGAGAGCCAGCCACTGTTTGCCTTTGAATGGGAGAACCCAGAAACTAACCGAAAGTGTCAATTAACTTGGACAGTCTTGCCCCAAGGATTTAAGAACAGCCCTACTGTCTTTGGAAATCAGCTCGCAAAAGAATTAGAGAAGTGGAACAGGCCAGAAGGCAACGGGGCTCTGCTACAGTATGTAGATGACATCCTGCTGGCCACCCAGACCAGAGCGGAATGTGAAAGCTGGACTGTGAGTATGCTGAAGTTCCTGGGACTTCATGGGTACCGAGTTTCCCCGCAGAAGGCCCAAAGAGTACAGCAGCACGTAACCTACTTGGGGTATGAATTAACAGCAGGACAACGAGTGCTGGGCCCTGAAAGAAAGGAGGCCATCTGTTCTATTCCACTTCCAAACACAGTAAAGGCACTCCAAACCTCTTTGGGAACGACAGGGCGGTGCCGGTTGTGGATGTATAATGATGGCCTGCTTGTGAAACCCCTCTGTGAATTACTGAAAGAGACTGATAAGGACTTGCAATGGAATGGAGAAGCTGAACAAGCTTTCCATACCTTAAAGAAGGAATTGATGAGGGCACCAGCACTAGGCCTACCTGATGTCACTCAACCTTTTTGATTGTATTCCCATGAAAGCCAAGGGATAGCACTCGGAGTCCTAGCACAAACCTTAGGACCCTACCGAAGGGCGGTGGCATACCTCTCTAAACAACTGGATGAGGTAAGCAAGGGATGGCCAGGATGCCTGAGGGCTGTGGCAGCAGTTGCAATTAACATTCAAGAGTCTCGAAAGTTCACAATGGGGCAGAAGATCACAGTCCTGGTATCACACACCAGCTCTGCTGTTCTAGAAGCCAAGGGAGGACACTGGCTGTCTCCACAACGATTTCTTAAATCCCAAGCCATCCTAGTGGAGCAGGATGATGTAGAAATGAAAGTTGCTAACTTTGTCAATCCAGCCTCTTTCCTCCAGGGTGGTGATGGAGAACCAGTTACTCAAGATCGTTTGGAAACAATTGAGGCCACTTATTCCAGCAGACCTGACCTGAAGGAAGAACCCCTAGAAAAGGCAGACCATAACTGGTACACCGATGGAAGCAGTTTTGTGATCCAGGGAGAAAGAAAAGCTGGGTACGCTGTAACTACAGGAGAAGAGGCAATCGAGGCAGAAGCCCTACCCAGTAACACCTCCGCTCCAAAGGCAGAGATAATAGCACTCACCAGAGCCCTTGAGCTTTCCTGAGGGAAAAGTGCAAACATATGGACTGACTCCAAGTATGCCTTTGGGGTGGTACATGCCCATGGAGCCATTTGGAAAGAAAGAGGACTGTTGACATCTCAAGGAAAAGGTATTAAACATGCAGAAGAAATACTGAGGCTGCTAGAAGCAGTGCAGAAGCCAAGCAAAGGAGCCATAACGCACTGCAAAGCACACCAAAAAGGGAATACCGGTCAAGAAAGAGGCAACAGACTGGCAGATGAAACAGCTAAAAGGGTGGCCAGGGAGGGGAGGAAGGTGTCAGAGTTTGTTTTGATCCCAGATGGTAAACTGTCCATTGAGCAAAAAGAGCCAGAACCTGTGTATAGCACAGAGGATCAGACATTAATTAAAGACCTTTTGGGGAATAGGACAGGAAAGGGCTGGGCCAGGACACTGGATAGGAAATTAATCATTCCCACTAACCTTCTCTGGGCTTTTGTTCAGATGGAACAGGCAAAGACTCACTGGGGAACAGAAGCCCTGTATCGAAAAGTGGTTCAGGAGTGTATAGCACGGAAGTTATGCACCACGGTTGAACAGGTAACCTGGCAATGTGAGGTGTGTCTTAAGGCTAACCCCAAAGTAAGAAGAGGAGTTAGACTGGGACAAATTAGCAAAGGAAATTATCCAGGACAAGAATGGCAAATTGATTTTACTGAGCCCCCAAGAAAGGGGGGATCCAGGTACCTGTTGGTACTCACTGACACCTTCTCTGGTTGGCCAGAAGCATTTCCCTGTCGCACAAACAAAGCACGGGAGGTTACTAAGGCAGTGTCACAAGAGAGAATACCTCGTTTTGGGGTACCTGCTGCTATTTCCTCAGACAGGGGACCTCATTTTGTGGCCAAGGTGGTACAACAGGTGAGCAAAATTTTAGGGATTGATTGGCAACTCCACACCCCCTACAATCCACATTCGAGTGGGCAAGTGGAGAAAATGAACCATTTAATCAAAAACCAGAGAGTAAACATTGGAGAGGAAGCAAACCTTCCTTGGCCACAAGCATCACCAATTGCCCTGTTGCGAATTCGAACTAAGCAAAGAATAAAGGAAGGGTTGAGCCCATTTGAAATCCTGTTTGGAAGACCTTATGCAGTAGGAACTATGGACCCTTCTGAACCAGGGCAGTTTAGAGAGGAAAGGTTGAACAAGTATGTTCAGCAGATTGATAAGAACCTGAGCATTGTTAACAAACAGGTGATTGGAACCAATGTGAGAAGGTTAGACAGACCAGTCCGTGATGTGGAACCTGGAGATTATGTCTATGTCAGATCTCTTTCAGAGAGCCCTCTGGAGCCCAAGGGGACAGGACCATATCAGGTGTTACTGACATCCTTCACAGCCATCAAAATCAAGGAACAAGCTGCTTGGATTCACCACACCAGAGTCAAGATGACCTCAGCAAAAGAATGGAAACTCGAATCCCAGGGACCCCTGAAGCTCAAGCTGTATCGATAATTGTGATTTGTTTGTTGGTTGTTACTATTGAGGGATGGGAAGGCAATATGTACTTAAATGTTAGGCAAGAATTGGCTTTGCAAAGTAATCTCCCTAACTGTTGGATATGCACTGAACTTCCTCGAGGCCAAATGAGGACCCCTTTATTTGGGGTAGCCTCAATGAATTGGACTTGGGGGCCATCAGACTGGGTGACTACATCTGATAGTAACTTCCACAATTGTCAGCATGGGAAAGAGAGCTCAGAAAGCCTGGGTCCAAAGTTTGACGTAAGAAAATAGAGTATAGGAATACACTGTTGGCTGTAAGAAAGGGGGGAATGGATGAACAGAAAAGTCTCATTAACAGAATAACAGAGGTCTCTTCTCCTCCCTCCTCCAGGTCAAAACCCCCGGTGGGTGCTAAAGGGAAAAGGAACCAAGCCCCAAACCCCAGCCCCACCCCCCCGCGGCCTCCTTCATCCACGGCGCCGTCCCTAAGGAAACCGCCGCGGCCCCGCTTCCGGGTCGGGCGGGCTGCAGCGATGGGAGCCAATGGGCGAAGCGTTGCTAGGCAGATTAGGGAGCTGGACGGGGGGAAGAGGGGAATGATAGCCAATGGGAGACGCGTTGCTAGGTAGATTATGGCCCCTGCAGGCTAGGGAGCGGGGAGCGGGCGGCCAATCCGCAGACGCGTTGGTAGGCCGATTAATGGCAGTGCCGGAGAGGGAACGGGAAGGGCTTGGGGAAGGGGAAAGCCAATGGGCGACGCGTTGCTAGGCAGATTATGGCCCCTTCAGGCTAGGCAGCGGGGAGCGAGCGGCAAATCGGGAGGCGCGTTGGTAGGCTGATTAAAGCTCAGCCTGCTACAGCGCTGGGAGCCAATCAGCGACGCGTTGCTAGGTAGATTATGGCCCCTGCAAGCTCGGGAGCGGGGAGCGGGCGGCCAATCCAGAGACGCCTTGGTGACTGATTAAGGGCAGTCCCAGCGAGGGAGCGGGGAGGGTTTGGGGAAGCGGGCAGCCAATGGGTGAAGCGTTGCTAGGCAGATTAGGGAGCCAGACGGAGGGGAGCGGGGAATGATAGCCAATCAGCGACGCGTTGTTAGGTAGATTATGGACCCAGCAGGTTGAGGAGCGGGGAGCGGGAGGCCAATCGAGGCGACGCATTGGCAGGCTGATTACAGCCCAGCTGGCTATAGCGCTGGGAGTCAATCAGCGACGCATTGCTAGGCAGATTATGGACCCTGCAGTTTAGGGAGCGGGCAGCGGGCGGCCAAGCAGCGACGCGTTGGTAGGAGTGTTAAGGGCAGTGCCGACGAGGGAGCGGGGAAGGCTTGGGGAAGGGGAAAGCCAATGGGCGAAGAGTTGCTAGGCAGATTAGGGAGCCGGCCGGAGGGGAGCTGGGAGGGACAGCCAATGGGAGACGCGTTGCTAGGTAGATTATGGACCCTGCAGGGTAGGTAGCGGGGAGCGGCGGCCAATCAGCAAGGCGTTGGTAGCCGGATTACAGCCCAGCTGGCTATAGCGCTGAGAGCCAATGAGCGACGCGTTGCTAGGCAGATTATGGCCCCTGCAGGCTAGGGACCGGGGAGTGGGCAGCCAATCAATTCCCTTGATGAATTCCCTTGACCAATTTCCCAGATCAATTTCCTTAAGTAACTTCATTGATTGATTTCCTTGATTAACTTCATTGACTAACTAAATTGATTAATTTCCTTGATTGATTAATTTCATTAATTTCCTTGATTAATTTCCTTGATTCATTAATTTCCTTTATTAATTGAGTTGATCAATTTAATTGTTAATTCCCTTGATTACTTTAATTGATTAATTGATTAATTTTGTTGATTAATGTCCTTGATTAATTTCATTGATTAATTTCCTTGATTAATTTAATTAATTCCCTTGATGAATTCCCTTGATTAATTCCCTTGATCAATTTCCTTAATTAACTTCATTGATTCATTTCCTTGATTAACTTAATTAACTTCCTTGATTAACTTCATTGATTCATTCCCTTTATTCATTTCCTTGATTAATTTCCCTGATTCATTGATTGATTCATTGACTAATTCCCTTGATTAATTTCCTCGATTAATTTCCTCGATCAATTTCCTCGATCAACTTAATCAAGTTCATTCATTCATTTCATTGATTCATTTCCTGGATTCATTTAATGGATTAATCTTGTTGATCAATTTAATTGATTCATTTCATTGATTAATGTCATGGACTAAGTTCATTGATTAATTGATTCATTTCCTTCATTCATTTCCTTGATTAATTGATTAATGTCATTGACTAATTTCATTGGTTAATTGATTCATTCCCTTGATTGATTTCCTTGATTAATCGATTGTCATTGAGAAATTTCATTGATTAATTGATTCATTTCCTTGATTCATTTCCTTGATTCATTGATTAATGTAATGGACTAATTTCATTGATCAATTGATTCATTTCCTTGAATAATTGATTATTGTCATGGACTAATTTCCTTGATTCATTGATTAATTCCTTTGATTCATTTCCTTGATTAATTGATTAATGTCATGGACTGATTTCATTGATCAATTGATTAATTTCCTTGATTCATTGATTAATGTAATGGACTCATTTCATTGATTAATTGATTCATTCCCTTGATTAATTTCCTTGATTCATTGATTAATTTCCTTCATTTCCTTGATGAATTGATTAATTTAATTACTTTCCTTGATTAATTTCCTTGATTCATTGATTGATTCATTGTTTAACTCCCTTGATTAATTCCCTTCATTAATTTCCTCCATGAATTTCCTCGATTAATTGATTAAGTTCATTCATTCATTTCATTGATTCCTTTCCTTGATTAATCATGTTGATTCATTTGATTGATCAATTTCCTTGATTAGTTTGCTTGATTAATGTCCTTGATTAATTTCATTGATCAATTGATTGATTCTCTTGATCAATTTCCTAGATCAAATTCCTTCATCAACTTAATTGATTCATTTCCTAGCTCAATTTCATTGATTAATTCCCGGGATTAATTTCCTTGATTAATGTCCTTGATTAATTGATTAATTCCCTTGATCAATTCCTTTGATCAGTTTCCCTGATCAATTTGATTGATTAATTCCTTGATTAATTGATTGATTTCCCCAATTAATGGCATTGATTAATTTTGTTGATTAATTTCCTTGATTAATTGATTATTTCATTGATTAATTGATTAATTTCATTGAGTACTTCCTTTGATCAATTTCATCGATTCCTTTCCTTGATTAATTTCATTGATCCATGTCCAGGATGAATTTCATTGATTAATTTAATAGATTAACCCCATAGACTCATTCCCTTGATCAATTTCCTTGATTCATTTCATTGATGAATATCCTTGAATAATTTCCTTAATTGATTAATTGCATTGATTAACTTCATTGATTGATTTCATTGATTACTTTCCTTGATACATCTCATTGATTAATTTCCTTGATTAATTTCCTGGATCAATTTCATTGATTCATTTCCTTGATCAATTTCCTTGATCAATTTCATTGATTCATTTCCTTGATCAGTTTCATTGATCAATTGATTAATTCCCTTGATTAATTCTCTTGATCAATTCCCTTGTTGGCTTTTGGTGCCCTGTAAACCTCAGGGGCTGAGAGGAAGCTGATGAAACCTCTCCAGGAGTCAAAGCCAGGCTCAAACTCTGAAGTTTCTTCTACTCTTCATGGGTCCCAGGGAAGCTTACTGGGAAAGGGTCCCCAGGGTCTGCTTAGAGCAGGAGGAGACAATGGATGCAAGGGAAGCATCACAGGAGGCACTGAAGCATCTCCAGGCTCTGGTGAGAGCAGAGAACTGAGGCAGTGCTGACAGGTCAGGACAAGCAGCTCAAGGTGGCTCTGCTGCTGAGGAAACCTAGAGGGGTTTCATTGATCCAAAGGGCCAAGCCCTGACCCCCAGCCCCTGGCAAAGCAGATCTTATGATACTATGATAATTAGCTGCTGAAACCTTGGCAATAATTAGAGGTTCAGCAGTATTTAATGAGCCCCATGGAGTATTTGGGGCTGATGACATCATCCTTAGGTAATGCCAGGAGACTCTGCCAAGGTACTGCCAGGAGACTCTGCCAAGGTACTGCCAAGAAGCCTCTCAAGAAGTTCAAGGCAGAAGAAAACTCCAAAGTACCTTGAAGCACTGATTGGCCTCACTGAGGCTTGTTACTGCCAAAGGCTCCCCAGGGACTCGTTAGAGCAGCTCGTTAGAGGCCAGGATTGCAGGGAGACAAAGGCAAAGTACAGGGCAGAAAAAATTGCCTTTGGTCTAGGAAGCAGAAAGGCCAAGCCCTGACCACTGCCCTTGCAATAGAAGAACCTCAAAGCCTGAAAGCAAAGTTTCTCCTCACAGGCCTTGGTGGCAGAGGCAACTGCTGGATCCAAGGGCACAAAGACCATGGTCCTGTTGGTCCTCTCAGCCTTGCCAGAGCCCTTGGCCATCCCCACTGCAGCCTGTCCTACACTGTCCCAGGTCTGCTGCTCTTTCCCTTCAGGCTGCTGACACCAATTTTGCTTCCCCACTCAGCTCTCCCCCTGCCATTTCCATCCCTTCCCTGAGCTGTCTCAGCTCTCCCTGCCATTTCCTGATGCCTCTAGATGGCTTCATGCATAGCAGCTCTGCCCTTTGAGGGACATTTCTTTGTCCTCATCTCTACTCTGAACCTTCCAAGCTGCACTTTGTGGAGTTTTTAGTCTCTTCCCACTCCCCAGAAGAGCTCCATCCTCTCTGAAACCACCCTTCAGCCATGTGCACACTGCTGTGTCAGTGCCCTGAGCCTTGATTCAGCAGGCTGAAGCAGCCCAGGTCCCTCAGCATCTCCATAGAGATGTCAACCCCCATTCTGCCAGATCTCCTCTGCAGTCTCTGCAGTTCCTTGCTGTCGGCGACAGGGAACAGAGTCAATAATCACAGTATCACTTAGGTTGGAAAGGACCTCGAGGATCATCGAGTCCAACCTATCAACACAGACCCCATGACTAGACCATGGCACCAAGTGCCACGTCCAATCTCCCCTTGAACGCCTCCAGGGTCGATGACTCAACCACCTCCCTGGGCAACCCGTTCCAATGACGAATGACTTGCTCCATGAAGAACTTCCTCCTCACCTCGAGTCTAAACCTCCCCTGGCACAGCTTGAGACTGTGCCCTTGTTCTGGTGCTGGTTGCCTGGGAGAAGAGACCAACCCCTTCCTGGCTACAACCACCTTTCAGGTAGTTGTAGAGGGCAATGAGGTCACCCCTGCGCCTCCTCTTCTCCAGGCTAAACAATCCCAGCTCCCTCAGCCTCTCCTCATAGGCCTTGTGTTCAAGGCCTCTCCCCAGCCTTGTTGCCCTTCTCTGGACACGCTCAAGTGTTTCAATGTCCTTCTCAAACTGAGGGGCCCAGAACTGGACACAGGACTCAAGGTGCGGCCTAACCAAAGCAGAGTACAGGGGCACAATGACCTCCCTGCTCCTGCTGGCCACACTATGCAGGACAGGATGCCACTGGCCCTCCTGGCCACCTGGACACACTGTTGGCTCATATTCAGGTGGCTGTCGATCAGCACACCCAGGTCCCTCTCTGTTTGGGAGCTCTCAGCCACTCTGACCCCAGCCTGTAGCTCTGCATGGGATTGCCGTAGCCAAAGTGCAGCACTCGGCACTTGGACTTGTTGAATGCCATCCCATTGGACTCTGCCCATCTGTCCAGTCAGTCAAGGTCAATACAAATGCCTAATATGATCTAGCTTTGTTCTTTTTTAAGGGAACCTCTACAGCTTATATAGACTGGGAGAGCATTGTTGGCATAGCTTAATTGGTTCCCCACGAGTGACCACACATCGTACTGTTATAGATTATTGGTCAAACTACTAATAACACGCAAGGTTGTTGATGCAGGTGTGCGTCCTGTTATTCCCAGATATCTCTCTGTGTTTATAGCTACCAGTGCCCTGCTTTAGTTGCATGCTGCAGGCACAGCACTGTTTTGCTATACTGCTAGCTACTTCTGCACTTCTGCTGAGCATGGCCTACCACCATGTCAGGCTCTAGGCCTGCACTGCCAGATTGCTCACACTGCTCGTCGCTGGCATTGCCACAAATCCCCCTTTTTGTTTTTGAGAGCAGTCTGGTCATGGGAGTTGTTCCCATCCCATACAAGATACTCTTTGCATACACTGAAGCAACAGAGTTAAAACTAAACTACGTAGTGAAAGCAAAAGTTCTGTAGCACAGCATGTCTAACAGATTCATGTAACCTATACAAGGCACAAAGCTTAAGTTGAGCTAGTTAGAACATTCTAACAGAGCTGGCATAATACATGGTCAAAGATAACAAACCTTGTAAAGAAGAACTTAGATCTTAGTTCCAATCTTTCCATTTCACTCTTCTTATTAACAGAGAAGACTTGATTATGTCTGAACACATTGCACACAGAGATTAAGACACAAATCCAGTCCTCAGCACTGACTTTTACAATCTGCTTTAGGGGTATGTTGCATCTTTATTTTCTCTAGGGTGGTCAAAAATCATGAATTGTTTAATGGTAGCAAGATTTCTTTAATCTGTAAAGGTAGATCTGGCCAGGCTCTAGCTTCACAGACAGAAAACTTGCAGGCAAACAGCAAGAGCAAAAGAGCTTCATTGCTTTGCCCAATATAATGTGGTTTTCCTCATCCTATTAATGCTTTTGATGCTTCGTTTTTGCTGAGGAAAGGTACATATAGAATGACAATTTGAAAGCACAGTATGCCTTAACCATTCTTTTTTTGTGACATACCTAAGTTCCCCCTTTTTTTTTTTTTGTTAGATTTTAACTTAAAATGAGAATGCATGTTGTTTTATAATTAATTATGACTTTCCCTTTAACTGTTTAAAATTATGGCAAGCTGGTGAGGTGACATATAAATCCATATGAACATTTTCTCCAATCACAGAACAGTCAAACAACCATAATGTTCAGTCCTAATTCAGATGAGGTTTTGTTAGTCTGTTCTTCTGATTGATGCTTTTGATCCCAGACTATCATAACAGTTATTGTGATCGATGTTCGACTGCATGGGAAATGCTGTGTCCTCATGGTCTTGATTCTTCTGCTGTTGCTCATTGCGATGATTGCAGTTGACATGGGGTAGCTATTTCCTGCTGGTGTCACTAAAAACCTTAGCTATAAAATATACATCCTCTTTTTATTTTTTTATGGGCTTAATTTTCCTTGATGCATTTTGTAACTATTATTTTTTATCAATTTTATAATTTACATTAAAAAAAATAATTTTAATTATTTTTTAAATTTATTTAGTATTATTCTTTATTTTTAAAAAGATTTTGTAATTAATTGTTTATCCATTTTCCAATTTAATTTCTTTTTATTTTGAATTTTTTGATAAAAATATAATCAAAAAATTAAAAATAAAAGAAAAATGTAAACAAAAACAATTTAACAAAATAATAATAAAAAACCACCACCATCAAAAAACCCCAACAAACCCAAAATATGTTCAAAATTTTTAATTTTAATTAATTTTTGGTTCTTTGTATGTTTGTTTTATTTAATCTATTTTTTAATTTTATATTTTTGTCTCAATTTTTAAAATTTGTTTGAATTTTATTTTAAAATCATTTTTAATTTAATTTTTTATTATATTTTTAATCTAATTTTTAATTTAATTTTGTTTTTTATACCTGTTAAATTTATTTTTTTAATTTTTTTTTCATTATATATATTTTTGGGTTTAATTTTTAATTTTTTTAATTGTATGTATTATTTTCCTTAATTTTTTTCTAATTACATTTATTTTTATTTTTTTTTAATTTTTAAAATTTTTTTTAAATATAATTTTTTTAAAATATTTTTTTAATATAATCTTTTTTATAAAAATAATTTAACTTTTTGTTTAATAGTTTTTTACCTGATCTTTTAATTTTACTTTATTTGTTAATCTCTTTTTTGTTGTTTTAAATCTAGTTTTTTAATATATTTATTTCCTTTTAATTATGTATTTGAAATTGGTTTTAGTTTTAATTTGAATTTTTTGCCTCCTTATTTTTTTAACCTTTTTTTAATTTCAAATTTTTCCTTATTTTTTGTGTTAATAATTTTTTAAGATATTTTTTGTTTTAATCTAGTAGTCCCTATTTTTTTGTTAATAATCCTTATGGGTTTTGTTAATAGTTATTTTATGTTAGTAATCCTTATGTTTTTTGGGTTTGTTGGGTTTTTTTGGGTTTGTTGGGGGGTTTTGATGGTAGTGGTTTTTTATTATTATTTTGTTAAATTGTTTTTGTTTACATTTTTTCTTTTCTTTTTAATTTTTTTATTATTATTAATTTTTGTTGTGATTTTGTACTTTATTTTTATATCTAAATTTTTTGTTATTTTTTTTACTGTATTTTTTGTATCTAAGTTGTAATTTTTGTTTTTGTTTTGTTATATATATTATCTTTTAAAAAAATATTGTGGTTATTTTTATTTCACTTTTTTTTTGTTATACCCTTTATTTTACTTTATGGTTTTTTTTGGTTTTTTTTTTTTTGTCTAGTCAGAGTCTAAGAAGGAAATAGAAAGATGTTACATTAGCTAAGGCATACTTTTCAAAATGAATACCTATTTACTACAAGCCTTAACTCAACCATCCGCCTTGTGGTGATGCAGACTGCCTTAGAGACAGGTGGAGCCCCCTAGCATCTGCAGTCAAAATGTAAGCATGGAGAGGACTGCCACCCCCAGAAAGGGTGGCTGGAAACCTACCCAGCACTTCATGCCACTGCTTGCAACACCATCCCGGGCCTAGAGAGACATGTCCGGTAGAGACATGGCACCCTGTGCTGGGTTGAGGCAGCCCCCTTCCCCACCCCTGGAAACAATAAACACTCAGACAAACAGATTGCAAAAGTGATGGAAAGTTTAGATAGAAAGCAGTGAACTTTTACAGAAAAGCAAAAGCACAGTGACAAAGAAAAATTCCAAAACAGACCCAGAGAGACCCCATCCCCACCTGAGGGTACACCCAAGACCCCCAGGGCTCCTTCTTCCCCCTCCCACTGCTAGGCTAGTCTCAGCTAGCCAGATCTGAGACTGCCCATCCCCCCGTGGCCTTGGGCCTAGCCAGGCCCAAAGCCAGGAGACATCTCCCCCAGTTACCGGCTGATGGAGGAGGAAGGAAAGAGAGCGTGCTAGACTCCACACTGGATCTTATAGTGGTGCAAAGGATTGTGGTAGGAAATACTACATAATTTCCTGTGTCCAACTCTTTGGGCTGGACTTCTGGACACAGGAAGTAAACATTGCAGGGGGCACCCAGCTCAAACTGCAACACGCCACCCCTTATTTCATACCACAATCTTTGCACCCAAACACATCATTAAATCAGAAATCTTCCAATGACATGTTCGGCAAAGTCCATATCTTCATCTGGGCGTCCACCCAAACAGTCTCTCATTCAGGCTCTAGTGTCAGTCCATTCCAGTTCTTCTTCCCTCATCTAGTAGAACCTCTCAGCGATGCAGAGTTCACCCTTCTGTGGTGCAAGCTCTTCATGGATCCGTTGGACATCCTGGTCACCTGGAAGGAACCTCACAACTTCTCAACCAAACCTTTATTCCCATCTCTATTTACTCAGCGGCTGTTGCCGCTCCGAGCGCACGGCCGGACCTGCTGCTGCCCGAGCGCACAGCAGGGCTCTGCCCACCTCTGCCGCCGTGGTACAGAATCAAAATCGCCTCCACTCCTCGGGCATTCAAACGCCTCATCCAGCAAAAGCCATAAGCACGTCCTCAGGGCCCTTGAGAACAGCTTTCAGCTGGAGTCCCCGTTCGCCCATAGGGAGCCGAGCTCGCCCGCTCGCCGCGGCTGGCCCTACCCCGCAGCGAGAGCGGACCTGACTTTGATCTGCTCACCGCTGCCTCTCCCCCACTTCACTCCCTGCCGCTTTTACCGCTCCGCAGAGAATAAAGGTGGGGGAAGGCAGGTCCCGCATTCTCAAGCGGTGCCCCCATTCTGATGGTTAAGAACCACCCCTGCTTGAAATAGCAGGAGGGCCTCTGTGCCACTGGCCACGCACCAGGAGTCCCCCTGCAATCCACAAGAACTTAACACAATCGCCCCAACAACAACACATGAACCCCCAACTGCCAAAAAAACAAAACGATGCCCAGAACTAAATTTAAACTCCCTTATCTTTTGCAATCCGATCTGCAGAGTGAACACAATAAACAACTCCTACTCCTGCCTGGCTCGCCAAGAATGTAAAGGGGTTGGGGGCAGACCCCCTGCCCACTGTAACCATCCTCTGCTACCAAGAATGTGCTGGGTTGAGGTAGCCCCTTTCCCCACCCCTGGCAACAATAAACACTCAGACAAACGGATTGCAAAGTGATGGAAAGTTTAAATAGAAAGCAGTGAACTTTTACAGAAAGCCAAAAGCAGAGTGACAAAGAAAGATCCCAAAACAGACCCAGAGAGATCCCATCCCCACCTGAGGGTACACCCAAGACCCCCAGGGCTCCTTCTTCCCCCTCCCACTGCTAGGCTAGTCTCAGATGGCCAGATCTGAGACTGCCCATCCCCCTGTGGCCTTGGGCCTAGCCAGGCCCAAAGCCAGAAGACATCTCCCCCAGTTACCGGCTGACGGAGGAGGAAGAAAAGAAAGTGCTAGACTCCGCACTGGATCTTATAGTGGTGCAAAGGATTGTGGTATGAAATACTACATAACTTCCTGTGTCCACCCCTCTGGGCTGGACTTCTGGACACAGGAATTGAACATTGCAGGGGGGGCACCCAGCTCAAACTGTAACACAGTGTATCTTCCACCTGCTTCCCACTCACTGACATTCAGTTCAAAGCACCTGCAACTAGCAGCACGTTTCTAGTTCCAGCCTCTGACGTATTGTAATACCTCTGTGTATACTCAAGCAGCTGCCAACATCCCGTCGAGTCGCCACCTGGTGGACAAGCAGTGGAATTGTAGCCTGAGTTACAGTAATAGAAATTAATTCTGCAAATATTCTGATTGAGTCCAAATTGTAAATACTAAAGCACTTCTGGGATGTATTGCACAATTGTGCACTAGAATATGGATATAAAATAGTGATTCGTTGGCTATTGATATTTTTAATAATTAATAAAAAATAATATTTATATAATTCATATTTAATGCATTAATAACCTCTTCACCACACAGAGGCACATTTCCTTCAGAGAAAAGAAGGTGTAAAAGAGGAGATATCAATTCAATCTGCTGGAAAAGGCCTTCCAGGGGGTCACGTTTGGCCTGGCAGCGCCGGGGTTGGTGTATTGCTGTGTGCCCTGGGGCACGCTGGTCACGGGCATGGGGGTGAATATGCCAGGTGAGGGAGGAGCTGTGGGTGAAATCCTTGCTTCAGCCTGTGTGCAGGGATGGCAACGGTGTGGTTGCAGCGGTACAGGCTGAGAGTAGCCATCTGAGTGAAGCTCTTGCCTCAGGCAGCTCAGAGGTGCAGCTGCTTCTGACTGTGGATGCAGCAGTGCTGGATGAGGTTGGAGCTGAGGGTGCAGCTCTTGGCATAATCACCACAGACATAGGGCAGGTCATGGGGAGGGATCAGTGGGGCTTTTGGAGTTCCGAGATGGGTGGGAAGATTTTCTCACCCTCAGGTACTGATGTGGCTCCTTGGGTGGCACAGAGGGGCTGATATAGGTTTGCCATCCTCCTCCTCTTCATCTTCCTCCTCCTTCTCTTTATTCTTCTCCTACTCCTCCTCTTCTTCCACATCATCCCCTTTATCCTTGTCATAATTATTGTCATCCTCCTCCTCCTCCTAATCCTCACATACTTCATCCTTGCTGTCCTCAGCCATGTCTTCATCAGCCACTTCTCCTCTTCCTCAAGGCTGAGCTTTGACTCCTCCAAATTATTCTTCAGGTGATTCTTCTCTTCCATGATCTTGTCCAGGTCCTTCTGGGAGGCCATGCTGCTGAGAGGAATGGTCACCTCTGTGCTCTTGGGCAAATTCTCGGGGACCAAGTGACTGAGAAGTAAGGACACTGTGTGTGACTTCTTGCAATGGAGGGATCAGAGCCCTAACTCCTGTGCTGAGTCCCCTGGCTGTAGTGCTGATGGGGCTGACACCTCCAAGATGTAGCCATCCCATCTATCTCCCTCTGGCCATGCAACTGATACCTGACTACCTGGAGCTCAGGGAGGTGAACTACTAAATTCCCATCACAGCCAATGACCCTCAGTGCTCCACAAGTGGTGAAGTGTGGTTTTGGAGAAGGGTCTGGAGAGAGTTGAGAGGTGCTCAGGGGTCAGCTGGAGCCTGGGATTTTGCTGCTGTCCCAAAGTTGGGTTCTTTACCTTCAGGCCTGTTCCAAGGAGCAGATCTGCAAACGTTGCTCCTCCCCAGCACAAAGGAGCAGGGCTGATGGAGAGAAGAGAAGGATATGACCCCAGGCAGAGAGAAGCAAAGGCTTCAGAGGAGAGGACTGACCTGCAAGGAATGGCTCAGCCCTGACCAGGGCTCTCTCAGCCTTGCTCTTCTCTCCCTATGGCTTGGAGGTTGGTCACCTCCTGCCAGCTCAGTGCATCTGTGCTTGGATCACAGCCAACAGGGAGCTAATAGAAAACACTGAGAGTCAAAACCTTCAGGGTCTGTGCAAGTGGAAAAAGATCCCAGGATGATTCAGCATCCAAGGTTCTCCAGATCAGAGAAACAGCTGATGAAAGTCAAGGATCTCCACCTCTAAATACAGTGACCCTAGAGTCAGAGCCTTGGAGCTCTCCTGGATCACAGCAGCTGTGTCCAGCATCTCCCCCACTCAGACATCTCTCAGGCCCAACCTGCACCAAGGGCCAGCACCAAGTCAGACTTCTCCAAGCTCAGTTCTCATCCTCTGAGAATGTTGAAGCTTTGTGAGTGTTTGCCCTGAGCTCCAGCAGAAGGAAAGTGAACTCCAGGCAGCTTTTCTGCCAGCAACTTCTCCACCTCTCTGTGTCTTTGGACAGAAACATTTGCTGTCACCATGTTGGGGGGCTCTATGTTCCACTGGAGGCAGCCAGCTCTGTCCCTGTGTCTGTGTGCTTGGTGCTTCTCTCCAGGCACAGCCATAGAAAGAGATTTGAATTCAGGATTGGTTCATGAGGAAAGGCTGCTGGGATGCAATCTTTTCATCTGCTTCTCACTCTCAAGAACTCTTGACTGGCTGAGAAATCACAGCCATGTCACAAGTTCTTGGCTTTGCCTCATCCTTGTGGACAGGCAAGCTGCTGAGAGACAGCTTGTGCTGAGCAGATGGGTCCAGAGGGCTTGGATTGCTGAGGGAATTTTCTCAGCCATGGCTTTGCTCTGCTTCCAAACAGCAACAATTCTTCTGTGGCTGTGTGCAGGCAGCTCTCTAAGGAGAGCAGGGGGCAGCTGGTGCCATGGAGCTGTGAGCTCCAGCTGCAGAGAGCAATGGAGAAGTCTGATGCAAGGAGCAGGGATGTAAGGCCCAGGTGGGCAGGGACAGCAATGGGGAGGTTGGGGAGGGTGAGGAGCAAAGTTGTCCGCTCAGTGTCAACCCTCAAAGGACAGCTTCTCCTCCCAGTCCAGACCTCCTGAGCAGACAGCCTGCATCATTCTGGCTTGGTGGATGCTGCTGTCACCTCTGCCCTCATCTGAGAAAGAATCAAATAGTTTGCCATCAAAATCTGAGCATTATGAGGTGCACTTTGAAATCTGGAAGTCAGCAACAAAGACACAAAGAGCTCCTCAGGGCACTTGGGAATCATTCCATGAACCTCAGGTACTGAGAGAAGAGTGAAGAAACTGTGCAAGAAGCAAGAAGCAAAACACAAAGTACCTTGAAGCACTGATTGGCCCCACTGAGGCTTGTTACTGCCAAAGCCTCCCCAGGGACTTGTTAGAGCAGCTCAGGAGAGGCTGTGATTGCAGCAGACAAAGGCAAAGTGCAGGAGAGCAAACTCTGGCTCTGGTTTCTGCAGCACAAAGGCCAAGGGCTGGCCACAGCCCCTGGGCAGGCAGATCCTACCCCACAGGCCAAGCCTGTCCCACATGTGTGGGTCAAGGCTCTTCAGGTGCAGTGGGGGTGGGGTGTGGGTTTCATAGCAGCATAACATGGCCTAGGCTGGAAGGGACCTCAGAGCTCCTCTGCTCCAACCTCTCTGCCATAGGCAGGGATGCCTCTCCAATAGACTCAGCTGCTCAAGGCCTCATCCAGCCTGGCCTTCAACACCCTCAGGAGAGGGCATCCTACCTGGGCAGCCTATTCCAGAGTTCCACAACCCACATACAGAAGAACTTCTTCCTAAGACCCAGTCTAAACCTCCTTTCCCTCACCTTCAAACCTTTCCCTCCTGTCCTGTCACCAGACACCCTCATGAAAAGTTCCTTTCCAGCCTTCCTTTAGGATCCCTGTAGGGTTTGTGATGCTGAGTGGAGGATAAGGGCATGACAGTCCCCAGCCTTCCTGGGGCTGTGGAAAGAGGCAGTGAGGCCCTCCCAGTGCGCTAAGACAACATCTCCTCACAGTCCTTAGGGGCAGAGAATTGCCAGAGTCAAGAGGGCACAGCCTTGGCTTCTCTTCATCACTCCCACCACTGCCATTGCCCTTTGCCAGCTCTCCCACAGCTTTGTCCTGCACTGTCTCACAGCTGCTTCTCCTGCCCTGCAGGCTGCAGACCCTCATTTCACTTCCCCACCTTGGCCTTTCCAGGCCTTCACTGACACCTGCCCACACTCACCCTCTGCTCCTTGGGACACAAAGAGAAGGGCTGATCCCAGACTCCTGGAGAACTTCTCAGGCCACAGCACTACCCTTTGAGACAGGTTTCTGCTCCTCATGGCCAGTCTGCACCTGCCAGGCTGCACCATCTGGCAGTGTTCCTCTCTCCTGCTCTTTTCTACCTCACCAGGAGCTCCCACGGCTGCTGGCCTTGCAGTTTCTTGCAGAGACAGCACCAAGCCCTGTGCCTGCTGCTGTCCCATCAGGTACTCAGGCAGCAGAGACACAGCAACCAACCCATCAGCCCCTTCCTGCAGTCAGCCCAGGCCCTTTGGCAGAGGGCATCTTCCAGATCACTGTGCCCATCTGCCAGCCATGAGCCCAGGGCTGCCCTATCAGCTCCTGCAGACACAGCTGACCTCACAGTCCCTTTCCCAGCTGTGTTCCTGCTGTTGGCCAATCCTCTCAGGAGGCAGAAGTGGCTTCACCTCCCCCTTCCCAGTCCTTGGCTTCCTACTGAAGGGTGAGTTCCTGAGACACAACTGAGCACAGGATTGCACACTCAGCCCTCAGCCTCCTTGTGGCCAGAGCCTGAGCAGATCCAAGTTTCACCAGATCCATCTGGGAGATTTCCTACCAAGGCTTTGAGTGGAGAAGCTGCTGGCTCTGTCCTGCTGCATGTGTGGAGGAGACTCCTGCACATCCTCTTCTCCAATGATGCTGCTTAGAGCAGGGTTAAGCAGATGAGGTCCCTCAAGGGCTGTGCCCAGATTGGCTTCATCTCCAGAGGAGCTGCAAAGGCCCTGGGTCAGATGGTGCAGGGAGTTCATGAAGACATTTCACATTGCTGGCCCAAGGGCTTGCCCTGAGGGATGCCACTGGGAAGTGTCTGCCAGGAGGACTCTCCACTGGTGACATTTGGGCTTCCTCCACCACCCAGCCACCACCACATCCATTTCTGCACTCCAGCTCTCAGCACTCTGCCTCTAAAGAGACTATGGGGGACCATGGCAAAGCCCTGGCTAAGGTCCAGGCACAAAACCTCCCCTTCTTGCCCTGCTCATATGGGTTCAGCAATACCTCTCTTGTCCTGCAAGGGCCTGCAAATGGCTGCAGAGGTGTTTGAGCCTTCACCTTCCCAGGGACTGTGCTGAGGGTGACCAGCCTGCAATGTTCCCCACCCTCCTTTTTGGTGTTCTTGAAGAGGCCTTTTCCAAGGAGCCCAGAACCTCTGGGATGGCTCTGTGCACATCTCAGGGCACAGTCCAGAAAGGGTGATGTGAGCAGACAGGAGCCTGCCCAAGCCATCTGAGATGAATCTCCCTGGGCCAGTAGGGTTTGTTCTGGAGTGACACACAGCAATGTCCCAGCTCTGTCAGGTGTCCACATCGGAGCTGTCCTGGTGGACCCTTAATGGAGTGTGGGATGTTCAGAGACAGAGTCTTTCCCCATCACTCACACAGACCCTGCCCTGCAGCAGTCAGAGAGTCTCCCTGGCCTCCTGCTGCCCCTGCCAGAGGCTGGGAGGCTCCTCAAAGCTCCAGTGCCTTGGCACCTCCAGCAATAGCTGATGGTGTTTGCTCACTCAGGTTCACCTCTGCTCATCTGCTGACATCTCATCTGCACAATGCAAACAGGCATTGCTGACCTCCTGAGGCCATGTCCTCCTGTGGAGGGACAAAGAGTCTATCCAAGCTGAGTGTGAGGCTGCTGCTGGAAACAGTGGTTGTGAAGCCCAGTCTAGGATGACTGCCCTGGGACAGCTTCCCCAGGGTGTCCAGTGAAGACAGACACAGCCCAGAGCCTTCTCTGCTGATCCTTCAGGTCACTTGCAGGAGGCCTGGCTGTGTGAGGACACTGCTGTGTGCCCCAGCCCTGCACACTCACACACTTTAGCTGTTCCCTGCTGTTTGCATCTGGTGGACAATTTCTTGGGCATGCTCTTGAAGGAAACTTTGGAAGAAGACCTAAGCCTTCAGACACTGCCCCAAGCAGATCACCTGTCTGGGTGGAACTATTCTCGTGGAGGTCATCTGAGACAAAGAGGTTCCCATGGCCTGTGTCTGCCTGTGGTCATGGGACTGCCACACAGCAGGATGGTGCCCAAGCTGCCAGAGCACTCAGGCCTTGCCCCAACACGGGGCTTCAGCAGGAGAGTGTGGAGGTAGAAAGAGAAGAGCCCTGGAAAAACAAGTGGCCAATGGCCAATGGGAACTCTCGTAAACAACCTACTGCAGCCTATGAGAGGTGTGAAGCTGGAGTTATGCCATGCTTGGTATTGGCACCAGCATCCCATGCCATGGAGGTGTGCAGGGGTCTGTGCCACCTTGGCTTTTGCTCTCCTCATGAAAGGAGGGGGAACTTGTCCACATGCTGGGACAAGTTTCAGTAACTGGGCATAATTCTGGGCATAATGTACCTTCCCCACATGGGGTCAGGAAGGCCAAGCTATGGCTTGAGCTGAACCTTCCTAGGCATGCAAAGAACAAGAAGCAGATTCTCCAGGCCTGCCAGCCAGAGAACAAAAGTCAAAGGAAGGATGTCCTCTGTGATGAGTCAGACTGGACAGCTGGTAACAACACATGAGGAGAAGGCTGAGCTACACAAACACATTTAGCTTCAGTCTCCCCTGGCAGCTTCTCTCCTCACATCTCCTGAGCTGTTGGACCTCAAGATGGGCAACGTGGGTCAAAGCTTGTGCAATCCTGATCTAAATCCCTGCATTGATTGTAACCAGCTGTTGGGGTTTCACTTGTTAAGTGTTGCTATGAAATACCACAGCCTGAGCTCATGATTCACCAGGACTGTTGAAGGGATTTCAAACTGCTGCTGCTGCCGCCTTCAAGTTCTACAGGAGCCACAGTGCCTTGGGAAAGCACTGCCCCTGAAATCCCTGCACCCAAACACTCTGAGTCATAAACCAGGGACTGAGTCTGGCACTAGGATTGAATTTAACCCCAGACAGGCTTCTCTCTCAAGTTGTTGAGAGAGTGAGGGAGTCCATTCAGAGCCTTATGAGGCAACAGAAGGGCTTCTTTGAAGCCTTTCTTCCCAGGCTCCATGCAAAATCGTTCCAGCCCCAAGGAGATTTTCCTTTCACAATCTTTCTAATCCTCCCCCAAACTGATTTTCCTCTGCAGGATTCTCCCATGGTGAAGGTGAGAGAGTGACCCTTGGCACCAAACTGAACCTGTTGACATCTCTGTTCCCTTTGCCGAATTCCATCCAATTAATTCCAATGTCTCAGATTCTCCTCCTGCCTCAGCAGAACTCATTGCTGCTTTCCTCTTCTAAGGGAAGTGCCTTGGGGATTGGATTGGATTTGCCCAAGCCATTGCCATTCATGGCCAGGAATGGCAACAATATCCTTTGTATGGGGGTGCAGGGGCCTAGGGGAGATGCAAACACCCCCATGGTGTAGGGAGGTAGCTGCAGCCCTGTGGAGAAGGGGTTGGGAATATTGGAATCAAAGAATCCTGGAATGGTTTGGATTGGCAGAGATGGAACAGAGCATTGAGTCCAATACCCTGGCCATGTCCAGGGACATCTCCCACTAGGTTGGGTTGCTGAAATGCCTGAATTTTGGAGACTTCCAGGGATGGACATCCCCTTCTCTGGGCAAGCCATTCCAGTATCCTGCCACCCTCACTGCAAAACATTTCTTCCTTCTATCTAATCTCAGTCTCCTCTTTCAGTTCTAAACTACTGCCCCTTGTCCACCCACTACAACACTTGGTCAAAAGTATCTTTCTTGTCCTGTGACCACAACATCTCCATCTGCAAAGACCTTGGAGAGTGCCCAGAGATCTCCCAAGATGTGCACTTGCAGCCTGCAAAGCCAATCAGATCCTGGGCTGCATCAGGAGAAGTGTGGCTAGCAGGTCGAGGGAGGTGATCCTCCCCCTCTACTCAGCCCTGGTGAGACCCCACCTGGAGTACTGTGTCCAGTTCTGGAGCCCCTATTAAAAGAGGGATGTGGAGGTGCTGGAAGGTGTCCAGAGAAGGGCCACAAGGATGATCAGAGGGCTGGAGCACCTCTCCTGTGAGGAGAGACTGAAGGAGTTGGGGCTGTTCAGTCTGCAGAAGAGAAGGCTCCGAGGTGACCTAATTGTGGCCTTCCAGTATCTGAAGGGGGCCTACAGGAAGGCTGGGGAAGGACTTCTCAGGATCTCAGGTAGTGATAGGACTAGGGGGAATGGAATGAAGCTGGAGGTGGGGAGATTCAGGCTAGATGTGAGGAGGAGGTTCTTCACCATGAGAGTGGTGAGACCCTGGAATGGGTTGTCCAGGGAGGTGGTTGAGGGCCCCGTCCCTGGAGGTGTTTAAGCCCAGGCTGGCTGAGGCTCTGGCCAGCCTGATGTAGTGTGGGGTGTCCCTGCCCATGGCAGGGGTGTTGGAACTAGATGATTCTTGTGGTCCCTTCCAACCCTGAATGATACTATGATACTATGATGCTATGATAAGACAAGTAGATAGAGGCTGAAGGCCATGGGCTCAATGGTTTGAAGAGTGAGGACAGGAGCAGAGTAGCCTGAGAGTGCTTGGGGAGTGGTTTGAGACATGAAGAAGCTTTTCTGCACAGTGACAAAGTGCAAGAGAAAGAAACAAAGCCACAAAGTGCAGCTGGGGAGGTCCAGACTGGAGATGAGGAGAAAGAAATGTCACTGCAAGACATCCCCCAGCTGCAGCCTGGAGCACTCCAAGGCTTGGAGTTTCAAGGAACACCCAGGGAGGATGGAGAGAGAGCAGCAAAGGAAGGTGCCAGCAAGGTGGGGCAGCTGGCTGGGTGACTACAGCCTGCAGGGAAAGAGGCTCAGCTGATGCAGCAGCAGAGGACAGCCTGAGGGGCAGATGACAGAGGGCTGTGGGAGAGCTGAAAGGCTCCTGGCAGAGCCAAGCTCTTCATGTCATGGGTTCTGGTTGTGGTCTGTGCCGCTAATGCCTCCTTGCAGCACTGGGACCTCATTGCCTCCTTGTCCATCCTGGGAGGGGTTGTGCCATAGTCCTGCCCTTGACATTGGTCCTCTCCACATCTCACTGCTCCAGGAAGAGCCCTGAGGGGTGAGTGAGGGACAGGATCTGCCTGTCCAGGAGCCAGGGCTCAGGGCTTGACCCTTTGCATTAATGAAACACCTCCAGGTTTGCTCAGCATCAGAGACATCTTCCTCTGCTTGTCCTGACCTCTCAGCACTGCCTCCACTTCTCTGCTCCAACCACAGCCTGGAGACACTTTCCCAGCAGTGTCCTCACTGAGAACCATCAACAAGAGAAGAAACTTCAGAGTTTGAAAGTGACTTCAACTTCTGGAGAGGTTTCATCATCTTCCTCTCAGTCTCTGATGTTTACCTGGCACCAAAGCCACCAGAGGGTCATTAAAATGCCCTTGGGTTGGACCTCTGCTGCTCAGCTGGGATGAGCTCCATGGCTGGAGGGAGCTGCTAGCAAGCAGGCAGCAATGAAAAGTGTCAGCTGTGCCCAGAAGCAGCTCCTCTGCTCTGCACAGCAGGGCTGAGGGCACTGCCAGTGGATCTCAGCGGGATGAAGAAGGCAGAGAGAGCTTGGAGGTGTCCAGGAGGGTGACTGAGAGCTGACAGGAGGAGAAGTCACTGCAGTCACTGACACGGTGAGTCTGTGGGGGCAGGGCAGTGCAGGTGCAGCTCCTGGAGGCATCTCCTAAAGCTGGCACAGCCACAGCTGGTGGGGGCTGGAAGGAAATCTTCCTGTCCAGAGGCTCTTTTCAGGCTTTTCTGGAGAGCTGTGGAGCCCTGGGGTGCAGGCAGGGGTGGTGAGGGCTGTCCTTCAGAGCAGGGTCCCTGCAGCCCAGGGGCTGTGTGCTGGGGCAGGGACTGTGCTGCCTGCCAGGCTCAGCACTGAGGCTGCCCAGGGAGCTCCACACAGTGCTGTGGGCAGAAGCTGTGAGTGGCAGGAGACAGGCCTGGCAGGGCAGGGCAGGGCAGGGTCCTTCTGCTGTGGGGAGGGAGCTGTGCTGGCCAGAGCTGCTCACAGTTCTAGCTCACCCCTGAGCATTTCTGAGGAGGCTTTGCAGAAGAGCATCAAGGCAGCATTTTGCTGGAAGGGAAGGAGTCTTGGCTTTGAATGTTGATCACCTTGCTGTGCTGGGAGGGCAGTGTGAGACTAGAGTTTGTTTCACTGCTGTTCATAAGAATCTGAGGTGTCATTAGCCTTTGTCTGAGCTGCTACTGAGCCCTGCACATCCAGAGCTGCCCCTGGGCAGCTGAGCTCACAGCAGGTGGGATGAGTAGTGACAGCAGGGACAGGGAGGAGAGCTGTGCAAAGAGGAGCAGCTCCTGGCAGGAGCAGCTGGAAGCAGCAGAAACTTGAGCTGGGGGGAAGAGGGATCTGCTGTCAGAGATGCCCTGGCAGGGAGGATCAGGCACCTCTGTGCCATTCTCTGCACTGCAGACACATTTCCCAATGCAACCTTTTGCTCTTCTCTTCTACCCAGCAGAGGCAGTGCCCTCAAAGCTATGGGCTCCAGGTCAGGAGTCACAGCCTTGGCAGCTGACATTCATCTGAAGGCTCCTGGAGTGTGCACCCAAAAGGAGGACAAAAGCTCTGCAGTTCCATCCTGTGTGCAGCAGTGAGCAGAGCTTGGTAAGGAGAAGGCTTCACCCCCAGGCCCGTTTGCCTTTCTCTCTTCCTTTCATTGTTTCTGCAGCATTGCAGAGCTGGTCCTTGGTTCTCCACCTCTCCATGGGCCTCCCATTCCCTGTCATTGGGCTGTTGGTCACTTTCTGTTCTGGCACCAGAGGAATCTTCATGGCAATTCTGGGTCCCTGCTGCATTTGAAGCTGTGATGAACCATCACTGGTTGGTAGTGATGGGACTGAGCTGATCCATTCCTCATGCAGCTCAGGGGCAGGGGTTACAATGAGGCTGAGAGAAGTGTGCCCTAACTTGTCACTGCCTTTTCTCTCCTTGCACAGGTCTCCATGGCCAGAGGCAGCAGATGGCCAACAGCAGCTCCATCACCCACTTCCTCCTCCTGTCATTACCAGGTACAAGGCAGCTGCAGCTCCTGCACTTCTGCCTCTTCCTGGCCATCTACCTGGCTGCCCTGCTGGGCAATGGCCTCATCATCACCACCATAGCCTGGGACCACCACCTCCACACCCCCATGTACTTCTTCCTCCTCAACCTCGCCCTCCTTGACCTGGGTGCCATCTCCACCACGGTGCCCAAGTCCATGGACAATTCCCTGAGAGACACCAGGGACATCTCCTATGCAGGATGTGTTGTTCAGGTCTTTCTGTTTGCCTTTTTCATTTCAGCAGAGTATTTTCTCCTCACCACCATGTCCTACGATCGCTATGTTGCCATCTGCAGACCCCTGCACTATGAGACCCTCCTGGGCAGCAGAGTTTGTCTCCACCTGGCAGCAGCTGTTTGGGCCTGTGTGTTTCTCTATGCTGTGCTGCACACAGCCAATACATTTTCCCTGCCCCTCTGCCAGGGCAATGCTGTGGATCAGTTCTTCTGTGAAATCCCCCAGATCCTCAAGCTCTCCTGCTCCACATCCTACCTCAGGGAACTTTGGCTTCTTGTGGCCAGTGCCTGTTTAGTCTTTGTCTGTTTTGTGCTCATTGTGGTGTCCTATGTGCAGATCTTCAGGGCAGTGCTGAGGATCCCCTCTCAGCAGGGACGCCACAAAGCCTTTGCCACCTGCCTCCCTCACCTGGCTGTGGTCTCCCTGTTTATCACCACTGGCTTCTTTGCAAACCTGAAGCCCTCCTCCATCTCCTCCCCATCCCTGGACCTGGTGGTGTCAGTTCTGTACTCAGTGGTGCCTCCAGCAGTGAACCCTCTCATCTACAGCCTGAGGAACCAGGAGCTCAAGGCTGCCCTCAGTCAACTGATCCCTGGATGCTTTCAGAAGCAATAAACTCTTTGTCTTCTCCTGCAGAGCAGTTCTGATGTCACTCAGTGCAGGCCCAGCCTGGCTGCTGGAGTTCTGGCTGCTGCTGGTGCTGTTCCCCTTGTGAGAATGTTGTTCCCACACAAATGTCTTTCTTCAGACCATTTCTGGTTCAGTGTTGTCCTGTCTGGTGTGACCCAGAGGCTGCAGACATCAGGAGCTGTGCTCCCTGGGTGTTCAACAATAAAGTACCCTGCTTCTCTGTTTTCCTTCCTCTCGAGTTGCTTTTCTGAGTTGCTTCCCCCTAGACTTCTGTGGAGCTGTAGGGCAGTGCCTGTGTGCAGAGGTGCAGGGGCAGAGTCTCATCACAGCAGCAGTGCCAGGGAGCCCCAGAGCTTGGGCTATCCTCAGCTGCTCTTTCTGCCCTTCACCCTCTCTTGCTGAGCCTTTGTGCTGGGGCAAGGCCTGAATGCTCTGGCAGCTTGGGCACTGTGCTGCTGTGTGGCAGTGCTGGGACTGCAGGCAGGGACAGGTCAGGGCTGCTTGTGGGACAGAGCTGTGCTCCAGATCATCACTGCCATCAGAACAGGAGGTCTCCTCATGCCTTCACACCCCAACCCTCTCCCATTACAGACTGCACCTACTCAGAGTCCAATGTTTTTCTCCAGTCCATTTCTGATTCAGCACTGGACTGTCTGCAGTGACCCAGAAACTGCAGACGTGAGGAGCACTCTTCCCTGTATGTTCAATACAATAAAGGACTCTGCAGGGAATTGTTTCTCTGAGCTCCTTCCTGAAAGCTTTCTCTGAAGCTGCAGGGCAGTTTCTGTGTGCAGAGGTAAAGAGGCAGAGTCCCAACAGAGGTTGCTGGGCTTGCTAAACCTGGAGAAAGGAAGATCTTGGGAGGAATGAGCAGCAGCATGGCTCTGATCCTGGGAAGAATGTGTCAGGCTCTTGTCTCCTGTTCAGGACGCTTGGACAATAGACAATGGTCTGAAACTGATGAGGTCCGGGCTACAGAGAGAGAGAGAGTTTTCCAACATGAGGATAATCAACCCCTGGAAGCTGTTTTCCTGAGAGTGTGCAGGAGCTCTGCTCCAGGAAGTGACCACTACATGTTTGGCTCAAACCCTGAGGAATCTGCTGTGATGCTGGTTGGAGCTGGAGGTTGGTTGAGACACCTCCTGACGTCCCTTCCAGCCTGACTGCTGCTGTCCTCCCTTGCACTTCATAGCTTCCAATTAGGGAAAGCTCTTGGACTCTCCCTGATCACAGCACTCATTCCCAGCAAGTGCAGAGCTTTCTCACAGGGTATCCCAGCCAGCACTGACCACATCCTTTGCTTCACTCAAGATCTTCTCTGTTACTGTTGTAATACACTCCACAAAGAACCTCTGACCCTCCTGGCCTTGCACTTCTGGGGTTGTACCTTCTGATGGTATTGCTGAGGTTCCTGTGGTATTTACCCCCTTGGGTGGCAACTCCATGGAACAGTTTTCATTCCATGCCTGTAGTGTCCTGCAATTCCCCACACTGTTAACTTGTTTGGGGCACTGGCCCTCTAACCTTAAATGCTGTCATGCTGGGATTCCAGTCCACAGGGACCTGGCCTCCTGAAGTTTGACAGGGCCAAGGCAGGCAAGGTCTGCACTGGGGCAGAACAACCTCATGCCTCTGGACAGGCTGTGATGTGACCAGCTGGGCACTGATCCGAGGAAGGGGGCATGGGAGTCTTGATGGAAGCCACATCAGATGGTGAGGTTCCCATTTCTAAAAGAGGGTGGAGAACCTGGAGAAGTGCAGAGAGATTCACAGTATCACAGTATCACTAAAGTTGGAAGAGACCTTGAGGATCATTAAGTCCAACCTGTCACCACAGACCTCATTCTCTCATGAAGGGCTTAGGGCCCCACTGTACAGGACCTGTGTGGCAATCTGGAGGCAGCTGGACCACTCTGGTCTGATGAAGGGCAGGCACAGGGCAGTCTCAAGGCAGACAGCACCTGCCTGGAGAGGTGGTGGAGCCCAGTTCTTCTGAAATGGCAGATGGCATGGCAGAGACAACAGCAACAAGGAGCTTGCTCCTAGGAGCTTTCCCCTGGGCCTTAAGCAAGTTGGTGTCTGCTCAGTTTTGTCTGTTTTGTGTTCATGGTGGTGTCCCATGTGCAGATCTTCAGGGCAGTGCTGAGGATCCCCTCCCAGCAGGGAAGCCACAAAGCCTTTGCCACCTGCCTCCCTCACCTGGCTGTGGTCTCCCTCTTTATCAGCACTGCCTGCTTTGCCTACCTGAAGCCCTTCTCCATCATGCTTCCACCCTTGGACCTGGTGGTGTCAGTTCTGTACTCAGTGGTGCCTCCAGCAGTGAACCCTCTCATCTACAGCCTGAGAAAACAGGAGCTGAAGGCTGCCCTGAGCCAACTGATCCCTGGATGCTTTCAGAAGCAATAAACTCTTTCTCTTCTCCTGCAGAGCATTTCTGAGGTCACTCAGTGCAGGCCCAGCCTGGCTTCTGTACTTTCTGGTGGGGGAGTCTAGTTTTTTACTATTTATATCTTCATCCTACACTTTCTAATTCATTCTCTTTTTTCTGACCAGAAGTTTGTGTAAGTGGACCTCTGCTCCTTGTTTGTTTCAACACAATAAAGGGCCTTGCAGTAATATCTTTTTTCCTGAGACTTCAAGACTTTTCTGGAGTTTTAGAGGCAGGTCCTGTGAGCAGAGTTGGAGAAGAACAGCATCCCAGAGCAGCAGCAGCTCCAGGGAGCACCAGCACTTGTTTGTCCAGGGCTGTTCTCTTTCCACTTCCACACTCTCCTGCTGAGCCCCTGTGTTGGGGCAAGGCCTGAGTGCTCTGGCAGCTTGGGCACCATCCTGCTGCATGGCAGTCCCATGACCACAGGCAGACACAGGCCATGGGAACCTCTTTGTCTCAGATGACCTCCACAAGAGCAGTTCCACCCAGACAGGTGCTTAGGGCAGTGTCTGAAGCCTTAGGTCTCCTTTCAAAGTTTCCTTCAAGAACATGCCCAGAAAATTGTCCACTAGATGCAAACAGCAGGGAACAGCTAAAGTGTGTGAGTGTGCAGGGCTGGGGCACACAGCAGTGTCCTCACACAGCCAGGCCTTCTGCAAGTGACCTGAAGGATGACCAGAGAAGGGTCTGGACTGTGTCTGTGTTCACTGGACACCCTGGGGAAGCTGTCCCAGCGCAGTCATCCTAGACTGGGCTTCACAACCACTGTTTCCAGCAGCAGCCTCACACTCAGCTTGGATAGACTCTTGGTCCCTCCACAGGAGGACATGGCCTCAGGAGGTCAGCAGTGCCTGTTTACATTGTGCAGATGAGATGTCAGCAGATGAGCTGAGGTGAACCTGAGTGAGCAAAAACACCATCAGCTATTGCTGGAGGTGCCAAGGCACTGGAGGTGTGAGAAGCCTCCCAGCCTCTGGTAGAGGCAGCAGGAGGCCAGGGAGGCTCTCTGACTGCTGCCAGGCAGGGCCTGTGTGAGTGATGGGGAAAGACTCTGTCTCTGAATGTCCCACATTCCATTAGGGGTCCGTGAGGCCAGCTCCAATGTGGACACCTGACAGAGCTGGGACACTGCTGTGTGTCACTCCAGAACAAACCCTACTGGCCCAGGGAGATTCATCTCAGATGGCTTGGGCAGGCTGCTGTCTGCTCACATCACCCTTGCTGGACTGTGCACTGAGATGTGCACAGAGCCATCCCAGAGGTTCTGGGCTCCTTGGAAAAGGCCTCTCCAGGGACACCAAAAAGGAGGGTGGGGAACATTGCAGGTTGGTCACCCTCAGCACAGTCCCTGGGAAGGTGAAGGCTCAAACACCTCTGCAGCCATTTGCAGGCCCTTGCAGGACAAGAGAGGTATTGCTGAAGCCATTTGGGTAGGGGCAACAAGGGGAAGTTTTGTGCCTGGACCTTAGCCAGGGCTTTGCCATGGTTCCCCATAGCCTCCTTAGAGCCAGACTGCTGATAGCTGGAGTGCAGAAATGGATGAGGTGGTGGCTGGGGGGTGGAGGAAGCCCAAATATCACCAGTGGAGAGTCCTCCTGGCAGACATTTCCCAGTGGCATCCCTCAGGGCAAGCCCTTGGGCCAGCAGAATGGAATGTCTTCATGAACTCCCTGCACCATCTGACCCAGGACCTTTGCAGCTCCTCTGCAGATGAAGCCAAACTGGGCAGAGCCCTTGAGGGACCTCATCTGCTTAACCCTGCCCTGAGCAGGATCATTGGACAAGAGGATGTGCAGGAGTCTCCTCCACAAATGCAGCAGGACAGAGCCAGCAGCTTCTCCACTCAAAGCCTTGGTAGGAAATCTCCCAGATGGATCTGGTGAAACTTTGATCTGCTCAGGCTCTGGCCACAAGGAGGCTGAGGGCTGAGTGTGCAATCCTGTGCTCAGTTATGTCTCAGGAACTCACCATTCAATAGGAAGCCAAGGACTGGGAAGGGGGAGGGGAGGCCACTTCTACCTCTTGAGAGGATTGGCCAACAGCAGGAACACAGCTGGGAAAGGGACTGTGAGGTCAGTTGTGTCTGCAGGAGCTGATAGGGCAGGCCTGGGCTCATGGCTGGCAGATGGGCACAGTGATCTGGGAGATGCCCTCTGCCAAAGGGCCTGGGCTGACTGCAGGAAGGGGCTGATGGGTTGGTTGCTGTGCCTCTGCTGCCTGAGTACCTGATGGGACAGCAGCAGGCACAGGGCTTGGTGCTGTCTATGCAAGAAACTGCAAGGCCAGCAGCCTTGGGAGCTCCTGGTGAGGTAGGAAAGAGCAGGAGAGAGGAACACTGCCAGATGGTGCAGCCTGGCAGGTGGAGACTGGCCATGAGGAGCAAGAAACCTCTCTCAAAGGGTAGTGCTGTGGCCTGAGAAGATCTCCAGCATGAGTCTGGGATCAGCCCTTCTCTTTGTGTCCCAAGGAGCAGAGTGTGAGTGTGGGCAGGTGTCAGTGAAGGCCTGGAAAGGCCAAGGTGGGGAAGTGAGATGAGTGTCTGCAGCCTGCAGGGCAGGAGAAGCAGCTGTGAGACAGTGCAGGACAAAGCTGTGGGAGAGCTGGCAAAGGGTAATGGCAGTGGTGGGAGTGATGAAGAGAAGCCAAGGCTGTGTCCTCTTGACTCTGGCAATTCTCTGCCCCCAAGGCCTGTGAGGAGATGTTGTCCTAAGGCACTGGGAGGGCCTCACTGCCTCTTTCCACAGCCCCAGGAAGGCTGGGGACTGTCAGGCCCTTGTCCTCCACTCAGCATCACAAACCCTACAGGGATCCTAAAGGAAGACTGGAGAGGAACTTTTCATGAGAGTGTCTGGTGACAGGACAGGAGGGAAAGGTTTGAAGGTGAGGAAAAGGAGGTTTAGACTGGGTCTTAGGAAGAAGTTCTTCAGTATGAGGGTTGTGGGACTCTGGGATAGGCTGTCCAGGGAGGATGCCCTCTCCTGAGGGTGTTGAAGGCCAGGCTGGATGAGGCCTTGAGCAGCTGAGTCTATTGGGGAGGCATCCCTGCCTATGGCAGGGAGGTTGGAGCAGAGGAGCTCTGAGGTCCCTTCCAACCTAGGCCATGCTATGCTGCTATGAAACCCACACCCCACCCCCACTGCACCTGAAGAGCCTTGACCCACACATGAGGGACAGGGTCTGCCTGCCCAGGGGCTGTGCTCAGGCCTTGGCCTTTGTGCTGCAGAAACCAGAGCCAGAGTTTGCTCTCCTGCACTTTGCCTTTGTCTGCTGCAATCACAGCCTCTCCTGAGCTGCTCTAACGAGTCCCTGGGGAGGCTTTGGCAGTAACAAGCCTCAGTGGGGCCAATCAATGCTTCAAGGTACTTTGTGTTTTGCTTCTTGCTTCTTGCACAGTTTCTTCACTCTTCTCTCAGTACCTGAGGTTCATGGAATGATTCCCAAGTGCCCTAAGGAGCTCTTTGCGTCTTTGTTGTTTACTTTCAGATTTCCAAGTGCACCTCACAAAGCTCAGATTTTGATGGTAAACTATTTGATTCTTTCTCAGATGAGGGCAGAGGTGACAGCAGCATCCACCAAGCCAGAATGATGCAAGGTGTCTGCTCAGGAGGTCTGGACTGGGAGGAGAAGCTGTCCATTGAGGGCTGACATTGAGTGGACAACTTTGCTCCTCACCCTCTCCAAGCTCCCCACTGCTGTCCCTGCCCACCTGGGCCTTACATCCCTGCTCCTTGCATCAGACTTCTCCACTGCTCTCTGCAGCTGGAGCTCACAGCTCCATGGCACCAGCTGCCCCATGCTCTCCTTAGAGAACTGCCTGCACACAGCCACAGAAGAATTGTTGCTGTTTGGAAGCTAAGCAAAGCCAAGGCTGAGAAAGTTGCCTCAGCAATCCAAGCCCTCTGGAACCATCTGCTCAGCACAAGCTGTCTCTCAGCAGCTTGCCTGTCCACAAGGATGAGGCAAAGCCAACAAGTTCTGCCATGGCTGTGATTTCTCAGCCAGTCAAGAGTTCTTGAGAGTGAGAAGCAGATGAAAAGGTTGGATCCTAGCAGGCCTTCCTCATGAGCCAATCCTGAATTTAAATCTCTTTCTATGGCTGTGCCTGGAGAGAAGCACCAAGCACACAGACACAGGGACAGAGCTCGCTGGGTCCAGTGGAACACAGAGCCCCCAAACATGGTGACAGCGAAGGTGTCTGTCCAAAGACACAGAGAGGTGGAGAGGCAGCTGGCAGAGAGGCTGTCCTGGAGTTCAGTTTCCTTCTGCTGGAGCTCAGGGCAAACACTCACAAAGCTTCAAAATTCTTAGGGCACAAGAACTGAGCCTGGAGAAGTCTGACTTGGTGCTGGCCCTTGGTGCAGGTTGTGCCTGAGAGATGTCTGACTGGGGGAGATGCTGGACACAGCTGCTGTGATCCAGGAGAGCTCCAAGGCTCTGGCTTTAGGGTCACTGTTTTTAGAGGGGGAGACCCTTGACTTTCATCAGGTGTTTCTCTGAGCTGGAGACCCTTGGATGCTGAATCATCCTGGGATCTTTTGCCACTTGCACAGACCCTGAAGTTTTTGACTTTCAGAGTTTTCTATCACCTCCCTGTTGGCTGTGATCCAAGCACAGATGCACTGAGCTGGCAGGAGGTGACAAACCCCCAAGCCATAGGGAGAGCAGTGCAAGGCTGGGAGAGTCCTGCTCAGGGCTGAGCCATTCCTTGCAGGTCAGTCCTCTCCTCTAACCCTTTGCTTCTCTCTGGCTGGGCTCATATCCTTCTCTTCTCTCCATCAGCCCTGCTCCTTTGTGCTGGGGAGGAGCAAAGTTTGCAGATCTGCTCCTTGGAACAGGCCAGAAAGTAAAGAACCCAACTATGGGACAGCAGCAAGATCCCAGACACCTGCTGACCCCTGAGCACCTCTCAACCCTCTCCAGACCCTTCTCCCAAACCACACTTCACCACTTGTGGAGCTTTGAGGGTCATTGGCTGTGATGGGAATTTAGGAGTTCATCTCCCTGAGCCGCAGGTGGTCAGGTATCAGTTGCATGGCCAGAGGGGGATGGTTGGGATGGCTAAGTCCTGGGGGTGTCAGCCCCATCAGCACTACAACCAGGGGACTCAGCACAGGAGTTAGGGCTCTGCTCCCTCCATTGCAAGAAGTCACACACAGCGTCCTTACTTCTCAGTCACTTGGTCCCCAAGGATTTGCCCAAGAGCACAGGGGTGACCATTCCTCTCAGCAGCATGGCCTTCCAGAAGGACCTGGACAAGATCATGGAAGAGAAGAATCACCTGAAGAATAATTTGGAGGAGCCAAAGCTCAGCCTTGAGGAAGAGAAGAAGTGGTTGATGAAGACATGGGTGAGGACAGCAGGGATGAGGATTAGGAGGAGGAGGAGGGCAATAATTATGAGGTGGACAAAGGGGATGATGTGGGAGAAGAGGAGGATGATATGGAATAGGAGAAGAATAAAGAGAAGGAGGAGGAAGATGAAGAGGAGGAAGAGGAAAAACTCATATCAGCCCTTCTGTGCCACCCAAGCAGCCACATCAGTGCCCTGAGGGTGGGCAAAGCTTGCCACCCATCTTGGAGCTGGTAAAGCCCCACTGCCCCCAAACCAGTGCCCAGCCCTCTCTCTGTGGGGACTATGCCAAGAGCTTCACCCTCAGCTCCAACCTCATCCGGCACTGCTGCGTCCACAGCCAGAAGCAGTGCACCTCTGAGCTGCTTGAGCCCAGATGGCCACCCTCATCCGGCACTGCTGCACCCACACCGGTGCCAGCCCATTACCTGCACAGGCTGCAGCAAGGGCTTCATCTGCAGCTCCTCCCTCACCTGGCAAATTCACCCCCATGCCGCTGACCAGCGTGCCCCAGGGGACACAGCAATACACAGACCCCGGCACTGTCAGGCCAAATGTGACCCTCCTGGAGGGCCTTTTCCAGCAGATTGAACTGCAATCTCCTCTTTTAAAACTTCTTTCCTCAGAAGCAAATGTGCCCCTGCCCTTCTCAGCACCAGCCAGTGCTGAGGAGAGTAATGACAGTGCTGAGTCAGCACAGCCACTGCCACCAAGCAGCTAGGCTGGGGTTTGGCTGTTTGTTCCTCAACACTTTGGGTTTCCTAGAGGTAAAAGAAAAACTTCATCCCAAGGATAATGCCTAATTAGAATGGAAACCCCAACCCTAATAAAGTATTGTCTTTGGTTGGTTTTTCTTTGACATTTCTGTCCCAAAAGGCCACTTTTGGGGACATATCTTCCCCAGGGCCAGGGATGAAGCCATGTGCCCACTTCAGGGAGGTGTCCTTGAAGGGTCGTGGGAGGGTCTTGAATGTGAAGTGAGGAAATCAAACTCAGTGCCTCCCATAGCCATTCAGCAGTATCCTTCACTAACCTGCATGGACATGGAATGATGACTCCAAAATGTACCTGTGCTAAAAAGGTTAACTCTGGTCCTCATCTAGGACTCAGTAATCACAGGCATTGGAAGGATAAAATCTTGTTTGATAAAGTCCTTCCATGTCTTGGTCTTTGCTGCCACCTCCTGTCCTTTCAACAACATTGCAGTTCCCATGTCGTCTGTCATGTATTTTTCCTGTTGGTCCTCTGCCAATCCCACAGAACTGTCCTTCTCTTGTTAGTGAGGCCCAGGGTTGTGAGAACCCAGCCTGCTTTCCAGACTCAGCCTTATTTCTCTCTCTGTCTAGAGCTGCCATCTGCTGCTCTATCTCCATTTGCTCTCCCAAATTCCAGGTTTACTTTCTTGACGTCAGAAAGCTAAGCTCTGAACTAGTGGGAGAGTTTCTACCAGTTAGTGAGAAAGTTCTGAAGTTAGCTGTCCTTCAGATGTCCTGCTGAGTGTTCTGGGAAGGGCTCAGGTGAGGGCCAGGTCTGAGAGACAGAGTTTAGTTTTTGGCTGGGTTGAGGCCTGGGTTTAACACCCAAGGGTCAATGCCAAGGGTAAAGGCTGGAGCCAGGATGAGCAATGGGGGCAGAGACAGTGTCAGGAGTGGGTTTGAGAGGGGCTGAACTGTAAGGGGTGAGGTGAGGGCTTGGCTCAACTCCACTGCATTTGAGAACAGGACTGAGTAGAGAGGATGGGAGGGGCCCAGGCTGTACTGGGAGTGCAACCTAGGACCCAGACTGTACTGGGAGGTGATAAAAGCATTCAGTCTGTAATGGGAGGTGTGTCAGTTTCAATTCAGGCCCTGAGGAGACCCCCACACAGTGAGGGAGGGCTGGGTGGGGAGGGAAGGATACACTTCCCTGCCAAGGAGCCCTGCACCCATGCCTGGTGAAGGAAGACAAGGACCCCCTGATGAGAAGCAAGCTGCAGGGCTGGCCAGGAATGGATCTTGATCAGATTCCTGATGTCTTCTTTTTGTCTTGTCTTTCTTGGCTTGAATGCTGCTCACTGGACAGTCACTGGAAAATGAGAAAGGCTCCAGCAGAAGTTTCCAACCTACCACAGCCTGGGACTGCAGACACAGTGCTGTTAGGTCTGCCCTATGAACTGTCTGCCACTAAGGCAGCAGCTGAGATGACCACAGACTCAAGTACAGGAGGAGTGTGGTTCACAGCTGCATCCACCCACTGTATGGGATGCAAATGGCAACAGAAAGCTGCAGTGCTGGAGCCTGGTACTGGGAAGACTGTGACAGAGGAAGGTGGTGCACAGGTAGAAGCATTGCCTTGCACTCATGCTGGCAGCAGAGAATGGTGCCACTGCTATTCACACTGATTCCTGTGCAGCCTACAAGGGTGCCACTGAATGGATGTGTCAGGGGGCATCTAATCAATCTGGAGAGCTGGAGACTGGCAATGATTCTGAGAAATAGGTCAGTCAAGCCCCTCAAAGGTAGGATGGGTCAAAGGCCATGCACAGAAGGGAAGAGCTGCTGCAAAATGGAACCAGCAGGCAGCTCACCCAGCAAAAATTCCTGTGGTGAACAATGAAGGGGAAGATGGAGCAAGATTGACTGAGTGGCTGCACATAAGAAGAGGCCACTCAGGGAAGGCCAACCTCTATTCTGACTGTCAGCTTCAAGGATAGTCAATTTGAAACAATTCTTAGAGCTTGTCCACAATGTTGGGTAAGGCTTAAGGCCAACCACCCAAACCAAGCCTCTGTCCAACTGATCAAACACAAGAAGACTCTGTGGAACCCCATGCTAATTGATTATGTTGACCCCTTGAAGACCTCCTCTGGGAAAAGTTATATCCTGGTAGGAGCAGAAGTGGTTTCAGGATGAACCATGGCCACAGCTCTCAGTACTGCCACAGGAGCTCAAAGGGTTGAAGCTCTGGAGGAATGGTTCAGCATTCTACCTGTGCCTGAGTGTGTCCAAAGTGCCAATGGATCACACTGCACAGTGAGCACAGTGCAAGACTGGGTGCAAGGAGAATGAATTAAAGGAATGTTCCCTACCCCATATTATCCTCAGGCTAATGGTGTGGCTGAACAGACCAATGGTCTGAGTAAAAGACATGCTGATAGGTCAAGGCACAGCTGGGACTCACAGTTGGCAGAAGCAGTTTTTACTGTCAGCAGCTGATGAGGAATATATGGAAGCCCCAGAATTCAAACATTTAGTCACACAGACACAGTAATGGCTGCTGACCATGGACCTGATGGACAAAGGGATAAATACTTACCACAGATAAAGGTAGGCTAAGGTGTGCTGGTGAAGCTACCATCCACTGGCATTGTGCCCATGACACTGGCAAAACTCAGGGGCTTCCATGCTGTTGTAGTTATGAATTTATAAATAAATAATATGGCAAATATGACATTAATAAGAATATTATTAACTTTTTATTGATATGAAAAAGTGCCAAGAACTTGTCAATAGGTCTTGAGTACAGCTGCAGTATCTATTTACAGGGGGAATGTACAGTGCTTAGGCAACATTTAACAATTTAAAGGACTTTAAGTCAGCTGGAAAAATAGTACAGGGCAGAATGACCTCCCTGCTCCTGCTGGCCACACTATTCCTGATACAGGCCAGGATGCCATTGGCCTTCCTAGCCACCTGGGCACACTGATGGCTCATGTTCAGCCTACTATATACCAGTAGCCCCAGGTCTCATCCTGCTTGGCTGCTCTCCAGCCACTCTGAACCCAAGCCTGTAGCCACACAGGATCAGGATATCCACTTTGTGCTGTGCTGGTAGGAGCTGGGACTAGGAAGGGGTCCAAAGGATGCAGTTTGTACTGGCACAGGAAACTGTACAGGAAATGGCAAAGTGATGCAGTTTGTACTGGTATAAGACCACATCTGAGCTGGGAGGGGTTAAAAGAACCGTGTTTGGATTGAGTCTATACTGGAAGGGGGTCAGGGCATCCAGTTTGGACTCTGAGTAGGTGCAGTCTGTAATGGAAGGGGGTTGGGGTATGAAGGCATGAGGAGACCTCCTGTTCTGATGGCAGTGTTGCTCAAGAGCCCAGCTCTGTCCCACAAGCAGCCCTGACCTGTCCCTGCCTGCAGTCCCAGCACTGCCACACAGCAGCACAGTGCCCAAGCTGCCAGAGCACTCAGGCCTTGCCCCAGCACAGAGGATCAGCAGGAGAGCGTGGAAGGGAAGAAAGAGCAGCTGAGGACCGCCCAAGCTCTGGGGCTGCCTGGCACTACTGCTGTGCTGAGACTCTGCCCCTGCACCTCTGCACACAGGCACTGCCCTGCAGCTCCAAAGAAGCCTTGGAGGAAGGAACTCAGACAAGCAACTCAAGAGGAAGGAAGACAGAGAAGCAGGGTACTTTATTGTTGAACACCCAGGGAGCACAGCTCCTCATGTCTGCAGCCTCTGGGTCACACCAGACAGGACAACACTGAACCAGAAATGGTCTGAAGAAAGACATTTGTGTGGGAACAACATTCTCACAAGGGGAACAGCACCAGCAGCTGCCAGAACTCCAGCAGCCAGGCTGGGCCTGCACTGAGTGACATCAGAACTGCTCTGCAGGAGAAGACAAACAGTTTATTACTTCTGAAAGCATCCAGGGATCAGTTTGATCAGGGCAGCCTTGAGCTCCTGGTTCCTCAGGCTGTAGATGAGAGGGTTCACTGCTGGAGGCACCACTGAGTACAGAACTGACACCACCAGGTCCAGGGATGGGGAGGAAATGGAGGAGGGCTTCAGGTAGGCAAAGATGGCAGTGGTGAGAAACAGGGAGACCACAGCTAGGTGAGGGAGGCAGGTGGCAAAGGCTTTGTGGCATCCCTGCTGAGAGGGGATCCTCAGCACTGCCCTGAAGATCTGCACATAGGACACCACAATGAACACAAAACAGACAAAGAATAAACAGGAACTGGCCACAATAAGCCAAAGTTCCCTGAGGTAGGATGTGGAGCAGGAGAGCTTGAGGATCTGGGGCACTTCACAGAAGAACTGGTCCACAGTATTGCCCTGGCAGAGGGGCAGGGAAAATGTATTGGCTGTGTGCAGCAGAGCATCAAGAGCCCCACAGGCCCAGGCAGCTGCTGCCAGGTGGACACAAACTCTGCTGCTCAGGAGGGTCTCATAGTGCAGTGGTCTGCAGATGGCAACGTGGCGATCGTAGGACATGGTGGTGAGGAGAAAATACTCTGCTGAAATGAAAAAGGGAAAGAGAAAGACCTGAGCAACACATCCTGCATAGGAGATGTCCCTGGTGTCCCTCAGGGAATTGTCCATGCTCTTGGGAACAGTGGTGGAGATGGCACCCAGGTCAAGCAGGGCGAGGTTGAGGAGGAAGAAGTACATGGGGGTGTGGAGGTGGTGGTCCCAGGCTATGGTGGTGATGATGAGGCCATTGCCCAGCAGGGCAGCCAGGTAGATGGCCAGGAAGAGGCAGAAGTGCAGGAGCTGCAGCTGCCTTGTGCCTGGGAATGGCAGGAGGAGGAAGTAGGTGATGGAGCTGCTGTTGGACATCTGCTGCCTGTGGCCATGGAGACCTGTGCAAGGAGGGAAAGGCAATGACAAGTTAGGGCACACTTCTCTCAGCCTATCCCTGAGCTGCATGTGGAATGGATCAGCTCAGCCCCATCACTGCCAACCCATGGCAGAGTTCATCACAGCTTCAAACACAGCAGGGACCCAGAATTGCCATAAAGATTCCTCTGGAGTCAGAACAGAAAGTGACCAACAGCCCAATCCCAGGGAATGAGAGTCCCATGGAGAGGTGGAGAAACAGGGAACAGGCCTGCAGTGCTGCAGAGACAGTGAAGGGAAGAGAGAAAGGCAGAGGGGCTGGGGGTGAAGCCTTCTCCTTACCCAGCTTTGCTCACTGCTGCTCACATGGTGGAACTCAAGGGCTTTCATTCTCCTTCTGTGTGCACACTCCAGGAGCTTTCAGCTGAGTGTCAGCTGCTGAGATGGAGATGCCTCCAGGAGCTACAGCTGCAGTGTCCTGCACCCACAGCCTCACTGTATCTGTGACTGCAGTGTCTTCTCCTCCAGTGAGTTCTCAGTCACCCTCCCAGTCCTGGCCACCTTGAAGCTCTCTCTGCCTTCCTCATCTCCCTGAGATCCTCTGGCAGTGTTCTCAGCCCTGCTGTGCTGTTCTGCTCCTGGCCAGAGCTGTCTCCTGAAGTACTGCCTGCTTGCCAGCAGTTCCTTCCAGCCCAGGAGTCCAGCCCAATAGGGCAGCAAATGACCAGCCCAAGGTGTTTTAATGACTCTTCTGGTGGATTTTGGTGCCCTGTAACCCTCAGGGATTGAGAAGAAGCTGATGAAACCTCTGCAGAAGTCAAAGTCAGATTCAAACTCTGAAGTTTCTTCTACTGTTAATGGGTCCCAGTGAAGCATACTGGGAAAGGGTCCCCAGGGTCTGGTTAAGCAGGAGACAGTGGATGGAAGGGAAACTTCACTGGAGGCACTGAAGCATCTCCAGGCCATGGGGAGAGCAGAGAACTGAGGCAGTGCTGACAGGTCAGGACAAGCAGCTCAAGGTGGCTCTGCTCCTGAGGAATCCTGGAGGGGTTTCATTGATCCAAAGGGCCAAGCCCTGACCCCCAGACCCTGGCAAGGCAGATCCTGTCCCTCACCTGTGGCTCAGGTCTCTGATTCACCCTGTGAAATCATTTTTATCAGATGCTTTGTGCAATAAAATCCTCTCCAATTATCTGCAGAAACCTTGGCAATAATTAGAGGTTCAGCAGTATTTAATGAGCCCCATGGAGTATTTGGGGCTGATTACATCATCCTTAGGTACTGCCAGGAGACTCTGCCAAGCTACTGCCAAGAAGCCTCTCAAGAAGTTCAAGTCAGAAGAAAACTCCAAAGTACCTTGAAGCACTGATTGGCCTCACTGAGGCTTGTTACTGACAAAGGCTCCCCAGGGACTCGTTAGAGCAGCTTGTTAGAGGCCAGGATTGCAGGGAGACAAAGGCAAAGTACAGGGCAGAAAAGTATGCCTTTGTTCTATGAAGCATAAAGCCAAACCCTGACCACTGCCCTTGGACTAGAAGAACCTCAAAGCCAAGTTTCTCCTCACAGGCCTTGATGGCAGAGGCAACTGCCAGAGCCAAGGATACAAAGACCTTGGTCCTGTTGGCCTCTCAGGCTTGCCAGAGCCCTTGGCCATCCCCACTGCAGCTTCTCCTACACTGTCCCATGCCTGCAGCTCTTTCCCTTCAGTCTGCTGACACCATTCTTGCTTCCCCACCCAGCTCTCCCCCTGCCATTTCCATCCCTTCCCTGAGCTGTCTCAGCTCTCCCTGCCATTTTCCAACACCTCTGGATGGCCTCATATATAGCAGCTCTGCCCTTTGAGGGACATTTCTTTGGCCTCATCTCCACTCTGAACCTTTCAAGCTGCACTTTGTGAAGCTTTTGGTCTCGTAACACACCCAAGGAGATCTCCATCCTCTCTGAAACCACCCTTCAGCCATGTGCACACTGCTATGGCAGTGCTCTGAACCCCATTCACCAGTCTGAAGCAGCCCAGGTCCCTCAGCCTCTCTGTCTGAAAGCCTGCACAGACTCCTTGTTGGTGGAGCAGGAATTGTTTATTGGCACAGATCAAGCAGTTTATACAGGAAAAATCCAGCAGGCTAAGCAACTCCCTGACATTCTTCCACCACTGCTGCTCACTGAATTTTCTCCTTTGAGATGCAGCTGGCCATTGTTATTTTCATCCCATATCAGGTTGGTCTTCTCCAGCATGGGGGCAAGTGTCCTCCTGTCTCGCACTCCAGGTTGTTTACCACACTCAGCTCTTCTTTATCACCAGGCCATCCTTCCAGTATCAGCAGCCTGCTGTTCTTTCTTGTCCTGAAACCTTCCATAGATACTTTCTGCTTTCCTACAACTCCCCATTTTTATATGGTTTAAACCAGCAGCCATCACTTGTGTCCTGACCACCCTCCTGTTCCTGGAGGCTATGATTACAAACACCATTAACACTACAATTACAATGCCAATCACCACAAGGATTCCACCTCTAACCCACACTCGTAGATTCAGATCTGAGAACCAATTGTTTGGATTCAAGCAGCTCAGCTCTTTGTTCAGTGCTTGCCATGTTGAATCCATCCTCACCTGTTGTGTATTTTTAGCTGCAGTTCCAGCTGATGCTTCAGTGTTTGGACATTATATTTCAAGGAGCTATCAAAGGTCCCTTGTAAATGTGACCTGAGTGAGTTCCAATCATGCTGAGAGTCATTCCAAGACAAGGATGTTACACACATGTCCTGCTTATGGTTACACATCTAAGTGCCAGGTTCTGCACATTAGCCACAACAACCCCATGCAGTGCTAGAGGCTGGGGTCAGAGTGGCTGGAGAGCGGCCAGGCAGAGAGGGACCTGGGGGTGCTGGCTGATGGTAGATTGAACATGAGCCTGCAGTGTGCTCAGGTAGCCAAGAGAGCAAATGGCATCCTGGCCTGCATCAGGAACAGTGCGGCCAGCAGGAGCAGGGAGGTCATTCTGCCCCTGTACACTGCACTGGTTAGGCCACACCTTGAGTCCTGTGTCCAGTTCTGGGCCCCTCAGTTTAGGAAGGAGGTTGACTTTCTGGAGTGTGTCCAGAGAAGGGCAACAAAGCTGGGGAGGGGTTTGGAGCACAGCCCTGTGAGGAGAGGCTGAGGGAGCTGGGGTTGCTTAGCCTGGAGAAGAGGAGGCTCAGGGGAGACCTCATTGCTGTCTACAACTACCTGAAGGGAGGTTGTAGACAGGTGGGGGTTGGTCTGTTCTCCCAGGCAACCAGCACCACAACAAGAGGACACAGTCTCAAGCTGTGCCAGGGGAGGTTTAGACTAGATGTTAGGAAGAAATTCTTCATAGAGCAACTGCCCATTGGAACGGGCTGCCCGGGGAGGTGGTGGAGTCACCATCATTGCAGCTCTTTAGGAGGAGACTTGATGGGGTGCTTGGTGCCATGGTTTAATTGATTAGATGGTGTTGGATGATAGGTTGGATGCAATGATCTTGAAGGTCTCTTCCAACCTGGTATCTCCTCCCCTCTCCTCCCCTCCCCTCCCCTCCCCTCCCCTTCCCTTCCCTTCCCCAATTACACTGCAGCATCATATGGGTCTGCAATCCATTTTCACTCTCCCATCCTCTTGTCATATTCACTGGGATCCATGCCTCTGCCCTTCTTCGGAAGGGAATGATCATGCTCCACTGATCAATGTCTTTATCAATAATACAAGTCTTAAAAGTAATATTGCTACAACTAAGATAATAAATGCTTGATTCGTTATAGATTATACAATCAACAGCTATTCCTAACACCTATGGGTGTGTAGTACACACAGTAGCAAAGGAACTACATAGTAGAGTTTCTACTAAGATGCCTTTACAAGAGAGGTCTTTTATATTGTAACAAGAGAAGTCCCTCTGACAATGCATCAAGGAATCTTCAGCATTAGAGTTTAAATGAGCAACACAACCTCAAAACATACAAAACTGGTACTGCCAGGTCACTGGGCACCTGCAGCCCAGAAAGCCAATCAGATCCTGGGCTGCATCAGGAGAAGTGTGGCCAGCAGGTCAAGGGAGGTGATTCTCCCCCTCTACTCAGCTCTGGTGAGACCCCACCTGGAGTACTGTGTCCAGTTCTGGAGCCCCTATGACAAGGGGATCTGGAGGGGCTGGAAGGTGTCCAGAGCAGGGCCAGGAGGATGAGCAGAGGGCTGGAGCACCTCTCCTGTGAGGACAGACTGAAGGAGTTGGGGCTGCTCAGTCTGGAGAAGAGAAGACTCCCAGGTGACCTCATTGTGGCCTTCCAGTATCTGAAGGGGGCTACAAGAAGGCTGGGGAGGGACTGCTCAGGATCTCAGGCAGTGATAGGAGTAGGGGGAATGGAATGAAGCTGGAGGTGGGGAGATTCAGGCTGGAGGTGAGGAGGAAGCTCTTCCCCATGAGAGTGGTGAAGCCCTGGAATGGGTTGTCCAGGGAGGTGGTTGGGGCCCTGTCCCTGGAGGTGTTTAAGCCCAGGCTGGACGAGGCTCTGGCCAGCCTGATCTGGTGTGGGGTGTCCATTCCATTTCATTCTATCACTTCCTTTGGAATATCTATCTTCTGACCCACCAGGAGACAAAGGAGGGGATCCAAAATGATGTTTTAGTTCTCTTAAGCTATCATAGAACAGAGACTAATATACAGGAGCAGTCCCACCTCCCACTCTGTGTTCCACCACGACTGGCATTGCACACAGCTGTAACATCTCTGTATTTATAAAGCCTTTATCCTCTTTATCCTTTAAAGTATCAGAACTTGAGATTTGCAGTGGTGTAGCTACACTTGGAACATGTTCATTAATCAACAATCCATTAGACATTTTAACATCATCCTGCATATTCCCTCCTTGATAAAGCATCCCCTTATCCCTCACCCCCATATTGCTCATAGCAGTGGCAGGAGGGACACAAACACCTCTGTAAAGTGGGGAAGGGGGATAGACAAAGCCCCTGCCTGCTGCAGTATAGAAACCAAATGAGGCTGAGGGTAAAAACCTGCTGGAAAAGGAAAGGGATAGGGAAGAGAGTTAACAGCTTCAGTAGTGGCATTTAAAGGAAGAGAAGAGGAAAAACTCGGTGCTGTGGGTTGTAAAAGTGGCTGGTGTGATTTGTTGAGCAATTCTTGAGCAATGGAGCTGTCAGGATCAAGAGAGATTAGTTTCTCATCAGTCACTTGAGCTGGTGGGTTTAACTTTGCATCTGGCTTTGTTTGTTTCTCCTGTTCATTTACTTTCTGCTCCATTTGAGGCTTTGCTCCTTCTGCAGCTGCTGCGGTTGCCTTAGGCAGAGGTACCTGTGGGCATGGACCTGGCTCCTTTGCTGTATTGGACTTGGGGAAGAATGACACAGACCCTGGCAAATTTCAGCCCAGCTTCAATGGCAGCTCTGGCTGTGCTGACTCAGCACTGTAATTGTTCTCATCAGCACTAATTGGTGTTCAGAAGCGCAGGAGATGTTTATTCCTGCCGGAGCCCCCAGCCTCTGAGAACTGCAGAGAAAAAAGAGGCAATTTTGGTTCAATCTGCTGGAAAGGCTCTCAGGCAGGTTAGAACCTGGGTGGATCTATTTGTGCCTCTTCTGCACTGTGGCCTGGTCCCTGGTGTGGCTGCAGCGGTGTTTGTTGCAATTTGCTTTCTGGGTGAAGCTCTTGCCGCAGGGGGCACAGGTGAAAGACTTCTCTCCTGTGTGCACACGATGGTGCAGGCTGAGGGATCCATTATGGGTGAAGCTTTTGCCGCTGTCGGCACAGCTGCTCGGTTAGTCTCCGCTGTGGATGAGTTGGTGCCGGATGAGTCTGGTGCTCGTGGTGAAGCTCTTGCCACACTCAGCACAGGGAAATAGCCTCTGTCTGGTGTGGATGCGGCGGTGGATGGTGAGGGTGTCGTTGCGACTGAAGGTCTTGCCGCAGTCCCTACAGGTGAAGGATTTCTCGGTGCTGTGCACACTGAGATGTCGCCAGAGGCCAGCTCGCTGAGAGAAACTCTTGCCACAGTCAGCACAGCTGTACGGCCTTTCACCAGTATGGGTGCGGTGGTGGATGGCGAGGGATGAGCTCCGGCTGAAGCTCTGGCCACAGACAGTGCAGGTGAAAGCCCTGTCTCCAGTGTGTGTGAGGCAGTGCTGCATGAGGCCAGAGCACCTGCAAACCCTCTTGCCACAGGCAGTACAGGTGAAAGACTTCTCTCCAGTGTGCACACGATAGTGAGTGGTTAGATCACCCTTGTGGGTGAAGCCTCTGCCACAGTCAGCACAGACGAAGGGCTGGGTACCAGAGTGAGGGCATTGGTGCTTCACCTGTTCTGAGCCAGTTGGGAAGCTCTGCCCACACTCAGGGCACTGAGGAAGCTGCTTGGGTGGCACTGAGGGACCTGCTCTGGCATCATCCTCCTCCATACCTCCCTTCTCATCCTGGTCACCTTCATCGTCATCATTGTTCTCCTCTTCATACTCATAGTCACCATTCTCCTCAGCATCATCATCGTCATCCATCTTGTCCTCTTTTTCCTCCTCATCCTCTCCCTTGGGGCTGCACATTGGCTTCTCCAACTTCATCTCTGGGTGCTGCTTCTCCACCCAGCTCTTGCCTGGGTCCTTCTGTGAGGCCATACTGTGGCAGGAAGGGGTCAGAGCTCTGCAATAGGGAAGATGGAAGCACCTGAGCCCGGGACCTCAAACCCTCAGATCCTGACTGGGTCATGACAGTCCCTGACTCCCAACACCCAGCTGGAGGAGAGAATACAGAGGGGACCTCAAACCTTCAGTTTCTGCCACAGTGTGGGCACACACCTCCAATACCTGTGCTGAGACCCCAGGTTCCTGTGATCAGTGCCCTGAGGTACCCTGGGATTTACAAGTGGTCTTGTCCCACTCTCCTCGAGCCTGGTGGCATAGGCAGGGTGGTTCCTGGCCCAGGCCCTGTCCTTTGATCTCCCCTGGCTCAGACAATGGAGGCAGCAGCACTGACCAAGGAAGAACAAACCACCTCCAACCTTCTCCCACCACCCTCTAAATCCCAACCCCCAAACATCACCTCCTGCTCACAACACACTCCCAGCAGCCTGGAGCATTCATCAACTCCCACAACACCTGATGGGCCTCAGAGCTCCTGGAGAGGTGAAATATGCTGGACAGGAGGAGGTGGAGGCTGGGAGCTGCCCTTGGGGCTGGAGTCCTGCTGTTAACCCACTCTGGGTTTCTTACCTGATGGGCTGCTCCAAGGGGCAGGTCTGCAAATTCTGCTCTTCCCCAGCACACAGGGACAGGGATGATGGAGAGACCACTCAGTCCCTGACAGAGAGAAGCAAAGGGCTCAGGGGAGAGCACTGATCTGCAAGGGATGGTTCAACACTGCCCAGGACCAGGCAGCACAGCTCAGCCTTGCTGGGGGCAGCTCCCAAGCCCAGCAGCACAGCCACAGCACACAGCCAGGGCTGATCAAGATGGGAGGCCTCAACAAGTGCAGACTCAGCTCCTTGCACAGCACACAGCCCCCAGCACACAGCTGCAGGCCAGCACCACAACACAGCTGCCTCCACACAGCCTCTCCCAGCCCTTGCCTAAAGCTTCCTCCCACTGCCTACCCAGGCACCCACCACACCCACTCTGTGCTCAGCTCTGCCCTGTACACACCTCTCTGCTGCCCACTCCCCAACAGAAGATCACAGCAGCCCTCAGGACACACACAAAGGGAGCTTCATGCTTTCAGGAGGTGCATCAAAGGGGGAAGGGACTTGGGCAGCTTCTCGCTAAACCTCTTCAGTCCTCACTGGGATGCTGGAGGAGTCTCTGGCTCCTGCCCAAACCTCACACCTCCAGCACCCTTCACACACCTGCAGCCCAAAGAGACTCAGTGAAAAGGGTTTGGTTTCCTTCTCTCCCTGACCATTTCTCTCAGCTGTCTCTTTGCAGTTCCCTGGAGCTACCACTCCACATCCCCAAGAGAAAATGAGGTTGGATGGGAGGGCACAGTGCCCATGGGCTGCTGTTCATCTCCCAGCTGACACATGCAGAGCTGCAGCACAATTCACTCCTTTCACCTCCTAAAATGCTGCCAGATTCTGCCATTCCCTGCACACACATTTGCCACCTGGGCCCTGCATCCTATCCCCTTTTTGGGGGGACAAGGCCTAATTCCTGCCTGACCATTCTCAGGCCTTTCCCTCATTCCCAGCCTATCAATGTCTCTACTACCTTGGCTATCCCATGGTCCTGTGTCCCCCACCTCCACTGCCACTGCAGCTGGAAGGGTGGAGTGGGAAATGCTGTGGCTGAGGAAGCATCTAAGGAACTGGGCTGGAAGCAGCAGCACAAGGATGGAAAGGGCCTGAGACTAAAGGCTGGGATCAGCTGGAGGGCTGAAAGAACAGCACCAAGCCAAGGGGGGGTTACAGATGAGGGCTGGGGAGGGACCCTGCAGACACCTCAGGCAGCAACTGATGAGAGCAAGGGGGACAGAGAGGGAGTGAGACCTCAGGTGACTCCTGCCATGGGGGATGGCTGGGCTGTGTGGCTAGGAGCCCTGAGTGCCTGCTTGGGCTGTGCTGGATGTCAGGAGGGGTCAGGGGACTGTCCTGAGCCAGGCAGGGTTTGGGGCTTGGAGCTTCTGGGGTCAGCTGCTGCCAGCACCATTGGAGGTAGGAGCCAGGCAGAGCCACACAGCTGCTGAACTAAGCCCTCCCACCCCCTGCAGCCTTCACCCTCCATCTCTCCATCCATTGCTCCATCTCTGCTCACTTGCTGCCCTCTCAGAGTCCCCAGGGTCCTACAACATCACCAGGGCTGATCTACACAGCCAGCAGGGCCCAACAGAAGCCCCTGGTTGAGAGCATGGAGGAGAATCCCTGTGGTGGGTGGAAGGCACTAGGATGTCTTACACCAGAGAGTAGAGACCTCCAGAAGGGACAGCAGAGTCCAGAGGGACACCACAAAGTGTCATCTAGCTTACTTCATTCCCGCAAGGCCTGCACCCACTCTCTACAAAGGAACAGCACAGGATCTCCAACCTCTTATGCCCTTCCCCTCTGCTCCCAGCAACAGCTTCTGGGATCTCTCTCTGCAGAGGAGCTTTGAGGCCTTGGCAATGCTGCCAACTGTGGCCTGTAGAGGCCTGGCTCACCTGGGAGCTGCCTACTCTGCATCTCTTGGGTATGGGGGGAGGAGGGGCAGAGAGGCATGGGGGAGGGGGAAGGCATTTGGGGCCTGGGGTTCTGGCCTGCTTTGGTGGAGCTCTGGAGGAAGCTTTGGCCTAGGGAGGTTGCTTGGCTCCCGTGGCCCAGGCACACTATGGATTGTTGTGGATTGGATGCTTTGCACTGTAGGATGCAGCTCTGAACAGCACAGCCATGGAAACTGCCCAATTCTATCCAACCCTCTGGCCACAGCTTGGCATCAACTCCTTTCACCAGGCTCAAAGAGAGCCTCTCTGCCTCCTGAAACCTAAGACAATGCCCTGCAGAACAAGTTGGAGGAGCTCAAGGGGACAAGCTGCAGAGGGGGCCCAGGGCAACCTCCTGAGCTTCAACAAGAGCAAGGGCAGGGTCCTGCCCCTGGCCTGGCACAATCCTCACAATCAGGACAGGCTGGGGGAGGAGGGGATAGGAAGCAGCCCTGCAGAAAACCACTGGGGGGTGCTGCTGGACAAGAAGCTGGACAGGAACAGACAGGGGGAGCCTGCAGCCCACAAGGCCAAGGGCAGCCTGGGCTGCACCAAAAGCAGCAGGGCCACAGATGGACAGAGGCCATCCTGGCACTTGGCTCTGCTCTGCTGAGACTTCACCTGCAGCACTGCAGCCAGCTCTGGAACCATCAACACAGGAAGGACATAGACCTCATGGAGAAGGCCCAGAGGAGGGACACAAAAATGATCAAGGGCTTGGAGCAGCTCTTCTACCAGGACAGGCTGAGGGAGCTGGGGGTGATCAGCCTGGAGAGGAGAAGAGAAGGCTCTGGGGAGACCTAAGAGTGACCTTCTGGTACCTGAAGGGGACTACAAGAAGGCTGCAGAGGGACTCTTTGCAAAGCCTGCAGGGACAGCACCAGAGGCAATGGCTTCAAACTAGAGCAGAGCAGATTGAGACAGGAGGTGAGGAACAAGTTCTGCACCAGGAGGCTGCTGGAACACTGCAACAGGTTGCACAGGGAGGGGCTTGAGGTCCCATCCCTGCAGATGTTCAAGGTAAGGCTGGACAGGGCTCTGGGCAACCTGAGCTAGTGCAGGATGCCCCTGCTGACTGCAGAAGGGTGTCACCAGCTGAGGCTGTCCCCTTAAGGAAGGGAATATGGTGGACAGAAGTTGGTAAACGAAAAGAAGGATCTAAACTAATTTCATTGGTAGAGTGGGAGGAAGCACCTTCTGAACTGGGAGTGCAGGAGGAGTATCCTGGGCACTCCGGCACTTTTATCTTCAGTCTTGCTTCCGCTCCTCCGCCGAGCAGCAGCTCTCTCTGTGCTGGGCTTTCAGCCAAGGCTTTGACCTTGAAAACTGATAGACTGCAAGGCCTGCATTAACTGCTTTCCAATTAACACATAACTGCTGCTAACTTTTTTTTTCCTCTTTTCTCTCTCTTTCTAACCTGCTCTGGGGAAAGGGGGAGAGAGGGGAGAGCGGAGGTGGGGAACCCCCTCAGCAGAGGGGGGAACTCTCATTTCTGTGCTACTCTGTTGTATATATTGTAAATATTGTAAATCTGTATATATTCCCCTGCATATCCTACATTGCTTTGTAAATATACAGCTCCACTGCTTTGCTAATTCAGCTGTGAGGCTTTTTTTTCCCTTTCCCTTCCATTTTCTTTCCCTTTACTTTACAAGGGGGAGGGAAGAGGCTTTTGGGCCTTACCCTTCCAACCCTACAAGGGGCTTGGACTGCATCACCTTTGCAGCTCCCTCCCAACCCAAACCACTCTAGCATTCTAGGAGTCTAAGGGCAGCCTCCAGGGACAGCAGGAAAAAGATGAGGCAGAGGAGGACAAGGAAGAGGACAAGGAGGAAGAGAACCAAAATCCCTTCCTAACTCCTCCAAACCTCTGCCAAATTCCTGGAAAGCTCTTCCAGCTCTGCAGAGTTCATTCTGAAGAGAGCTGAGGGAGTTGCTAGGCTCAGGGATGTCTTGCACACTCTGCACAAATGCTCCAGAAGCTTTCCAAGTGCCCTCAAAACCAGCAGCACAGCTCTGCTGCCACACAATGCCAGGCTGCAAGGGACCCCAAGGCTCAGCTGCTCCAACCTTGCCAGCTGACACTGCACTGGAAAGGAGCTGGCCCAGCCCCCTGCCAAGCTGAGCCTTCCAACTCTGCCCTGCAGGGCAATCCACCACTGCCCTGGGGAGATGATTCCAATGGCTGACTGGGGGGGGAAAAGCTTTTGCCTCTGCAGGGCACTGTGCCACTTCAGCTCAACTCTTGCAGCTCAGAGCCAGCCCCCAAGCTCAAGAAGCAGCAACTAAGGCCAGAGCCAGACCCTGAGCCCAGCACCAGCCCCTGAGCTTGAGAACCAGCAGTGAACATCAGAACCACTTCCCAAGCTCAAGTACCAAGCCCAAAGCTCAGCACCAGCCCCCAAGCTCACACGCAAATCTAACATGCAGACTCAGCTCCTGGGCCTGGTCAGAGCCAGCACCTAAGCTCAGAACCACTTCTCAAGCTCAACAACCAGCCCCCAAGCTCAGCACCAGCCCCTGAGCTTGAGAACCAGCAATTAAGGTCAGAAACCCTTCCTAAGCTCAACAACCAGCCCCTGAGCTCAGAGCCAGCCCCCAAGCCCAAGAAGCAGCCCTGAGCTCAGGGAACAAGCTCCTGAGCTCAGACCCAGACCCCAAGGCCAGCACTACTTCCTGAGCTCAGAGCCAGCCCCTGAGCTCTAGAACCAACCCCCAAGGCCAGAAACACTTCCCGAGCTCAAGAACCAACCCCCAAGCCCAGAGCCTGACCCCTGAACCCAAAACCAGCAAGTAAGGTCAGAACCAATTTCCTTAGCTCAAGAGCCACTTCCCAAGCCCAGAACCAGGCCCCAAGCCCAGCACCAGCAACTAAGGTCAGAACCACTTCCCAGCTCGAGAACCAGCCCCCAAGCTCAAGAGCCAGCAACTAAGGTCAGAACAACTTCTCAAGATCAAGAACCAGCCCACCAGCCCCCAAGCTCACACTCAAATCTAACATGCAGACTCAGCTCCAGGGCTCAGAGCCACCAACTAAGCTCAGATCCACTTCCCAAGCTTGACAGCCAGCCCCTGAGCTCAGTGCCAGCCCCCAAGCTTGAGAACCAGCACCTAAGGTCAGAACTACTTCCCAAGCTCAGAACTAACCCCTGAGCTCTAGAGCCAGCCACTAAGGTCAGAACCACTTCCCAAGCTCAAAAAAACAGTCCCCAAGCTCAGTGCCAGCCCCTGAACTCAAGAATGAGCCCCTGAGCCAGAGCCAGCCCCTGAACTCAAGAACAAGCTCCTGAGCTCAGACCCAGACACTGAGCCCAGAACCACTTCCCGACCTCAGAGCCAACCTTGAGCTCTAGAACCAGCAACTAAGGTCAGAACCATGTCCCAAGCTCAAGAACCAAGCCCCAAGCCCAGAACCACTTCCCAAGCTCAACAGCCAGCCCCCAACCTCAGACCCAGTCCCCAAGCCCAGAACCAGCAGCGAGGTCAGAACCTCTTCCCAAGCTCAGAGCCAGCCCTGAGCTCAAAAGCCAGCCCCTGAGGCCCAGAGCCAGACCCTAAGCTCTAGAACCATCAACTAAGATTAGAACCACTTCCCAAGCTCAAGAACCAGCTCCCAAGCTCAGACCCAGCCCCCCAGCCCATAGCCTGACCCCTGAGCCCAGAGCCAGCAATTAAGGCGAGAACTACATCACAAGCTCAAGAACCAGTGTGGTGAAGGCACATTATGCCCCAATACTGAATCTTGTCCCAGCATGTGGGCAAGTTCCCCCTCCCTCTAGGAGGGAGACAAAAGCCAAGGCATTAGCCAGGCTTGCACGCACCCAGCGCATGCAGCGCTTGTGCTGACACCAAGTATGGGCATAATTCTAGCTTCACGCTTTCTATAGGCTGAAGCCAGTCGCTTATGAGAATGCCCATTGGTCAAGCCCAGCCTCGAGGAATCTATAAGTATCACCCCAGCTGGTGAACACGTTGCCCCCTCATTTACCTTGTCTCTGTGCTTGCTCGAGAGAGTAACTCTCGAGCTGCAGCCTTTGCCATTGAGCTTATTGTTAGCTTCTGTTATACATGCACGCATACTGGAAGCCTCTGCATTGTTGAAGAAGCCCAGAGGGAGGACCTTCGCTGAGCCTGAGGAGCTCAGCATTGCTACAACCAGTCGTGCCGATCGGAAGAGCCCATCGTGCCACCGGAGGACTGGACCAACCCCCGCGGGTAAGATCTGCCCAGTTGCCGGGGAGAAGGGACTTGATCAATACCGAGTGCCGCTCTCTCAGAGCCGCCGAGTGCCGCTCTGAGCCCTGTGAATTCCAGGGAAAACCAGAGCATTGTTCGTGCTTGTATTGCACCGGACCCGGGACCACTACGAGAGTCCTGTTGCTCCTTTAACCTCGGTAAAGAGAATCCGCCGCCTAACGCAGCCGCATTCTCCCCCTGAGGCTGTTTGCATCAGCCCCGAGAACTGCCGTGGTTGGGCCGACCCCCGTAGCTTCGCCTGCTTCCGTCGTTCGAGCCCACCTACCGGCCACCGTCGTCCCGCCCTGCCGTGCGAGCCGACTTCTGAGGGCCGATCCCACGGACCGACCCCGACCAGGACTGATCCCTGTTGTCTGAAGGGGATTGAATATTGTCCGCGTGCTTTCCGCCCACTAGCACTCAGTTCAAAGTATCCGCGTCTAGCAGAGTAAGCGCTGACGCTTAGAAAGATTATAATATTGCTGTATATAGCCAGAAGCCGCCCGCGTCCCGCCGAGTCTCCATCTAGTGGCCAAGCGGCGGAACTGCACCCTTCGCTATATAAATATAGAAAGGGTTTATAAATAGTTCAATTACGTTATAATCATAACACTAAGCCAGTTGTGGAATGTATTTCACGAACGTGCACTAGAACATGTATATAAGTTGGTGATTCATCGGTTATTAATAGTTTGATAATTAATAAAATAATATTTTTCATAATTCATATTTCATATTCATAAATTTAATAACCTCTTCACCACAATATGGCGCAGCGAGCAGGGTGCACAGCTGTGAAATTTTTCCATAACTTGGGATACAAAATTACAGCCCCAGACTTGGAATGGGCAAAATTAAATTGTAAAAATATAGATGGCATTTTCGCAAAGCTAAGCGAACCCAGCAGCGAACACGCTGTCCTGATGGCATCTTGTATTATACAGATGCAGGAGGAAATTAAATTCTTTGACAAAAAGGTTTCCCAATTGGAAAGGGAACTGGCGAAGTCAGAGGCACAAAGCCAGAGACTTCATGATTTATTTGAGCTGCACATAAAAGAGACCATGTCTGTTTTCAAGTCTCAATGGCAATCACATGCTACCTATGAAGTAGCCAGGGCACATGACCCACGAGAGCCAGGCTCTCCTATTCTGTTTGTTCCAGCTGACAAGCAGGAGCTAGCTGATTTTGATTCAGCAGCTGCTCAGCATCAGCACATGAGCAATGTTAGCTCACCCACACCAGACAGGTCAGCAGCTACAGCACCGGTGCAGCAAGCCAAGCTAGGCTCCACACCACCGGATGATAACAATGAAGCCACCAGCTTCAACCAGCAACGAATTCCCAAGAAGAAGGTGAGATTCAACTTAGCATCACGAGATGACTCCAAAGCCAGCAGCGGACCGAGTTTCCCACAGCATGGCAGACCAAGGGATAACCAGGGAAACAGAAGCTCCTGCAATAAGGCAGCCAAGCTGAGTCGACAACAGCTTGCACAGCATCCCAGCAAGAGAGCTTACTGCGATCCCAGAGACACACAGAGCACCACATCAGACTCAGATTCTGGATGTGAGTCTAGCCCACAGCATCACCGCAAACTGTGGAAGAGCCAAGTTGCTATAGAAGCCAATAAGGCTGAACCCCGCAGCATCCTGAAAGCAAAGCTCCAGGAAAAGACCTCCAACAGGGAGAGTTCCAGAAGGGACCACAGACCCAGCAAGGAGGGACACCGGCAAAAGGTATATACTGCCAGCCGTAGAGCGATACCGCATGGCCAGAGAAGGGAAGAACAACGCTCTCAAGCATCCTCTTCCACCAACCCAGGCAGACATAAATACTGCACTGGAAAACAACACTCACGAGGTTCCTGCAACCCCAGTAGAGGGAAAGAAAACATGCAGAGTGACAGGGAATGCGCTAATTCACGAGATTCACCTGACTCACTAGATCCATGGTGTTGGGTACTCCTCAAAATGGAATGTCCCGAGGAAGTTGTATTTGGCTTGGAACCAAGGATGAGAAAGAAAGTAGCAAAAACGGTACTCACTAAATTGATAAAAGAAGCAGTGGAAAGAGATTATTCCTCATTTCAATACTGAGGAAGTCCTGTCATAGTGACAGAGCCCATCCTATCAAGGGGGTGGGAAATTGACAAACTCCATAGACACTTTGATAGCTCCAGTGTCATATGGGAATCAAACCCCATCACTCAGTCAAGGGGGTGGTGGGAGATAATTGAGAGTACCAATATTGGTTTCGGAGCAAACAGTTGTTCCACACTGCTAAGGCAGCACGCTCTGTTAAGAGTACAGTTTAAAGTTTGTATACTGTTCATATAGTGCTAAGGTATTGTAAGTCACTATATTTGAAAATGTATTCTACCAAACAGGTATGATATAGTTTAACCTATATGGGATAAACCTTGTTAAGGGTAATCCATATTCGAGGCTTATACATGCCCATGGGCAAGGGGGTGGTAATGTGGTGAAGGCACATTATGCCCCAATACTGAATCTTGTCCCAGCATGTGGGCAAGTTCCCCCTCCCTCTAGGAGGGAGACAAAAGCCAAGGCATTAGCCAGGCTTGCACGCACCCAGCGCATGCAGCGCTTGTGCTGACACCAAGTATGGGCATAATTCTAGCTTCACGCTTTCTATAGGCTGAAGCCAGTCGCTTATGAGAATGCCCATTGGTCAAGCCCAGCCTCGAGGAATCTATAAGTATCACCCCAGCTGGTGAACACGTTGCCCCCTCATTTACCTTGTCTCTGTGCTTGCTCGAGAGAGTAACTCTCGAGCTGCAGCCTTTGCCATTGAGCTTATTGTTAGCTTCTGTTATACATGCACGCATACTGGAAGCCTCTGCATTGTTGAAGAAGCCCAGAGGGAGGACCTTCGCTGAGCCTGAGGAGCTCAGCATTGCTACAACCAGTCGTGCCGATCGGAAGAGCCCATCGTGCCACCGGAGGACTGGACCAACCCCCGCGGGTAAGATCTGCCCAGTTGCCGGGGAGAAGGGACTTGATCAATACCGAGTGCCGCTCTCTCAGAGCCGCCGAGTGCCGCTCTGAGCCCTGTGAATTCCAGGGAAAACCAGAGCATTGTTCGTGCTTGTATTGCACCGGACCCGGGACCACTACGAGAGTCCTGTTGCTCCTTTAACCTCGGTAAAGAGAATCCGCCGCCTAACGCAGCCGCATTCTCCCCCTGAGGCTGTTTGCATCAGCCCCGAGAACTGCCGTGGTTGGGCCGACCCCCGTAGCTTCGCCTGCTTCCGTCGTTCGAGCCCACCTACCGGCCACCGTCGTCCCGCCCTGCCGTGCGAGCCGACTTCTGAGGGCCGATCCCACGGACCGACCCCGACCAGGACTGATCCCTGTTGTCTGAAGGGGATTGAATATTGTCCGCGTGCTTTCCGCCCACTAGCACTCAGTTCAAAGTATCCGCGTCTAGCAGAGTAAGCGCTGACGCTTAGAAAGATTATAATATTGCTGTATATAGCCAGAAGCCGCCCGCGTCCCGCCGAGTCTCCATCTAGTGGCCAAGCGGCAGAACTGCACCCTTCGCTATATAAATATAGAAAGGGTTTATAAATAGTTCAATTACGTTATAATCATAACACTAAGCCAGTTGTGGAATGTATTTCACGAACGTGCACTAGAACATGTATATAAGTTGGTGATTCATCGGTTATTAATAGTTTGATAATTAATAAAATAATATTTTTCATAATTCATATTTCATATTCATAAATTTAATAACCTCTTCACCACAATATGGCGCAGCGAGCAGGGTGCACAGCTGTGAAATTTTTCCATAACTTGGGATACAAAATTACAGCCCCAGACTTGGAATGGGCAAAATTAAATTGTAAAAATATAGATGGCATTTTCGCAAAGCTAAGCGAACCCAGCAGCGAACACGCTGTCCTGATGGCATCTTGTATTATACAGATGCAGGAGGAAATTAAATTCTTTGACAAAAAGGTTTCCCAATTGGAAAGGGAACTGGCGAAGTCAGAGGCACAAAGCCAGAGACTTCATGATTTATTTGAGCTGCACATAAAAGAGACCATGTCTGTTTTCAAGTCTCAATGGCAATCACATGCTACCTATGAAGTAGCCAGGGCACATGACCCACGAGAGCCAGGCTCTCCTATTCTGTTTGTTCCAGCTGACAAGCAGGAGCTAGCTGATTTTGATTCAGCAGCTGCTCAGCATCAGCACATGAGCAATGTTAGCTCACCCACACCAGACAGGTCAGCAGCTACAGCACCGGTGCAGCAAGCCAAGCTAGGCTCCACACCACCGGATGATAACAATGAAGCCACCAGCTTCAACCAGCAACGAATTCCCAAGAAGAAGGTGAGATTCAACTTAGCATCACGAGATGACTCCAAAGCCAGCAGCGGACCGAGTTTCCCACAGCATGGCAGACCAAGGGATAACCAGGGAAACAGAAGCTCCTGCAATAAGGCAGCCAAGCTGAGTCGACAACAGCTTGCACAGCATCCCAGCAAGAGAGCTTACTGCGATCCCAGAGACACACAGAGCACCACATCAGACTCAGATTCTGGATGTGAGTCTAGCCCACAGCATCACCGCAAACTGTGGAAGAGCCAAGTTGCTATAGAAGCCAATAAGGCTGAACCCCGCAGCATCCTGAAAGCAAAGCTCCAGGAAAAGACCTCCAACAGGGAGAGTTCCAGAAGGGACCACAGACCCAGCAAGGAGGGACACCGGCAAAAGGTATATACTGCCAGCCGTAGAGCGATACCGCATGGCCAGAGAAGGGAAGAACAACGCTCTCAAGCATCCTCTTCCACCAACCCAGGCAGACATAAATACTGCACTGGAAAACAACACTCACGAGGTTCCTGCAACCCCAGTAGAGGGAAAGAAAACATGCAGAGTGACAGGGAATGCGCTAATTCACGAGATTCACCTGACTCACTAGATCCATGGTGTTGGGTACTCCTCAAAATGGAATGTCCCGAGGAAGTTGTATTTGGCTTGGAACCAAGGATGAGAAAGAAAGTAGCAAAAACGGTACTCACTAAATTGATAAAAGAAGCAGTGGAAAGAGATTATTCCTCATTTCAATACTGAGGAAGTCCTGTCATAGTGACAGAGCCCATCCTATCAAGGGGGTGGGAAATTGACAAACTCCATAGACACTTTGATAGCTCCAGTGTCATATGGGAATCAAACCCCATCACTCAGTCAAGGGGGTGGTGGGAGATAATTGAGAGTACCAATATTGGTTTCGGAGCAAACAGTTGTTCCACACTGCTAAGGCAGCACGCTCTGTTAAGAGTACAGTTTAAAGTTTGTATACTGTTCATATAGTGCTAAGGTATTGTAAGTCACTATATTTGAAAATGTATTCTACCAAACAGGTATGATATAGTTTAACCTATATGGGATAAACCTTGTTAAGGGTAATCCATATTCGAGGCTTATACATGCCCATGGGCAAGGGGGTGGTAATGTGGTGAAGGCACATTATGCCCCAATACTGAATCTTGTCCCAGCATGTGGGCAAGTTCCCCCTCCCTCTAGGAGGGAGACAAAAGCCAAGGCATTAGCCAGGCTTGCACGCACCCAGCGCATGCAGCGCTTGTGCTGACACCAAGTATGGGCATAATTCTAGCTTCACGCTTTCTATAGGCTGAAGCCAGTCGCTTATGAGAATGCCCATTGGTCAAGCCCAGCCTCGAGGAATCTATAAGTATCACCCCAGCTGGTGAACACGTTGCCCCCTCATTTACCTTGTCTCTGTGCTTGCTCGAGAGAGTAACTCTCGAGCTGCAGCCTTTGCCATTGAGCTTATTGTTAGCTTCTGTTATACATGCACGCATACTGGAAGCCTCTGCATTGTTGAAGAAGCCCAGAGGGAGGACCTTCGCTGAGCCTGAGGAGCTCAGCATTGCTACAACCAGTCGTGCCGATCGGAAGAGCCCATCGTGCCACCGGAGGACTGGACCAACCCCCGCGGGTAAGATCTGCCCAGTTGCCGGGGAGAAGGGACTTGATCAATACCGAGTGCCGCTCTCTCAGAGCCGCCGAGTGCCGCTCTGAGCCCTGTGAATTCCAGGGAAAACCAGGGCATTGTTCGTGCTTGTATTGCACCGGACCCGGGACCACTACGAGAGTCCTGTTGCTCCTTTAACCTCGGTAAAGAGAATCCGCCGCCTAACGCAGCCGCATTCTCCCCCTGAGGCTGTTTGCATCAGCCCCGAGAACTGCCGTGGTTGGGCCGACCCCCGTAGCTTCGCCTGCTTCCGTCGTTCGAGCCCACCTACCGGCCACCGTCGTCCCGCCCTGCCGTGCGAGCCGACTTCTGAGGGCCAATCCCACGGACCGACCCCGACCAGGACTGATCCCTGTTGTCTGAAGGGGATTGAATATTGTCCACGTGCTTTCCGCCCACTAGCACTCAGTTCAAAGTATCCGCGTCTAGCAGAGTAAGCGCTGACGCTTAGAAAGATTATAATATTGCTGTATATAGCCAGAAGCCGCCCGCGTCCCGCCGAGTCTCCATCTAGTGGCCAAGCGGCGGAACTGCACCCTTCGCTATATAAATATAGAAAGGGTTTATAAATAGTTCAATTACGTTATAATCATAACACTAAGCCAGTTGTGGAATGTATTTCACGAACGTGCACTAGAACATGTATATAAGTTGGTGATTCATCGGTTATTAATAGTTTGATAATTAATAAAATAATATTTTTCATAATTCATATTTCATATTCATAAATTTAATAACCTCTTCACCACAACCAGCCCCCAGGCTCAGACCCAGCCCCTGAGATCAGAGCCAGCCGCTAAGGTCAGAACCACTTCCTAAGCTCAAGAACCAGTGCCCAAGATCAGACCCAGACCCCAAGCCCAGAACCACTTCCTGAGACCAGCACCAGTACCCCTAGCTCAAGAACCACCAACTAAGGCCAGAAGCCCCCAAGCTCACACTCAAATCAAAAGTGCAGACTCAGCTCCCAGGCTCAGAGCCAGCAACTAAGGTCAGAACCACTTCCCAAGCTCAGAGCCAGCCCCCGAGCGCCTGCCACTAAGGTCAGAACCACCTCCCAAGGTCAGAGCCAGCCCCTGTGTGCAAACACCAGCCCCCAGCTCAGTGCCAGCAACTAAGGTCAGAAACCACATCCCAAGCCCAAAGCCAGCCCCTGAGCCCAGAGCTTAAGAACAACATCCCGAGCCCAGCCCCAGGCCCTGAGCTTGAGAACCAGCAACTAAGGTCAGAATCCATTCCCAAGGTCAGAGCCTGCCCCCGAGCCCAGAACCACTTCCCTAGCCCAGAGCCAGCCCCCAAGCCCAAGAACCAGCAATTAAGACCAGAACCACTTCATAAGCTTAACAACCAGACCCCGAGCTCACACTCAAATAAAAAGTGCAGACTCAGCTCCCAAGCTCAGAATCAGCTCCCAAGCTCAGGAATCATCAGCCAACATCACACCCAGCCCCCAAACCCAGACCCACACCCAAGTTCAAGACCCAGCTCCCAAGCTCAACTTCCTGCCCCTCTTGGGGGCACCACAGCTGCACACAGCACTCCAGCTGGCAGCACACAATGCTGCCAGCACAAAAACCATTGCAGCAAAAGCCTCAACCTGTGCTCAGCTGCCAAAACCAAAGGGACCTCAACTTGGCCACAAGAGAAAGGACCAAACTCAGCCAAGACACTGATTCAGCACCCAAGGCTGCACAAAACAACCAGCAACAGCTTCAAGCAACAGCAGACCTGCAGCTGGGCTGCAAAGCTCTGCAGAAGAAAACCACTCCAGAAGGGCTCCAGGGCCCCAGGGATTGCAAAGCCCAGGCTCTCACTCTCCTCCTGCACAAGGAAAGCTTCACTTGCCCACAAGAAGCCAAACACTGCCCCACACCAAGCCATCCACACCACTTGACTTTCAACCTCCTTCAAGCCCTTGCCTGGCAGCAGCACTTCCTCAGCCCACAGCTCCAGCAACACCACAAGGCCTTGAAGGCTCTCCTGCACTCCACACCTCTCAGCCACACCCACACCCCTTGGCCACCCACAACCCAACAAGCTTCCTGCTCACCACTTCTCTTCCCAAGCCTCACCTCCCTTGGGCCCTCTCAGCACACCACCAACTGACCCCAGAAGGCTCCAGCTGACAGCACTGCTTGCAAGAATCCCAGGCACTTCCAAGGGCAGACTATGAGCCCAGAGGCAAACCCCAAACCTTTCCCCTCTCCACAGGACTCTCTCCCATTTCCCATTCTTCCCAGCACCTCCAGCACCTAAGAGGCATTTGCTCTGGGGCAGCTTCCTCACACAGCCACACAATTGCCTGGCCTGCAAAAGACCTCTCTCAGCACTGAGGCCAACTGCCAGCCCCAACACCACCAGGGACACCAAACCATGGCCCCATGGCCACACCTTGCTGCAACACCTCCAGCCATGGCCACTCCACTGCCTCCCTGGGCAGCCTCTGCCAGGCCCTGACCACTCTGCCACCAAACTCATTGCTCCTCCTCTCCAACCTAAGCCTCCCCTGACACAATTTCAGGACACTTCCTCTCCTCCTGCCACCTGAGACTAGGCACAAGAGCCCAACCCCCACCTCACTGCAGCCTCCTTGCAGGCAGCTCCAGAGGCCAAGAGGTCTCCCCTCAGCCTCCTCTTCTCCACACTGAACACCCACAGCTCCCTCACCTGCTCCTCACCAGCCCTGCTCTCCAGACCCTTCCCCACCTTTCTTGCTCTTCTCTGCACCTGCTTCAAAGTCCTTCTTGGAGTCAGGGGCCCAAACCTCACCCCAGCATTCCAGGGGTGGCCTCCCTGGGGCCAGGACAGGAGGACAAAAACCTCTGACAAACTCTTCACAGCTCACAGCAACTAACTCTGCAGAGATCTCAGGGAGGCTGGAGGCTGAGTGCTCTGCTTGGCAGTCTCCAAAACCACTTCAGGAGGTTTCAAACTGCCTTCAAAATCATCAACAGCGCTTTGAAACTCTCCCAGCCCCCTACAAACTCATTAAAAGCTTTCACAGCTCTCAGAGCTTCCTCCAACCACCTCAAGCTGCATTCCAATCTCTTCCCTAAGGCTGCTGCAGAGACTTTCATCACTTTTGGGCTCCTCAAAACTCCTCGAATATCCATGAAAAATCATCCAAACCTCTTCACATTTCCTCAAAGCCTCTGGAAAACTTTGCAAAGCTCCTCCACATCTCTTAGAAACTCTCAAACCCTCCTTGGGAAGAGATCTGGAGGAGCTCTTTGCCCCAGCCCTGCCCTGCAGCCGGAGCCAAGCCGGCACCAACCTGGCTGAGAACTCCACCTCCCAGCAGTGCCCTGAGCAGCCCTGGGGCCCAGCAGGGAAAGGCTCTCAGCATGCCCCGGGGCCTGCCCAGACACTGCCCTGCTCTGCTCCCCAGCCTGGGGGTCTGCTGGGGGCTGTGGGATTGGATCCCTGGGGGCTAAGGGTTGCAATCAGGATCCTTTGGGGCTCATGGGGTGGAAACCTGTGGCTGGAACCAGAATCTACTGGGGCTGGGTGGGGGTCTGGAGTACTTGGGGGCTTGATGGGGCCTGGCACTAAAACAAATCATTGAAATCTCTACCAACCTCCCAGAAGTTCCTAACAGCACCCAAAGAGCCTTTGAGATCTCTCTGCTAAGATCCTTGGGGAGGTTTGAAGGAGGTTTTGTATTCTCAAAACTCTTCAGATCTGCCTGAAAAATTACACAAACATCTTCAGAACTCCTCCAAAACATCTTCAGAAGTCACCAAATCCCTTCAGAACTGCTCAGAAACTCAGCTGGAGTGCACAGAGCCCTGAGGCTGAGGCAGATCCTGGGACCAGGAACCTCTGGGGATGGGTTTTGCCCTGGGTGGGGTTTGGGGAGGGCTCTGTGAGGCTGCCTGTGGGGTTGAGGGGCAAGGAGTATTCCCGGGGTTGGGGAAGGGTTTGTGGGGTTGGGGGTCAGTGGGTCTGGAGGAAGCTCTGGGGGGAGATTGGGAGGAGCCCCTGGGGCTTGGCTTGGGAGCTGCTGGGGTTCTGCTGGTGGTGTCTGTGGGGTACAGCAGCACTCTGTAAGGTTATGGGATGGGGGCTGGGCAGTTATGGGGGGCTGTAGGTTTCTGGGGAGGTTTGTGGGGTTGGGGGTGGTCAATCTGGGTTGGGAGGGGCAATCTGTGGGGTTCTGATGGGGGCTGTGGGATTGGATCCCTGGGGGCTAAGGGTTGCAGTCAGGATCCTTTGGAGCTCATGGGGGGAAAGCTGTGGCTGGGATTGGAATCCACTGGGGCTGGGGGGGGGTCTGGGGGGGTCTGGGGGTCTGGAATGTCTGGGGGTTTGATGGGGCCTGGCTGACCCTGGCACACTGGGTAGGGCAGGAGCCACCTGGGCACCAGAGGCCCTGATGTGTCCCCAACTGTGCCCCCACCCAACAGCAGCTGCAGGAGGGGCTGGGGGTGGATCCTCCCCCTCCAGCCAGGACAACAAAAGGCTCAAGGTTAAGGGGGAGAAGCTGAAGCAGAAACTGGCAACCAGCATAGTCTGGGGGGAGTGGGAGGGGTGTTCTGGGCAGGGGGGCTGTGGGTTTGGGGTGATTCTGACACCTCCTTAACCTCTCCGCCCAGCTCTGCAGAAGGCCCAGCACCAGGGGCAGGCATTGTGCTGCCAGCCCAAGGGCTGAGGCAGGAGCACCCCTGGCTGCTGGCCCAGCACAGCCAGCTCCAGGCACTGGCAGTCTGGGGGGGATAAAGCCCTGAACCCCCCAAACAGCCTCCCCCAGCTCCCTGTGCCACCCCAGGCAGCCCATGCTGGACCTTGCCACAAGCAGGAGGAGCCCAAAATGCCCCCAGGGAAACCACAACAGCAGCCTGAGAGCTCAAATGCCTCCCTGGGACCCTCAGTTACCTCCCTGCACCCCAAAGCTATCCCAAAGGAACCAACAATGGTCCCCAACACCCAGGCAGCAGGAAAGGACTCCCCCACCCCCAAGGGACCCAGCACTGGGGGGGGCTGTAGAGGGATTCTGGGGGGCTGGGCCCATGGCAGTGCCATTTGGGACCCTGCCTGACCTGGGGGCAAAGAAGACTTGGGGGGGCAGCAACATTTGGGGACCCTCCTGTTCTTCCCTCCCCACTCCAGCTGGGCACTCCTCCAGTGCCACCCAAGTTGGGGACCCCATTGCCCTGGGGGTACCCCCCCACCTCCTGGCCTCCTCTCACCAGTAGCCTTTCTCTCCAAATGGGGGCTCCTGCCCAGGAGGCCACCCCAGCCCCAAGCCCCGGGCTCACAGACCAGGCCAGGCCAGGCTCTGAGGTGCTCTATGGCCAAGCCAAGCTGAGTCCAGCACCAAGCCACTGCTGGACCCCCCTGGACTCTTCCTTGGACCCCCCCAGCAAGGGCAGCGCTCAAGGAGATGTCCTGCAGCTTGTGCAGGGATGAGAGCAGCTGAGGAGAGAGGGGAGAAGGCAAAGAGAGGGCAGAGAATGACCAGCAGAGAGCTCAGCACCACCCCAGGCTCCCAGCCAGGCTGCCAAGGTGCTGCTGGGCACCCACCGGGCTTGGCTGGGGGCAGGGCACCACTGCCAGCTGCAAGTAGCCAAAGGGGCAAGCTGGGCACACTGGGCACAGAGGCTTAGCCTCCTGAGGGCAGGGACAAAAGGCAGAGCCCAGCTGGGGGACACGGAGAGCCAGCCCAGCCCCCAGCACAGGGACACAGGGACACAGGGCCAGGGACAGCCCCTGCAGCCCACCAATGGCTCCGCCTGCAACACAGCAGCAGCCAAAGGGGGCCTGCAGCTGCCCCCACCAGGGGGAGGCAGCAGCACAGCACCACAACGAACCCCCAAACACACCCACCCCGACCCAGACCCACACACAGCTCCCCACAACCGCACCCACCCCCTCGCACCACCCCACCACTCCCCACTCCAAGCCTCACCACCCCGACCCACACCACACCCACACACAGCCTCCCCCACCACCACCAGCTCCTACCCCCAAACCCACACAGCCCCACGGGCTCCTCACCAGCCCCTCACACGCCCCTCTCGGACCCCAAGCCCCCACCCAACCTCACACACGCCCCCACAACTCCACAGCCCCCAACAACCACCCCCCACAGCCCCACCCACACCAGCCCCACACCTCACCGAGCCCTCCTCAAGCCCAGCTCCAGGACACAGCCCTCAGCCCCACCGCAGCCCAATGCCAACCCCACCAGCCGCTCCCCCAAGCCCCAAGGGATCCCCACCCCAGCAGCCCCCACTCTGCCCCGCGCCTGCCCACACCTACCCCACAGCCCAGGCCAAAGGGTTGCAGAGCAGGAGGAAGAGGAAGGCCGAAGAGCTCGGAGCAGAGGCAGCTGCCGACTGCCGTCCCCTGCAGCCTCCTGGCAGCCTGGGCGAGCAGAGAGCGATGCAATGGAGGCCCCGAACCGCCCACGTTGCAGCCCAGCCCAGGCGGGGGCTGGGGCCGCAGACGAAGCCCCGCCCACGCCCGGGCAGCCGCAGCCAATCACAGACGCCGGATTACCCCAACCACGCCTCCAAGTCCCAGCGGGGAGCTGCGGCCCTGGCTCCGCGCGGGGCATGCCGGGAGGTGCAGCTCTCAGCCAGGGCGGCGCCGTCTGGGCTGAGCTGCGCTGCGGGGGCAGGGCTGGGGCACAGCAGCTCCGCAACAGCTCTGACCCAGCAGCTGCGCACAGCTCCCAGGAGCTTTGGCTCAGCTCGGAAAGGTTGCGTAGAGGTTTCCAAGAGCTCCGGAGAGCTTCGGAGGAGTTTTTTCGCTGAGGATTCTCTGCGGGGTTGGGAACCCAAAACCTCCTCCCAGCCTCTCCCAAACTCTTGCAAAGAGATTTCGATGCCTCCCGGGGGGGCTTGGGGCAGCTCCAGGGGATCTGAACGGCTCGGGAAGAGCTTTTCTGTCGCCTTCCAGAGTTTCCAGCAGGTGCTGAGGACTTTTCCGGCAGTTTTCAGCCTGTTGCAGCATTTCGGAAGGATGTTGAAGACGGCAAGAAGCCAGAGCCTGGCTGAGAGCTCTGCAGAATCAGTTTGCAGGAGCTTGGCAGCCATGGGGATGAGGTTCTGGAATTGGTTTGGATTCGTTTTGGCACTTTTAATCGTTTCCCGAAGCTCTGTGGATTATTTCCAGCCCCTTTTTGTTCCTTTTGAAGCTATTTTCCTCATTTTGGGCTGATTTTAATGGGTTTTGGGGAGACTTTGCTTAGCCTCAGGCATTTTGAATGACTGCTGAGGAGAGTTTGAGTATTTTCATCTCCTTTTTCATGATTACTGAAGACATTTTGATCATTTTCAGGCCTTTTCAATGATTTTTTTTTGAGATATTTAGACCATTTTTGGGTTTTCCTAATTATTTTGAAGTATTTTCATTATTCTCAGGCCCTTTTAATGATTTTTGAAGTGTTCTTACTCATTTCAGACCCTTTTAGTGAGTTTTTGAAGACATTTTGATTACTTTTGTGGATATTTGATGTTTTTCTACAAGATTTTGATTCTTTTCAGGCCCTTTGAATGATCTTCAGAGAGATTTGCATCATTTTTAAGCCATTTTTTACAAAGCATTTTGAGTGCCAAAAAAAACCTCCTTCAAATTCTCAACTCTTCAAACAGAGCTTTTGAAGCATCTTTAGGGAGGTTTAGGAGGTTCTAATAGTTTGGGAAATGTTAAAATCTTCTCCAAGTGCTGAAACAGGAATCCAGAGGCACAAAGCTGTCAGCTCCCTTGAGCTGCAGCTATAGAATTTGGGGGGTTTGAGATGTGAAGCATCAGGACTGTGGAACCTGCTGCTCCTGGCAGAGTTGATCCAATCAGAGAAGAGTTTGGGTTGGGAAACCCCAAATTCAGCTGGCAGCTGTGGGCAGGAGGAACATTGCCCTGCTTGAAGCAGAGCCTTTGAACTGCAGCTGAGGGTTCAGAGCTGCCTTAGGAGGAGACTTGAGCCCTGGGGATGGATCCCAGTGGGAGTTGTGTTCTCAGCCCCTGAGTGCTGCTGGTTTGCCACAGGGTTTCACAGACAGACTCCCTAAGGTTGGAAAAGACCTCCAAGCTCATCAAGTCCAACCTTCTACCCACATCTCCATGACCACCAGACCATGTCCCAGAGTGCCACCTCTACTCATTTCTGGAATACGTCCAGGGACAGTGACTCTCCCACCCCCCTGGGCAGCCTGCTCCAATGCCTGAGCACTCTTGAAGCAAAGAGATTTTTCCTCCTCTCCAACCTAAATCTCCCCTGGTACAATTTCAGGGCATTTCCTCTTGTCCTGTCATTGGTTACTTGGGAGAAGAGGCCAATATTGGCCTCACTCTGATCTCCTTTCAGGTCCATGTAGAGATCAATGAGGTCTCCTCTCATCCTTCTCTTCTTCACAATAAGCAATCCCAGCTCCCTCAGCCTCTCCTCACCAGACCTGCTCTCCAATCTCCTCCCCAGCTTTGCTGCCCTTCTCTCTCCCTGCTCCAGCACCTCAGTGACTTTCTCATACTGTGATGCCCAAAGCCAAACACAGCACTTGAGATGCAGTCTCCCCAGTGCTGGCTCCAGAGAGACAATCACTTCCTGCTGGTCACAGCCCTTCTGATCCAGGCCAGGATGGTGGAGGTCTTCCTAACCACCTGGGTGCACACTGGCTCATGCTCAGCTGGCTGTCTACCAACACCCCCAGGCCCTTTTCTGCTGGGCAGTTTCCAGCCACGCTGCCCCAAGCCTGCAGCCTTCACTGGGTGGTTGTGATGCTAGCACAAGAGCCAGTGCTTGGCCTTATGAAACCTTCTGGAACTGACCTGAGCCCAGCAGCCCAACCTCTCCAGACCTCTCTGCAGAGGCTTCCTACCCTGCAGCAGATCAACACTCCCACTTCATGTTGTCTGCACCTTGCTCACTCCTTAATTTCTTGCTGTTTATGTGGCAGAAGATGCAGTCAGAAATCACCTGAAGTGCCACCACCATCAGGGTTTGTCTGGTGAACATTGAAAGGCTTAGAAAATACAGACCAGGGGAAAAAAAACCCAAACCAACAAGAGCACACCTAACAAACACTAAGGTGAGCATTAAAACTCCAGCTGAGTTATAGCCACCCTGGGTTTCAAATGTTTCCATGAGCAATCATAGAATCGGTTCTGGGAGCTCTGTGCTTTGCCTTGGCAGGGAGGTGAGGGAGACAAATATCTGCTGCTCAGCACTGACTAGGTCCAGCCCATGGCTGTGGTCATAGCATCACAGTATCATAGTATCAGTCAGGGTTGGAAGGGACCACAAGGATCATCTAGTTCCAGCCCCCCTGCCATGGGCAGGGACACCCCACACTAGATCAGCCTGGCCAGAGCCTCATCCAGCCTGGGCTTAAACACCTCCAGGGACAGGGCCCCAACCACCTCCCTGCACAACCCATTCCAGGGCTTCACCACTCTCATGGGGAAGAACTTCCTCCTCACCTCCAGCCTCAATCTCCCCACCTCCAGCTTCATTCCATTCCCCCTAGTCCTATCACTCCCTGAGATCCTGAGCAGTCCCTCCCCAGCCTTCCTGGAGCCCCCTTCAGATACTGGAAGGCCACAATGAGGTCACCTCAGAGCCTTCTCTTCTCCAGACTGAGCAGCCCCAACTCCTTCAGTCTGTCCTCACAGGAGAGGTGCTCCAGCCCTCTGCTCATCCTCCTGGCCCTTCTCTGGACACCTTCCAGCACCTCCACATCCCTCTTGTCATAGGGGCTCCAGAACTGGAGGCAGTACTCCAGGTGGGGTCTCCCCAGAGCTGAGCAGAGGGGGAGGATCACCTCCCTTGCCCTGCTGGCCACACTTCTCCTGCTGCAGCCCAGGATCTGATTGGCTTTGCGGGCTGCAAGTGCACACTGAGAGCTCCTGGTGAGCTTCTCCTCCCCCAGCACCCCCAAGGCTCTCTCCTCAGGGCTGCTTTCCAGCCAGTCCCTGCCCAGCCTGGATTTGTGCCTGGGATTGCCTCGACCCAGCTGCAGGACCCTGCCCTTGCTCTTGTTGAACCTCCTGAGGTTGGCTTGTGCCCACCTCTCCAGCCTGTCCAGCTCCCTCTGGATGGATCCCTTCCCTCCAGCCTGTCTGCTGCACCACACAGCTTGGTGTCAGACAGCTTGGGGTCATTGCATCATAGACTGCTGGGATGGTAGGGGCTGGAAAGGAGCTCTGGAGAGGAGGTTCAATCCCCCTGCCAGAGCAGGATCCCCTGGGGCAGGTCCCACAGGAACGCATCCGGCTGGCTCTGGAAGCTCTCCGGCAAGGGGCACTGCAGGGCCTCTCTGGGCAGCCTGCTGCAGGGCTCCAGCACCCTTCCAGCCAAGAAGTTTCTCCTCATGGTGAGGTGGAGCTTGCTGTGTCCCAGCTTGCATCCATTGCCCCTTGTCCTGTCCCAGGACACCATTCCAGAGAGCCTGGCACCACCTTCTTGACAGCCAGCTGGATGTTTTTCCAGGCCTGGCCCTTCCCAGCCTAAAGGAGTAAGAATCAGAGAGTGCCTGTGGCTGGAGAAGACCTTTCAGGTGCAGGTCAGCCATGCCCTGACCCTGGCACTGTGCCAGAGCTGAGGAGGTCCTTTGGTCAATAGTATTTTGCTGTGGGCTGAGGACCAGAGAGATGATTCCTCCAGCAGTGCCAGAGAGCAGCAAGGGGCTGGGCAGTGGCCAGAGGGTGGGCAGAGGCCATGGTGAATTGTTCTGCCATCCCATAATCCCTGCAGCTGCCCTGGAAGCAGAATGCAGAGCCAGCTCCTCCCCTCTGCTCCCTCATCTCTCCCTGGGGCAGGTGGCAGCTGTTGGCTCTCCTGGTTTGTGGGATAGGGGAGGGGATAGGGGAGGGGATAGGGGAGGGGATAGGGGAGGGGATAGGGGAGGGGATAGGGGAGGGGATAGGGGAGGGGATAGGGGAGGGGATAGGGGAGGGGATAGGGGAGGGGATAGGGGAGGGGATAGGGGAGGGGATAGGGGAGGGGATAGGGGAGGGGATAGGGGAGGGGATAGGGGAGGGGATAGGGGAGGGGATAGGGGAGGGGATAGGGGAGGGGATAGGGGAGGGGATAGGGGAGGGGATAGGGGAGGGGATAGGGGAGGGGATAGGGGAGGGGATAGGGGAGGGGATAGGGGAGGGGATAGGGGAGGGGATAGGGGAGGGGATAGGGGAGGGGATAGGGGAGGGGATAGGGGAGGGGATAGGGGAGGGGATAGGGGAGGGGATAGGGGAGGGGATAGGGGAGGGGATAGGGGAGGGGATAGGGGAGGGGATAGGGGAGGGGATAGGGGAGGGGATAGGGGAGGGGATAGGGGAGGGGATAGGGGAGGGGATAGGGGAGGGGATAGGGGAGGGGATAGGGGAGGGGATAGGGGAGGGGATAGGGGAGGGGATAGGGGAGGGGATAGGGGAGGGGATAGGGGAGGGTTAACCAGGTTGGAAGAGCCCTCTGAGATCATCAAGTCCAACCTCTCACCCAGCACCATCTGATCAACTAAACCATGGCACCAGGCTCTTCCTAAGCACCTCCAGGGATGGAGACTCCACCACCTCCCTGGGCAGCACATTCCCATGGCCAATCTCTCTCTCTATGAAGAACTTCTTCCTAACATCCAGCCTAAACCTCCCCTGGCACAGCTTGAGACTGTGTCCTCTTGTTCTGGTGCTGCTTGCCTGGGAGAAGAGCCCAACCCCCACCTGGCTCCAGCCTCCCTTCAGGGAGTTGCAGACAGCAATGAGGTCTGCCCTGAGCCTCCTCTTCTCCAGGCTCAGCAACCCCAGAGCTCCCTCAGCCTCTCCTCCCAGGGCTGTGCTCCACCCCCAGTGCCAGTGCCAGCCCCGCCTGGTGCTGAGTGCGGGCAGCAGGGCTGGGATGAGAGTTGCACTCTGGACCCCGTCCCTCCCGGCCGCTCTCTGACACCTCACCGCCCCCCCCCATTGCTGTCCCAATGCACATCCTGCACAGCACAGACTGCAAACAGCCAAGAGCTTCAGGAGCGAACCCCGCGGCCCCCAGCCCCGCCGGCACCCCCCTGCCCCTGGCCAAAGCCAAACAGAACAATTCCTCACCCTCCCCAAGCCTGCCCCAGCCCCACGGAGCCCCCTGCCCCCCGCGCCCCTCCCGACCCCCAACTCCACACACGCCCCCGGCAGCCCCACGCAGCCAGAGCCTTCCCCGCTGCGCTGCCGCCGCCCTCAGCGCTCCCCGGCCCCCTCAGCCCCTCCCGCCCCGCCGCAGCTCACCAGCCGGCAGCTGCCGCTCGCCCGCCAGCACCTCCGGCACTTCTCCCGCGCTCCGGCCCCGCTGCCGCTCCCCACGGGGCAGCAACAATGGCGGCCGCGGCCGGCAGGGGCAGCTCCTGGCTGGGCCTCGGCAGCGCCCAGGGGGAGGAGCTGCCGCGCTCCCGCCGCCTCTCATTGGCTAAGGCTGCCCGGCCGTGGGCGGGGCTTCTGTTCCAGCCTGCTCCCTGCTTCCGCTCCCCGTCCCACGTGGCCGCAGCAGCCGGAGGGGCCGGGCCGGGGTCTCCCTCGCAGCGCTCTCTGCTCGCCAGCAGTCTGCCGGGGCCGGCGGCTCCCTGTGCGCTGAGCTCTTCCTCCTCTTCCTTCTCCTTCTCCTTCTGCTGCTCTGCTTCGCTCTTGTCCCGGGGTCCAGGTGGGGTGAGGGAGTCTCTGGGGCTGAGTTGGGGGTCGTGGGGTGGGGATCAGGGAATGCTCTCTGTGGGACTGCGAGGGGTCGGGAGGGTCGCTTGGGTTGGGGAGGGGTTTGTGGGGCAGGGGTCGGTGGGGCTGGGGCGGGGGGGAGCCTCTGCGGGAATCTAGGGGGAATCGGTGGGGTGTGGTTGGGGGCTTCTGCGGATATGTGTGGGGGGGTCCGTGGGATACGGGGGAGATCCGTGGGGTACGGGGTGGGGGTGGGTCTGTGAGGTCCGGGGGAGCTCTGCAAGCTTGGTGCTTGGGGCCTGTGCGGTTTGGGGGGGGTCGCTGTGATTGTGGGGACCTCTGTGCGGCTGTGGGGGTCTGCGGTGTTGGGGGTTGTCGTGGGGGGGGCTGTGGGGTAGGGCAAAGGTGTGCAGGGTCGGTGAGCGTCGTCTGTGCTGTTCTGGGAGGGGTCTGTGCGGTTGCAGGTCCCCGGGTGGGGTTGGGGTGGGGGCTCGGTGGGGTTCCTTGTGCTGCTGAATCCCCCTGCTAGGAGGTGGTTTTTTTTCCAAGGATTCTCTGAATCCTTTGAGCTTGGGATCTGCTTTTGACCTTAGCTGCTGATTCTTGATCTTGGGACTGGATCTGAGCTTGCAGCTGGTTCTTGGGCTTGGGAGCTGGCTCTGAGCTTTGGAGCTGGGTCTGCACTTGTGATCTTGGTTCTGGATCTTAGGGGCAGGCTCTGGGCTCAAGAGGTGGTCCTTGAGCTTGGGAGGTGATTCTGACCTTTGTTGCTGGTTTTTGATCTTGGGGGCTGGCTCAGCTTGGCTGAGTGTGAGCTTGGGAGCTGGGTCTCACTTTTGATCTCGTTCTTGAGCTTGGGGCTGGCTGTGAGCTGGGGAAGCTGTTCTGAGCATGGGAGCAGGTGGTGAGCATAGGAGCTGAGTGTGAGCTTTTCACCTGCCTTGAGCTTAAAATGTGAGAGGTTGGGTTCTGGGTCTGGATTTTGATCTGGGTCTGAGCCTGAGGGCTGGGTCTGCACTTTTGAACTGCTGCTTGCGCTTGGGAGCTGCATCTGAGCTTTGGAGCTGGTTCTGCACTTCTGATGTGGGTTCTTGAGCTTGGGGACTGGTTCTAAACTTGGGAAGTGCTTCTCACCTGAGTTTCTATCTCTGAGCTTGGGGGCTGGGCCTGAGCTTCAGCTGTTGTTCTCACCTTAGTTGCCCTCTCTGAGCGTAGGAGCTGGGTGTGAGCTACTGAGCTGGGTGTGAGCTACTGAGCTGGGTGTGAGCCTGGCCCCTGCCTTGAATTTAAAATGAGAGAGTTCAGCCAGTTGGAAGTTGAAGCTGAGCTGCTTTGCACTGCAGTGCTTCAGAGTTTGTGGTGCTCCAAAGGCAGATCTCAAAGAGCTGCTGCAAGAGTTGAGCTGAAGTGGCACAGTGCCCTGCAGAGGCAAAAGCTTTTCCCTGCCAGTCAGCCATTGGAATCCTCTCCCCAGGGCAGTGGTGGATTGCCCTGCAGGGCAGAGTTGGAAGGCTCAGCTTGGCAGGGGGCTGGGCCAGCTCCTTTCCAGTCCAGTGTCAGCTGGCAAGGTTGGAGCAGCTGAGCCTTGGGGTCCCTTGCAGCCTGGCATTGTGTGGCAGCAGAGCTGTGCTGCTGGTTTTGAGGGCACTTGGAAAGCTTCTGGAGCATTTGTGCAGAGTGTGCAAGACATCCCTGAGCCTAGCAACTCCCTCAGCTCTCTTCAGAATGAACTCTGCAGAGCTGGAAGAGCTTTCCAGGAATTTGGCAGAGTTTGGGAGGGGTTGGGAAGGGATTTTGGTTCTCCTCCTCCTTGTCCTCTTCCTTGTCCTCCTCTGCCTCATCTTTTTCCTGCTCTCCCTGGAGGCTGCCCTTAGACTCCTAGAATGCTAGAGTGGTTTGGGTTGGGAGGGAGCTGCAAAGGTGCTGCAGTCCAAGCCCCTCTGCAGTCATCAGGGACATCCTGCACTAGCTCAGGTTGCCCAGAGCCCTGTCCAGCCTCACCTTGAACATCTGCAGGGCTGGGACCTCAACCCATTCCCTGGGCAACCTGTTGCAGTGTTCCAGCAGGCTCCTGGTGCAGATCTTGTTCCTCACCTCCAATCTCAATCTGCTCTGCTCTAGTTTGCATAAGCCTGCAGGGACAGGACCAGAGGCAATGGCTTCAAAGAGTCCCTCTGCAGCCTTCTTGTAGCCCCCTTCAGGTACCAGAAGGTCACTCTTAGGTCTCCCCAGAGCCTTCTCTTCTCCTCTCCAGGCTGATCACCCCCAGCTCCCTCAGCCTGTCCTGGTAGCAGAGCTGCTCCAAGCCCCTGATCATTTTGTGTCCCTCCTCTCGGCCTTCTCCATCAGGTCCATGTCCTTCCTGTGCTGAGGGCTCCAGAGCTGGCTGCAGTGCTGCAGGTGAAGTCTCAGCAGAGCAGAGCCAAGTGCCAGGATGGCCTCTGTCCATCTGTGGCCCTGCTGCTTTTGGTGCAGCCCAGGCTGCCCTTGGCCTTGTGGGCTGCAGGCTCCCCCTGTCTGTTCTTGTCCAGCAGCACCCCCCAGTGGTTTTCTGCAGGGCTGCTTCCTATCCCCTCCTCCCCCAGCCTGTGCTGATTGTGAGGATTGTGCCAGGCCAGGGGCAGGACCCTGCCCTTGCTGTTGTTGAAGCTCAGGAGGTTGCCCTGGGCCCCCTCTGCAGCTTGTCCCCTTGAGCTCCTCCAACTTGTTCTGCAGGGTATTGCCTTAGTTTTAAGGAGCCAGAGAGGCTCTCTTTGAGCCTTGTGAAAGGAGTTGATGCCAAGCTGTGGCCAGAGGGTTGGATAGAATTGGGCAGTTTCCATGGCTGTGCTGTTCAGAGCTGCATCCTACAGTGCAAAGCATCAAATCCACAACAATCCATAGTGTGCCTGGGCCACGGGAGCCAAGCAACCTCCCTAGGCCAAAGCTTCCTCCAGAGCTCCACCAAATCAGGCCAGAACCCCAGGCCCCAAATGCCTTCCCCCTCCCCCATGCCTCTCTGCCCCTCCTCCCCCATACCCAAGACCTGCAGTTACAGATTCTGGTAGGCAGCTCCCAGGTGAGCCAGGCTGCTCCAGGCTGCAATTGGCAGCATTGCCAAGGCCTCAAAGCTCCTCTGCAGAAAGAGATCCCAGAAGATGTTCCTGGGAGCAGAGAAGAAGGGCAAAGGAGGTTGGAGATCCTGTGCTGTTCCTTTGTAGAGAGTGGGTGCAGGCCTTGTGGGAATGAACTAAGCTAGATGACACTTTGTGGTGTCCCTCTGGACTCTGCTGTCCCTTCTGGAGTTCTCTACTCTCTGGTGTAAGACATCCCAGTGCCTTCCACCCACCACAGGGATTCTCCTCCATGCTCTCATCCAGGGGCTTCTGTTGGGCCCTGCTGGCTGTGTAGATCAGCCCTGGTGATGTTGTAGGACCCTGGGGACTCTTAGAGGGCAGCAAGTGAGTGGAGATGGAGCAATGGATGGAGAGATGGAGGGTGAAGGCTGCAGGGGGTGGGAGGGCTTAGTTCAGCAGCTGTGTGGCTCTACCTGGCTCCTACCTCCAATGGTGCTGGCAGCAGCTGACCCCAGAAGCTCAAAGTCCCAAACCCTGCCTGGCTCAGGACCCTCCTGCCCTGTCCCCTCCTGACATGCAGCACAGCCCAAGCAGGCACTCAGGGCTCCTAGCCACACAGCCCAGCCATCCCCCATGGCAGGAGTCACCTGAGGTCTCACTCCCTCTCTGTCCCCCTTCCTCTCATCAGTTGCTGCCTGAGGTGTCTGCAGGGTCCCTCCCCAGCCCTCATCTGTAACCCCCCCTTGGCTTGGTGCTGTTCTTTCAGCCCTCCAGCTGATCCCAGCCTTTAGTCTCAGGCCCCTTCCATTCTTGTGCTGCTGCTTCCAGCCCAGTTCCTTAGATGCTTCCTCAGCCACAGCATTTCCCACTCCACCCTTCCAGCTGCAGTGGCAGTGGAGGTGGGGGACACAAGGCCATGGGAGAGCCAAGGCAGCAGGGACATGGATGGGCCAGGAATGAGGGAAGGGCCTGAGAATGGTCAGGCAGGAATTAGGCCTTGTCCCCCCAAGAAGGGGAGAGGATCCAAAGCCCAGGTGGCTAATGTGTGTGCAGGGAATGGCAGAATCTGGCAGCATTTGAGGAGGTGAAAGGAGTGAATTGTGCTGCAGCTCTGCCTGTGTCAGCTGGGAGATGAACAGCAGCCCATGGGCACTGTGCCCTCCCATCAAGCCTCATTTTTCTCTTGGGGATGTGGAGTGGCAGCTCCAGGAGAACTGCAAAGAGCAAGCTGAGAGAAATGGTCAGGGAGAGAAGGAAGCAAAACCCTTTCCAGTGAGTCTCTTTGGGCTGCAGGTGTGTGAAGGGTGCTGGAGGTGTGAGGTTTGGGCAGGAGCCAGAGACTCTTCCAGCATCCCAGTGAGGGCTGAAGAGGTTTAGCAAGAAGCTGCCCAAGTCCCTTCCCCCTTTGCTGCATCTGCAGAGATCATGAAGCTCCCTTTGTGTGTGTCCTGAGGGCTGCTGTGATCTTTTCTTGGGGAGTGACCAGCAGAGAGGTGTGTGCAGGGCAGAGCTGGGCATAGAGTGAGTGTGGTGGGGGCAGAGCCAGGGAGGAGAGCTGGGTGCAGAGCAAGATCTGCTGTCAAAGGCAGCTGCAGGCAGCAGAGGTCTGGGTAGGCAGTGGGAGGAAGCTGCAGGGAAGGCCTGGGAGAGGCTGTGTGGAGGCAGCTGTGTTGTGGTGCTGGCCTGCAGCTGTGTGCTGGTCAAGGAGCTGAGTCTGCACTTGTTGAGGCCTCCCATCTTGAGCAGCCCTGGCTGTGTGCTGTGGCTGTGCTGCTGGGCTTGGGAGCTGCCCTAGAATGGCTGAGCTGTGCTGCCTGGTCCTGGGTAGTGCTGAGCCATCCCTTGCAGGTCAGTGTTCTCCTTTGAGCCCTTTGCTTCTCTGTGGCAGGAGTTGTGTCCCTCTCTCTCTCCCATCATCCCTGCCCCTGTGTGCTGTGGAAGAGCAGAGTTTGCAGACCTGCCCCTTGGAGCAGCCCAGCAGGTAAGGAACCCAGAGTGGGGCAACAGCAGGACCGCAGCCCCCAGACTCCCAGGGTACCTCCCAGCCTCCACCACCTTCTCCTACCCACATTTCACCCCTCCAGGGGCTGAGACACATCAGGTGTTAGAGTTTGGGAACTCTCCAGGCTTGTGGGGGTCAGTTGTGTGCAGGAGGTGATGTTTGAGTTTCAGATTTGGAGGGTGGTGGGAGAAGGTTGGAGGTGGTTTGGTGTTCCTTGGTCAGTGCTGCTGCCTCCATTGCATGAGCCAGGAGAGATCAAAGGGCAGGGCCTGGGCCAGGATCCCCCCTGCCAATGCCACCAGGCTTGAGGAGAGTGGGACAAGACCACTTGTAAGCCCCAGGGTACCTCAAGGCACTGATCACAGGAACCTGGGGTCTCAGCACAGGTATTGGAGGTCTGTGCCCACACTGTGGCAGAAACTGAAGGTTTGATGTCCCCTCTGCATTCTCTCCTCCAGCTGGGTGTTGGGAGGTGTTGGGAGTCAGGGAGTGTCATGTCCCAGGCAGGATCTGAGGGTTTGAGGTCCTGGGCTCAGGTGCTTCCATCCTCCCTATTGCAGAGCTGTGACCCCTTCCTGCCACAGTATGGCCTCACAGAAGGACCCAGGCAAGATCTGGGAGGAGAAGAAACACCCAGAGATTAAGTTGGAGCAGCCAAAGTTCGGACTGAAGGGAGAGGAAAAAGAGGACAAGATCAAGGATGATGCTGAGAAGAATGATGACTATGAAGAGGAGGATCATGATGATGATGAAGGTGACCAGGATGAGCAGGAGGAATGTATGGAGGAGGATGAAGCCAGAGCAGGTCCCTGAGTATCACCCAAAGAGCTGAATCAGTGTCTCGAGTGTGGGCAGAGCTTCCCAGGTAGCTCAGAGCTAGTGAAGCACCACTGCCCGCAGCCTGGCTCCCGGCCCTTCGTTTGTGGTGACTGTGGCAAGAGGTTCCGCTGGAACTCAAAGCTCATCCAGCACCGCCGCACCCACACTGGGGAGAAACCGTTCACCTGTGCTGACTGCGGCCAGAGCTTCACCCAGCTCTATAGTCTCATCCAGCACTGCCGCACCCACACTGGAGAGAAACCCTTCACCTGTGCTGAGTGCGGACGCAGCTTCACCCAGCGTGGCAAGCTCACTCGGCACTGCCGCACCCACACGGGGGAGAAACCGTTCACCTGTGCTGACTGCGGGAAGAGCTTCACCCAGCGCTATAGTCTCACCCAGCACTGCCTCACCCACACTGGAGAGAAACTCGTCTCTTGTGACAACTGTGGCAAGCGGTTCAGGAGGATCTCTCATCTTAGGCAGCACCACCTCACCCACACTAGTGAGAAGTCCTTCAGCTGTAGGGACTGCGGCAAGAGCTTCAAACAAAGCTCCAGTCTTACCATCCATCGCCGTATCCACACTGGAGAGCATCTGTTCCCCTGTGCTGCGTGTGGAAAGAGCTTTACCAAGAGCACGTCATACCTCCGGCATCAACTGATCCACAGTGGTGAGAAAACGTACAGCTGTGCCGACTGTGGTAAGAGCTTCACCCAGAGGTCCTCCTTTTGCCAGCACCGCAGGGTGCACAGTACTGAGAAGTCCTCCAGCTGCAGGGAGTGAGGCAAGAACGTCAAACGAAGCTCCAGTCTCATCATCCACCGCCGCATCCACACCGGAGAGAAGTCTTTCCCCTGTGCTGAGTGTGGCAAGAGCTTCACCAAAAAGGGGCACCTCAGCCAGCATCGCCACACCCATACCGGTGACCAGGCTAGACTGCGGGGAAGGAACAAATAGATCCACCCAGGCTCCATTGGGATCATCCTGACCTGCCTAAGTAGCCTTTTGCAGCAAATTGAACCCAAATTGTCTCTTTTTCTTCTGCATTTCTCAGAGGCTGGGGGCTCCAGCAGGAACAAACACCTCCTGCCCTTCTGAACACCAATTAGTGCTGATGAGAACAATTACAGTGCTGAGTTGGCACAGCCAGAGCTGCCATTGGAACGGGACAGAGCTTTACCAGGGTTTGTCTGGTCCTTCCCCAATCTGTGTCTCCCTGGGGTAAAAAATCATCTGTCCATTGCCCAGATTAATTGATACAAGGCCAAAGTTACCCAAATCCTGCCTGATTGTTTGTATCTTAGACATTCCTGCCCACAATGCCCAAATACTGAGGACACTTGCTCCCTAGGAATGGGGCTGGAGCTGTGTGCTCATTTCAGGGAGGTCAAAGTGAAGTTCTCAGAGACATCTCAGTGTTTTTTTTCATTGTGTCAAGGGATGTTAGGTGTTTGGGGGGGTGCTGGAGGGTTCTAGGATTGGTTTTCATAATCTTTGGAGGGTGCAGAGGGGATGTAAGGGAGGTGTTTGGAAGCCTTTGGAGGGCTTCTGACAGCTTTCCACTACAGAACTCTGCTGCTTTCCAGCAGGCCTGGGGCTTCCAAAAGCCTTCTCCCTAGCTCAGCAGTGTTCCTCATGCATTCCTGCTGACTTGAGGCTTCTGTCAGCCTTTCCATCCACACAAAAGTGGGAAGAGATTTCTCTGAGTGTTGAGTTTTCAGGATATTTAAAAGTGCAAAGAGTGAAATCACTGCAAGAAAGGATGCTGTGCCTCAGCACAGTGCCCAGAAATGCTCCCCCATGATGTTTGTCTTACACTTGGATCTGAGCTTAGCTCTGCAGCTCTCAGCAGTGTGCCTGGCAGAACCGTGAGCTGTTGCTACACAAGCTGGAGCTAGCTGAGCTGCTGCACAAATCCACAAGTCCTGTGCTCAAGATGCTGCCTTGGGAGCTGAAAGTGCCTGTGCAAATGTCATGGTCTTCAGCTGGAGAGACCTCTCCCCACAAATAACTGCCAGAGGAACAGTCTGGAGTTATCCAACATGCAGAGAACCCCAGAAGGGCACTTGGGCAGGGAACTGGGAAGCAACTAAGGAAGTGCAACTGCAGGTGGGCCTGGGAAATTCTCAACCTGTGAGAGCAACTTGGGGGTGTGGAGCTGCCCCACTGCAGGAAGCCTTTAAGGCTGGTGAACCAGCACTGGATGCCAGGTGGTGCTGATCCCTTGCTTTAGAATTCCCTGCTTCTCCTCCTTTCCTATCCTGCAGCTGCTGTTGTGCAAACAAGGGCAGCTCCTGGACCATGTGTAGAGCCTCTGATTCTCTGCTGACCAACTATAAGCTGCAAAGATGTTTTCCTGCATGAGCCAGAGGTACTGGCACCTTTGATTGGAGCATGCTTTAGTTTGTACACAGGGCTGGATTCTACTGCTGCCATGAATCAATGGGAGAGGGAAGAAAGTCTACCAAAATGAGGTACCTTGGGCAAGAGAGGTTGGGTTAGGGACTTCCACACCTCTTAGCTACTTCTTCTGTTAAGGACTTCTGGGCCTTGTGATGTTAAGGACACTCTAAGACTCTGTCATGCTGGGGACTCTGCAGTGTTGTAATAAAGGACTTGTGAGAGGACTCCTGAGGTTCTCTACCCTCTGCCCTTCTGGCATCTCGTGATACCAGCAGGGGGTTGGTCCATTTGTCAGGTCAGAGGGCACCCTGTTCTCAGGGTGAATCATTAAGGACTCCAAACAAAAAATAAGGTGGGGTATGTGTGTGTGCAGGGAACATGGTTTGGGGGAAAGGGTTTGTGTTTAGCTTGGCTTTGAAAGAAGTTGTAACAATCAAGGGTACTTACAGGCCCATTCAAAGCAATTAAGCCAACTCTTTCAGGGACAGCACCTGAGGGGGTGGCTCAGACAACCTCTGTGAGTGTGTGAAACCTGGCAATAGCAGTTTTGTATGTTTTGAGGTTGTGTTTCTCATTTAAACTCAAATGCTGAAGATTCCTTGATGTATTGACAGATGGATTTGTCTTGCTACAATATAAAAGACCTCTCAAGTTTTGCAGGCTGCAACCCTTGGAAAAAAGTTTCCTCACAGCATCATCACAGAAGATATCTTTCAAGGACTCTACCTTCCTGGTGTCCCTGCAGATCCATTTGAATCTGGAAGGAAGCTCTCACTTCAGTTCCAACTGAAGGACTGTCGGGGCAGGGTGTAGGTTATGGATTTGTTCTCCTGGCTTCCAGGAGGAACAGGGATGAAACGAATTTTGTCCTATTTGCTATGGGGTTCAGCATTGCTACTCTTTTACCTTGTGTAATTTCATATAACTGATTCAAAATGTAGTGTCCAATGTGCTACTGGTGTCTAATGATGGTGTAAAACAGATTGGTGCCATTAGCCAATCAAAACTCATGTCTGTTGTGAAAATTGTTTAAAACTTCTTTCCTTCTTTTCTTTCTTCCTTGCTTCCATCTTTGATTGACAAGGTGGTGTAAGAGGCTAACTCTTGTATCTCTTGATGTGAATCCACAAAGATAAAGTCACCTTGTGTATCATGGGAAGGCCCTGTGTCACAGCTCTCATGGAATGGTACTGAAAGAGTGATAAGGAAACAGTTGTGGAGGTTAGCTTTACCATTGGTAAAGAGAACTATTTAGAGTAGAGTAGAATAGAATAGAACAGAATAGAATAGAATAGAATAAACCAGGCTGGAAGAGACCTTCAAGATCATTGAGTCCAACCTATCATCCAACACCATCTAATCAACTAAACCATGGCACCAAGCACCGCATCAAGTCTACCCCTCAAACACCTCCAGTGATGGCGACTCCACCACCTCATAGGTGTAAAGGCATCTCAGTAGAACCTGTACTTCATAGTTCCTTTGTTGCTGTGTGTACTACCCACCCATAGGTGTTAGGAATAGCTGTTGATTGTATCATCTATAACGAATCAAGCATTTATCATCTTAGTTGTAGCAATATTACCTTTAAGACTTGTATTATTGATAAGTGTGGTGGTTTAGGCTGGGTGCTGGCCTGGATGCCACTGCACAGACTACACCTGGGAGGTCCCAAGGGGTGGGCCCAGCCCAGGGGGGTGGTCACAGGAAACCAGGGATTGCATTCCCATAATGCCCTGCTCCCCTATAAAACATCCACACGGGGTCTTCACTTCCTCTTTTCTCCCCTGCTGCTGCCTAGGTAAAATGGCATGAGCTGCCTCCCTTCGGCCTGCCCAGGCCCAAGGCTGGGTTGGGGGGGGGGAGGAAAGAGCCCTGGGGGGTTTGGGTGTACCCCCAGGTGGGGATGGGATGTTCTTGGGTATGTTCTGGGATCTCTCTCTTTTGTCACAGTGTTTGTGGTTCTCTGTACAACTTTCATTGTTGTTTTTATTGTTTTTCTATTTAAACTTTCCATCACTTTTGCAATCCATTTGTCTGAGTCGTTATTTCTGCCCGTGGTGGGGAGGGAGTCTGCCCCAACTCATTACAATAAGGACATTGATCAGCAGAGCATGATCATTCCCTTCTGAAGAAGGGCAGAGGCATGGATCCCAGTGAATATGACAAGAGGGTGGGAGAGTGAGAATGGATTGGATCATGTTCTCAGGCTATTAGACCAGGGACTGAAAGATTCTAGAAGCAGGACAAAAAGATTTGTGGGATGGTTAATGTTTGCCATAATATCAGCTGTGATAATATTAGCATCCCCAGCTGCTTCAGTTACAGCTCTGACAAAGGGCATACAAACTGTGGACACAGTGAGAACTTTATTGACCAATGTGAAAAATGATTTGCAGCTGCAGGAAGCTGTAGATGAGGAAATAATGGCAAGGTTATGCATGCTTGAGGCCAGTGTTGTTTGGTTAGGAGACCAACAAGCTGCCTTGCAGACCCATATGATACTGCAGTGTGATTGGGAATATCATAAGCAGGACATGTGTGTAACATCCTTGTCTTGGAATGACTCTCAGCATGATTGGAACTCTCCCAGGTCACATTTACAAGGGGCCTTTGATAGCTCCTTGAAACATAATGTCCAAACAGTGAAGCATCAGCTGGAACTGCAGTTAGCCAATACACAACAGGTGAGGATTGATTCAACATGGCCAGCACTGAACAAAGATCTGAGCTGGCTGAATCCAAACAATTGGTTCTCAGGTCTGAATCAGTGAGTGTGGGTTAGAGGTGGAATCTTTGTGGTGATTGGCATTGTAATTGTAGTGTTAATGGTGTTTGTAATCATAGCTTTTAGGACCAGGAGGATGGTCAGGACACAAGTGATGGCTGCTGGTTTAAACCATATAAAAATAGGGAGTTGTAGGAAAGCAGAAAGTATCTATGGAAGGTTTCAGGACAAGAAAGAACAACAGGCTGCTGATACTGGAAGGATGGCCTGGTGAGAAAGAAGAGCTGACCGTGGTAAACAACCTGGAGTGTGAGACAGAAGGACACTTGCCTCCATGCTGGAGAAACTCAACCTGATATGGGATGAAGATAACAATGGCCAGCTGCATATCAAAGGAGAAAATTCAGTGAGCAGCAGTGGTGCAAGAATGTCAGGGAGTTGCTTAGCCTGCTGGATTTTTCCTGTAAAAACTGCTTGATCTGTGCCAATAAACAATTCCTGCTCCACCAACAAGGAGTCTGTGCAGGCTTTCAGACAGAGAGGCTGAGGGACCTGGGCTGCTTCAGACTGGTGAATGGGGTTCAGAGCACTGCCATAGCAGTGTGCACATGGCTGAAGGGTGGTTTCAGAGAGGATGGAGCTCTCCTTGGGTGTGTTACGAGACCAAAACCTCCACAAAGTGCAGCTTGAAAGGTTCAGAGTGGAGATGAGGCCAAAGAAATGTCCCTCAAAGGGCAGAGCTGCTATGCATGAGGCCATCCAGAGGTGTTGGGAAGTAGCAGAGAGAGCTGAGACAGCTCACAGAAGGGATGGAAATGGCAGGGGGAGAGCTTAGTGGGGAAGCAAGATTGGTGTCAGCAGCCTGAAGGGAAAGACCTAAAGGCATGGGACAGTGTAGGAGAGGCTGCAGTAGTGATGGCCAAGGGCTCTGGCAAGGCTGAGAGGCCCAACGGGACCAAGGTATTTTTACCCTTGGCTCGAGCAGTTGTCTCTGCCACCAAGGCCTGTGAGGAGAAACTTGGCTTTGAGGCTTTGAGGTTCTTCTAGTCCAAGGGCAGTGGTCAGGGTTTGGCTTTATGTTTCATAGAACAAAGGCATACTTTTCTGCCCTGTACTTTGCCTTTGTCTCCCTGCAATCATGGCCTCTAACAAGCTGCTCTAATGAGTCCCTAGGGAGCCTTTGTCAGTAACAAGCCTCAGTGAGGCCAATCAGTGCTTCAAGGTACTTTGGAGTTTTCTTCTGACTGGAACTTCTTGAGAGGCTTCTTGGCAGTACCTTGGCAGAGTCTCCTGGCAGTACCTGAGGATGATGTCATCAGCCCTAAATACTCCATGGGGCTCATTAAATACTGCTGAACCTCTAATTATTGCCAAGGTTTCTGCAGATAATTGGAGAGGTTTTTATTACACAAAGCATCTGATAAAAATGATTTCACAGGGTGAATCAGAGACCTGAGCCACAGGTGAGGGGCAGGATCTGCTTTGCCGGGGGCTGGGGGTCAGGGCTTGGCCCTTTGGATCAATGAAACCCCTCCAGGTTTCCTCAGCAGCAGAGCCAGCTTGAGCTGCTTGTCCTGACCTGTCAGCACTGCCTCAGTTCTCTGCTCTCAACACAGCGTGGAGATGCTTCAGTGCCTCCAGTGAAGCTTCCCTTGCATCCAGTGTTTCCTTCTGCTCTAACCAGACCCTGGGGACCCTTTCCCAGTATGCTTCACTGGGACCCATTAAGAGTAGAAGAAAGTTCAGAGTTTGAATCTGACTTTGACTTCTGGAGAGGTTTCATCAGCTTCTTCTCAATCCCTGAGGGTTACAGGGTACCAAAAGCCACCAGAAGAGTCATTAAAACACCTTGAGCTGGTCCTCTGCTGCCCTATTGGGCCGGACTCCTGGACTAGAAGGAACTACTGGCAAGCAGGCAGCACTTCAGGAGACAGCTCTGGCCAGGAGCAGAATAGCACAGCAGGGCTGAGAATACTGCCAGAGGATCTCAGGGAGATGAGGAAGGCAGAGAGAGCTTCAAGGTGGCCAGGACTGGGAGGGTGACTGAGAACTCACTGGAGGAGAAGACACTGCAGTCACTGATACAGTGAGGCTGTGGGTGCAGGACACTGCAGCTGTAGCTCCTGGAGGCATCTCCATCTTGGCAGCTGATGCTCAGCTGAAGGCTCCTGGAATGTGCTCACAGAAGGAGGACCAAAGCCCTTGAGTTTCACCATGTGAGCAGCAGTGAACAGAGCTGGGTAAGGAGAAGGCTTCACCCCCAGCCCCTCTGCCTTTCTCTCTTCCCTTCACTGTCTCTGCAGCACTGCAGGCCACTTCTCAATGGGACTCTTCTTTGCTGGGACTGGGCTGTTTGTTGCTTTCTGCTGTAACTCCAGAGGCAGAGGTTCTGACTCTGCCATGGATTGGTAGTGATGAGGAATGAGCTGAGGGGTTACATGAGGCTGAAAGAAATGTGCCCTAACTTGTCACTGCCTTTCCCTCCTCGGACAGGTCTCCATGGCCAGAGGCAGCAGATGGCCAACAGCAGCTCCATCACCCACTTCCTCCTCCTGCCATTCCCAGGCACAAGGCAGCTGCAGCTCCTGCACTTCTGCCTCTTCCTGGCCATCTACCTGGCTGCCCTGCTGGGCAATGGCCTCATCATCACCACCATAGCCTGGGACCACCACCTCCACACCCCCATGTACTTCTTCCTCCTCAACCTTGCCCTCCTTGATCTGGGTACCATCTCCACCACTGTTCCCATGTCCATGTCCAATTCCTTGAGGGACACCAGGGACATCTCCTATGCAGGATGTGCTGCACAAGTACTTTTTTTTCTCTTTTTCATGACAGCAGAATATTTTCTCCTCACCACCATGTCCTACGATCGCTACATTGCCATCTGCAGACCCCTGCACTATGAAACCCTCCTGGGCAGCAGAGTTTGTCTCCACATGGCAGCAGCTGCCTGGGGCTGTGGCTTTCTCAATGCTCTGCTGCACACAGCCAATACATTTTCCCTGCCCTTCTGCCAAGGAAATGCTCTGCACCAGTTCTTCTGTGAAGTGCCCCAGATCCTCAAGCTCTCCTGCTCCACATCCTACATCAGGGAACTCTGGCTTATTGTGGCCAGTGTCTGCTTAGTCTTTGTCTGTTTTGTGTTGATTGTGGTGTCCTATGTGCAGATCTTCAGGGCAGTGCTGAGGATCCCCTCTCAGCAGGGACGCCACAAAGCCTTTGCCACCTGCCTCCCTCACCTGGCTGTCGTCTCCCTGTTTCTCACCACTGCCTTTTTTGCCTACCTGAAGCCCTCCTCCACCTCCTCCCTGTCCCTGGATCTGTTACTGGCTCTTCTGTACTCGGTGATGCCTCCAGCAGTGAACCCCCTCATCTACAGCCTGAGGAACCAGGAGCTCAAGGCTGCCCTGAACAAACTGATCATTGGACAGTTTCAGAAGCAATAAACTCTTTGTCTTCTCCTGCAGAGCAGTTCTGATGTCACTCAGCGCAGGCCCAGCCTGGCTTTTGTACTTTGTGGTGGTGGATTTTCCTGTTTATAATGTTGACATCCCTGTGCTAATTCACTCTCTGCTTTGTTTTATTGATCTGGTGTTTGTGTCCCAGGGTCTGTGTCCTTGTTCAGTTAAACAAAATAAAGAGCCTTTCAGTAACAGTTTTGTTTCTTGAGAACCTTCCTCCAAGCCTCCTCTGGAGCTTCAGGACAAGTCCTGTGTGCAGAGGCAGAGGGACAAAGAGTACCAGCACAGCAGCATTGCCAGGGAGCACTAGCACCTGGACTTAGTTCCAGGGCTGTTCTCTTTCCATTTCCAGCCTCTTCTGGGTCAGTGCAAGGCCTGAGTGCTGTGGCAGCTTGGTCATTGTTGTGCTGCATGCCAGTCCTGTGACCACAGGCAGGGACAGGCCATGGGAACTACTATGAGCTGGCCCCCAAGAGGAGTTCCACAATGACAGATGATCTGCTCAGGGCAGAGTCTGAAGGCTTAGGGCTTCATCCAAAGTTTCTCTCTAGAGCAGGCCCAAGAAAGTGTCCCAGGGATGCAAACAGCAGGGAACAGCCAAAGTGTGAATGTGCAGGGCTGGGGCACACAGCAGTGTCCTGGCACAGACAGGCCTCCTGCAAAAGGCCTGAAGGAGCAGCAGAGCAGGCTCTGATCTGTGTCTCTGTTCACTGCACACTCTGGGGAAGCTGTCCCAGGGTAATCATCCTGCTGTAGCCTCTCACCACCACCATTTCCACCACTGGTCTCTCGCCACAGCTTGCGAAGTTTTTTGTCCCCCAGTTGCAGGTCACAGGCTCAGGAGGTCAGCAGTGGCTGCTGGCATTGCACAGATGAGATGCAAGCATGGACATGGTGTGTGAGCTGAGAAGAACCTGAGTGAGCACAAACACCATCAGCTGTGGCTGGGGTACCAAGGCACTGGAGGTGTGAGGAGCCTCCCAGCCTCTGACAGGGGCAGCAGGAGGCCAGGGACACTCTGCCTGCTGCAGTGCAGAGCCTGTGTGAGTGGTAGGGAAAGACTGTATGAACATCCTGAGGTGCAAAAGGAGTTCACAATGCCTGGCAGAGCCCTGACAGTGGATGTAGTCTACCTTGACCTTAGTAGTGCTTTTGACACTGCCTCCCATAACATCCTTGTGAGTAAGCTCAGAAAGTGTGGGATGGAAGAGCAGACAGTGAGATGGATCAGGAACTGGTTACAAAATAGAGACCAAGGAGTGGTGGTCAAAGGTGCCAGGTCCAGCTGGAGAGCTGTAACTAGTGGAGTCTCTCAGGGATCAGTGCTGGGTCCTGTCCTGTTCAACATCTTCATCAATGACATAGATGAGGGCACAGACAGACAGACAGGGTCTGCTCAGCAAGTCTGCTGACAATACCAAACTTGGAGGCTTGGCTGAGACCCCTGAAGGCTGTGCAACCATTCACAGACTTGGACAGACTGAGAGCTGGGCAGAGAGGAACCACATAACGTTCAACAAGGATGAGAGCAGAGTCCTGCACCTGGGAAGGAAGAATAAACTGCAGCAGGACAGGCTGTGAGGTGATCTGCTAGAGAGCAGCCCTGTGGAGAAGGACCTGGGAGTGTAGGTGGACAGCAAGTTCTGCATGGGACAGCAATGTGCCCTGGTGGCCAACAAGGACAGTGGGATCCTGGGGTGCATCGAGAGGATTGTGTCCAGCAGATCCAGGGAGGTTCTCCTCCCCCTCTACTCTGCCCTGGTGAGACCCCACCTACAATATTGCATCCAGTTCTGGGCTCCCCAGTTCAAGAGGGACAGGGATCTGCTGGAGAGAGTCCAAGGGAGGGCTACAGGGATGCTGAAGGGACTGCAGCACTGCCTGGGGAGGAGAGGCTGAGAGCCCTGGGGCTGTTTGGTCTGGAGAGGAGGAGACTGAGAGGGGATTTAATAAATGTTTATAAATATCTGAGGCCTGAGGGTCAGGAAGGAAGGGACAGGGACAGGCTCTGCTCAGTTGCACCCTGGGATAGGACAAAGGTCAATGGCTATAAACTCCAGCACAGGAGGTTCCACCTCACCATGAGGAGGAATTTCTTCACTGTGAGGGTCACAGAGCACTGGAGCAGGCTGCCCAGAGAGGCTGTGGAGAATCCTTCTCTGGAGACTTTCCTGACCCTTCTGGATGCCTTCCTGTGCATCTTGCACTAGATTCTATGGTCCTGCTCTGGCAGGGGGTTGGACTTCTTTGGAGGTTCCTTCTAGCCCCTCACATCCTGTGATCCTGTGACATTTCTGTGTGTGACTGCAGCACAAACCTCACTGCCCCAGGGAGATTCCTCTCAGGTGTCCTGCACAGGCTCATTGCAAATGTTGCTGTCTGCTCACATCACCCTTCCTGGGTCATGCCCTGGAATGTGCACAGAGCCATCAGAGAGGTTCTTGGTCTTTGGAAAAGGCATCTTCAGGAAGGCCAAGAAGGAAGCAGGGGCAAACTCCAGGCTGGTCTCTATTGTGGTTTAGGCTGGGTGCTGGCCTGGATGCCACTGCACAGACTGCACCTAGGAGGTCCCAAGGGGTGGGCCCAGCCCAATGGGGTGGTCACAGGAAACCAGGTATTCATTCTCATAATGCCCTGCTCCCCTATAAAATGTCCACACAGGGTCTTCACTTCCTCTTTCTCCCTCGTCGGTGCCTAGGTAAAATGGCATGAGCTGCCTCCCTTAGGCCTGCCCAGGCTCAAGGCTGGGTTGGAGGGGGGAGAAAGAGCCCTGGGGGGGGGGGGGGGGGGTGTTGGGTGTACCCCCAGGTGGGATGGACGTTCTTGGGTATGTTCTGGGATCTCTCTCTTTTGTCACGGTGCTTGTGGTTCTCTGTAAAACTTTCATTGTTGCTTTTTATTGGGTTTTTTTTTTTCTATTTAAACTTTCCATCACTTTTGCAATCCCTTTGTCTAAGTCGTTATTTCTGCCTGTGGTGGGGAGGGGATTTGCCCCAACCCATTACAGTCACCCTCAGCACAGTTGTGATGCTGGGTCAAAAGAGGTAGGTCAGACACTCCTGCAGCCATCTGCAGGGCCCTGCAGGACAGGAGAGAGATCATCAAACCTGTCTGGGTAAGGGCAAGGAGATGTTTGCTCCCTAGACCTTAGCCAGGCCTTTGCCATGGTCTCCAATGTTCTCTGTAGAGCCAGACTGGTGACAGCAGGACTGAGGGAATGAATGAGATGTTGAGTAGGAAGGTGAGTGGGGGATCAAGACCAAATGTCACCAGTGTAGAGTCCTCCTGGCAGCCACTTCCCAGTGGCATCTCTCAGGGCAAGCCCTTGGGCCAGCACTGTGCAATCTCTTCATCAGCTCCCTGCACCTTCTGACCCAGGGCCTCTGAAGCTCCTTTGGGGATGAGGCCAAACTGGGCACAGGCCTTGAGCACTCAACCTTCCCCGCAGCTGGTGCGTGGTATGGGATGTGGTAAATCCACTCAATCCCATGTTCCTTTGCCCAGTGCCTCAGGAGATGGTTCTTGAAGTGGCTTCCATTGTCCCATTCAATCCTCCAGGCAGTGCTGTGTCTCCACAGGACATGGCTCTCTAGGCCCAGGATGGTGTTGCAGGCAGTGGCATGAGGTGCTGGGTAGGTTTCCAGCCACCCTGTACTTGCCTCCACCATGGTCAGTAGGTGATGTTTGCTGCTGTGAGACTGAGCAAGGGTGATGTAGTCGATCTGCCAGGCCTCTCCATATTTATATTTCAACCATTTCCCCCCATACCACAGAGGCTTCATGCGCTTGGCCTGCTTGATGGCAGCACAGATGTCACACTCATGGATGACCTGTGAGATGGCCTCCATAGAGATGTCCACTGATCTGTCCCCAGCCCACCGGGATGTGGCATCTCTCCTTTGGCGGCCAGAAGTGTCCTGGGCCCAGCGAGCTACGAACAGCTCAGCCTTGTGTTCCCAGGCCAAGTCTATTGGGGAGATTTTAGCAGCCAGATCTGCTTGGTGGTTGTGCTTGTGCTCCTCTGTGGCTCTGCTCTTGGGGATGTGTGCATCCATGTGCCATACCTTTATTGGCAGCCTGTCCAGGTGGGCAGCGATGTCTTGCCACAGGTCAGCGACCCAAACAGGCTTCCCTTTTCTTTGCACCCTGGGTGAGTTTCTTTATGAAGGGCCATCTCATGGGCACCTCATCTGGGTCTGAGGGGAGCTGGCCATCCCCATAAATTATTTCCAGCACAGCCATCTGTCTCAGATACCCAATGCCCTGTTCCATAGTTGTCTATCTAACTGGGGCCCACGGCAGGTCATCTTTTGAGCAGTACCGGCTCTTGATGGCATTGAGGATCTGGGCCCAGAGAGTGTGTGTTCCACTGAGTTTGGCTAACTCTTTGTCCAGATCAGCATCATGAGGAAGCCTAAAAGCTTTGCCTCCCTCTTATCCAGGTCCACTGTGTCCACCCCCTCATCCCAGCATCTCAGGGCCCAGCTTAGTCTTGGCTCACCCTCTTTCCTTGCATAATCCAGTCAAGTTTGCCTTAATTCCTTTCTGGGCAGAGATGTAAGAGTTATTATTTCCTGTTCTGAGTCATCCTCATCCTCTGCTGGGTTCTGTGAGGTGCTAGGCCCTGCCAAAAGCTCCAGCCAAACACCCATGCAAAACCTTGGAACATCAGATTCTTCAAAACTGACATCTCTACTTCCAATCCCTTTCTTTCAGACAAAGTATTACTCTCCAAAGGCAATATTAATGTCCAAGCCTCATGTTGGGCACCAAAATACTGTGGTGGTTTGAGCCTTAACTGGGATTTAAGAGCTCAGATGGGGGCAAAGCTGAGAATCTTTCCCCTGCTCTGCTTTCCTCTTACCTGATCAAAAGAAAAAGGGAAGGGAAAAGAATAGGGAGAGATAAGGGAAGGGGAAAAACAAGGAAAGAAAGGGCGATAAAGAAAAAGGGAGGAGGTAAATCTACTGAGAAATAATTTAGAGTTGGTTTGGAAGTAAAGAGGTAAAAAAATCTCTTTACACAATATATATGTATGTGTGTGTATATATGTATGTATATGTGTGTGTATATATATCTATATGTATATATAACACTGTAACAGGAAGGGTTCACAAGGGGAAGGAACAAGGATGGATAGGGAGATATACAAAATCAACTGTCCTTTGGAGTGACATGGGTGCAGCAGGGAGAAAGACCAGGCCTGGCCACATGGCAGAGAGCCAGGAAGCCAGCAGCGACTCTCTCTTAGTCCTTTTGTCCCAGTGAGGCAGAAGCAAAAGAGCAAATGGCTGCAGTGTCTTCCTTTTTATAGTTTTGCTGGACAGGGAGGGGGAATGGAACAGACTAACTCAGTTTTCCAGGGGGCTCTCACAACCCTTCCCCCCTGCTTTCAGGATGGGCATAACCCATTACAGTGACCTGGGGGCCTAATGCCCACCAAACCTGCCCTATCACTGCCCTGCTTAGGTGGACAGAGCAGAGGAGAAAATAGAACCAAAGGTTGGTGATAAGGTAGAATCTATTGAATCCTAATGCTCAGCACAAGCAGAGGCTGTGTGCAGACACAACAGCAAACAGAGAAGTTCTTCTCTCCTGTCCATCAGCGCACAGCAGTCGCTAACTCCCTGCCTGCAGGGCTCTGACACATGGAGTAGTTGCTCTACAGGACAGACCCCAGGCACCAATATCCCCACACTTCCTTCTCTCACTTAGCTTCTGTGTCTCAGCTGATGTCATCTGGCATGGAATACCGCTTTGGCCAGTTGGGGTCATAGTATCATAGTATCAGTCAGGGTTGGAAGGGACCACAAGGATCATCTAGTTCCAACCCCCCTGCCATGGGCAGGGACACCCCACACTAGATCAGGCTGGCCAGAGCCTCATCCAGCCTGGGCTTAAACACCTCCAGGGACGGGGCCTCAACCACCTCCCTGGACAACCTATTCTAGGGCTTCACCACTCTCATGGTGAAGAACCTCCTCCTCACATCCAGCCTGACTCTCCCCACCTCCAGCTTCATTCCATTCCCCCTAGTCCTATCACTACCTGAGATCCTGAGCAGTCCCTCCCCAGCCTTCTTGTAGCCCCCTTCAGATACTGGAAGGCCACAATGAGGTCACCTGGGAGCCTTCTCTTCTCCAGACTGAACAGCCCCAACTCCTTCAGTCTGTCCTCATAGGATAGGTGCTCCAGCCCTCTGATCATCCTCATGGCCCTTCTGTGGACACATCAACTGATCTGGGGCAACGGATCCAGCTGTGTCCCTTCCCAAGACCTTGCCCAGGCCTCAGCACACTCTTGGGGGAGGGAAATGTTGGCAAAGCAGAGCCTGGGTGCTGGTTCATCAGCAGCCAAAACACTGCTGTGCTATCAACACCCAGCTAGAGCCCTGCAAAACAGCACTAGAAAGATGCTCTGGGCAGAATGAACTCCAGCTCAGCCAAACCCAAGCCACTCTCATTCCCCTGGCTGTCCAGGGACAAAGACAAACAGATAGTGGCAGCTCACAGCTGACTAGGGGACACTGAACACCACCACTGCACCTCGAACCCACAGTGCGCCAAACACTGGAGAGCAGATGAGAACAGGACAGAGTGTGGCCATGGAGGAACACTCCCATCTCCCAGAGACAATTCACAGGGGCAGTCCAGGCACAAAAGCCAAAGCCTTGGAGCTCTCCTGGATCACAGCAGCTGTGTCCAGCATCTCCCCCACTCACACATTCCCCAGGCACAACCTGCACCAAGGGCCAGCACCAAGTCAGACTTCTCCAGGATCAGTTCTTGTGCCCAAAGAATGCCAAAGCTTTGTGAGGGTTTGCTTTGAACTCCAGCAGAAGGAAACCAAACTCCAGGCAGCCTCTCTGCCAGCTACCTCTCCACCTCTCTGTGTTAGGACAGACACCTTTGCTGTCACCAGGGGCAAGGTTTCTATCTAGCACTGGACCCAGCCAGCTCTGTCCCTGTGTCTGTGGGTTTTGTGCTTCTCTCCAGGCACAGCCATAGAAATAGGTTTGAATTCAGGATCCCTTGCAGTCAGTCAGGGTCAGCCTTGTCCTTATCCACTCTGTCATTCAGAGGCTCTTGGATTAGAACACATTCTGCTGAATCACCTTGTAAGCCCCAGGTGGGCAGTGACAGCAATGGGGAGGTTGGGGAGGGTGAGGAGCAAAGTTGTCCACTCAATGACAGCCCTGAAGGACAGATGTGCCTGCAAGTGCAGATGTCCTGCTGAGACAGCCTGGGTCAGTGTCACTTGGGGAATTATCATCTCTGCTCTGAACTGAAATGGAGTAAAATATTTTATCTTTGGCATAAAAAAATTGAGCTTTGTGAGGTGCACTTTGAAATCCTGAAGAAGATTGCAGAGACACAAACATCTCCTTAGGGCACTTGGGACTCATTGCAGGAACCTCAGGTACTGAGAGAAGACTGAAGAAACTTCTTCAGAAGTCAGAAGGAAAACACAAAGTACCTTGAAGCACTGATTGGCCCCACTGAGAGCATTACCAACAAAGCCTCCCAAGGGCTCCTTAGAGCAGCTCAGTGGAGGCCATGATTGCAGCAGACAAAGGCAAAGTGCAGGAGAGCAAACTCTGGGTTTGGTTTATGGAGCAGAAAGGCCAAACCCTGACCACAGTGCCTGGGCAGGCAGATCCTGTCCCTCATGTGTGGGTCAGGGCTCCTCAGGAGCTGTGGGGTATGGGGTTTGTGATGCTGAGAGAAGGACAAGGGGATGACAGTCCCCAGCCTTCCTGGGGGTGTTTAAGGAAGCAGTGAGGACCCCCTGGTGCCTTAGGAAGTCTCCTCACAGCCCTTGGTGGTGGGTGATTTCCACAGCCAAGAAGGCAAAGCCTTGGGTTCTCCTGATGACTTCCAGCCTTGCCAGTGCCCATTGCCATCCCCACCACAGGTTGTCCCACTCTGCCCCCCACACTGGGTTTGGTTTCTGCAGCAGAAAGGCCAAGCCCTGATCACAGAGCCTGGGCAGTCAGATGCAGAGAGGCTCAAGCTAAAGTTTCATCTCCCTGGCCTTGGTGGCAGAGACAACTGCCACAGACAGGAGGAGAAAGACCTCAGTCCTGTTGAGCTTTCAGCCTTGCAGGTGGTGCTACACTGCCCCATGCCTGCAGCTCTTTCCCTTCATGCTCTTGACACCAATCTTGTGTTCCTAGCAGCTCTCACCATGACATTTCTGTACCCTCCCTGCTCTGTCTCTACTCTCCATGGCCATTTCTTGAAACGCAGAGCCAGGGCCTCTTGGACCTGCTTGGTGGTTGTGCTTGTGCTCCTCTGTGGCTCTGCTCTTGGGGATGTGTGCATCGATGTGCCATACCTTTATTGGCAGCCTGTCCAGGTGGGCAGCGATGTGTTGCCACAGGTCAGCAACCCAAACAGGCTTCCCTTTTCTTTGCACCCTGGGTGAGTTTCTGTATGAAGGGCCATCTCATGGGCACCTCATCTGGGTCTGAGGGGAGCTGGCCATCCCCATAAATTATTTCCAGCACAGCCATCTGTCTCAGATACCCAATGCCCTGTTCCATAGTTGTCTATCTAACTGGGGCCCACGGCAGGTCATCTTTTGAGCGGTACCAGCTCTTGACGGCATTGAGGATCTGGGCCCAGAGAGTGTGTGTTCCATTGAGTTTGGCTAACTCTTTGTCCAGATCAGCATCATGAGGAAGCCTAAAAGCTTTGCCTCCCTCTTATCCAGGTCCACTGTGTCCACCCCCTCATCCCAGCATCTCAGGGCCCAGCTTAGTCTTGGCTCACCCTCTTTCCTTGCGTATTCCAGTCAAGTTTGCCTTAATTCCTTTCTGGGCAGAGATGTAAGAGTTATTATTTCCTGTTCTGAGTCATCCTCATCCTCTGCTGGGTTCTGTGAGGTGCTAGGCCCTGACAAGGCCAAACACCCATGCAAAACCTTGGAACATCAGATTCTTCAAAACTGACATCTCTACTTCCAATCCTTTCCTTTCAGACAAAGTATTACTCTCCAAAGGCAATATTAATGTCCAAGCCTCATGTTGGGCACCAAAATACTGTGGTGGTTTGAGCCTTAACTGGGATTTAAGAGCTCAGATGGGGGCAAAGCTGAGAATCTTTCCCCTGCTCTGCTTTCCTCTTACCTGATCAAAAGAAAAAGGGAAGGGAAAAGAATAGGGAGAGATAAGGGAAGGGGAAAAACAAGGAAAGAAAGGGCGATAAAGAAAAAGGGAGGAGGTAAATCTACTGAGAAATAATTTAGAGTTGGTTTGGAAGTAAAGAGGTAAAAAAATCTCTTTACACAATATATATGTATGTGTGTGTATATATGTATGTATATGTGTGTGTATATATATCTATATGTATATATAACACTGTAACAGGAAGGGTTCACAAGGGGAAGGAACAAGGATGGATAGGGAGATATACAAAATCAACTGTCCTTTGGAGTGACATGGGTGCAGCAGGGAGAAAGACCAGGCCTGGCCACATGGCAGAGAGCCAGGAAGCCAGCAGCGACTCTCTCTTAGTCCTTTTGTCCCAGTGAGGCAGAAGCAAAAGAGCAAATGGCTGCAGTGTCTTCCTTTTTATAGTTTTGCTGGACAGGGAGGGGGAATGGAACAGACTAACTCAGTTTTCCAGGGGGCTCTCACAACCCTTCCCCCCTGCTTTCAGGATGGGCATAACCCATTACAGTGACCTGGGGGCCTAATGCCCACCAAACCTGCCCTATCACTGCCCTGCTTAGGTGGACAGAGCAGAGGAGAAAATAGAACCAAAGGTTGGTGATAAGGTAGAATCTATTGAATCCTAATGCTCAGCACAAGCAGAGGCTGTGTGCAGACACAACAGCAAACAGAGAAGTTCTTCTCTCCTGTCCATCAGCGCACAGCAGTCGCTAACTCCCTGCCTGCAGGGCTCTGACACATGGAGTAGTTGCTCTGCAGGACAGACCCCAGGCACCAATATCCCCACACTTCCTTCTCTCACTTAGCTTCTGTGTCTCAGCTGATGTCATCTGGCATGGAATACCGCTTTGGCCAGTTGGGGTCATAGTATCATAGTATCATAGTATCAGTCAGGGTTGGAAGGGACCACAAGGATCATCTAGTTCCAACCCCCCTGCCATGGGCAGGGACACCCCACACTAGATCAGGCTGGCCAGAGCCTCATCCAGCCTGGGCTTAAACACCTCCAGGGATGGGGCCTCAATCACCTCCCTGGACAACCCATTCCAAGGCTTCACCACTCTCGGTGAAGAACCTCCTCCTCACATCCAGCCTGAAACTCCCCACCTCAAGCTTCATTCCATTCCCCCTAGTCCTATCACTACCTGAGATCCTGAGCAGTCCCTCCCCAGCCTTCTTGTAGCCCCCTTCAGATACTGGAAGGCCACAATGAGGTCACCTAGGAGCCTTCTCTTCTCCAGACTGCACAGCCCCAACTCCTTCAGTCTGTCCTCATAGGAGAGGTGCTCCAGCCCTCTGATCATCCTCCTGGCCCTTCTCTGGACACGTCAACTGATCTGGGTCAACTGATCCAACTGTGTCCCTTCCCAAGACCTTGCCCAGGCCTCAGCACACTCTTGGGACAGGGAAATGTTGGCAAAGCAGAGGTGGGTGCTGGTTCATCAGCAGCCAAAACACTGCTGTGCTATCAACACCCAGCTAGAGCCCTGCAAAACAGCACTAGAAAGATGCTCTGGGCAGAATGAACTCCAGCTCAGCCAAACCCAAGCCACTCTCATTCCCCTGGCTGTCCAGGGACAAACAGTCAGTGGCAGCTCACAGCTGACTGGGGGACACTGAACACCACCACTGCACCTTGAACCCACAGTGTGCCAAAGACTGCAGAGCAGATGAGAACAGGACAGAGTGTGGCCATGGAGGAACACTCCCATCTCCCAGAGACTATTCACAGGGGCAGTCCAGGCACTAAAGCCAAAGCCTTGGAGCTCTCCTGGATCACAGCAGCTGTGTCAAGCATCTCCCCCACTCACACATTCCCCAGGCACAACCTGCAGCACAGGCCAGCACCAAGTCAGACTTCTCCAGGCTCAGTTCTTGTGCCCTAAGAGTGCCAAAGCTTTGTGAGGGTTTGCTTTGAACTCCAGCAGAAGGAAACCAAACTCCAGGCAGCCTCTCTGTCAGCTACCTCTCCACCTCTCTGTGTTAGGACAGACACCTTTGCTGTCACCAGGGTCAAGGTTTCTATCTAGCACTGAACCCAGCCAGCTCTGTCCCTGTGCCTGTGTGCTTGGTGCTTCTCTCCAGGCACAGCAATAGAAATAGATTTGACTTCAGGATCCCTTGAAGTCAGTCAGGGTCAGCCTTGTCCTTACCCACTCTGTCATTCAGAGGCTCTTGGATCAGAACACATTCTGCTGAATCACCTTGTAAGCCCCAGGTGGGCAGTGACAGCAATGGGGAGGTTGGGGAGGGTGAGGAGCAAAGTTGTCCATTCAGTGTCAGCCCTGAAGGACAGATGTTCCTGCAAGTGCAGATGTCCTGCTGAGACAGCCTGGGTCAGTGTCACTTGGGGAATTATCATCTCTGCTCTAAACTGAAATGGAGTAAAATATTTTATCTTTGACATACAAAATTGAGCTTTGTGAGGTGCACTTTGAAATCCTGAAGAGGATTGCAGAGACACAAACATCTCCTTAGGGCACTTGGGACTCATTGCAGGAACCTCAGGTACTGAGAGAAGACTGAAGAAACTTCTTCAGAAGTCAGAAGGAAAACACAAAGTGCCTTGAAGCACTGATTGGCCCCACTGAGGGGCATTACCAACAAAGCCTCCCAAGGGCTCCTTAGAGCAGCTCAGTGGAGGCCATGACTACAGCAGACAAAGAAAAAGTGCAGGAGAGCAAACTCTGGGTTTGATTTATGGAGCAGAAAGGCCAAACCCTGAGCACAGTGCCTGGGCAGGCAGATCCTGTCCCTCATGTATGGGTCAAGGCTTCTCAGGTGCTGTGGGGTGTGGGGTTTGTGATGCTGAGAGAAGGACAAGGGGATGACAGTCCCCAGCCTTCCTAGGGGTGTTTAAGGAGGCACTGAGGACCCCATGGTGCCTTAGGAAGTCTCCTCACAGCCCTTGGTGGTGGTGGATGACTGCCACAGCCAAGAAGGCAAAGCCTTGTGTTCTCCTTATGACTTCCAGCCTTGCCAGTGCCCATTGCCATCCCCACCACAGGTTGTCCTACACTGTTCCCCACACTGGGTTTGGTTTCTGCAGCAGAAAGGCCAAGCCCTGACCACAGAGCCTGGGCAGTCAGATCCAGAGAGTCTCAAGATAAAGTTTCCTCTCCCTGGCCTTGGAGGCAGAGCCAACTGCCATAGACAGGAGGAGAAAGACCTCAGTCCTGTTGAGCTGTCAGCCTTGCAGGTGGTGCTACACTTTCCCATGCCTGCAGCTCTTTCCCCTCATGCTCTTGACATCCATCTTACTTTCCTAGCAGCTCTCACCATGACATTTCTGTACCCTCCCTGCTCTGTCTCTATTCTCCATGGCCACTTCTTGAAATACAGAGCCAGGACCTCTTGGAACACAAGGATCCCCTTTGAGTGACTTTTCTTTATCCTCACCTCCTGTGTGCTCTCAGGAGCAAAAGAGGATCTGCCTGGCCTCAAACCAGGACACCTCCACTCTGAACCCTGAAATTTGTACTCTATGGAAGTTTTCTTCCCTTCACACAACCACCAGGAGCTGCATCATCCCCAGATTTCAAGCAGGTGCACACTGCATCTGTAGTGCCCTGAGCTTTGACTTCAACCAGCTCCTTCAGTTGCTCTTCATCAGATTTATTCTCCAGGCCCTTCCCCAGCTCCTTGCCCTCCTCTGCCCTGGCTCCAGCACCTCCACATCTCTCTTGGTTGGAGTTGCCCAAAACTGGACACAGCACTCAAGGTGTGGCCTCCCCAGAGCTGAGTCCCAGGGGACAGTCATCTCCCTGCTCCTGCTGGACACAGCATTTCTGATCCCAGCCAGGATGTCTTTGGGTCTCTTGGCCACCTGGGCACACTGCTGGATCCTATTCAGCTGCTTGTCCATCAGAAGCCCAGGTCCCTTTCTAGCAGACAGCTCTCCAGCCACACTACTTCTGTAGCATTGCTTGGGGTTGTGGTGACTCAGGTGCAGGACCTGTCACTTGGTGTTGTTGAAGCTCCTCCTGTAATGTTGGCCATGGATCCAATCTGTCCAAGTCCCTCTGCAGAGTCTCCCTACCCTCATGCAGATCAGCTCTGCCACCTAACTTGGTGTCATCTGCTGACTCACTGCTGACACACTCTGTGTCTTCATCAAGGTTATCAATAAAGATATTAAACAGAAGTGGTTCCAACACTGAGCCCTGAGGAACACCACTTGTGAAATGCCACCAGCTGGATTTATCTCCACTGAGCACCACTCTTTGGGCCCTTTCACCCAGCTAGGGCTGCATCCAGCAGAGCATTGCTCATCCAAGCCAGGAGCAGCCACTTTGCCCAGGAGAATTCTGTGGGGAGCATTGCCAAAGGCTTTTGGAAAGTCTAGGGAGACAATAGCCACAGTCTTGCCCTCATCCAACAGTCACTCCTCCTGTCAGAGACAGAGATCAGGTGGGTCAGGGAGGACCTGCCCTTCCTAAACCCATGCTGACTGGGCCTGATGCCCTGCTTGTCCTCTCCAGGTCATGTAAGGGTGCTGGAGATGCTCTGCTCCATGCCCTGCCCTGCTACTGAGCTCACACTGCCAGCTCTATAGTTTCCTGGATCCTCCTTTCTTCCTTTCCTGGAGCTGGGTGTCACATTTGCTCCTCTCCAATACCCTGGGACCTCCCCAGTGAGCCAGGACTCCAGGTCAATAATGGATAGTGGCTTGGTGACAGAGATGTTCAAGTCCCTTCCTCATCCTCATAGCATCTGTTGGACTCTCTTCAGAATATCTCTATCTCTCTTGACCTGGGGAGCCCCAGACTGCAGGGATCCAGTTTGGACAGGAAGGGTCCAGTCCGTACTGGGGTAGGATTAGTGTTTCAGAGTGTCCTGGGAGAAGGCCCAGTGTCACTGGGAGAGGCCAGAGGTCAGCTTTTACAGGGTGGTGTCCAAGACTTTACTAGGAGGCACCAGGGGCTCCTGTTAGTCCTGGGAGGGTACCCAATCTGTACTGGGAGTGGGATAGGTGAGTAAGTTAGGAGTGGGTGAGAGCCAAGTCTGAACTGGGAGGGACAAAAGCAGAGTAGTTTGTGTTGGTACATGGCCCAGTCTAGACTGCTAGGGGACCATGAGATCTGATTTCTACAAGAAGAGGTTGCAGAGGGAGCTGGGATGGGTCCAGTTTGTGCTGGGAGAGAGCACAGTGTGTGCTGAGAGGAGGTCTGTGGATGCCTTCTGTACGGGGAGGGAGGTCAGTCTGTCCTTGGAGGGGTTCAGAGCATCCATTTTACACTTGGAGAGATCCAGGTGGTACTGGGAGGGGGTGAGGGGATCCAGTTTTACTTCACTGAGGCCCAATCTCTACTGGGACCATAGAATCACAAGAATCATAGAATGGTCTGGGTTGGAAGGGACCTCCAAAGGTCATCTACCCAACCCCTGTGCAGTTAGCAGGGACATCCTCAACTAGATCAGGTTGCCCAGAGCCCTCTTGAGCCTCACCTTGAATATCTGCAAGGATGGAGCCTCAACAACCTCCCTGGGCAACCTTTTCCAGTGTTCCACCACCCTCATGGTTCCTCACATCCAATCTAAATCTGCTCTGCTCTAGTTTGAAGCCATTGCCCCGGTCCTGTCCCTGCAGGCCTTTGCAAACAGTCTCTCTCCATCCAGTAGTCTTCAGGTACTGGAAGGTGATTAGGTCTCCCTGCTGTCTTCTCTTTCCCAGGCTGAACAACCCCAGCTCCCTCAGCCTGCCCTCATACCAGGGCTGCTTCAACCCCCTGATCATTTTCCTGGCCCTCCTCTGAACCCTCTGCATCAGCTCCATGTCCTTCCTATACTGAATCTTCAGAGCTGGATGCAGAACTCCAGGTCTCACCAGAGCAGAGGAGTGCCAGGATCCCCCCTGTCCATCTCTGTCATTGCTGCTTTGAATGCAACCTGGGCTGCCCTTGGCCGCCTGTGCTGCAAGCTCACACTGCCTGCTCCTGTCAAACTTCTCCCCCACCAGCACCCCCAAGAATAACGTAGAAGGATCCTCTCTCTCCAATTTCTGGGATGGGATCAGGGCACAAGTTTGTAGTTGGACAGGGCCCAGTTTGTACTGGGAGAGCTCAGAGAGGTTCAGTTTGTAGCTGGAGGGGGCCCCAGGCAGAACTGGGATGGTATCAGGGGATCAGTTTGCAGGGATGGGTCCTGGTCTGTGCTGGGATGGAATCAGGGTTTCAGGAGATGCACTTTGTACCGGGATGAGACTCAGACTGTGCTGGGAGATGGCAATGGGGTCCCATTTGTACCAGGATCAGGCCACAGCTGCACTGGCATCAGGATATCCACTTTGTGCTGTGCTGGGTGCAGCTGGGCCTGGGAAGGGGTCCAAGGGATGCACTTTGTAGGGGCACAGGAAACTGTATGGGAGATGGCAAAGTGATGCAGTTTGTCCTGGGATAAGACCACATCTGATCTTGGAGGGGTTGAGGAGATGCATTTTGTCCTGAGATGTGACCAGGTCTGTACTGGGAGGGGCTAAAAAGATAACTGTAATGTACAGGGACCAGATTTTACTGGAATGGGGCCAGGGAATGCAGCTTGTACTGGAACAGGGTCCAGGCTGTACTGGGAGTGCATTAGGGGATCCAAATTTTATTGAGACAAGGCCTAATGTGTGCCAGTAGGGATGAAAGGGATCATGTTTGGACTGGGATAGGGTACAGACTGTATTGGGAGGGCATGAGGGTGTGCAATTTGTACTGGGATGGATGCAGATGGTACTGGCAAAGAAGCCAGGGGATACATTCAGGACTGGGCTGGGACCCAGGTTGCAGTGCTAGAGGACAGTATGATCCAGTTTGGGCTGGGAAGAGGCCACATCTGTACTGGGAGGGGTCAGGGTATCCAGTTTGGACTGTGAGTAGGTGCAGTCTGCAATGGTAGGGGGTTGGGGTATGAAGGCATGAGGAGACCTCCTGTTCTGATGGCAGTGATTCTCTGTCCCAGAAGCAGTCCTGGCCTGTCCCTGCCTGCAGTCCCAGCACTGCCACACCACAGAACAGTGCCCAAGATGCCAGAGCGCTCAGGTCTTGCCCCAGCACAGAGGCTCAGCAGGAGAGGGTGGAAGGGAAGAAAGAGTAGCTGAGGACAGCCCAAGCTCTGGGGCTCCCTGGCACTGCTGCTGTGCTGGACTCTGCCCCTCCACCTCTGCACACAGGCACTGCCCTGCAGCTCCACAGAAGCCTTGGAGGAAGGAACTCAGAGAAACAACTCCCTGCAGGGTCCTTTATAACTGAACACACAGGGAGCACAGCTCCTCATGTCTGCAGCCTCTGGATCACACCAGACAGGACAACACTGAACCAGAAATGGTCTGAGGAAAGACATTTGTGTGGCAACAACATTCTCACAAGGGGAACAGCACCAGCAGCAGCCAGAACTCCAGCAGCCAGGCTGGGCCTGCTCTGCTGGAGAAGACAAAGAGTTTATTGCTTCTGAAAGCATCCAGGGATCAGTTTGCTCAGGGCAGTCTTGAGCTCCTGGTTCCTCAGGCTGTAGATGAGAGGGTTCACTGCTGGAGGCACCACTGAGTACAGAACTGACAGTACCACATCCAGTGATGGGGAGGAGATGGAGAAGGGCTTCAGGTTTGCAAAGATGCCAGTGCTGACACACAGGGAGACCACAGCCAGGTGAGGGAGGCAGGTGGCAAAGGCTTTGTGGCGTCCCTGCTGAGAGGGGATCCTCAGCACTGCCCTGAAGATCTGCACATAGGACACCACAATCAACACAAAACAGACAAATGATAAACAGGCACTGGCCACAATAAGCCAAAGTTCCCTGAGGTAGGATGTGGAGCAGGAGAGCTTGAGGATCTGGGGCACTTCACAGAATAACTGTTCCAGAGAATTGCCCTGGCAGAGGGGCAGGGAGAATATATTGGTTGTGTGCAGCAGAGAATAGAGAAAGCCACAGCCCCAAGCAGCTGCTGCCAGGTGGAGACAAACTCTGCTGCCCAGGAGGGTCTCATAGTGCAAGGGTCTGCAGATGGCAACATAGCGATCGTAGGACATGGTGGTGAGGAGAGAAAACTCTGCAGCAATTAGGAATATGAAAAAGAAGACCTGGAGAACACATCCTGCATAGGAGATGTCCCTGGTGTCCCTCAGGGAATTAGCTATGGATTTGGGGACTGTGGTGGAGATGGTACCCAGGTCAAGGAGGGCAAGGTTGAGGAGTAAGAAGTACATGGGGGTGTGGAGGTGGTGGTCCCAGGCTATGGTGGTGATGATGAGGCCATTGCCCAGCAGGGCAGCCAGGTAAATGGCCAGGAAGAGGCAGAAGTGCAGGAGCTGCAGCTGCCTTGTGCCTGAGAATGGCAGGAGGAGGAAGTGGGTGATGGAGCTGCTGTTGGACATCTGCTGCCTCTGGCCATGGAGACCTGTGCAAGGAGGGAAAGGCAGTGACAAGTTAGGGCACACTTCTCTCAGCCTCATTGTAACCTCTCTCCCTGAGCTGCATGAGGAATGGATCAGCTCAGTTCCTATCAGTACCAACCCATGATGGTTCATCACAGCCTCATCTGCAGGGACCCAGAATTGCCATGAAGATTCCTCTGGAGTCAGAACAGAAAGTGACCAACAGCCCAATCCCAGGGAACAAGAGTCCCATTGTGGTGGGTTGAAATTTCCCCGCAGCATTAACTTTGCCAGAGCAGCTCAGTTAGAAGCAAATGAAGCTGCATTGACAAGCAAGAGCTACATTCTACAATGGAATGCAATGAACAGGTACAAAACATACAGGAGTGACAATATCAGACAGGTATTTACAATTAGTTAACAACACAAACCCACCTGGTCAGAGACTGGGGTCAGAAGCTGTTCGTCTGCCTCAACCCTCCACCCTCCTGTTCCAAGAGAGAAAGGAGGAGTGGAGAGAGAAAAAAAGCAGTGGGTTAGACTTAGCCAAGGCCAGCCAAAGCAGCTGATCCATCCAGAGCAAAGCAAAAGAGCTGAGATCAGAAGAGAAGAGAGAGAATTGTTATGGTATAGCTCCTCTGATTCCAGATATTCATCCAATGAATTTGTTTAGAATAATCTTTTCTTTCCCTTTTCACACCCAAGAGTGATCTATTTATTTTGTTTCTACTTTTCTGCTCAAAATCTGTAACTAAATTTTAAAGGCATAGCCTAAAACCACCACACCCATGGAGAGGTGGAGAAACAGGGAGCAGGCCTGCAGTGCTGCAGAGAGAGCGAAGGGAAGCGAGAAAAGCAGAGGGCCTGGGAGTGAAGCCTTCTCCTTACCCAGCTCTGCTCACTGCTGCTCACAGGATGGAACTGAAGGGCTTTGGTTCTCCTTCTGTGTGCACACTCCAGGAGCCTTCAGCTGAGCATCAGCTGCTGAGGTGGAGATGCCTCCAGGAGCTACAGCTGCAGTGTCCTGCACCCACAGCCTCACTGTATCAGTGACTGCAGTGACTTCTCCTCCAGTGAGACCTCAGTCATCCTGCCCGTCCTGGACAGCTTGAAGATCTCTCTGCCTTCCTCATCTCCCTGAGATCCTCTGGCAGTGTCCTCAGCCCTGCTGTGCTGTGCTGCTGCTTGCCAGAGCTGTCTCCTGCAGCACTGCCTGCTTGCTAGCAGCACCTTCCAGCCCATGAGTCTGGCCCAATAGGGCAGCAGACGACCAGCCCAAGGTGTTTTAATGACTCGTGTAGTGGCTTTCGGTGCCCTGTAACCCTCAGGGATTGAGAAGCTGATGAAACCTCTCCAGAAGTCAAAGTCAGATTCAAACTCTGAAGTTTCTTCTACTGTTAATGGATCCCAGTGAAGCATACCTGGAAAGGGTCCCTAGGGTCTGGTTAGAGCAGAAGGAGACAATGGATGCAAGGGAAGCTTCACTGGAGGAGCTGAAGTACCTCCAGGCTGTGGTGAGAGCAGAGAACTGAGGCAGTGCTGACAGGTCAGGACAAGCAGCTAAAGGTGGCTCTGCTGCTAAGGAAACCTGGAGGGGTTTCATTGATCCAAAGGGCCAAGCACTGACCCCCAGCCCCTGGCAAGGCAAATCCTCTCCCTCACCTGTGGCTCAGGGCTCTGATTCACCCTGTGAAATCATTTTTATCAGATGGTTTGTGTAATAATAACCTCTCCAATTAGCTGCAGAAACCTTGGCAATAATTAGAGGTTCAGCAGTATTTAATGAGCCCCATGGAGTATTTGGGGCTGATTACATCATCCTCAGGTACTGCCAGGAGACTCTGCCAAGGTACTGCCAAGAAGCCTCTCAACAAGTCCAAGTCAGAAGGAAACTCCAAAGTACCTTGAAGCACTGATTGGCCTCACTGAGGCTTGTTACTGACAAAGGCTCCCCAGGGACTCGTTAGAGCAGCTTGTTAGAGGCCAGGATTGCAGGGAGACAAAGGCAAAGTACAGAGGAGAAAAACTTGCCTTTGTTCTAAGAAGCAGAAAGGCCAAGCCCTGACCACTGCCCTTGGACTAGAATAACCTCAAAGCCTCAAAGCAAAGTTTCTCCTCACAGGCCTTGGTGGCAGAGGCAACTGTCAGAGCCAAGGGGACAAAGGCCTTGGTCCTGCTGTGCCTCTCAGCCTTGCCAGAGCCCTTGGCCATCCCTACTGCAGTCTCTCCTACACTTTCCCATGCCTGCAGCTCTTTCCCTTCAGGCTGCTGACACCAACCTTGCTTCCCCAGCCAGCTCTCCCCCTGACATTTCCATCCCTTCCCTGAGCTGTCTCAGCTCTCCCTGCCATTTCCTGACACCTCTGGATGGCCTCATGCATAGCAGCTCTGCACTTTCAGGGATATTTCTCAGGCCACATCTCCACTCTGAACCTTCGAAGCTACACTTTGTGGAGGTTTTGGTCTCTCCTCACTCCCCAGAAGAGCTCCATCCTCTTTGAAACCACCCTTCAGCCATGTGCACCCTGCTCTGGCAGTGCCCTGAGCCTCCATTCAGCAGGCTGAAGCAGCCCAGGTCCCTCAGCCTCTCCACAGAGATGTCAGCCCCCATCCTGGCAGATCTCCTCTGCTGCCTCCCCATCACACTGCAGTACCCCACACCTAGACACCAAGCATCCAGATGTGGCCACAACAGCGCTGAGTCCTCGGGGAGGACAACTCCTGTGTCTGGGTGGCCACACTCCTCCTGCCATAGCCCAGCTGCAGTTGGCCTTCTTCACTGTGTGCAGCGTTTGTCCATCCCAGTTATTTTGAATGGTTCCTCTCAAACCCTGTAGTGCCTTTCTGACTGGGAATGGGACACACAAGACCATCCAGCTCCAAACAACTGGCAGACAGTTTGTAGTGGGATGGGGCCCAATCTGTCATGAAGTGGGAAAGGGTATATGGGTGGTACTGGGAGGAGTCCCAGAGAAGTGGTTAGAAGGCTTCAGGTGGTGTAGCCTTTCCTGGGTGTGGACACAATCTGTACTGGGAAGGATTCCTGTTATGGCTGTTATTAATATTTAATAATTGGCCACACCAGGGGAAGTTTAGGATCAGGGTGAGGAGAAAGTTCTTCCCAGAAAGAGGAACTGACCAGTGGAATGTGCTGCCCAGGGAGGTGGTAGAGTCACCATCCCTGGAGGTGTTCAAAAAAAGATTGGATGTGACACTTGGAGCCATGGTTTAGCTGTCAGGGGGTGTTTGGTGATAGATTGGACTTCATGATCTCTGAGATGTTTTCCAACCTGGTTGATTCTGTGTTTCTGTGATTAGAAGGTGAAGGGAAAAGTCTGAACACAGCTGGTGACCAAACCAATGTCTGGTGACAAACCCAAGAGATTCCAAAACATGTAGTGTAAGGTGCGGAGAACATCTCCTGCCCAGCTGATGGAATGAGAAACTCAAGAGTCTCCCAAAAGCAACAGAAAGAAGGGAAAAGAACCTCAGGAAAGTCTTGCTCAGTATTGCTCTATAAACTGCAGACAGACCTTAGGCCTGGTCCTTGAAATGGGAGCTTAGGAGAATACAGAGGCTTAGGGCCTGCTCTTGAAGGTGACATTTGCCCCAGCTCTTCCCAGAGAGGTCCTTGCTGTCCCCTGTTCTGCACCCTAAAGCAGACCAGCACTCACACATGCCCTGCACTCTAACAGCCATGCAAACAAAGGGGAACAAGCTCAGGGTTATTGCTCCAACCAACTGCTTGAGACTGAAGCCCAAGGCAGGAATCCACAACCATAGCCAGGCCCAGAGCTCTGAGAAGCCCCAGGTGGTGTCTTCCTTTTGCACCTCATGCAGAATCTGCTTGGTTCCCATATCTCACTGATCACAGAATGGGCTGGGCTGGAAGGGATCTCCAAAGGTTATCTTGTCCGACCTTCCCAGGGACATCCTCAACTAGATCAGGTTGCCCAGAGCACTGTCAAGCCTCACTTTCAAGATCTCCAGGGACGGGACCCCAACCCCCTCCCTGGGCAACCTGTTCCAGTGTTCCACTCCCCTCATGGTGCAGAACTTGTGCTGGCTCCTCCTTCCTGCACAATCCTGCTTTGTTTCCATCTCTCACCCATGTCTATGGATGTCCTTCCTCCCTGATCCATGGAAAGACAACACCTTGTGTTCAGTGCTGTGCCCATTCCTCCTTCTGAGGCAAAGACCATGCCTGGAGCCATTCCCTCCTGAGCAGCTATTTCTGCAACCTGTTTCCCTCCTCCCTGGGAAGCTGATCCTGCACCTGCAGTCCTATTCCAGAGGCCTGGGAGAGCAGAGATCTTCACCATGGCCTTTTCTGCTTCACTTTCTCCTGAGCAAGGCAGAAAGCATCAGGCAAAGCTGTGCCAAGCAGAGGCCCTTTCCTTTGCAGCATTGTTTCATTTGTGCCATTTCACATCTCCTTGGACCCAACTTGGAGTCTCTCACTGATCAGCCACAGTTGTATTTGGGAGCACTGCCCCAGGGGCACAGATTCCTGACCAGCTGAGGGGTAATCTTTTCCTGCCTTTACTGCCACATCTCCAATACTTTCCCTTTCCTCCTGGTGCTGCCCACCCTGTGTGTTTGTTCCTTATGATGGGATGGTGACAACCTCGATGGATGCACACCCTGAGTGTTTTTCCCACAGAGGTGCCTTGACTTCAGGCAGTCAATGTTTGCTAATCAGTTAGGTTGCATCTCTGGACACATTTGGAATGTCTCTTCTTTGGGTCAGGAGCCTCTTCCATCCCCATCCTGTGCTTCTAATTCTGGATTATCCTTAAGGGAAGTGTTCATCCACAAGCTCAACAGGAGCCACCAGTGTGCACTTGCAGCCCAGAGAGCCAATTGTATCCTGGGCTGCAGCAAGAGAAAGGTGGCCAGCAGGGCCAGGGAGGTGTTTCTCCCACTCTGCTCCACCCTGATGAGACCCCACCTGGAGCTCTGTGTCCAGTTCTGGAGCATCTGTTACAAGAAGGATCTGTAGCGGCTGGAAGGTCTCCAGAGAAGGGCCACCAGGGTGAGCAAAGGGCTGGAGCTGCTCTATGCTGAGGACAGACTGAGGGAGTTGGGGATGTTCAGTCTAGAGAAGAGAAGGCTCCAAGGAGTCCTTCTTGTGCCCTTCCAGTATCTGAAGGAGGCTACAAGAAAACTGGGGAGGGACTTCTTAGGGTGTTGGGTAGGGATAGGACTGGGGACAGGGATGCAAAACTAGAAGTGGGGAGATTCAGATTGGATGTTAGGAAGAAATTCTTCCCCTTGAGGGTGGTGAGACACTGGCACAGGTTGCCCAGGGAGGTGGTGTAAGCCTCCTCCCTGGATGTTTTTAAGGCCAGGCTGGATGTGACTCTTAGCAACCTGCTCTGTTGTGAGGTGTCCCTACCCATGGCAAGGGACTTGGAGCTGGATGACCCTTGAGGTCCCTTCCAACCCTGACAATTCTGTGATTCTCAGTATGTCCAAGAGGTATTATCAGGTATTGGAATTCCAGTGAATGCCCTCCCCCCTCCAGCCCTTCCTTAGGGTTCTCAGGGCACTTGGTGCACTCCCAGCAGTTGCTCTCATCAGCTCTCTCTGTTGTGTTCTGTGTCCATCCAGAATGGACATTTGCTACCAAGGGCTTTCTGTCTAGATTGAGGTGATGAGATTTTCAGTTCCCTTTCTCCTTCTCTTCAGTCTGCTGTTCCTTCTCCTGCACTAGTGCCTGCGGGGACAGGATCCATGTGATTAAGAGGAACCCACTGGCAATTTCTGGGGAGACTCAGATTCACTAGAGGTGATCTGCACCATGCAATGTCCAGAGCAATGTGAACCCTACAGCACTCAAGGGAACAAATAGTTAGAGAGCAGCCCCATGGAGGACCTGGGAGTTCTGGTGGGCAGCAAGTTCTGCATGGGACAGCAATGTGCCCTTGCAGCCAGGAAGGCCAGTGAGGTCCTGGGGTGCATTTGGAAGAGTGTGGCCAACAGATCCAGGGAGGTTCTTCTCCCCCTCTACTCTGCCCTGGTGAGGCCCAACCTGAAATATTACATCCAGTGCTGGGCTCAAAAGGGACAGGGATCTGCTGCAGAGGCTGTGAGGATGCTCAAGGGACTGGAGTACTGCCTGATGAGGAGAGGATGAGAGTCCAGGGGCTGTTTAGTCTGTAGAAGAGAAGTCTGAGATGGTATCTGATCAATGCCTATCAATATGTGAGAGCTGGGGGTGAGAAAGCAAGAGGCAGGGACAGCCTCTGCTCACTTGAGCCCTGGGAGAGGATAAGGGGCAATGGATGGAAACTGCAGCACAGGAAGTTCCACTTCAACAGGTGTGGTGTGTTCACTATCATAGTATCAGTCAGGGTTAGAAGAGACCACAAGGACCATCTAGTTCCAACCCCCCTGCCATGGGCAGGGACACCCCACACTGGATCAGGCTGGCCTGAGCCTCATCCAGCCTGGTCTTAAACACCTCCAGGGACAGGGCCTCGACCACCTCCCTGGACAACCCATTCCAGGGTTTCACCACTCTCATGGGGAAGAACCTCCTCCTCACATCTAGCCTGAATCTCCCCACCTCCAGCTTCATTCCATTCCCCCTACTCCTATCACTACCTGAGATCCTGAGAAGTCCTTCCCCAGCCTTCCTGTAGCCCCCTTCAGATACTGGAAGGCCACAATGAGGTCACCTCGGAGCCTTCTCTTCTGCAGACTGAACAGCCCCAACTCCTTCAGTCTGTCCTCATAGCAGAGGTGCTCCAGCGCTCTGATCATCCTTGTGGCCCTTCTCTGGACATGTTCCAGCACCTCCACATCCCTCTTGTAATAGGAGCTCCAGAACTGGACACAGTACTCCAGGTGGGGTCTCACCAGGGCTGAGTAGAGGGGGAGGATCACCTCCCTCGACCTGCTAGCCACACTTCTCCTGATGCAGCCCAGGATCTGATTGGCTTTGCGGGCTGCAAGTGCACACTGAGAGCTCCTGTTGAGCTTTTTGTCCACCAGCACCCCCAAGTCTCTCTCCTCAGGGCTGCTTTCCAGCCAGTCACTGCCCAGCCTGGATTTGTGCCTGGGATTGCCTCGACCCAGATGCAGGACGCTGCACTTGCTGTGTTGATGGATTTGCTTTCGGGGGGCTGATGAGTTTCAGTCCTGTTTGTGCTGCTGATGGTGCTGGGTGTTAGCTTAGGGCAATGGCTCAGAGCTGTGCTGTCCACTGCTGGGCAGCTTGCTCTGGTTCCATCCAGAGCAATACAGGACACTCCCTAGGAAAACACTGTGAGATCTGCCCAGATACTCGATACTGAGGAGTGGCAGGGGGTGGGAGAGGGAAGGGGCAAATTCTTAGGCTGGTGGTCACCTCTGGTGCTTTGGAATTTCAGCCCTGAGCAAGTGCAAAATCCTCCCCAGCTGGGGAAAGGTTTGGGAAAAGTCTGTTGTCAGCCTGGGAGTTCCTGAGAGACAGAAATCACTGCAATGTTCTTGGGCCTGGCCCCTGCCTCTCGAGCCCTTCTCATCTCTGTGCAGAGGGCTCAGGGGCAAGAGAAGCTCTCTGGACCTACAGACAGTGACACAGGCATGGCAGCTGTGTCAGAGAAGCAGCCTGTGTGAGGATCAGCTGCCCCTTGTAGTGAATGATGCTTATGACCAGGATTGTGCCCCAAATATTACCAGAACATGCTTCTGTGTGTGTGACTCAAACCCCCTTTGTCCTCCCTCCCTTCTGGAGTTGGGGGGGGGACACCTTGGCAGCACTGAGTCCAGGTCAACAATCTTCCTGGGCATGTTTCCACCCCTATGGCAAACAAGGCCCAGGCTACATGTTTGTTTGCCCTGTTTGCGGCGTGTGCTTATGCTCATTTGGCAAAGTATCAGTTGATTGGTTAATTATTGTGTTAGCAGTGGGTGCTGACTGGAGCAGTATTCTTTGGGGCAAATGGTAAATAGGAGTTGTTTGGTAAACAAGTGCCCCCCACGCTGGTGTCCGTGCCTATGCCTGCGTGCGTCTCTGTGCCGCTACGGTCCGCCTCGCCCGGGACTTGAAGCAGCTCCAGAAGGCCTCGCTGCACATTGCCACTGTTGCCCGGCTGGGGGCAGTGCCGTGGAGCGTGGGGTCAACTGCCGCATGAGCCATCGCCACGGGAGGAAACCATGGCAGCCCCTGTGCACCACCGGTCCTGAAGTGCTACAGCCCCCAGAGCGGGGAACCTTTGCCAGGTGCTGCGCTTCGTGGAGCCAGCGGCAAAAGCCTCTGAAGCTTCCCCTGGGAGGCTCCAGGACCTTTGTGCTCTGGGAGAAGCAGCAACCCTGCGGCACAGCCACGCGGTCGGCGCCGTTCTCTAGTTCCTCATGAGGGCACAGCCGTGCCGCGCTGTCAGGACTCTAAACACATCACCAAGGAAAGATTTCATGAGGTTCTCAGCTCGTGAGGAAGCCAAACCTTTGCTTTATAGAATTTGGGTTCAGGTAGTGCTGAAACTGTCCTGGGTTGAGGGTTTGCCGGTCACCGACCAACCCCTCCCCCACTGCTCCTCCAATCAGTTTCAACTCTAAATTCTAGAACTCATTTGGTTTGTCTGAAGTGCCCAGGCACAAACGTTCTGCAGAGGTGGTTCCACCAACCCAATACTGCTGCCTGTGAATAGAAACTAAATCCCCTGCTGCATAGTTTGTATATCAATAGACTACCAATATATCTATTCATTGATATCCTTGCTGCTCATTCCTGAGGGCACATCTGCAACACTCCTGTAGGGAAAAAGAAGCCTATAAGGAAAGCAGCTGATCCTGCAAAGGACCAGGAGGGATCAGGGTCCCCATGGGAACAAGAGAAAGAGCCAGGGCTGCTGGCTTGGTTCTTATCTCTGGCTTTGGAAGATGGCCAAGGACAAACAGTGGATGAAACAAGCAGCAGGCCCCAGCAAGGCAAAAGAAATCTCTGCTCCTCTGTCCAGGCCTGTCTTTCAGCTGTGTAGGAACTGTCCCAGGAGTTCATCAGCTCCAGAAGAAGCTTTTATTCCCCACCTGTACAGTCCTGTGTTTCAGCCATGAGGAGCAGCTGCTCCCCTGTCCAAGGGAGAGAATCTGGGAGGCACACAGCACAGCACACCTTCTGCTTTACTTGTGTGACCATGGGGAGGATGTGAGGAAGTGGAGGGGAAAACCCAATCCAGTCCTGGCTGCAGGAGTCTGTGACTTACAGGGGAATTGTCCCCCCAGAGATGCTGCCTCAGTTTCCAGTGGGAAATGGCCTAAAAAGAGCAGGGAAGCTGAAATTGCTTCTGGTCCTCCTGAAGGGACTCCCAAAGCATCTTCACAAGATGCAAGGGACCCAGTCAGAATTAGGGGGGCTCTGCCTCAAACCAGATGGAAGGGAGAGACAAATTGGTTTGTTGAATTGTACAGAACCAATGGCCTGGCAAGTTGAAGCCATGAGAGGATAAAGCTTTAGTAGATACAGGTGCCCAGAGTGCTCTGACACCATCAAACTATGAGGGGTGGAACCCATCTGTGTTTCTGGTGTGACAGGAGGATCCCCACACCTGGATGTGTTGGAAGCTGAGTACTGGGATGCAAGCCACAGTTTGCTTTCACTTGGAGGCATGGAAGGAGTCACTGGACTTGATTGCCCCAGAGGTGGAAACACAGCCCCAGCATTTGCAGCATTTGGACTGGGCATGGACTGATCCAGACTGTGCTGGAACAGAGTGGAGCTGCAGAGCACCTGCAGTGAGCAGCCCTCTGGGTACTGCAAAGAGACCTCCTGTGGAGTGAGAATGGACAGTGCCTGAGGTGTGCTGCTGATTGCTGCTGGGCATGGTGCAGGTGGCACAGAATGAGGGCTTGGGAATATCAAAGGTGAAGCTGGAAATTTGCTGCCATTACTCCACACCATCCTGCCTCATGTCACCTTCACAGGGACAGTGCTGGCTGGAGCAAAGGACTACAGGGCTTGAAGTTCAGATGGCAACATGAGAGGCTTCCTGTTCTGGTTGCTGCTGTTGGGTTCTGGCTCTCATATGCTGGCTCTTTGCTGAGTGGGAGGGCTGCAGGGGTTTAACTCCTGGCTGATGCTGCTGACTGCTGTGCTTCTTTCTGCAAACAGCCTCAGGTCAGTGTGCATTATGGGATCTCCTTTGGATTCAACTCTTTTGTTCTTATCTCAAGTCCCTATCTCAACCCAGAGGGTTTTTTGATTCAGGTGTGTGTTATTTTTCCCTCCCTTCTGTTTTGGGGGGGGCACAGGCAGCTTAACCTCTTCTCAGCTCTTCAACCTGTTCCAGCCCCAGAGTGGAAAGCCAACAGAAGCTTTCTGAGTTCTTCCAAAGATCTCCAGGAGCTTGCCCCTACACCTTCCAAAGATTCCAAAAGTCACTCCTAGGACCATCCAAATCCCAAACACCTAAGATCACCTGAAAGCCCCTGAAGAATGCCTCTGAGATGTCCCTCAAGACTTCTTTGAGAGCCTCATTTTCCCCTCCCTGAACTGGGCACACAGCTCCACCCCATCCCTTGGGAGCAAATGCCCCCAAAATTCAGGCATTGAGGCAGGGATATCTGAAATAAAAGCAAACAGACAGGATTTGGGTAACTTTTGGGTTTTATTGAGACAATTGGTCAATGGACAGAGGATTTCTTACCCCAGGGAGACACCCGCCAGGTGGATGTGGGGAGGCCTGTTGATGTAGTCTACCTGGACCTCAGCAAGGCCTTTGACACCGTCCCCCATAGCAAACTGCTGGCCAAGCTGTCAGCCCATGGCTTGGACGGGAGCACACTGCGATGGGTTAGGAACTGGCTGGAGGGTCGAGCCCAGAGAGTGGTGGTGAATGGTGCCACATCCAGCTGGCAACCAGTCACTAGTGGTGTGCCCCAGGGATCAGTGCTGGGCCCTGTGCTCTTTAACATCTTTATTGATGATCTGGATGAGGGCATTGAGTCCATCATCAGTAAATTTGCAGATGACACCAAGCTGGGGGCAAGAGTTGATCTGCTGGAGGGTAGAGAGGCTCTGCAGAGAGACCTGGACAGGCTGGACAGATGGGCAGAATCCAACGGCATGAGATTTAACACATCCAAATGCCGGGTTCTGCACATTGGCCACAACAACCCCATGCAGTGCTACAGGCTGGGGTCAGAGTGGCTAGAGAGCAGCCAGGCAGAGAGGGATCTGGGGGTGCTGGTTGATGGTAGGCTTAACATGAGCCTGCAGTGTGCCCAGGCAGCCAAGAGGGCCAATGGCATCCTGGCCTGCATCAAGAACAGTGTGGCCAGCAGGAGCAGGGAGGTCATTCTGCCCCTGTACACTGCACTGGTTAGGCCACACCTCGAGTACTGTGTCCAGTTCTGGGCCCCTCAGTTTAGGAAGGATGTTGACTTGCTGGAACGAGTCCAGAGAAGAGCAACAAAGTTGGTGAGGGGTTTGGAACACAAGCCCTATGAGGAGAGGCTGAGGGAGCTGGGGCTGCTTAGCCTGGAGAAGAGGAGACTTAGGGGTGACCTTATCACTCTCTACAACTACCTGAAGGGAGGTTGTAGACAGGCTGATGATGGTCTCTTCTCCCAGGCAGCCAGTACCAGAACAAGAGGACACAGTCTCAAGCTGCGCCAGGGGAGGTTCAGGTTGGATGTTAGGAAGAAGTTCTACACAGAAAGAGTGATTGCGCTATGGAACGGGTTGCCCGGGGAGGTGGTGGAGTCGCCGTCATTGAAGGTGTTCAGAAGGAGACTTGACGGGGTGCTTGGTGCCATGGGTTAGCTGTTTGGGTGGGTTGGATTGGTTGATGGGTTGGACACGATGATCTTGAAGGTCTCTTCCAACCTGGTTTGGTTTATTCTTATTCTAATAAAGGTTTATTCAAAGCATTGGGGAAGAACCAGACAGACCCTGGCAAAGCCCTGCCCAGCTCCACTGGGAGCTGCAGCTGTGCCGATTCAGCACTGTAATTGTTCTCATTAGCAATAATTTGTGTTCAGAAGGGCAGGAGGTGTTTGTTGCTGCTGGTGTCCCCATTCCCTGAGAACTGCAAAGGAAAAAGGGATGATTTTGGTGCTGGACAGGCCCTCTCAGAGGGGTCACGATTACCCAACAGATTTTAGGTGGATTTATGCCTCCCCTGCAGTGCAGGCTCTCCTCAGGTGTGGGTGCAGCGGTGCTTGTTGTGATAGCCCTTCTCGGTGAAACTCTTCCCACAGTCAGCACAAGTGACCGCCTTCTCACCAGTGCTGGGTGCGGCGGTGGCGAATGAGATTTTGCCTCTGGCTGAAGCTCTTACCACAGTCAGTACAGGTGAACGGCTTTTCACCAGTGTGGGTGCGGCGGTGAGCAACGAGAGAGCTCCTGTGGCTGAAGCTCCTCCCGCAGTCAGCACATGTGAAAGGTTTCTCACCTGTGTGGGTGCGGTGGTGCTCAATGAGAACATCTCTACGGCTGAAGGCCTGGCCGCACTCAGCACAGCTGAAAGACTTCTCGCCAGTGTGCACACTACGGTGCTCTGTGAGATGGCGCTTCCGGGTGAAGCCCTTGCCGCAGTCGGCACAGCTGTACGGCCTCTCACCGCTGTGGATGAGTTGGTGCTGGATGAACTTAGTACTCGTGGTGAAGATCTTGCCGCACTCAGCACAGGGGAACAGATGCTCTCCAGTGTGGATGCGGCGATGGATAGTGAGAGTGGAGATGTGTTTGAAGCTCTTGCCGCAGTCCATGCAGTTAAAGGCCTTCTCACTGCTGTGGCTGAGGTGGTGTTGCCTAAGAGTAGAGATCTGCCTGAACCGCTTGCCACAGCTGTCACAAGAGAAGGGCCTCTCTCCAGTGTGGGTGAGGTAGTGCCGGGTGAGACTGCCGCGCTGGGTGAACCTCTGGCCGCAGTCAGCACAGGTGAAAGGTTTCTCTCCAGTGTGGGTGCGGCGGTGCTGGCTGAGCTCAGAGTTCCCGCGGAGCCTCTTCCCACAGTCACCACAGACGAAGGGCCTGGAGCCAGGCTGTGAGCAGTGGTGCTTCACTAGCTCTGAGCTACCTGGGAAGCTCTGCCCACATTCAAGGCACTGATTCAGCTCTTTGGGTGAAACTGAGCGACCTGCTCTGGCTTCATCCTCCTCCATACATTCCTCCCCCTCATCCTGGTTGCCTTCATCATCATCATTATCCTCCTCTTCATAGCTCTCATTCTCAGCATCATCCTCCATCTTCTCCTCTTTTTCCTCCTCATCCTCCTCTACCTTGGGACTGCACATTGGCTTCTCCAACTTGATCTCTGGGTGCTGCTTCTTGCCTGGGTCCTTCTGTGAGGCCATACTGCGGGAGGGAGGGGTCACAGCTGTGCAACAGGGAAGATGGAAGCACCTGAGCCCAGGACCTCAAACCCTCAGATCCTGCCTGGGTCATGACACTCCCTGACTCCCAACACCCAGCTGGAGAAGAGAATGCAGAGGGGACCTCAAACCTTCAGTTTTTGCCACAGTATGGGCACAGACCTCCAATACCTCTGCTGATACCCCAGGTTCCTGTGTTCAGTGCCCTGAGGTACCCTGGGGCTTACAAGTGGTCTTGTCCCACTCTCCTTGAGCATGGTGGCATTGGCAGGGTGGTTCCTGGCCCAGCACTGTCCTTTGATCTCCCCTGGCTCAGACAATGGAGGCAGCAGCACTGAACAAGGAACACCAACCCACCTCCAACCTTCTCCCACCACCCTCCAGATCCCAACCCCCAAACATCATCCCCTGCTCACAACTCACCCCAGCAGCCTGGAGCATTCCTCAACTCCCACAACACCTGATGTGCCTCAAGCTCCTGGAAAGGTGAAATATGCTGGACAGGAGGAGGTGGAGGAGGTTGGGAGCTGCCCTGGGGGCTGGGGTCCTGCTGTTAACCCACTCTGGGTTTCTTACCTGTTGGGCTGCTCCAAGGGACAGATCTGCAAACTCTGCTCTTCCCCAGCACACAGTACTCAGCCCCTGCCAGAGAGAAGTAAAGGGCTCAGAGAAGAGCACTGATCTGCAAGGGATGACTCAGCACTGCCCAGGACCAGGCAGCACAGCCACAGCACACAGCCAGGGCTGATCAAGATGGGAGACCTCAACAAGGTTGAGTCCGGATGTGAGGAGGAGGTTCTTCCCCATGAGAGTGGTGAACCCCTGAAATGGGTTCTCCAGGGAGGTGGTTGAGGCCCCATTCCTGGAGGTGTTTAAGCCCAGGCTGAATGAGGCTCTGGCCAGGCTGATCTAGTGTGGGGTGTCCCTGCCCATGGCAGGGGGGTTGGAACTAGATGATCCTTGTGGTCCCTTCCAACCCTGACTGATACTATGATACTATGAGACTAAGTGCAGGCTCAGCTCCCAAGCCCAGCACACAGTTGCAGGCCAGCACCACAACACAGCTGCCTCCACACAGCCTCTCCAAGGCCTTGCCTAAAGCTTCCTCCCACTGCCTGCCCAGGCCTCTCCTGCCTGCACCTGCCTTTGCCAGTACATCTTGCCCTGGCCCCAGCTCTCTTCCCTGGCCCTGCCCCCACCACACCCACTCTGTGCTCATCTGTGCCCTGCACACACCTCTGCTGCCCACTCCCCGAGAAAAGTTCACAGCAGCCCTCAGGACACACACAAAGGGAGCTTCATGACCTCTGCAGATACAGCAAAGGGGGAAGGGACTTGGGCAGCTTCTTGCTAAACCTCTTCAGCCCTCACTGGGATGCTGGAGGAGTCTCTGGCTCCTGCCCAAACCTCACACCTCCAGCACCCTTCACACACCTGCAGCCCAAAGAGACTCACTGGAAAGGGTTTTGCTTCCTTCTCTCCCTGACCATTTCTCTCAGCTTGCTCTTTGCAGTTCCCTGGAGCTGCCACTCCACATCCCCAAGAGAAAATGAGGCTGGATGGGAGGGCACAGTGCCCATGGGCTGCTGTTCATCTCCCAGCTGACACATGCAGAGCTGCAGCACAATTCACTCCTTTCACCTCCTCAAATGCTACCAGATTCTGCCATTCCCTGCACACACATTTGCCACCTGGGCCCTGGATACTCACCCCTTCTTGAGGGGACAAGGCCTAATTCCTGCCTGACCATTCTCAGGCCCTTCCCTCATTCCCAACTCATCCATGTCCCTGCTGCCTTGGGTGTCCCATGGCCCTGCATCCCTCACCTCCACTGTCACTGCAGCTGGGAGGGTGGAGTGGGAAATGCTGTGGCTGAGGAAGCATCTAAGGAACTGGGCTGGAAGCAGCAGCACAAGAATGGAAGGAGCCTGAGACTAAAGGCTGGGATCAGCTGGAGGGCTGAAAGAACAGCACCAAGCCAAGGGGGGGTTATAGATGAGGGCTGGGGAGGGACCCTGCAGACACCTCAGGCAGCAGCTGATGAGAGGAAGGGGGACAGAGAGGGAGTGAGACCTCAGGTGACTCCTGCCATGGGGGATGGCTGGGCTGTGTGGCTAGGAGCCCTGAGTGCCTGCTTGGGCTGTGCTGGATGTCAGTAGGGGTCAGGGGACTGTCCTGAGCCAGGCAGGATTTGGGGCTTTGAGCTTCTGTGGTCAGCTGCTGCCAGCACCATTGGAGGTAGGAGCCAGGCAGAGCCACAGAGCTGCTGAACTAAGCCCTCCCACCCCCTGCAGCCTTCACCCTCCATCTCTCCATCCAGTGCTCCACTCACTTGCTGCCCTCTCAGAGTCCACAGGGTCACACAACATCACCAGGGCTGATCTACACAGCCAGTAGGGCCCAACACAAGCCCATGGATGAGAACATGGAGGAGAATCCCTGTGGTGGGTGGAAGGCACTGGGATGTCTTACACCAGAGAGTAGAGACCTCCAGAAGGGACAGCAGAGTCCAGAGGGACACCACAAAGTGTCATCTAGCTTAGTTCATTCCCACAAGGCCTGCACCCACTCTCTACAAAGGAACAGCACAGGATCTCCAACCTCCTTTTCCCTTCCTCTCTGCTCCCAGGAACAGCTTCTAGGATCCCTCTCTGCAGAGGAGTTTTGAGGCCTTGGCAATGCTGCCAACTGCAGCCTGGAGCAACCTGGCTCACATGGGAGCTGCCTACCAGACTCTGTAACTGCATCTCTTGGGTATGGGGGGAGGAGGGGCAGAGAGGCATGGAGGAGGGGGAAGGCATTTGGGGCCTGGGGTTCTGGCCTGCTTTGGTGGAAGCTTTGGCCTGGGAGGTTTGTTGGGTCCCGTGGCCCAGGTGCACTATGGATTGTTGTGGATTGGATGCTTTGCACTGTAGGATGCAGCTCTGAACAGCACAGCCATGGAAACTGCCCAATTCTATCCAGCCCTCTGGACACAGCTTGGGGGTGCTGCTGACATAAGCTGGACAGGAACAGACAGGGGGAGCCTGCAGCCCACAAGGCCAAGGGCAGCCTGGGCTGCACCAAAAGCAGCAGGGCCACAGATGGACAGAGGCCATCCTGGCACTTGGCTCTGCTCTCCTGAGACTTCACCTGCAGCACTGCAGCCAGCTCTGGAACCATCAACACAGGAAGGACATAGACCTCATGGAAAAGGCCCAGAGGAGGGACACAAAAATGATCAGGGGCTTGGAGCAGCTCTGCTACCAGGACAGGCTGAGGGAGCTGGGGGTGATCAGCCTGGAGAGGAGAAGAGGAGGCTCTGGGGAGATCTAAGAGTGACCTTCTGGTACCTGAAGGGGACTACAAGAAGCCTGCAGAGGGACTCTTTGCAAAGCCTGCAGGGACAGCACCAGAGGCAATGGCTTCAAACTAGAGCAGAGCAGATTGAGACAGGAGGTGAGGAACAAGTTCTGCACCAGGAGCCTGCTGGAACACTGCAACAGGTTGCCCAGGGAGGGGCTTGAGGTCCCAACCCTGCAGATGTTTAAGGTGAGGCTGGACAGGGCTCTGGGCAACCTGAGCTAGTGCAGGATGTCCCTGCTGACTGCAGTGGGGCTTGGACTGCAGCACCTTTGCAGCTCCCTCCCAACCCAAACCACTCCAGGATTCTAGGAGTCTAAGGGCAGCCTCCAGGGAGAGCAAGAAAAAGATGAGGCAGAGGAGGACAAGGAAGAGGACGAGGAGAAGAACCAAAATCCTTTCCCAACTCCTCCAAACCTCTGCCAAATTCCTGGAAAGCTCTTCCAGCTCTGCAGAGTTCATTCTGAAGAGAGCTGAGGGAGTTGCTAGGCTCAGGGATGTCTTGCACACTCTGCACAAATGCTCCAGAAGCTTTCCAAGTGCCCTCAAAACCAGCAGCACAGCTCTGCTGCCACACAATGCCAGGCTGCAAGGGACCCCAAGACTCAGCTGCTCCAACCTTGCCAGCTGACACTGGACTGGGAAGGAGCTGGCCCAGCCCCCTGCCAAGCTGAGCCTTCCAACTCTGCCCTGCAGGGCAATCCACCACTGCCCTGGGGAGATGATTCCAATGGCTGACTGGCAGGGAAAAGCTTTTGCCTCTGCAGGGCACTGTGCCACTTCAGCTCAACTCTTGCAGCTCAGAGCCAGCCCCCAAGCTCAAGAAGCAGCAACTAAGACCAGAGCCAGACCCTGAGCCCAGCACCAGCCCCTGAGCTTGAGAACCAGCAGTGAACATCAGAACCACTTCCCAAGCTCAAGTACCAAGCCCAAAGCTCAGCACCAGCCCCCAAGCTCACACTCAAATCTAACATGCAGACTCAGCTCCAGGGCTCAGAGCCAGCAACTAAGCTCAGAACCACTTCTCAAGCTCAACAACCATCCCCCAAGCTCAGCACCAGCCCCTGAGCTTGAGAACCAGCAATTAAGGTCAGAGACCCTTCCTAAGCTCAAAACCAGTCTCTGAGCTCAGTGGCAGCCCCAGAGATTAAGAACCATCCCCTGAGCCCAGAACCAGCCCCCAAGCCCAAGAAGCAGCCCTGAGCTCAGGGAACAAGCTCCTGAGCTCAGACCCAGACCCTGAGCCCAGAACTACTTCCCGAGCTCAGAGCCAGCCCCTGAGCTCTAAAACCAACCCCCAAGCCCAGAACCATTTCCCAAGCTTGAGAACCAGCCCCCAAGCCTGACCCCTGAACCCCAAACCAGCAAGTAAGGTCAGAACCAATTTCCTTAGCTCAAGAGCCACTTCCCAAGCTCAGAACCAGCCCCCAAGCCCAGCACCAGCCTGCAAGCTCAAGAGCCAGCAACTAAGGTCAGAACAAGTTCTCCAGATCAAGAACCAGCCCACCAGCCCCCAAGCTCACACTCAAATCTAACATGCAGACTCAGCTCCAGGGCTCAGAGCCAGCAACTAAGCTCAGATCCACTTCCCAAGCTTGACAGCCAGCCCCTGAGCTCAGTGCCAGCCCCCAAGCTTGAGAACCAGCAACTAAGGTCAGAACCACTTCCCAAGCTCAAAAAATCAGCCCCTGAGCCCAGAGCCAGCCCCTGAACTCAAGAACAAGCTCCTGAGCTCAGACCCAGACACTGAGCCCAGAACCACTTTCCGAGCTGAGAGCCAACCTTGAGCTCTAGAACCAGCAACTAAGGTCAGAACCATGTCCCAAGCTCAAGAACCAAGCCCAGAACCACTTCCCAAGCTCAACAGCCAGCCCCCAACCTCAGACCTAGTCCCCAAGCCCAGAACCAGCAGCTAGGTCAGAACCTCTTCCCAAGTTCAGAGCCAGCCCCGAGCTCAAAAGCCAGGCCCTGAGGCCCAGAGCCAGACCCTAAGCTCTAGAACCATCAACTAAGATCAGAACCACTTCCCAAGCTCAAGAACCAGCTCCCAAGCTCAGACCCAGCCCCCGAGCCCGAGAGCCTGCCACTAAGGACAGAACCACTTCCCAAGCCCAGAGCCAGCCCCCAAGCTCAAGAGCCAGCAGCTAAGGTCAGAACCACTTCCCAAGCTCAAGAACCAGCTCCCAAGCTCAGAGGCCACCCCCAAGCCCATAGCCTGACCCCTGAGCCCAGAGCCAGCAATTAAGGTGAGAACTACTTCACAAGCTCAAGCACCAGCCCCCAAGCTCAGACCCAGCCCCTGAGCTCAAGAGCCAGCAGCTGAGGTCAGAACCACTTCCCAAGCCCAGAGCCAGTCCCTGAGCTCAAGAGCCAGCAGCTAAGGTCAGAACCACTTCGCAAGCTCAAGAACTAGCACCCAAGATCAGACCCAGACCCCAAGCCCAGAACCACTTCCAGAGCCCAGCACCAGTACCCCTAGCTCAAGAACCCAAGCTCACACTCAAATCAAAAGTGCAGACTCAGCTCCCAGGCTCAGAGCCAGCAACTAAGGTCAGAAGTCATTCCAAAGGTCAGAGCCTGCCCCCAAGCTCAAAAAGCAGCAGCTGAGCCCAGAACCACTTCCCTAGCCCAGAGCCAGCCCCCAAGCCCAAGAACCAGCAACTAAGACCAGAACCACTTCTCGAGCTTAACAACCAGACCCCGAGCTCACGCTCAAATAAAAAGTGCAGACTCAGCTCCCAAGCTCAGAACCAGCTCCCAAGCTCAGGAATCATCAGCCAACAACACACCCAGCCCCCAAGCTCAGACCCACACCCAAGCTCAAGACCCAGCTCCCAAACTCTTGGGAGCACCAGAGCTGCACACAGCACTCCAGCAGCTCAAAAGTTCAGAACAGGTCCTCAAGGTCAGGCCCAGATCAAAAGTGCAGACCCAGATCCCAAGCTCAGATGCAGCTCCCAAGCTAAGAACCAGCAAACAACCTCACCCCCAGCCCCCAGGCTCAGAGCCAGTTTCACAACTTTGCTTATTTCAAGTTCCCTTCATTGCACTTCTGCTAAGTGTCCAAATTCAAGCAGCCAGAGAATGCTTTGGCCTGGAAGGGACCCCAAAGAGCAGACAGCTCCAACCCCCTGCCATGCCCACAGACACCTCCCACCACACCACGCTGCTCAAGCCCTCATCCAACCTCACCCTCAGCACCTCCAGGGAGGGAGCAGCCAGCACCTCCCTGCCCAACCTGCTCCAGGCTCTCACCACCCCCACTCCAAACTATTGCCTCCCAAGCTCCACTCCAAATCTGCCCTCCTCAACCTTCAATCCACTCCCCCTCAGCCCATCACTCCCAGCCCCTCACAGAAGTCCCTCCCCAGCTCTCCTGCAGACCCCAGCAGCTACCACAAGGCTGCTCCAACCTCTCCCCACAGCCTTCTCCTCTCCAGCCTCAGACATAACTCTTATAGCTGACCCTCACAGGGGAGCTGCCAAAGTCCTCCCACCACCCCCAGGGCCTCCTCTGCACTCCCTCCAACAGCTCAACCTCCTGCCCCTCTTGGGGGCACCACAGCTGCACACAGCACTCCAGCTGGCAGCACACAATGCTGCCAGCACAAAAACCACTGCAGCAAAAAGCCTCAAGCTGTGCTCAGCTGCCAAAACCAAAGGGAGCTGAACTTAGCCACAAGAGGAAGGACCAAACTCAGCCAAGACACTGATCCAACACCCAAGGCTGCACAAAACAACCAGCAACAGCTTCCAGCAACTGCAGACCTGCAGCTGGGCTGCAAAGCTCTGCAGAAGAAAACCACTCCAGAAGGGCTCCAGGGCCCCAGGGATTGCAAAGCCCAGGCTCTCACTCTCCTCCTGCACAAGGAAAGCTTCACTTGCCCACAAGAAGCCAAACACTTCCCCACACCAAGCCATCCACACCACTTGACTTTCAACCTCCTTCAAGCCCTTGCCTGGCAGCAGCACTTCCTCAGCCCACAGCTCCAGCAACACCACAAGGCCTTGAAGGCTCTCCTGCACTCCACACCTCTCAGCCACACCCACACCCCTTGGCCACCCACAACCCAACAAGCTTCCTGCTCACCACTTCTCTTCCCAAGCCTCACCTCCCTTGGGCCCTCTCAGCACACCACCAACTAACCCCAGAAGGCTCCAGCTGACAGCACTGCTTGCAAGAATCCCAGGCACTTCCAAGGGCAGACTATGAGCCCAGAGGCAAAACCCAAACCTTTCCCCTCCCCACAGGACTCTCTCCCATTTCCCATTCTTCCCAGCACCTCCAGCACCTAAGATGCATTTGCTCTGGGGCAGCTTCCTCACACAGCCACACAATTGCCTGGCCTGCAAAAGACCTCTCTCAGCACTGAGGCCAACTGCCAGCCCCAACACCACCAGGGACACCAAACCCTGGCCCCATGGCCACACCTTGCTGCAACACCTCCAGCCATGGCCACTCCACTGCCTCCCTGGGCAGCCTCTGCCAGGCCCTGACCACTCTGCCACCAAACTCATTCCTCCTCCTCTCCAACCTAAGCCTCCCCTGCCACAATTTCAGGCCAATTCCTCTCCTTCTACCACCTGAGACTAGGCACAAGAGCCCAAACCCCACCTCACTGCAGCCTCCTTGCAGGCAGCTCCAGAGGCCAAGAGGTCTCCCCTCAGCCTCCTCTTCTCCACACTAAACACCCACAGCTCCCTCACCTGCTCCTCACCAGCCCTGCTCTCCAGACCCTTCCCCACCTTTCTTGCCCTTCTCTGCACCTGCTCCAGACCCTCAAAGTCCTTCTTGGAGTCAGGAGCCCAAAACTCACCCCAGCATTCCAGGGGTGGCCTCCCCAGGGCCCAGGACAGGAGGACAATCCCTGCCCTGGCCCTGCTGGACACAGCACTGCTGAGACTTGCAGAGCACTGCAATTGCTTTGCTCACTTGCAGCAATCATTTCCTTCCCTTCCCAGCTCATTGCACAGCAAAGAGCAGCAAGGGAATTGCTTTGGCTTCTGCTGAAGCTCCTCCAAGGAAGCTGCAGGACTTCTCACCACCAAAACCATCAACAACAGGCTGCCCCCAGCCCAAGCCAAACCTTTCAGTCCAAGTCAATGCAGTTCCTCAGCCACAAGCAGACACTCAACAGCTCAGCCGCATTTGGTTGCCTGCAGTCTGCTTCTGACCATGCTTCCTGCCAGCACAGCTGACAAAAGCTCTGCACAGCTCTCAGCCTGCAGCCACACAGCAAAAGCTCCTCCTGCCCTGAGCCTTTCTGTGCTCAGGAGGCCTGCAGAGAAACTGAGAATCACTCTGCAACCCCCCAGGGAATCTTTGTGCCTCAAGAGCTTGCAGAGCACAGAGGCCTTGGATGCCACCACCCCCAGCACAGCCAAACCGCCCCACAGCTGACACCAGCCCCAGGCGCTCCCAAGCTCAGGCTCAGCACAGCACCCACGCCTGACACCCCCACGGCACCCAGCACACAGCCTGCCCACAGCTCCCCCCCGCGCCTGGCCCTCAGCCCAGCCGCTGCCCTTCAGCACAGCAGCCGCCCGGCACCTGCCAGCTACCACACTGCCCACAGACACACACAGCAGGTGCAGCTCCAGCACCATCCACACACACATGCAGCATAAAGAGCCTCAGCTGGAAGGGTTTTTGTTGCCTTCTCTCCCTGCCCCTTTCTCTCTGCAGTTCTCCTGGAGCTGCCACCCCACATCCCCAAAGTGAAGATGAGGTTGGATGGGAGGGCACAGTGCCCAGGGGCTGCTGCTCATCTCCCAGCTGCCACATGCAGAGCTGCAGCACAATTCACTCCTTTGGTCCCCTGCAGTGCTGCCAGGTTCTGGCACTTCCTGCACACACAGCTTCCAGCTGGGCACTGGAGCCCTTCCCCTTTGGTGGGGGACAAGGCCTAACTCCTGCCTGACCACCCCCAGGCCCTTCCCTCATTCCCAGCCCATCCCTGGCCCTGGAGTCTTTGCTGTCCTGTGGCCCTGGGAGTGGACAAAAAATGTGGTGGCTGAGGAAGCCTCTAAGGGACCTGGGCTGGAAGCAGGAGCACAAGAATGGAAGGGCCCCGAGGCTAAAGGCTGGGATCAGCTGGAGGGCTCAAGCCAAGGGAGAGGCTTACAGAGGAGGGGTGGGGAGGGACCCTGCAGCCCCCTCACACAGCAGCTGATGAAGGGGAGGACAGGGAGGGAGTGAGAGTTCAGGTGACTCCTGCCCTGGGGTGTGGGGTGAGGTGTAAGGAGTGGTCTGAAGAGCATCATCTGCCTCATCACTGACATCAGGAACCAGGACACAGCCAGGGCACAGCCTGGGCACAGCCAAAGCATAACCTGGGCACAGCCTGGGCACAGCCAAAGCATAACCTGGGCATAGCCTGGGCACAACCAAAGCACAGACAGGGCACAGCCTGGGCTCCCCCCTGAGCCTAGCCCACAGCCCAGGCACTGCCCTTTAGCACAGCAGCTGCCGGTACAAAGTCTCCAACTCCCCAGGGCTCCCCCAGAGCCCCCCCCAGAGGAGCCTCTGCTGCACCCCAGCCCCCACGCTACCCAGGACCCCTGCAGGGCACCAATGGCTCCTGCTGCAACACAGCAGCAACCAGAGGGAGTCTGCAGCTGCCCCTGGCAGGGGGATTCAGCAGCACAAGGAACCCCACCGAGCCCCCACCCCAACCCCACCCGCGGCCCCGCAACCGCACAGACCCCTCCCAGAACAGCACAGACGACGCTCACCGACCCTGCACAGCTCTGCCCTACCCCACAGCCCTCCCCGACCACCCCAAACCCACACAGCCACACAGAGCTCCCCATAATCACAGCGACCACCCCCCCAACCGCACAGACCCCAAGCGCCAAGCTTGCAGAGCTCCTCCGGACCTCACAGCCCCACCTCCACCCCGTACTCCACTGATCTCCCCCGGATCCCATGGACCCCCAACCACATATCCCCAGAAGCCCCCAACCAAACCCCACCGATTCCCCCTAGATCCCCGCAAAGGCTCCCCCCCGCCCCAGCCCCACCGACCCCTACCCCACAAACCCCTGCCCCAACCCAAGCGACCCTCCCGACCCCTCGCAGCCCCCCAGACAGCATTCCCTGATCCCCACCCCACGACCCCCAACTCAGCCCCAGAGACTCCCTCACCCCACCTGGACCCCGGGACAAGAGCGAAGCAGAGCAGCAGAAGGAGGAAGAGCTCAGCGCACAGGGAGCCGCCGGCCCCGGCAGGCTGCTGGCGAGCAGAGAGCGCTGCGAGGGAGACCCCGGCCCGGCCCCTCCGGCTGCTGCGGCCACGTGGGACGGGGAGCGGAAGCAGGGAGCAGGCTGGAACAGAAGCCCCGCCCACGGCCGGGCAGCCTTAGCCAATGAGAGGCGGCGGGGAGCGCGGCAGCTCCTCCCCCTGGGCGCTGCCGAGGCCCAGCCAGGAGCTGCCCCTGCCGGCCGCGGCCGCCATTGTTGCTGCCCCGTGGGGAGCGGCAGCGGGGCCGGAGCGCGGGAGAAGTGCCGGAGGTGCTGGCGGGCGAGCGGCAGCTGCCGGCTGGTGAGCTGCGGCGGGGCGGGAGGGGCTGAGGGGGCCGGGGAGCGCTGAGGGCGGCGGCAGCGCAGCGGGGAAGGCTCTGGCTGCGTGAGGCTGCCGGGGGCGTGTGTGGGGTTGGGGGTCGGGAGGGGCGCGGGGGGCAGGGGGCTCCGTGGGGCTGGGGCAGGCTTGGGGAGGGTGAGGAATTGTTCTGTTTGGCTTTGGCCAGGGGCAGGGGGGTGCCGGCGGGGCTGGGGGCCGCGGGGTTGGCTCCTGAAGCTCTTGGCTGTTTGCAGTCTGTGCTGTGCAGGATGTGCATTGGGACAGCAATGGGGGGGGGCGGTGAGGTGTCAGAGAGCGGCCGGGAGGGACGGGGTCCAGAGTGCAACTCTCATCCCAGCCCTGCTGCCCGCACTCAGCACCAGGCGGGGCTGGCACTGGCACTGGGGGTGGGAGTGTGCTGGGGCGATGCAAAGGGCTCCGTGGGGATATCGATGGCTGTGGATCAGCTTCACCTCTCTCTGAGCTGTACAACTCCCCCCAGAGCCGAGAGAGCCAACAGCAGTGCCCAAGGGAGCGGCAGCGGTGCCGGAGCGCTGCGGGCGGCGGCAGCGGAGCGGGGAAGGGTCTGGGCGGGCCCCGGGGCATGCTGAGAGCCGGGGAGCGTTGAGCTGCTGGGCCCCGGCGCTGCGCGGGGCGTGCGGAGCTCAGCCTTGAGGTTTTCCTTCCTGCCTTTGTCTTTGAGTCCCCAGGTTCCCACTGCCTGCTGCGGAACATCTTGGGGCTGCCTCCAGCCCTCGCAGCAGCCTCTCTCGGGTTGCACTCAGATTGGTTTGGTCTCAGGTTGGCTTTGAGCTTTTTGCCTTAGGCTGTGAGCCGAAGGCAGCTCAGGAAGAAAGTTCTGACTGCAGGCTGGAGAGAGAGGACTTGGGGCCGCAGGAGGAAGCTTGAGGAGGGGTTTGGAGGAGCCCAGAGCGCTTGTGCAGGGCAGAGACACAAATAGGTCCCTGAGCCATAGCCGCCCCCAGCGCCCCCCGGCCCCGCAGCCCCTCCCGCCCCGCCGCAGCTCAGCAGCCGGCAGCTGCCGCTCGCCCTCCAGCACCTCGCATCCAAAGGGAGTCTCTGGTTCCAGCTCTGATGCGCCAGAGGGTGAGGAGTCTGGGTTGGGTTGTTGGGTGTTTGGCAGCAGCAGCAAGGTCATTTCCTGTGCCTTTTGTCCCGGGTCTGGATCTAGCAATCGCTGTGACCCCACCTCTGCAGAGCTATTTCCTGGCTGCGTTTGCAGTGTCCCCGGGGTTGGGCTTGTTACCAGTGCTGATTGAGTCTGTTGCTGCCTAACAATCATTTTGATGTCTTGCTGGAGCTGGCCTCTTGCAGCAACATTGACTTCCCCTCTCCTCTTACTGTCTTTCCCTTGGGGCTGTTAGTTCTTGTTACCTGTGCCAATGGATTTGGTTTTGTTCCTGTATGAAGTTTGGTTTCAGGCTAACAGCTCTGCCCCTGTGTGCTGGATTTTCATGCAGCATGTGTTGTGTTGGCAGCAATTTGGTTTTCCACTGCTCCCCTGTTTCAGTGTCTCAGTCCCTGCTAATAGGTAACTCCAGCCATTGGTCCATGAACCTTATTCAAATAGCAGCTCAGGTCTGGGCAAGCTTGCTTCTGTTCCTTCACTCTTGACAGCAGTGATCCACAGCACTTCAGTTGGGGGCCAGATGTTGTGGGGCAGGGAGGTGATGTTGTTTGAAACCCCAATGCATTGCAGTTACATTTCCATGACTGTGGAGCACCAGCTGTCAAGTCCTCCCCAGCTTCTCTAGGTTTCTTCTTGTGCAGCATCAAATGTGCCTTTTGTAGTCTTTGGGAGCCAGCAGCTAAGGTTTCTCTCTCCATCCAGCTCCACCTCTTGATTGTGGAAGATTTGCTCCCTGTCCTGTGTTCTTCTCTAAAGCTGCTTTCTATCATCCCAGCAGTCTCTCTCAGTGGCTTAGCTCTGTGTTTTGGTCTGTAAACCATTTTAGACTGTCCTGGTTGACTGATTGGGTATCCCCAGCAGCTGCATGAGGGTGACCTAAACGACCTCCTGATGTGTGTGCCATCACCCCATGTTCCTTCTGTCCACATTAGAGAGACCTGAGCCCAAACCTAACAGGCAGTTGTCCCCCAAGAAGTTGACTCTTCCCTTGAAAGTGCCACTGGTCTGTTTGCAGCCAGAAAGGATCTTCTGTGTGGTTCTGAGCCTGAACTCAAACCTCTCTCCCTTAATCCTGCAGCTACAAGGGGTCCAAGAGAGCAGAGGTCTTAGCTGCTTTGCTTTGTAACCTACCTGTGCCTCCCTCAGGCCACTGCTGAATGGCTTCATTGATGCCACAGCTTTGACTGTGACTACCAAGGTGTCTTTGATAGGAGCTGTCTTAGTGTCTGGCAAGGTTTCAAGGGCAGTGTCCTCCGCTGCAATAGGAGCAGCACTGTCTGTCCTGTAGCTCCTAGAGCTTCAGTTCAGCCTAGGGCAACCATTGTCAGTTTGCAAAAGGCATACACAAAGAATGAAAAACTGCACCCCCATGGCCAGCGCCACTCACATGGCCTGGGCTGTTGCGGCGGCTCTGATTGGCTGCGGCTGCCCGGCCGTGGGCAGCAACAATGGCGGCCGCGGCCGGCAGGGGCAGCTCCTGGCTGGGCCTCGGCAGCGCCCAGGGGGAGGAGCTGCCGCGCTCCCGCCGCCTATCATTGGCTAAGGCTGCCCGGCCGTGGGCGGGGCTTCCGTTCCAGACTGCTCCCTGCTTCCGCTCCCCGTCCCACGTGGCCGCAGCAGCCGGAGGGGCCGGGCCGGGGTCTGCCTCGCAGCGCTCTCTGCTCGCCAGCAGCCTGCCGGGGCCGGCGGCTCCCTGTGCGCTGAGCTCTTCCTCCTTCTCCTTCTCCGCTTCGCACTCTTCCCGGGGTCCAGGTGGGGTGAGGGAGTCTGTGGGGCTGAGTTGGGGGTGGTGGGGTGGGGATCAGGGAATGCTCTCTGGGGGGCTGCGAGGGGTCGGGAGAGTCGCTTGGGTTGGGGAGGGGTTTGTGAGGCAGGGGTCGGTGGGGCTGGGGCGGGGGGGGAGCCTCTCCAGGCATCTAGGGGGAATCGGTGGGGTTTGGTTAGGGGCTTCTGTGGATATGTGATTGGGGTCCGTGGGATATGGGGGAGATGTGTGGGTTATGGTTTGGGGGTGGGTCTGTGAGGTCCGGAGGAGCTCTGCAAGCTTGGCGCTTGGGGCCTGTGCGGTTTGGGGGGCGGCTCGCTGTGATTGTGGGGAGCTCTGTGCAGCTGTGGGGGTCTGCGGTGTTTGGGGTGGTCGTGGGGGGGGGCTGTGGGGTAGGGCAGAAGTGTGCAGGGTCGGTGAGCGTCGTCTGTGCTGTTCTGGGAGGGGTCTGTGCGGTTGCGGGGCCGCGGGTGGGGTTGGGGTGGGGGCTCGGTGGGGTTCCTTGTGCTGCTGCCTCCTTCTGCTAGGAGTTTTTTTTTTTCCCAAGGATTCTCTGAGTCCTTGAATTTGAGCTTGGGATCTGCTCTTGACCTTAGCTGCTGGTTCTTGAGCTTGGGGACTGGATCTGAGCTTGCAGCTGGTTCTTGGGCTTGGGAGCTGGCTCTGAGCTTAGGAGCTGGGTCTGCACTTGTGATCTTGGTTCTGGATCTTAGGGGCAGGCTCTGGGCTCAAGAGGTGGTCCTTGAGCTTGGGAGGTGATTCTGACCTTTGTTGCTGGTTTTGATCTTGGGGGCTGGCTCAGCTTGGCTGAGTGTGAGCTTGGGAGCTGGGTCTCACTTTGGATCTCGTTCTTGAGCTTGGGGGCTGGCTGTGAGCTGGGGAAGCTGTTCTGAGCATGGGAGCAGGTGGTGAGCATAGGAGCTGAGTGTGAGCTTTTCACCTGCCTTGAATTTACAATGTGAGAGGTTGGGTTCTGGGTCTGGATTTTGATCTGGGTCTGAGCCTGAGGGCTGGGTCTGCACTTTTGAACTGCTGCTTGTGCTTGGGAGCTGCCTCTGAGCTTTGGAGCTGGTTCTGCACTTCTGATATGGGTTCTGGAGCTTGGGGACTGGCACTGATCATGGGACGTGCTTCTGACCTGAGTTTCTATCTCTGAGCTTGGGGGCTGGGCCTGAGCTTCAGATGTTGTTCTCACCTTAGTTGCTGTCTCTGAGCGTGGGAAGCTGCTCTGAGCATAGGAGCTGGGTGTGAGCCTGGCCCCTGCCTTGAATTTAAAATGTGAGAGTTCAGGCAGTTGGAAGTTGAAGCTGAGCTGCTTTGCACTGCAGTGCTGCAGAGTTTGTGGTGCTCCAAAGGCAGATCTCAAAGAGCTGCTGCAAGAGTTGAGCTGAAGTGGCACAGTGCCCTGCAGAGGCAAAAGCTTTTCCCTGCCAGTCAGCCATTGGAATCATCTCCCCAGGGCAGTGGTGGATTGCCCTGCAGGGCAGAGTTGGAAGGCTCAGCTTGGCAGGGGGCTGGGCCAGCTCCTTTCCAGTCCAGTGTCAGCTGGCAAGGTTGGAGCAGCTGAGCCTTGGGGTCCCTTGCAGCCTGGCATTGTGTGGCAGCAGAGCTGTGCTGCTGGTTTTGAGGGCACTTGGAAAGCTTCTGGAGCATTTGTGCAGAGTGTGCAAGACATCCCTGAGCCTAGCAACTCCCTCAGCTCTCTTCAGAATGAACTCTGCAGAGCTGGAAGAGCTTTCCAGGAATTTGGCAGAGGTTTGGAGGAGTTAGGAAGGGATTTTGGTTCTCCTCCTCCTTGTCCTCTTCCTTGTCCTCCTCTGCCTCATCTTTTTCCTGCTCTCCCTGGAGGCTGCACTTAGACTCCTAGAATCCTAGAGTGGTTTGGTTTGGCAGGGAGCTGCAAAGGTGCTGCAGTCCAAGCCCCTCTGCAGTCAGCAGGGACACGCTGCACTAGCTCAGGTTGCCCAGAGCCCTGTCCAGCCTCACCTTGAACCTCTCCAGGGCTGGGACCTCAATCCCCTCCCTGGGCAACCTGTTGCAGTGTTCCAGCAGGCTCCTGGTGCAGAACTTGTTCCTCACCTCCAATCATAATCTACTCTGCTCTAGTTTGCATAAGCCTGCAGGGACAGGACCAGAGGCACTGGCTTCAAAGAGTCCCTCTGCAGCCTTCTTGTAGCCCCCTTCAGGTACCAGAAGGTCACTCTTAGGTCTCCCCAGAGCCTTCTCTTCTCCTCTCCAGGCTGATCACCCCCAGCTCCCTCAGCCTGTCCTGGTAGCAGAGCTGCTCCAAGCCCCTGATCATTTTTGTGTCCCTCCTCTGGGCCCTCTCCATCAGGTCCATGTCCTTCCTGTGTTGATGGCTCCAGAGCTGGCTGCAGTGCTGCAGGTGAAGTCTCAGCAGAGCAGAGCCAAGTGCCAGGATGGCCTCTGTCCATCTGTGGCCCTGCTGCTTTTGGTGCAGCCCAGGCTGCCCTTGGCCTTCAGGGCTGCAGGCTCCCCCTGTCTGTTCCTGTGCAGCTTCTTGTCCAGCAGCACCCCCCAGTGGTTTTCTGCAGGGCTGCTTCCTATCCCCTCCTCCCCCAGCCTGTGCTGATTGTGAGGATTGTGCCAGGCCAGGGGCAGGACCCTGCCCTTGCTCTTGTTGAAGCTCAGGAGGTTGCCCTGGGCCCCCTCTGCAGCTTGTCCACTTGAGCTCCTCCAGCTTGTTCTGCAGGGTATTGTCTTAGGTTTAAGGAGGCAGAGAGGCTCTCTTTGAGCCTTGTGAAAGGAGTTGATGCCAAGCTGTGGCCAGAGGGTTGGATAGAATTGGGCAGTTTCCATGGCTGTGCTGTTCAGAGCTGCATCCTACAGTGCAAAGCATCAAATCCACAACAATCCATAGTGTGCCTGGGCCACGGGAGCCAAGCAACCTCCCTAGGCCAAAGCTTCCTCCAGAGCTGCACCAAAGCAGGCCAGAACCCCAGGCCCCAAATGCCTTCCCCCTCCCCCATGCCTCTCTGCCCCTCCTCCCCCATACACAAGAGCTGCAGTTACAGATTCTGGTAGGCAGCTCCCAGGTGAGCCAGGCCGCTGCAGGCTCCAGTTGGCAGCATTGCCAAGGCCTCAAAGCTCCTCTGCAGAGAGAGATCCCAGAAGCTGTTGCTGGGAGCAGAGAGGAAGGGCAAAGGAGGTTGGAGATCCTGTGCTGTTCCTTTGTAGAGAGTGGGTGCAGGCCTTGTGGGAATGAAGTAAGCTAGATGACACTTTGTGGTGTCCCTCTGGACTCTGCTGTCCCTTCTGGAGGTCTCTACTCTCTGGTGTAAGACATCCCAGTGCCTTCCACCCACCACAGGGATTCTCCTCCATGCTCTAATCCAGGGATTTCTGTTGGGCCCTGCTGGCTGTGTAGATCAGCCCTGGTGATGTTGTAGGACCCTGGTGACTCTGAGAAGGCAGCAAGTGAGTGGAGATGGAGCAATGGATGGAGAGATGGAGGGTGAAGGCTGCAGGGGGTGGGAGGGCTTAGTTCAGCAGCTGTGTGACTCTGCCTGGCTCCTACCTCCAATGGTGCTGGCAGCAGCTGACCCCAGAAGCTCAAAGTCCCAAATCCTGCCTGGCTCAGGACAGTCCCCTGACCCCTCCTGACATGCAGCACAGCCCAAGCAGGCACTCAGGGCTCCTAGCCACACAGCCCAGCCATCCCCCATGGCAGGAGTCACCTGAGGTCTCACTCCCTCTCTGTCCCCCTTCCTCTCATCAGTTGCTGCCTGATGTGTCTGCAGGGTCCCTCCCCAGTCCTCATCTGTAACCCCCCTTGGCTTGGTGCTGTTCTTTCAGCCCTCCAGCTGATCCCAGCCTTTAGTCTCAGGCCCCTTCCATTCTTGTGCTGCTGCTTCCAGCCCAGTTCCTTAGATGCTTCCTCAGCCACAGCATTTCCCACTCCACCCTTCCAGCTGCAGTGGCAGTGGAGGTGGGGGACACAGGGCCATGGGAGAGCCAAGGCAGCAGGGCCATGGATGTGCTGGGAATGAGGGAAAGGCCTGGGGATGGTCAGGCAGGAATTAGGCCTTGTCCCCCCAAAAAGGGGAGAGGATCCAGGGCCCAGGTGGCAAATGTGTGTGCAGGAAATGGCAGAATCTGGCAGCATTTGAGGAGGTGAAAGGAGTGAATTGTGCTGCAGCTCTGCCTGTGTCAGCTGGGAGATGAACAGCAGCCCATGGGCACTGTGCCCTCCCACCAAACCTCATTTTTCTCTTGGGAATGTGGAGTGGCAGCTCCAGGGAACTGCAAAGAGCAAGCTGAGAGAAATGGTCAGGGAGAGAAGGAGGCCAAACCCTTTTCACTGAGTATCTTTGGGCTGCAGGTGTGTGAAGGGTGCTGGAGGTGTGAGGTTTGGGCAGGAGCCACAGACTCCTCCAGCATCCCAGTGAGGGCTGAAGAAGTTTATCAAGAAGCTGCCCAAGTCCCTTCCCCCTTTGTTGCATCTCCAGAGGTCATGAAGCTCCCTTTGTGTGTGTCCTGAGGGCTGCTGTGATCTTCTGTTGGGGAGTGGGCAGCATAGAGGTGTGTGCAGGTCAAAGGTGAGCACAGAGTGTGTGGGGTGGGGGCAGGACCTGGGAGAAGAGCTGTGGCCAGAGCAAGATCTGCTGGCAAAGGCAGGTGCAGGCAGCAGAGGCCTGGGCAGGCAGTGGGAGGAAGCTTTAGGCAAGGCCTGGGAGAGGCTGTGTGGAGGCAGCTGTGTTGTGATGCTGGCCTGCAGCTGTGTGCTGGGCTTGGGAGCTGAGCCTGCACTTAGTCTCATAGTCTCATAGTATCAGTCAGGGTTGGAAGGGACCACAAGGATCATCTAGTTCCAACCCCCCTGCCATGGGCAGGGACACCCCACACTAGATCAGCCTGGCCAGAGCCTCATTCAGCCTGGGCTTAAACACCTCCAGGAATGGGGCCTCAACCACCTCCCTGGAGAACCCATTTCAGGGTTTCACCACTCTCATGGGGAAGAACCTCCTTCTCACATCCGGCCTCAACCTTGTTGAGGTCTCCCATCTTGATCAGCCCTGGCTGTGTGCTGTGGCTGTGCTGCTGGGCTTGGGAGCTGCCCCCAGCAAGGCTGAGCTGTGCTGCCTGGTCCTGGGCAGTGCTGAACCATCCCTTGCAGATCAGTGCTCTCCCCTGAGCTCTTTGCTTCTCTCTGTCAGGGACTGAGTGGTCTCTCAATCATCCCTGCCCCTGTGTGCTGTGGAAGAGCAGAATTTGCAGTCCTGCCCCTTGGAGCAGCCCAAGAGGTAAGAAACCCAGAGTGGGTTAACAGCAGGACCCCAGCCCCAAGGGCAGCTCCCAGCCTCCACCTCCTCCTGTGCAGCATATTTCACCTCTCCAGGAGCTCTGAGGCCCATCAGGGTTTGTGGGAGTTGAGGAATGCTCCAGGCTGCTGGGAGTTTGTTGTAAGCAGGAGGTGATGTTTGGGGGTTGGCATCTGGAGCGTGGTGGGAGAAGGTTGGAGGTGGTTTGTTCTTCCTTGGTCAGTGCTGCTGCCTCCATTGTCTGAGCCAGGGAAGATCAAAGGAGTGGGCCTGGTCCAGGAACCACTCTGTCAATGCTACCAGGCTCGAGCAGAGTAGGACAAGACCACTTGTAAGCCCCAGGGTACCTCAGGGCACTGATCACAGGAACCTGGGGTCTCAGCACAGGTATTAGAGGTCTGTGCCCACACTGTGGCAGAAACTGAAGGTTTGAGGTCCCCTCTGCATTCTCTCCTCTAACTGGGTGTTGGGAGTCAGGGACTGTCATGACCCAGTCAGGATCTGAGGGTTTGAGGTCCTGGGCTCAGGTGCTTCCATCTTCCCTATTGCAGAGCTGTGACCCCTTCCTGCCACAGTATGGCCTCACAGAAGGACCCAGACAAGAGCTGGGAGGAGAAGCAGCACCCAGAGATCAAGTTGGAGAAGCCAATGTGCAGTCCCAAGGTAGAGGAGGATGAGGAGGAAAAAGAGGACAAGATGAAGGATGATGCTGAGAATGATAACTGTGAAGAGGAGGATAATGATGATGATGAAGGCGACCAGGATGAGGGGGAGGAATGTATGGAGGAGGATGAAGCCAGAGCAGGTCCCTCAGTGTCACCCAAAGAGCTGAATCAGTGCCTTGAGTGTGGGCAGAGCTTCCCAGGTAGCTCAGAGCTAGTTAAGCACCTCTGCCCTCAGCCTGGCACTCGTCCCTTCGTTTGTGGTGACTGTGGCAAGAGGTTCCGCTGGAACTCTGAGCTCATCCAGCACCGCCGCACCCACACTGGAGAGAAACCTTTCACCTGTGCTGACTGCGGAGAGAGCTTTACCCATCGAGGCTATCTCACCCAGCATTGCCTCACCCACACTGGAGAGAAACCTTTCACCTGTGCTGACTGCGGACAGCGTTTCACGCGGCGCTACCATCTCACCCAGCACTGCCTCACCCATACTGGAGAAAGGCCCTTCTCCTGTGACAGCTGTGGCAAGCGCTTCAGGCAGAGCTCTCATCTTAGGCAACACCACCTCTCCCACAACAGGGAGAAGGCCTTCACCTGCAGGGACTGCGGCAAGAGCTTCAAACACAGCTACACTCTCACCATCCATCGCCGCATCCACACTGGAGAGCATCTTTTCCCCTGTGCTGAGTGCGGCAAGAGCTTCACCACGAGTAATCGATACATCCGGCACCAACTCATCCATAATGGTGAGAAGCCCTACAGCTGTACTGACTGCGGCAAGAGCTTCACCAACAAGCGAGCTCTCACGGAGCACCGTGGTGTGCACACTGGCGAGAAGTTGTTCAGCTGTGCTGCGTGCGGTCAGGCCTTCTGCCGTAGGGACAATCTCATTCGCCACCACCGCACCCACACCGGTGAGAAACCTTTCACCTATGCTAACTGTGGGAAGAGCTTCAGCCAGAGGCGCCATCTCATTGGTCACCACCGCTCCCACACTGGTAAGAATCCTTTCACTTGTGCTGATTGCGGTAAGAGCTTTAGCGAGAAGCGATCCCTCAACCATCACCGCTGCACCCACACCAGAGAGCAGCCTGCACTGGAGGGGAGGCATAAATCCACCTAGAATCTGTGGGGTAATCATGATCCTTCTGAGAGGGCCTGTCCAGCACCAAAATCATCCCTTTTACCTCTGCACTTCTCAGGGACTGGGGACACCAGCAGCAACAAACACCTCCTGCCCTTCTGAACACCAATTATTGCTGATGAGAACAATTACAGTGCTGAGTCGGCACAGCTGGAGCTCCCAGTGGAGACCAGCAGGGCTTTGCCAGGGTCTGTCTGGTTCTTCCCTTATGCTTTGTGTCTCCCTGGGGTAAGAAATCCTCTGTCTATTGACCAATTGTCTCAATAAAACCCAAAAGTTACCCAAATCCTGCCTGTTTGCTTTTATTTCAGATATCCCTGCATCAATGCCTGAATTTTGGGGGCATTTGCTCCCAAGGGATGGGGTGGAGTTGTGTGCCCAGTTGAGGGCGGGGAAAATGAGGTTCTCAGAGGAGTCTTGAGGGGCATCTCAGAGGCATTCTGCAGGGGCTTTCAGATGATCTTAGGTGTTTGGGATTTGGATGGTCCTAGGACTGACTTTTGGGATCTTTGGAGGGTGTAGGGGGAAGCTCATGGAGATCTTTGGAAGAACTCAGAAAGCTTCTGTTGGCTTTCCACTCTGGGGCTGGAACAGGTTGAAGAGCTGAGAAGAGGTTAAGCTGCCTGTTCCCCCCCAAAACAGAAGTGCAGGAAAAATAACACACACATGAATCAAAAAACCCTCTGGGTTGAGATAAGGACTTGAGATAAGATCAAAAGGGTTGAATCCAAAGGAGAACCCATAATGCACACTGACCTGAGGCTGTTTGCAGAAAGAAGCACAGCAGTGAGCAGCAACAGCCAGGAGTTCAACCCCTACAGCACTCCCCCTCAGCAAAGAGCCAGCACCTGAGAGCCAGAACCCAACAGCAGCAACCAGAACAGGAAGCCTCTCATGTTGCCATCTGAACTTCAAGACCTGTAGTACTTTGCTCCAGCCAACACTGTCCCTGTGAAGGTGGCATGAGGCAGGATGGTGTGGAGTAATGGCAGCAAATTAACCTTTGACATTCCCAAGCCTTCATTCTGTGCCATCTGCACCATGCCCAGCAACAATCAGCAGCACACCTCAGGCACTGTCCATTCCCACTCCACAGGAGGTTGCTTTGCAGTACACAGAGGACTGCTCACTGCAGGTGCTCTGCAGCTCCATTCTGTTCCAGCACAGTCTGGATCAGTCCATGCCCCGTCCAAATGCTGCAGATGCTGGGGCTGTGTTTCCACCTCTGGGGCAATTGAGTCCAGTGACTCCTTCTATGCCTCCAAGTGAAAGCAAACTGTGGCTTGCATCCCAGTACTCAGCTTCCAACACATCCAGGTGTGGGGATCCTCCTGTCACACCAGAAACACAGGTGGGTTCCACCACTGTAGGTAGTTAGGCTCCAGTGGCCGGAAGATCTTGCGTTGTATGGGAAGATAGAGCCCCTCTCCTGATAGCCAATAGCGTTTAGTTTACAGTGCAAGCAGACGGAATTGACGTAAACCTCAGTTATATCGTGTAGTGTCGTTCACTAATAAAGGCCATTTGCCATCCACCACATTGGTGTCTGCGAGCTGATGGACTGAGCGGTCTGGGGTTGGCCATTCCTGAACCAGGTCACCACACCTACGACAGGCAACAAGTGGTGCCGAAACCCGGGAATTCGCCTGGAATCAGGTGAACGGCGGCCGGAGCGGCTGGACCAGCCCGGCGGGGAGGACGCTCCCAGACCAACAAGGAGGATGGAAGCCCTTGTGAAGGTCGTGTCGCAGTTACATAGGCAGTGGGGTATTGATTGTGAACCCGAAGATTTTATTCTCGCAGTCGCGAGGCTGTTGCAGCTTGGGGTCATAAGCCAGCCGGTGGACATTCTCCACCAAGAAACGTGGAGCAGATGCACTGAAGCGCTAGCTCTGGAGACGATGTCCTCAGGCTGTGGGAAGGATCTTAGGTCGTGGGGGAAAGTCGTGCGGGCTCTGCAGGGGGCCAGGCAGGAGAGGGGGATCTGGAGGGCGATAGGAGACTGTTTGTCGGCCATCCTGAGGTGGGGAGTCGGGGCAGCCATGCGGACTTCGCGTCCCCCAGACGATGGCAATTCTGCCGAGCCTGAGGAATTGCGGGAGGGCAATGTGCCCCCGGAATCCCTGAACCCTGACCCGCTCGTGGAGGGACAGAATCAAGCCAAATCCTTCTGGGGTGAGTTAGCCGAGGAGGCCTGGGGTGCCGTGGGGAAATCGGAGTCTGAGGACATCTGGGCTAGACCTCCGCCATATGCGCCCCAAGATGGTGCCAAACGAAAAGGGGAAGGGTGGGGTGAGCATGCCCCCGGCGGGAACAGGGAGGAGGCGCTACAACCAATAAGCACACACAAATGGGACGGGGAGGAGAACGATGTGGCAATGCCAGCGACGAGCAGTGTGAGCAATCTGGCAGTGCAGGCCTAGAGCCTGACATGGCGGTAGGCCATGTGCAGCATAAATGCAGAGTTAGCTAGCAGTGGAGCAAAACAGTGCTGTGCCTGCAGCATGTAACTAAAACAAGACACTGGTAGCTATAAACATGGACAGTTATCTTGGGACAACAGGACATGCATCTGCATCAACAACCTCGTTGTGTCATTAGTAGTTGGACCAATAATCTGTAATAGTGCAATGTGTGGTCACTCAGAGGGAATCAATGGAGCTATGCCAACAGGGCACTCCGAGTTTATGTAAGTCGTAGCAGTTGCCTTGCTACGCACTTCTGCCTTTACTGTCTCCTGTTTCTTCTACACTTTACAGTGCTATACTTGCACTACAGGCCTGCTCCATAGCCCTGCACCTCAGGCCTGCACCATAGGCCTGCAACACTGGAACAATAAAGGAACAATACTTGATCACATTGGTCAGTCATATTGATTCCTATCTCCGTCGTCTACAGCTGGCGCCCGAATAAACCTGAACTCATGGACAAGGGATCCTCGGACTACAATACTGATCGACTCAGCACACAGAGGTACGTCCGAGCGATACGGAAAGCCGGTCGGACAGCACTGCCCCGGTGCTGGAAAAATTAGCAGTGCACGCTCACAAAGGAAGTGAATCTCACCCTGGCCTGGTGAGCAAACGGAGGAGAGGCAAGGGGAAGCACGCCACCACAGAAGAGGCTGTGCTAAACGCCTTCCACCTATCCTCTCTGTGAGAGGTATTACTGGCAATTCTGGGATCGTAAAAGGGCTATTAGCCTGTGCCCAGAGTCATCCCCACGGCAATGAGCTTTTACATCCGAAGCACGGGATGAAATTGCAGCCCAGCTGTGGGATGAGGTGCTAAATGCTTATAAAAGCAGCTTTTCGCTATAGCACCGTGTGACGGATCGTCATGGACATTGCAGTCGAAAAAAGCATAGCAGTCTACTCCCGATTCAGCTGCTGCGGCGTTTGGTTCTAACCAAGACGAGAAAGGGAGACTCAGAAGGCACCCCCCACCTCCACCCCCCTCCTCTCTCCCTGCACATCGTCTGCCGCTCCATCAGCATCCTCCTCACAATTTCAATTGCCCACTACTCCTTCTACACGAATCGCGGCTCTCTATTACCGTTCTTTTGCGTGGAAAAATCTGCTCCTGCCACATCAATAGCGGCAGAAGCGAATCCCGATTGAACTGATAAGGCACACGAAATCAAAATGGAGGTCGCTACACATTAGGAATTGCACAAAGAAGACGCCACATCCGCCATCTTGGCCAGCACACCGTGTTTATTAGACACCACCACAGCCGTTCACACCCAGCAGAGAAAAAGCCAGAAAAAGGCTTGACTCTTGATGACCACAGCTCTGCTCTGATCAAAAGCAACAGTGCTAATTTCATCATTTCTGATTGTAATGTCTTTCAGAGATTTGTTATTTAGAGTTTTGCTAAGCTTTCCTAGTAAGCATAATGAATGTTAAGCATTTGGTATTTACAGGTACTTAGTACATAGTAATTGCAGCAAGGTATACCTACTGAGCAATGAGTTCACATTGTAAGATTTTCTTTTGGTTCGAACCTTCTTAGTTGTCTGCCATGGCATTTCAAAGGAGCTCCATGTAATATAGTTAAGGTTTGTAGTAAATAGGTATTCATTTTTAAAAGTATTCCTTAGCTAATGTAACATCTTTCTATTTCCTTCTTAGACATTGACTAGATAAAAATTTTAAAAAATGTAAACTAGAAAATTTTTTTTTTAAACAAAAATATTTTAAAAAATATACAAAACAGTATAACAAAAAATTGTAAAATAAAAGCCCACAAAAATTAAGAAACATAAACAAATATATAACACAACAAGAACAAAAAAATCACATATACAAAAAGTACAATAAAAAAACCCCAAAATAACAAAAAAATTAGATTAAAAACTAAAGTACAAAATAACAAAAAATAATTTTAAAAAATTTAAAAAAGAAAAAAATAAAATTAAAAATTAACAAAATCATAAAAAACAACAACAAACCAAAAAAACATAAGAATTACTAACAAAAAATAACTATTAACAAAAAACATAAGGATTCATAGCAAAGAAATAAGGTTTAGTAAGATAGAGACTAGTATATTAAAACAAAAAAAACCTCAAAACCAAAATTTAAAATGGAAAATAAGGAAAAAAATTAAATTAAAAAAATTAATACTAAAATAAAAAACAATTGAAAAATAATAATTAAAAATTAAAAATTAATTTAAAAATAGATTATATAACAATCAAGAAAAATAAATAAAAATAATGAGCTTAAAATTAAAAAATAAAATTAGAGTTTAAACATAAATAAATAAAACAACAGTAAAAATTAAAAATTACATAAAAATAAAATAAAAAACATAAAAATTAAAAAATTAGATTTTGCAAAAAAATTTAAATATTTTTTAAAAATTAATAAAATTGTAAAAATATTTGAAATAAAAAATTACAATTTAAAAACTAGATTAAATACAACAAACATACAAAAAAAGGAAAAATTAATGAAAATAAAAAATAGTCTAAAATATTAAAAAGTAATTAAAAAAATTAAAACTAAATAAAAAATTGGATTCAAATAAAATTAATTTAAAAAATATTTTTTAAAAAATAAAATTAATAAATACTAAAAACAGTTAAAAATAAAAATAGAACAAAAATTAACATAACCATTAATAATAATAATAATAATAATAATAATAATAATAATAAAAAAAAATAAAAGTTAATTATATCAAGGACAAATAAACAAAAATAACACCAAAAATTGAAACAAGACAATGCATATTTTATAGCTCAGGGCATTTAGTAACACCAGCAAGAAATAACTACCCCATGTCAACTGCAATCATCACAATAAACAACAGCAGAAGAATGAAGAATATGACCGAACAGCATTTCCCATGCAGTCGAACATCGATCACAGTAACTGTTATGATAATCTCAGATCAAAGGCATCAATCAGAAGAATTTACTAAAAAAATCCTTCTGAATTAGGACTGAATATTATGATTGCTTGATTGTTGTGTGATTAGAGAAAATGTTCATATGGATTTGTGTGTTACCTCACCAGCTTGCCATAATTTTACATAGTTAAAGGGAAAGTAAAAATTAATTATAACATGCATTTACATTTTAGCTTAAAACCAACCACAACAACAAAAAAAAGGGGATTTTAGATATGTCACCAAAAAATGAATGGTTAAAGCATATTGTGTTCTCAAGTTGTCATTTTATATGTACCTTTCCTCAGCAAAAACAAAACATCAAAAGATCAGCATTACTAGGATGAGCAAAAACACATTATTATGTGTAATTTTATATTGGGCAAACCAATGAAGCTTCTTTGCTCTTACTGTTTGCCTGCAAGTTTTCTGTCTGTGAAGCTAGAGCCTGGCCAGATCTACCTTTACAGATGACGGAATATCTTGCTACCATTAAACAATTCATGATTATTGACCATCCTAGAGAAATAAAGATGCAACATTACCCAAAAGCAGATTGTAAAAGACAGTACTAAGAATTTCATTTGTGCCTCAATCTCTGTGTGCAATGTGTTCAGGCATAATCAAGTCTTCTCTGTCAATAAGAGGAGTGAAATGTAAAGATCGGAACTGTTAAGATCTAAGTTCTTCTTTACAATGTTTGTTATCTTTGACCATGTATTATGCCAACTATGTTAGAACATTCTAACTAGCTCAACTTAAGCTTTGTGCCTTGTATGGGTTACACCAGTCTGTTAGACATGCTGCACTACAGAACTCTTGCTTTTGCTATACAGCTTATTTTTACCTTTTTTGCTTCTGTGTTTGCAGTAGCACCTTGTATGGGATGGGAACAACTCCCATGACCAGATTGCTCACAAAAACAAAAAGGGGGATTTGTGGCAATGGTAGCAGTGAGCAGTGTGAGCAATCTGGCAGTATAAGCTTAGAGCCTGACATGGTGGTAGGCCATGCTCAGCATAAGTGCAGAAGTGGCTAGCAGTGTAGCAAAAGAGTGCTGTGCCTGCAGCATGTAACTAAAGCAGGGCACTGGTAGCTATCAACACAGAGAGATATCTGGGAATAACAGGACATGCACCTGCATCAACAACCTCGTTGTGTTATTAGTAGTTTGACCAATAATCTATAACAGTACGATGTGTGATCACTTGTGGGGAACCAACGAAGCTATGCCAATAATGTTCTCCAAGTCTATATAAGCTGTAGAGGTTCCCTTAAAAAAGAACAAAGCTAGGTCATATTAGGCGTTTGTATTGACTCTGTTCCCTGCTGCCGACAGCAAGGAACTGCAGAGACCGCAGAGGAGATCTGCCAGGATGGGGGCTGACATCTCTGTGGAGAGGCTGAGGGACCTGGGCCGCTTCAGCCTGCTGAATGGAGGCTCAGGGCACTGCCACAGCAGTGTGCACATGGCTGAAGGGTGGTTTCAGAGAGGATGGAGCCCTTCTGGGGAGTGGGAAGAGATTAAAAACTCCACTCAGTGCAGCTTGGAAGGTTCAGAGTAGAGATGAGGACAAAGAAATGTCCCTCAAAGGACAGAGCTGCTATGCATGAAGCCATCCAGAGGTGTCAGGAAATGGCAGGGAGAGCTGAGACATCTCAGAGAAGGGATGGAAATGGCAGGAGGAAAGCTGAGTGGGGAAGAAAGATTGGTGTCAGCAGCCTGAAGGGAAAGAGCTGCAGGCATGGGACAGTGTAGGAGAGGCTGCAGTAGGGATGGCCAAAGGCTCTGGCAAGGCTGAGAGCCCCAACAGGACCATGGCCTTTGTCCCCTTGGCTCTGGCAGTTGCCTCTGCCACCAAGGCCTGTGAGGAGAAACTTGGCTTTGAGGCTTTGAGGTTCTTCTAGTCCAAGGGCAGTGGTCAGGGCTTGGCCTTTCTGCTTCCTAGATCAAAGGCAAGTTTTTCTCCCCTGCACTTTGCCTTTGTCTCCCTGCAATCCTGGCCTCTAACAAGCTGCTCTAACGAGTCCCTGGGGAGCCTTTGTCAGTAACAAGCCTCAGTGAGGCCAATCAGTGCTTCAAGGTACTTTGGAGTTTTCTTCTGACTTGGACTTCTTGAGAGGCTTCTTGGCAGTACCTTGGCAGAGTTTCCTGGCAGTACCTGAGGATGATGTAATCAGCCCCAAATACTCCATGGGGCTCATTAAATACTGCTGAACCTCTAATTATTGCCAAGGTTTCTGCAGATAATTGGAGAGGTTTTTATTGCACAAAGTATCTGATAAAAATTATATTTAAAGGTACATTTCATTCCTTATCAGCAGGAGTTGTCTCTTTGCAAGCAAACCACAGCAAAACCTGACAAGATCCTACCCTGGTCACTGCTCATCCTCACTCCCCACTGCCCCCAGCAGAGCCCTGAGCCCTGAGCCCTGAAGTGAGGGACAGGATCTGCCTTTCCAGGGGCTTGGGGTCAGGGCTTGGCCCTTTGGATCAATGAAACCCCTCCAGGTTTCCTCAGCAGCAGAGCCACCTTGAGCTGCTTGTCCTGACCTGTTAACACTGCCTCAGTTCTCTGCTCTCACCACAGCCTGGAGATGCTTCAGTGCCTCCATTGATGCTTCCCTTGCATCCACTGTCTCCTTCTGCTCTAACCAGACCCTGGGGACCCTTTCCCAGTATGCTTCCCTGGGACCCATTAACAGTAGAATAAACTTCAGAGTTTGAATCTGACTTTGACTCCTGGAGAGGTTTCATCATCTTCTCAGTCTCTGAGGATCATGGACTCAGCACCAAAACCACCAGAGGGCTCCTTTAAAATACCTGGGCTGGTCCTGTTGTGCTGAGCCAGGCCAGGCTCCTGGGCTGGAAGGTGCTGCTGGCAAGCAGGCAGAGCTGCAGAGACAGCTCAGGTCAGGAGCAGCTGCTCTGCATAGCACAGCAGGGCTGAGGACACTGCCAGAGGATCTCAGGGACATGAGGAAGGCAGAGAGAGCTTTGATGTGGCCAGGACTAGGAGGATGCTTAGAGCTCACTGGCGGAGAAGTCACTGCAGTCTCTGATAGTGAGGCTGTGGGTGCAGGACACTGCAGCTGTAGCTCCTGGAGGCATCTCCACCTCTGCAGCTGATGCTCAGCTGAAGGCTCCTGGAGTGTGCACACAGAGGGAGGACCAAAGCCCTTCAGTTCCATGCTGTGAGCAGCAGTGAGCAGAGCTGGGTAAGGAGAAGGCTTCACCCCCAGCCCCTCTGCCTTTCTCTCTTCCCTTCACTGTCTCTTCAGCACTGCAGGCCTGGTCCCTGTTTCTCCACCTCTCCATGTGTGTGGTGGTTTTAGGCTATGGCTTTAAAATTTAGTTACAGATTTGAGCAGATAAGTAGAAACAAAATAAATAGATCACTCTTGGGTGTGAAAAGGAAAAGAAAAGATTATTCTAAACAAATTGATTGTATAAATCTCTGGAACCAGAGGAGCTGTACCATAACAATTCTCTCTCTTCTCTTCTGATCTCAGCTGTTTTGGTTCACTTGAGAGAGATCAGCTGCTTTGGCTGGCCTTGGCTAAGTCTAACCCACTGCTTTTTTTCCTCTCTCCACTCCTCCTTTCTCTCTTGGAACAGGGGGTAGGGGTTAGGGGCAGTGGAACAGCTTCCCTGGTCTCTGACCTGGGGTGGGGGTTGTGTCATTTGGTCAATTGTCACTCCTGTATGTTTTGTACCTGTTCATTGCCTTCCATTGTAGAGTGTAGCTCTTGCTTCTCAATGCAACTTCTTTTGCTTCCAACTGACCTGCTCTGGCAAAGCTAATGCTGGGGGGAAATTTCAACCCAACAATGGGACTTTTGTTCTCTGGGATTGGGCTGTTGGTCACTTCCTTTTCTGACACCGGAGGAATCTTCATGGCAATTTTGTGTCCCTGCTGCATTTGAAGCTGTGATGAACTCTGCCATGGGTTGGTAGTGATGGGACTGAGCTGATCCATTCCTCATGCAGTTCAGGGACAGAGGTTACAATGAGGCTGAGAGAAGTGTGCCCTAACTTGTCACTGCCTTTCCCTCCTCGCACAGGTCTCCATGGCCAGGGGCAGCAGATGGCCAACAGCAGCTCCATCACCCACTTCCTCCTCCTGCCATTCCCAGGCACAAGGCAGCTGCAGCTCCTGCACTTCTGCCTCTTCCTGGCCATCTACCTGGCTGCCCTGCTGGGCAATGGCCTCATCATCACCACCATAGCTTGGGACCACCACCTCCACACCCCCATGTACTTCTTCCTCCTCAACCTCGCCCTGCTTGACCTGGGTACCATCTCCACCACTGTGCCAAAATCCATGGCCAATTCCCTGAGGGACTCCAGGGACATCTCCTATGCAGGATGTACTGCTCAAGTTTTTCTGTTTGCCTATTTCATGTCAGCAGAGTTTTCTCTCCTCACCACCATGTCCTATGATCACTACGTTGCCATCTGCAGACCCCTGCACTATGACACCCTCCTGGGCAGCAGAGTTTGTCTCCACCTGGTAGCAGCTGTCTGGGCCTTTGGGGTTCTCTATGCTCTGCTGCACACATCCAATACATTTTCCCTGCCCCTCCGCCAGGGCAATGCTGTGGAGCAGTTCTTCTGTGAAATCCCCCAGATCCTCAAGCTCTCCTGCTCCACATCCTACCTCAGGGAAGTTTGGGTAATTTTCATTGGTGTGTCCTTAGCATTTGGTTATTTTGTGTTTATTTTGGTGTCCTATGTGCAGATCTTCAGGGCAGTGCTGAGGATCCCCTCTCAGCAGGGATGCCACAAAGCCTTTGCCACCTGCCTCCCTCACCTGGCTGTTGTCTCCCTGTTTCTCAGCACTGGATTCTTTGCAAACCTGAAGCCCTCCTCCATCTCCTCTCCATCCCTGGACCTGGTGTTTTCAGCAATGTACTCAGTAGTGCCTCCAGCAGTGAACCCTCTCATCTACAGCCTGAGGAACCAGGACCTCAAGGCTGCCCTCAGCCAACTGATCCCTGGATGCTTTCAGAAGCAATAAACTCTTTGTATTCTCCTGCAGAGCAGTTCTGATGTCACTCAGTGCAGGCCCAGCCTGGCTGCTGGTATTCTGGCTGCTGCTGGGGCTGTTCCCCTTGTGAGAATGTTGTTGCCACACAAATGTCTTTCTTCAGACCATTTCTGGTTCAGTGTTGTCCTGTCTGCTGTGACCCAGAGGCTGCAGACATGAGGAGCTGTGTTCCCTGTATGTTCAACACAATAAAAGACCCTGCAGGGAGTTGTTTCTCTGAGTTCCTTCCTCCAAGGCTTCTGTGGAGCTGCAGGGCAGTGCCTGTGTACAGAGGTGGAGGGGCAGAGTCCCAGCACAGCAGCAGTGCCAGGCAGCCCCAGAGCTTGAGCTGTCCTCAGCTGCTCTTTCTTCCCTTCCACCCTCTCCTGCTGGGGCACTTTACTGCTGTGTGGTAGTGCTGGGACTGCAGGCAGGGACAGGCCAGGGCTGCTTCTGGGACAGAGCTGTGCTCTTGAGCAGTGCTGCCATCAGAACAGGTGTCCTCATGCCTTCAGACCCCAACCCCCTCCCATTACAGACTGCTCCTACTCAGAGTTCAGACTGGATACCCTGACCCCCTTCCAGTATAGACTCATTCCAAATATGGTTCCTTTAACCCCTCCAAGTACAGATGTGGTCTCATCCCAGTACAAACTGGATCATACTGTCCTCTAGCACTGCATCCTGGGTCCCATCCCAGCATTGACTATATTCCCTGACTCCCTTATCAGTACCATCTGCATCCATCCCAGTACAAACTGCACACCCTCATGCCCTCCCAATGCAACCTGTACAATGTCCCAGTCCAAACAGGATCCCTTTCATCCTTCCTGGTACACATTAGGGCTTATCTCAATAAAAAGTTGATGCCCTTATGCCATCCTGGTATGTCCTGGCCCCTCTTCCAGTTCAAGCTGCATTCCCTGGGCCCATTCCAGTACAGTCTGGTCTCCACATATTACAATCTGGATGGAGCTGTGGTCACCTGGCTGGGCCCAGCACGTCCCCAGCAGTGCCACTGAGCCTGCTCTCACCGTAGGATGAGCTGGAGACAGGCACCTTGGTGACAATGACTGAGGCCTCACAGGCACCGGTGCCCAGGCTGGCCCTGCACACGTGCTCACCGGAGTCCGCTGCCGTGATGTGGGGAACACACAGCTGGGAGCCTGAGACCTGGAGTTGGGGACAGCCATCAGTGTCACAGGGTGGGGGACAGGGCAGGGCTTGGGGTGTTGCTCATGCTGCCTGGGCCCTACCTGGTGCCCAGCAGGCAAGGAGCTGTACTAGGGGAGGGTGCTGGAGCCAGGTCCTGCCACCATGCAGTCAAGGTCCAGGGTCTGGCCCTCAGTGACGGATGGGGATGAGGACTCGATGAGGGCTTGTGCTGCCATCCCTGCCAGGAGGCACCTAGGTAGGTTGTGGTCCCACCAAAAGCATCCCTGTACCATGACAGCATCCCCCACCCACATCATCTGGCACCACGGCCACCTCAATGGCTGCACTGGCCATGCCAGCGGTGCTGGTCCACACCCAGAGGTAGATGACATGGAGGAGCTTTTAACCCTTCCCAGTACAGACCTGGTCACATCTCAGTACAAACTGCATCTCCTGAACCCCTCCCAGCTCAGATGTGCTCTTATCCCTAGACAAACTGCAACACTTTGCCATCTCCCATACAGGTTCCTGTGCCAGTACAAAGTGCATCCCTTGGACCCCTTTCCAGTCCCAGCTGAACCCAGCACAGTACAAAGTGGATATCCTGAGCCCAGTGCAGCTGTGGCCTGATCCTGGTACCAATGGGATCCCATTGCCATCTCCCAGCACAGTCTGAGTCTCATCCCAGTACAAAGTGCATCTCCTGAAACCCTGATTCCATCCCAGCACAGACCAGGACCCATCCCTGCAAATGATCCCCTGATGCCCTCCCAGTTCAGACCGAGGCCCCCTCCAGCTACAAACTGAACCTCTCTGAGCTCTCCCAGTACAGACTGGGCTCCCTCCCAGTACTAACAGGAGCCCCTGGTGCATCCTAGTAAAGTCTTGGACACCTCCCACTACAAGCTGATCCCATGGCCTCTCCCAGTAACAGTGGCCCTTGTCCCAGTACACTCTGAAATCCTACCCCAGTACAGACTGGGCCCTTCCTGTCCAAACTGGATTCCTGCAGTTTGGGGCTCCCCAGGTCAAGAGAGACAGAGATCTGCTGGAGAGAGTCCAAGAGAGGCTATGAATATCTCTGTGGCCAAGCCACTATCCATTATTGACCTAGAATCCTGGCTCACTGGGGAGGTCCCAGGGTATTGGAGAGCACCAAATGTGACACCCAGCTCCAAGAAAGGAAGGAAGGAGGATCCAGGAAACTATAGAGCTAGCAGTGTGAGCTGGGTAGCAGGGCAGGGCATGGAGCAGAGCATCTCCAGCACCCTTACATGACCTGGAGAGGACAAACAGGGGATCAGGCCCAGTCAGCATGGGTTTAGGAAGGGCAGATCCTGCCTGACCCACCTGATCTCTGTCTCTGACAGGATGAGTGACTGTTGGATGAGGGAAAGGCTGTGGCTATTGTCTCCCTAGACTTTCCAAAAGCCTTTGGCACTGCTGCCCACAGAATTCTCCTGGGCAAAGTGGCTGCTCCTGCCTTGGATGAGCAATGCTCTGCTGGATACAGCCCTGGCTGGGTGAAAGGGCCCAAAGAATGGTACTCAGTGGAGTTCAATCCAGCTGATGGCAGATAGTCACAAGTGGTGTTCCTCAGGGCTCAGTCTTGGGACCACTTCTGCTTAACATCTTTGTTGATGACCTTGATGAAGACACAGAGTGTGTCAGCAGTGAGTCAACAGATGACACCAAGTTAGGTGGCAGAGTAGATCTGCATGAGGGTAGGGAGGCTCTGCAGAGGGACTTGGACAGATTGGACCCATGGCCAAAATTACCAGGAGGAGCTTCAAGAAGGCCAAGTGCCAGGTCCTGCACTTGGTTCACAGCAACCCTAAGCAATGTTTCAGAGGTAGTGTAGCTGGAGAGCTGTCTGGTGTGGCAATGCTAGCGATGAGCAGTGTGAGCAATCTGGCAGTGCAGGCCTAGAGCCTGACATTGTGGTAGGCCATGCTCAGCATAAATGCAGAAGTGGCTAGCATTGTAGCAGAACAGTGCTGTGCCTGCAGCATGTAACTAAAGCAGGGCACTGGTAGCTATAAACACAGAAAGTTATCTGGGAGTAACAGGACATGCACCTGCATCAACAACTGCACATGTTATTAGTAGTTGGATCAATAATCTATAACAGTACAATGTGTGGTCACTCGTGGGGAACCAATGAAGCTATGCCAATGATGCTCTCCGAGTCTATATAAGCTGGAGAAGTTCCCTTTATAAACAAACAATACTAGAACAATACTTGATCATATTGGTCATTCGTATTGACTCCATTCTCCATCGCCAACATCTGGTGCCCCAACTTGTAGTGGGATCCTCAGACTACGATGCTGCTCAACTCAGCATAAGAGGTACGTTCCGAGTGATACGGAAAGCCGCTCAAACCAGCACTGCCCCGGTGCTGAGAAAATAAGCAGCATGCGCTCAGAAAAGGAAGCGAATCTCACCAGGATCCGGTGAAGCAGCCAGGGAGGGTACGGGGACCCACTCTACAAAGAAGAAGAGGTTGTGCTAAAAGCCCTCCAAGTTATCCTCTTCATGAGAGGTATTACTTATGATTCTGGGATTTTAAAAGGGCTATTAGCCTGGGCCCGGGATCATGATTTTATCCCCACAGCAACTGAAGCTTTCACTTCCGAAGCATGGGACAAAATTGCAGCCCAGCTGTGGGATGAGGTGGCTAAAGGCTCAAAAGGAGCTTTTCACTATAGCACCGTGTGGCACATTGTCACATACACTGCAATCTATAAAAGCAGAGCAGTCTACTGCTACTACTACTACTCTTGATTCAGCTGCTATGGCGTTGGTTCTAACCCAGATGAAAAAGGGAGATTCGGAAGGCTCTGCACCCTCTGGCCCCCTCCCTCCCTGCAGCGTCTGCCGCTTCATCGGCATCCTTGTCACCATTCCTATTTCAATCACCTGCTATCCCTCCTCCTACACGAATCACAGCTCCCTATTACCGTCCTGTTCCAAGAAAAAATCTCTTGCCACTGCATCAGTAGCGACAGAGGCAAATTCTGACCTGCCTGAGGAGATGTTAACAGAAAAAATGGAGGCCACAACGCATGAAAATTCAACACAAGAAGATGCCAGGCCCGCCATCTTGGCAAACACACTGCATTCACCAGACATCACGGCTGCTGTTTGTCCCAAGCAGAAGAAAAGCGATAAGAAGGCAGTGAAACCTGTGGTTCAGTGTCTTCAATCCCCTCCATCAACATCTTCCTCTAATACCAACAGCGATGGCTTGGATTCAGAAGACGAAAACAACTACCCTAAGAAATCTAACAGCACCGACTTTGTTTTGCAGCTCCTCTTAGGAAAAATGGAGTGCTTGGAGGCTCATGATTATGGCATCTTTATGCCCAGACCCCTCTCGCAAGCCCCGGTGGCCCCAGTGGCTCCGACCAAGGTGGCCTGGACCAACATACTACTGATACCGGCAGCACAGACCACGGCGGCGGTCCCCCCAGCAGTGGCCCCCACAGCGGTGGCCCCCACAGCAGTGGCCCCCCCCAGCAGCTCCAGCTGCACTACCCCCCATGCCCCTTAGATCCCAGGCATTATCAGTAGATGATATCACTGCAATGTAGGCTACAATTGAATTATGAAGGGACAATAGTGTAAGGGATCAGGAAGTGGGAGGGAGAGGAACTGCACCGCTGCACTGGTGGAAAGGCATTGTGAGAAATGCAGTAATGGATGGAGAATCTGTAGATTTCCTGTGGTATTAGAAGGTCAACAAAGAACATGGCAATCTCTGGACTGGAAAATGTTAAAAGAAGCTAAACAAGCCATAACTACCTACAGGTCAAAGTCAGGATACACAACTGTTATAACTGATCATTTGTTTTCAGCACACACTTGCTAACTTCTGGAGGATTCAGAAAATTTACTGGGCCATCAATTAACAAGGGAGAACCTGCCCAAGGATATTAATGGGTAACCTTGCCTCAAGGCCTGTAGAATTCTCCCACCCTGTGCCACATATATGTGGCCTGGGCTTTGTCCCTATTTAGACAGACTCGTAGTGACTTTCTCACCTATCATTATGGAATAGAATGGAATAAACCAGGTTGGAAAAGACCTTTGAGATCATCAAGTCCAACTCATCATCCAACACCATCTAATCAACTAAACCATGGCACCAAGCACCTCATCCATTCTCTTCCTAAACATCTCCAGTGATGGTGACTCCACCACCTCCCTGGGCAGCACATTCCAATAGCAAATCTCTCTCTCTGGGAAGAACTTGCTCCTCACCTCCAGCCTAAACCTCCCCTGGCACAACTTGAGACTGTGATGGATGATATGGATGATATTCTAATTGCAAAAAAAGTTAGGTCTTAAGACAATACTCTCTGAGCTTCAACCCATGTTAGAAAGCAGAGGGTTGAAAGTAGCACCACAGCAGAGCTTGCAATTTCTAGTCTGCAAATGGTTAAGACCCTAGTGCAGAAACAATTGCAATTAGGGCACAACTAGCCATCCTCCCCCCTTAGCCCCCTACCCCCCCCCCCCTTTTCTGGTAAGACTCTAGTCTACCAAAGCTCTGTTCTGATTTAAAGCAACAGTGCTAATTTCATCATTTCTGATTGTAATGTCTTTCAGAGATTTGTTACTTAGAGTTTTGCTAAGTCTTCCTAGTAAGCAAATGCTTCCTAGTAAGCATTTGGTATTTACAGGTGCTTAGTATGCAATAATTGCAGTAAGGTGTAAGTACTTAGCAATGAGTTCAAACTGTAAGATTTTCTTTTGGTTCCAACCTGCTTAGTTGTGTGCCATGGCATTTCAAAGGAGCTCCATGTCATATAGTTAAGGTTTGTAATAAATAGGTATTCATTTTTAAAACTATTCCTTAGCTAATGAAATGTCTTTCTATTTCCTTCTTAGACATTGACTAGAAAAAATAAAAAATACAAAAAGAAAAAAAGTAAAATTAAAAAACAAAAACCAAACAAAAAAAATTACAAATTAGTTAAAAAAATACCATAAAAAATAAAAAAATGACCAAAAAAATTAGATACAAAAAATAAAGTACAAAACAACAAAATAATAACAATAATAATAATAAAAAAACAAAATTAAAATAGGAATATAATAAAAACAATAAATAATAAATAATCAAACAGAATAATAATTAAAAAAAGCAAAAAAAACAACAAAATAAGGATTACTAACAAAAAATAACTATAAACAAAACCCGTAAGGATTATTAGCAAAAAAAATTATAAGGATTATTAAGATAGGGATTACTAGATTAAAACAAAATACATAAATATATAAAAAAATTTAAAAATTTAAATGAAAAATAAGGACAAAAAATTAAATGCAAAAAGGGTTTTAAAAAATATTAAAAAGGGGAAAAACTAAAACAAAAAACAATTAAAAATATTTTTAAATTAAATTTAAAAAAATTAAAAAGTTAGATTACAAAACAAAATAACATAAAAATAATTAATAAAAATTCAATCATATTAAATAAAAATCAAGGCATAAATAAACAGATAAATAATAGATTAAAAAAATTAAATTTAAAAAAAAAAATTAAAAATTATAGACCAAAAAATACATATAATGACAAAAGGAAAATATTTAAAAGGCATATTAAAAATTAGTTGAATTAAAAATTAGATTTAAAAATTAAATGAAAAAATAATTAAAATAAATTGTTTTTAAAAATAAAAATAACAATAAAAATAAAAATTATAAAAATGTAAAATTAAAATTAGATTTAAAAAATAAAATAAAATAACAAAAACAAAACAAAATTTAAAAAGAAATAAATTGATTAAATAAAAAGATAAAAAAATTTAGAAATTCGTTAATTTTTTTGTTAAATTGCAATAAAAATATTACATTTTTTAAAAAAATAGATTAAATAAAACAAACATACAAAAATTAAAATAATATTTAAAAAATATAAGATAAAAATATTTGTTAAAATATTAAAATTAAGAAGAAATACTAAAAGACATTTAAAAAATAAATTAAATTAAAAAATTTAAAATAATAAAATTCAAAAAGAAAAAAATAGTTAAAAACATGTCAAGGAAAAAAAGTAACAAAAAAAAGAAGAGGATACATATTGTATAGCTAAGGGGGTTTAGTGATAGCAGCCAGAGATAACTAACTGCATGTCAGCTGCAATCATCGCAATAAACAAGGGCAGAAGAATCAAGAATACGAAGGAACAGCATTTCCCATGCAGCCGAACATCCATCACAATAACTGTTAGGATAATCTGAGGTCAAAAGCATCAGTCAGAAAAATGTACCAAAAAAACCAGACATCTGAATTAGGACTGAACATTATGGTGGTTTGATTGTTGTGTGATTAGAGGAAATGTTCACATGGATTTATTTGTCACCTCACCGGTTTGCCATAACCTTAGATAGTTAAAGGGAAAGTCAAAATTAATTGTAACACAACATACATTTTCATCTTAGGTGACAAACAACAATGGTGCTGGAGATGCTCTGCTCCATGCCCTGCCCTGCTACCCAGCTCACACTGCCAGCTCTGTAGTTTCCTGGATCCTCCTTTCTTCCTTTCTTGGAGCTGGGTGTCACATTTGCTCCTCTCCAATGCCCTGGGACCTCCCCAGTGAGCCAGGACTCCTGGTCAATAATGGATAGCGGCTTGGCCACAGACATGTTCAAGTCCCTTCCTCATCCTCACAGCCTCTGTTGGACTCTCTCCAGCAGATCTCTGTCTCTCTTGACCTGGAGAGCCCCAAACTGCAGGGATCCAGTTTGGACAGGAAGGGCCCAGTCTGTGCTGGGAGAGGATTAGGGTTTCAGAGTGTCCTGGTATAAGGCCCAGTGTTACTGGGAGAGGCCATGGGGTCAGCTTTTACAGGGAGGTGTCCAAGACTTTACTAGGATGCACCAGGGGCTCCTGTTAGTACTGGGAGGGAGCCCAGTCTGTACTGGGAGTGGGACAGGGGTGCAAGTTAGTAGTGGGAGAGAGCCAAGTCTGAACTGGGAGGGGCAAAAGCAAAGCAGTTTGTGTTGGCACATGGCCCAGTCTAGACTGAGAGGCGACCATGAGATCTGATTTCTACAAGAAGAGGTTGCAGAGTGAACTGGGATGGGTCCAGTTTGTGCTGGGAGAGAGCACAGTGTGTGCTGAGAGGAGGTCTGTGGATGCATTCTGCACTGGGGGGGAGTTCAGTCTGTCCTGCACCCATTTTGCACTGGGAGAGATCCAGGTGGTGCTGAGAGGGGGTGAGGGGATCCAGTTGTACTTCATTGAGGCCCAATCTGTACTGGGATCATAGAATGGTTTAGGTTGAAATGGACCTCCAAAAGTCATCCAGTCCAACCTCCTGCAGTCAGCAAAGGACATCCTCAACTAGATCAGGTTGCCCATAGTCCTGTCCAGCCTGACTTTGAATATCTGCAGAGAAAGAGCTGCAACCACCTCCTTGGGCAACCTGTTGCTGTGTTCCACCACCCTCATGATAAAAAACTTCACACCCAATCTAAATCTGCTCTGCTTTATTTTGATGCCATTGCCTCTGTCCCTGTCCCTGCAGGCATTTGCTGCAGGACCCTGCTCTTGCTCTTGGTGAACCTCATGAGGGTCACCTGGGCACCACCTCTCCAGCTTGTCCAGGGCCCTCTGGATGCCATCCTGTCCATCTGGCATATCAACAGCAGCACTCAGCTTGGTGCCATCTGCACACTTGCTGATGGTGTCTCCATCCCTCTGTCTATAGCACTGATAAAAATATCAGCAGCACAGGATGGGATGAGTGGAATCAGTTTGTACTGGGACAGGGCTGGGACTGAACTTGGTGATGCTAATGGGAGCCAGTTTGAAATAGGAGATGGCCCAGCCTGGACTCTGGTGTGATTAGGGTATGGAGTTGTGACTGTGACAAAGTCCTGTCTGTACTGGGAGTGCATAAGGGGATTAAGGTTTTAGTGAGACAAAGCCCAAAGAACATTTGGAGGGATGAAAGGGATCCTGTTTGGACTGGGACGGGGCCCAGACTGTACTGGGAGGGCATGAGGGTGTGCAGTTTGTACTGGGATGGATACAATTGGTACTGGGAATGGAGCCAGGGGATACATTCTGTTCTGGGATGGGACCCAGACTATAGAGGAAGAAGACAATATGATCCAGCCTGTATTGGCATGAGGCCAGATCTCTACTGGGAGGGGTGAAAGGAACCATGTTTAGACTGAGTCTATACTAGAAAGGGCTCAAGGTATCCAGTTTGAACTCTGAGTAGGAGCAATCTGTAATGGGAGAGGCTTGGGGTATGAAGGCATGAGGAGACCTCCTGTTCTGATGGCAGTGCTGTTCAGGAGCACAACTCTGTCCCACAAGCAGCCCTGGCCTGTACGTGCCTGCCGTCCCAGCACTACCACACAGCAGCACAGTGCCCAAGCTGCCAGAGCACTCAGGCCTTGTCCCAGCACAGAGGCTCAGCAGGAGAGAGTGGAAGGGCAGAAAGGGCAGCTGAGGACAGCCCAAGCTCTGGGGCTCCCTGGCACTGCTGCTGTGCTGGGAGTCTGCCCCTTCACCTCTGCACACAGGCACTGCCCTGCAGCTCCACAGAAGCCTTGGAGGAAGGAGGTCAGATAAACAACTCCCTGCGGGTCCTTTATTGTGTTGAACACCCATGGAGCACAGCTCCTCATGCCTGCAGCCTCCAGACAGGACAACACTGAACCAGAAATTGTCTGAAGAAAGACATTTGTGTGGGAAAAACATTCTTACAAGGAGACCAGCAGCAGCAGCAGCCAGAACTCAAGCAGCCAGGCTGGGACTGCACAGAGTGACATCAGAACTGCTCTGCAGCACAAGACAAAGACTTTATTGCTTCTGAGAGCATCCAGGGATCAGCTGGCTCAGGGCAGCCTGGAGCTCCTGGTTCCTCAGGCTGTAGATGAGAGGGTTCACTGCTGGAGGCACCACTGAGTATAGAACTGACACCACCAGGTCCAGGGATGGGTAGGAGATTGAGGAGGGCTTCAGGTAGGCAAAGAAGGAAGTGCTGAGAAAGAAGGAGACCACAGCTAGGTGAGGGAGGCAGGTGGAAAAGGCTTTGTGGCGTCCCTGCTGAGAGGGGATCCTCAGCACTGCCCTGAAGATCTGCACATAGGACACCACCATGAACACAAAACAACCAAACGATAAACAGGCACTGACCACAATTAGCCAAAGTTCCCTGAGGTAGGATGTGGAGCAGGAGAGCTTGAGGATCTGGGGGATTTCACAGAAGAACTGATCCAGAGCATTGCCCTGGCAGAGGGGCAGGGAAAATGTATTGGCTGTGTGCAGCAGAGCAAAGAGAAAGCCACAGGCCCAGGCAGTTGCTGCCATGTGAACACAAACTCTGCTGCCCAGAAGGATCTCATAGTGCAGGGGTCTGCAGATGGCAACGTAGCGATCGTAGGACATGATGGTGAGGAGCGACACCTCTGCAAACATGAAAAAGGGAAACAGAAAGACCTGGACAACACATCCTGTGTAATAGATGTCCCTGGTGTCCCTCAGGTAATTGGCCATGGATTTTGGCACAGTGATGGAGGTGGTACCCAGGTCAAGGAGGGCAAGGTTGAGGAGGAAGAAGTACATGGGGGTGTGGAGGTGGTGGTGCCAGGCTATGGTGGTGATGATGAGGCCATTGCCCAGCAGGGCAGCCAGGTAGATGGCCAGGAAGAGGCAGAAGTGCAGGAGCTGCATCTGCCTTGTGCCTGGGAATGGCAGGAGGAGGAAGTGGGTGATGGAGCTGCTGTTGGCCATCTGCTGCCTCTGGCCATGGAGACCTGTCCAAGGAGGGAAAGGCAGTGACAAGTTAGGGCACACTTCTCTCAGCCACATCATAACCTCCCTCCCTGAGCTGCATGAGGAATGGATCAGCTCAGTCCCATCACTACCAACCCATGGCAGAGTTCATCACAGCTTCATATGCAGGAGGGACCCTGCAGAAAGGAACCAACAACCCAATCCCAGAGAACAAGAGTCCCATGGAGAGGTGGAGAAACAAGGAACAGGCCTACAGTGCTGAAGAGACAGTGAAGGGAAGAGAGAAAGGCAGAGGGGCTGGGGGTGAAGAGTTCTCCTTACCCAGCTATGCTCACTGCTCCTCACAGGATGGAACTGAAGGGCTTTGGTCCTTCTTCTGTGTGCACTCTCCAGAAGCCTTCAGGTGACCATCAGCTGCTGAGATAGAGATGCCTCCAGGAGCTACAGCTGCAGTGTCCTGCACCCACAGCCTCACTGTGTCAGTGACTGCAGTGACTTCTCCTCCAGTGAGCTCTCAGTCATACTCCCAGTCCTGGCCACCTTGAAGCTCTCTCTGCCTTCCTCATCTCCCTGAGATCCTCTGGCAGTGTCCTCAGCCCTGCTGTGCTGTTCTGCTCCTGGCCAGAGCTGTCTCCTGCAGTGCTGCCTGCTTGCCAGCAGTTCCTTCCAGCCCAGGAGTCCAGCCCAATAGGGCAGCAAATGATCAGCCCAAGGTGTTTTAATGACTTTTCTGGTGTCTTTTGGTGCCCTGTAACCCTCAGGGATTGAGAAGAAGCTGATGAAACCTCTCCAGAAGTCAAAGTCAGATTCAAACTCTGAAGTTTATTCTACTGTTAATGGGTCCCAGGGAAGCATACTGGGAAAGGGTCCCCAGGGTCTGGTTAGAGCAGAAGGAGACAGTGGATGCAAGGGAAGCTTCACTGGAGGCACTGAAGCAACTCCAGGCTGTGGTGAGAGCAGAGAACTGAGGCAGTGCTGACAGGTCAGGACAAGCAGCTCAAGGTGGCTCTGCTGCTGAGGAAACCTGGAGGGGTTTCATTGATCCAAAGGGCCAAGCCCTGACCCCCAGCCTCTGGCAAGGCAGATCCTATCCCTAACCTGTGGCTCAGGGCTCTGATTCACCCTGTGAAATCATTTTTATCAGATGCTTTGTGCAATAAAATCCTCTCCAATTATCTGCAGAAACCTTGGCAATAATTAGAGGTTCAGCAGTATTTAATGAGCCCCATGGAGTATTTGGGGCTGATTACATCATCCTTAGGCACTGCCAGGAGACTCTGCCAAGGTACTGCCAAGAAGCCTCTCAAGAAGTCCAAGTCAGAAGAAAACTCCAAAGTACCTTGAAGCACTGATTGGCCTCCCTGAGGCTTGTTACTGACAAAGGCTCCCCAGGGACTCGTTAGAGCAGCTTGTTAGAGGCCATGATTGCAGGGAGACAAAGGCAAAGTGCAGGGGAGAAAAACTTGCCTTTGATCTAGGAAGCAGAAAGGCCAAGCCCTGACCACTGCCCTTGGACTAGAAGAACCTCAAAGCCTCAAAGCCAAGTTTCCCCTCACAGGCCTTGGTGGCAGAGGCAACTGCCAGAGCCAAGGGGACAAAGACCTTGGTCCTGTTGGGCCTCTCAGCCTTGCCAGAGCCCTTGGCCATCCCTACTGCAGCCTGTCCTGCATTGTCGCATGCCTGCAGCTCTTTCCCTTCAGGCTGGTGACACCAATCTTGCTTCCCCATCCAGCTCTCCCCCTGCCATTTCCATCCCTTCCCTGAGCTGTCTCAGCTCTCCCTGCCATTTTCTTATATCTCTGGATGGCCTCATGCGTAGCAGCTCTGCCCTTTGAGGAACATTTCTTTGGCCTCATCTCCACTCTGAACCTTCCAAGTTGTGCTTTGTGAAGGTTTGGGAAAAGTCTGAGCACAACTGGTGACTAAACCAATGTCTTGTGACAAAACCAAAAGATTCCAAAACAGGCAGTGAAAGGTGAGGAGAACTTCTCCTGGCTAGCTGATGGAAGGGAAAACTCAAGGTTCTCCAAACCAACAACAGGAAGAAGTGACTCAGAGAACTGGAAAAACTCGACAGCTAAGGCTGTGCAGTGTTGGTGGCCAAGAAAAAGGATGACACCAAGATGTGCTCAAGCACCAGCCCTCAGCAGAGGCCACTTGATTAATGCACATCATGGCTTATATCTTTTCCTTTCTGTGTCCATGTGCCCTTTGTCCTTAAGTGATTGGTTTAGGCTTGGTGTCCAGGCACCTCGCTCCCCCTTTTGGTAGCCTGGGAAGGTCTCTCTGTTTCTTCCTTTGCTGTTCACAGATCTTCCCTGGAGTTGTTTACATTCCTGATTCAAGGGCAGAGCTCTGCTTAGTTCAAGGTTAAAGCTGCCCATGGCCACCTGCCACAGCAACAGCAGCTCGATTTTGCAGCCTGGCAGGGCTGACACTGTCCTCATCAGTGGCTCATTCAAGCAAGACTTGTGATGTTTCCTTGTCTTGTTTTGCAACCCAAGATGCCAGTTCCCTTAGCTGAGCTGGTGCTTTGCTGTAGCAATTTGAAGCAAGATTATCCTGGCTGCTATGTGTTCAGCTTTGTTCTTCATACCTCCATGATCATCTCATTCAGCTGTTAGGCTAAGCCTGCATGGCTTTAAGGCAAAGGGAGTGTGGTTAAAGATCATAGTACTAGATCAGCTCCAGATCTATGCTGCAGGTACACACAGCTTTCTGCTTGGAAAGTCCCTGAAATATCTAATTCTTGAGGCTCTAATGGGGCCAAGAGCAAATTATCATCCCACATGTCCTGATGCTCAAAACACCTTACTGGTGTGTTACAATTGAATTTTGACAGGCATTTAAACTCCAGGTTTGATTTACTGCATGCAGCAGTGCTGCCCAAATGTTTTGCTATCCCATGGAGTTAGTTGATGTGGGCTGAGAGCATTGTTTCCATTGATCATGCTCTTCAGTAGGCCAAACACAACATGCAGAGACCTGCTGGACCCTGGCACCTGTGGAAACACAAGCATAGCCATGGCCCCAGGTCACAAGATCCCAGGGGCCTTCCCAGTCAAGTGTCTGTAAATTGCAGACCCACACTGGGGCCTTTTCTGCCAAAGGATTGCTCACAGACTGCAATGACAAGAAATGAGTTACTATGGCAGGGTTCATACCACTCAGAGAGATGGTTAAATAATTCAGGGTGTAGGCAGCTTTCCATAGCCTGCTGTGTGGTGCCTCCCCCAACATTCCCTGTGGTGGTGAGAGAAAGTTCAGTTCTCCCCCCCACAAAGAAACCATGGCTAACTCAGTCAGAGAAGCAAAAATGAATATAAGCTGTATTTACAATCAGGATGAGATGCAGTGAATATATATGCAATATAGAGTATTTACAATATATACAGAAATATACAGCAAAGAACATAACAGAGAAAACCTTTCCCTCCTCCAATGAGGAGGGTCTCCCCAACTATCCTCCCTTCTACCCATTCCTCCCTTTTGTCCCAGAAAGGGTTAGAGAGAGAAAAGGTAATTATTAAGGAGGAAATTCTGTTAGCTCAAAGTGTATGCAAGAATTAGTTTCTTATCTGGTTAGTTGAAGGTCAGCACCTGCCAGCACAGACAGGACACAGCTGTTCAGAATGACTCCAGGTAAAAGTTTTTGGTAACAGTTTTATTGGAACTAAAAGATCATAAAAATGTAATAAAAGGCAATAAAAGGCAAGCAAAGCAGCGCACTGGGCTGGAGAGGGGACAAAACTCCACCTCCACAGCAGCCTTACAATAGCTTTCTTCATCTTACATAGTTACATCATCTACATAAGCAAACTTATGCTAAATGGAAGGCAGGCATATGATAATGAGTCTTAGGATAGGTGGTCAAATCCCTTCAAGGGTCAAAGCATCCACTTTCACGCATGCTCAGCTGTGCAGGCTTCTTATCTGAAGAAAACAAATTCCTAGTTCTGAAAGTTTATCTTTAAGACAGCTCCTTCTCAGCTGTGATGTCTCCAATTAACCAGACACCATCCTTGCAAGTCTGCAAGATATGTTTCTTTCCCTTTACTCTTGTCGTGGGTTTGAGAGGAAGGCTTAGCCTTCTTCCCCCCACAAGAAGAAAGAGAAATAAACAAAACCACAGCTAGCCACAGCTGGAGGAGCAAAAAGGAAATGCTGTATTTAGAAGCAGTATTAGAGAATGCAGGGTATATATATACAATTTACAGTATTTACAATATATACACAGAAATATACAGCAAAGTAATACAGGAACAAAATTCCCCTTCCCCTGCTGGAGGAGGGTTCCCCACCTGTACCCCCTTCTCTCCCCGTTTTCCCCAGAGAGGGTTAGAAAGAGAGGAAAGGAGCAGTTGTTAATTAAAAGCAGTTATAAATTAGAGCAAAATGTTAGTAGGTTTGCAGGCCTCACGCTTATCAGTCCAAGGTCAGTCTGGCAGAGAGCCTAGAAGCTGGAAAGGAGGAGGGCAGAATCGAAACTGAGGAAAGTCTCAGTCGTACTCAAAACTTAAAGTTGCTTTCTACCAATGGAATAGAATAGAATAGAATAAACCAGGTTGGAAGAGACCTTCAAGATCACCATGTCCAACCTATCATCCAACACCACCTAATCAACTAACCCATGCAACCAAGCACCCTGTCAAGTCTCCTCCTGAACACCTCCAGTGATGGTGATTCCACCACCTGCAATCTACCAATGAAATTCGTTTAGACCTGTCCTTTGTTTATAAAACATTCAGCCATGGTGTCTCTTTCTTAAAGGCACAGCCTCAAACTGTCACAACTCTCAAAACAGGCCTCCCAAGATCCTGACCCTTAATCCCAGTGCACTCTAAGTGTTATAATTTTAACATAAATCACCAGTATATTCATCACACACTTCATGCAGAATCTGCTTGGTTCCCATATCTCACTGATCATAGAATGGGCTGGGCTGGAAGGGACCTCCAAAGGTTTTCTTGTCCAACCTTCCCAGGGACAGCCTCAACTAGATCAGGTTACCCAGAGCCCTGTCAAGCCTCACCTTGAAGATCTCCAGGGATGGGAAACCAACCCCCTCCCTGGGCAACCTGTTCCAGTGTTCCACTACCCCCATGGTGCAGAACTTGTGCTGGCTCCTCCTTCCTGCACAATCCTGCTTTGTTCCCATCTCTCACTCATGTCTATGGATGTCCTTCCTCTCTGATCCATGGAAACACAACAGCTTGTGTTCAGTGCTGTGCCCACTCCTCCTTCTGAGGCAAAGACCATGCCTGGAGCCATTTCCTCCTGAGCAGTTATTTCCGCAACCTGTTTCCCTCCTCCCTGGGAAGCTGATCCTGCACCTGCAGTCCTATTCCAGAGGACTGGGAGAGCAGAGATCTTCACCATGGCCTTTTCTGCTTCACTTTCTCCTGAGCAAGGCAGAAACCATCAGGCCAAGCTGTGCCAAGCAGAGGCCCTTTCCTTTGCAGCATTGTTTGATTTGTGCCATCTCATATCTCCTTGGACCCAACTTTGAGTCTCTCACTGATCAGCCACAGTTGTATTTGGGAGCACTGCCCCAGGGGCACAGATTCCTGACCAGCTGAGGGGTAATCTTTTCCTGCCTTTTCTACCACATCATCAATACTTTCCCTTTCCTCCTGGTGCTGCCCACCCTGTGTGTTTGTTCCTTATTATTGGATGGTGACAGCCTGGATGGATGCACAGCCTGAGTGTTTTTCCCACAGCGGTGCCTTGACTTCAGGCAGTCAACGTTTGCTAATCAGTTAGGTTGCATCTCTGGACACATTTGGAATGTCTCTTCTTTGGATCAGGAGCCTCTTCCATCCCCATCCTGTGCTTCTAATTCTGGATTATCCTTAAGGGAAGTGTTCATCCACAAGCTCAACAGGAGCCACCAGTGTGCACTTGCAGCCCAGAGAGCCAATTGTATCCTGGGCTGCAGCAAGAGAAAGGTGGCCAGCAGGGCCAGGGAGGTGATTCTCCCACTCTGCTCCACCCTGATGAGACCACACCTGGAGCTCTGTGTCCAGTTCTGGAGCATCTGTTACAAGAAGGATCTGTAGGGGCTGGAAGGTGTCCAGAGAAGGGCCATGAGGATAAGCAGAGATCTGGAGCTGCTCTGCTATGAGGACAGACTGAGAGAATTGGGGCTGTTCAGTCTGGAGAAGAGAAGCCTCCAAGGAGTCCTTCTTGTGGCCTTCCAGTATCTGAAAGAGACTACAAGAAGGCTGGGGAGGGACTTTTTAGGGTGTTGGGTAGGGATAGGACTGGGGGGAAATGGAGCAAAACTAGAAGTGGGGAGATTCAGATTGGATGTTAGGAAGAAATTCTTCCCCATGAGGGTGGAAAGACACTGGAACAGGTTGCCCAGGGAGGTGGTGGAAGTCTCATCCCTGAAGGGTTTTGATGCCAGGCTGGATGTGGCTGTGAGCAACCTGCTCTGGTGTGAGGTGTCCCTGCCCATGGCAGGGGGCTTGGAGCTGGATGATCCTTGAGGTCTCTTCCAACCCTGACAATTCTGTGATTCTCAGTATGTCCAAGAGGTACTATCAGGTATTGGAATTCCAGTGAATGCCCTCCCCCCTCCAGCCCTTCCTTAGGGTTCTCAGGGCAGTTGGTGCACCCCCAGCAGTTGCTCTCATCAGCTCTCTGTGTTGTGTTCTGTGTCCATCCAGAATGGACATTTGCTACCAAGGGCTTTCTTTCTAGATTCAGGTGATGAGATTTTCAGTTCCCTTTCTCCTTCTCTTCAGTCTGGTGTTCCTTCTCCTGCACTAGTGCCTGCTGGGACAGGATCCATGTGATTAAGAGGAACCCAGTGGCAATTTCTGGGAAGCCTCAGATTCACTAGAGGTGATCTGCCCCATTCAATGTCCAGAGCAATGTGAACCCCACAGCACTCAAGGGAACAAACAGTTAGAGAGCAGCCCCATGGAGGACCTGGGAGTTCTGGTGGACAGCAAGTTCTGCATGGGACAGCAATGTGCCCGGGGGACCAAGAAGGCCAATGGGATGCTGGGGTGCATTTGGAAGAATGTGGCCAGCAGATCCAAGGAGGTTCTCCTCCCCCTCTGCTCTGCCCTGGTGAGGCCCCACCTGGAATATTGCATCCAGTTGTGGGCTCCCCAGTTCCAGAGGGACAGGGATCTGCTGCAGATGCTGTGGGGATGCTGAAGGGACTGCAGCACTGCCTGATGAGGAGAGGCTGAGAGGCCTGGGGCTGTTTAGTCTGGAAAGGAAAAGGCTGAGAGGGCATCTGATCAATGTCAATAAATATCCAAGGGCTGGGGGTCAGAAAGGAAGGGACAGGGACAGCCTCTGCTCACTTGTGCCCTGGGATAGGACAAGGGGCAATGGATGGAAACTGCAGCACAGGAAGTTCCACTTCAACAGCAGGAAGAACTTCTTTACTCTAAGGGCAACAGAGCCCTGGAACAGGCTGCCCAGAGAGGTTGTGGAGTCTCCTTCTCTGGAGACTTGCCAGCCCTGTCTGGATGTGTTCCTGTGAGACCTGCACTGGATTCTATGGTCCTGTTCTGGCAGGGGGACTCCAGAGGTCCCTTCCAACCCCTAACCCTGTGAGTTGTCACAGGGCTCTGAATCCAAAGAAGATCCCAGTAGGAAATACCAAGGCTCCAGCTACAAATCATGAAGTCTGTCTGAGATTCATCTTCAAGGATCCTTCTGAAGTCACCTTCCACTGCCCCTTTGGGCTCTTCTGGGCTCTCAGATGATGCATCCATGTGGCAAGTCCAGCTGCCTTCAAAGCAGTCTAAGTTGTTCACAGAAGCTGAGAGGCTCTTTCCATTTCACTTAGAGGGGCTCCTGATTGTCATGGGTTGAGTTGACTCTGCTGCTGTTATACAGACCATGCTGCAGCCATGCCAGCCTCAGAAATGAAAGTGCTGGCTGGAGCAAAGGATGATGGGGCTTCAAGTTCAGGTTGCAGCATGGGAGGCTCCCTGTTCCAGTTGCTGCTTCTGGGTTCTGGGATTTTTTGGGTGTTGGCTGCTCTGCTGGGATGGCAGTGGGACAGGGAGGGGTAGGGGAGCAGCTCCCTGGTTTGGGCTTTTGCCTTGCTTGCTGCTGCTTGCTGCTGCTTTCCACTGTGCCTTTTCTGCACACAGGCTGAGGTCACTGTACTTTTGCATTCTGATGATCTGATTTGCTCAGGAAACTCTTCTCTCATTTGTTTCTGTATCAACACAAAGAGGTTTTGTGTGGTGTTCTTTCCCCCTCAGTTCTGTGTTGGAGGAGGCAGAGAGGTTTTAGTAAGCTGCTGGTTCAGCTGAAGCCATTACATTCCTTTTCTGGAGCCCAACATGGGGCAGGAAAGCAGCTGCCTTAATGAGGACAGATTTTGGCAGGATTGAGATAACAAAAAGAGATAAGAAGAGGATTCAGTTAAGGTTTGAGACTTGTCAAGAGAGTTTGACAGAAGTTTTGTTACCTGTGGTGTGTTCACTACGTTGATGGATTTGCTTTCGGGGGGCTTATGAGCTGCAGTCCTGTTTGTGCTGCTGATGGTGCTGAGTGTTAGCTTAGGGCAGTGACTCAGAGCTGTGCTGCCCACTGCCGGGCAGCTTACTCAGATTTCATCCAGAGCAACACAGGACACTCCCAAGGAAACCACTGTGAGATCTGCCCAGATGCTGGGTACTGAGGAGTGGCAGGGGGTGGGGGAGGGAAGGGGCAAATTCTTAGACTGGTGGTCACCTCTGGTGCTTTGGAATTTCAGCCCTGAGCAAGTGCAAAATCCTCCCCAGCTGGGGAAAGGTTTGGGAAAAGTCTGTTGTCAGCCTGGGAGTTCCTGAGAGACAGAAATCACTGCAATGTGCTTGGGCCTGGCCCACGCCTCTCGAGCCCTTCTCATCTCTGTGCAGAGGGCTCAGGGGCAAGAGAAGGTCTCAGGACCTACAGACAGTGCCACAGGCACGGCAGCTGTGTCAGAGAAGCAGCCTGTGCCAGGATCAGCTGCCCCTTGTAGTGAATGGTGCTTATGACCAGGATTGTGCCCCAAATATTACCAGAACATGCTTCTGTGTGTGTGACTCAAACCCCCTTTGTCCCCCCTCTCTTCTGCAGTCAGTGGGTGTGGACCTTGGCACCACTGAGTCCAGGTCAACAATCTGCCTGGGCATGTTTTCACCCCTGTGGTAAACAAGGCCCAGGCTACATGTTTGTTTACCCTGTTTACAGCGTGTGCTTATGGTTATTTGGCAGAGTATCAGTTGATTGGTTAATTATTGTGTTAGCAGTGGATGCTGACTGGAGCAGTATTCTTTGGGGGAAATGGTAAATAGGAGTTGTTTGGTAAACAAGTGCCCCCCACGCTGGTGTCCGTGCCTATGCCTGCGTGCGTCTCTGTGCCACTACGGTCCACCTCGCCCGGGACTTGAAGCAGCTCCAGAAGGCCTCGCTGCACATTGCCACTGTTGCCCGGCTGGGGGCAGTGCCGTGGAGCGTGGGGTCAACTGCCGCATGAGCCATCGCCACGGGAGGAAACCATGGCAGCCCCTGTGCACCACCGGTCCTGAAGCGCTACAGCCCCCAGAGCGGGGAACCTTTGCCAGGTGCTGCACTTCGTGGAGCCAGCAGCAAAAGCCTCTGAAGCTTCCCCTGGGAGGCTCCAGGACCTTTGTGCTCTGGGAGAAGCAGCAACCCCGCGGCACAGCCATGCGGTCGGCGCCGTTCTCTAGTTCCTCATGAGGGCACAGCCGTGCCGCGCTGTCAGGACTCTAAACACATCAGCAAGGAAAGATTTCATGAGGTTCTCAGCTCGTGAGGAAGCCAAACCTTTGCTTTATAGAATTTGGGTTCAGGTAGTGCTGAAACTGGCCTGGGTTGAGGGTTTGCCGGTCACCGACCAACCCCTCCCCCACTGCTTTTCCAATCAGTTTCAACTCTAAATTCTAGAACTCATTTGGTTCCTCTGAAGTGCCCAGGCACAAACGTTCTGCAGAGGTGGTTCCACCAACCTAATACTGCTGCCTGTGAATAGAAACTAAATCCCCTGCTGCATAGTTTGTATATCAATAGACTACCAATATATCTATTCATTGATATCCTTGCTGCTCATTCCCCAGGGCACATCTACAACACTCCTGTAGGGAAAAAGAAGCCTACAAGGAAAGCAGCTGATCCTGCAAAGGACCAGGAGGGATCAGGGTTCCCATGGGAACAAGAGAGAGAGCCAAGGTTGCTGGCTTGGTTCTTATCTCTGGCCTTGGAAGATGACCAAGGACAAACAGTGGATGAAAGAAGCAGCAGGCCCCAGCAAGGCAAAGGAAATCTCTACTCCTCTGTCCAGGCCTGTGTCTCAGCTGTGAAGAAACTGTCCCAGGATTTCCATCAGCTCCAGAAGAAGTTTTTGTTCCCCACCTGTACAGTCCTGTGTTTCAGCCATGAGAAGCAGCTGCTCCCCTGTCCAAGGGAGAGAATCTGGGAGGCACACAGCACAGCACACCCTCTGCTTTACTTGTGTGACCATGGGGAGGACGTGAGGAAGTGGAAAGGAAAACCCAATCCAGTCCTGGTTGCAGGAGTCTGTGACTTACAGGGGAATTGTTCCCCCAGAGATGCTGCCTCAGTTTCCAGTGGGAAATGACCTAAGAAGAGCAGGGAAGCTGAAACTGCTTCTGATCCTCCTGAAGGGACTCCCAAAGCATCTTCACAAGATGCAAGGGACCCAAGGCAGAATTAGAGGGGCTCTGCCTCCAACCAGATGGAAGGGAGAGACAAATTGGTTTGTTGGACTGTACAGAACCAATGGCCTGGCAAGTTGAACCCATGAGAGGATAAAGCTTTAGTAGATACAGGTGCCCAGAGTGCTCTGACACCATCAAACTATGAGGGGTGGAACCCGCCTGTGTTTCTGGTGTGGCAGGAGGATCCCCACACTTGGATGTGTTGGAAACTGAGTACTGGGATGCAAGCCACAGTTTGCTTTCACTTGGAGGCATGGAAGGAGTCACTGGACTCGATTGCCCCAGAGGTGGAAGCACAGCCCCAGCATTTGCAGCATTTGGACTGGGCATGGACTGATCCAGACTGTGCTGGAACAGAGTGGAGCTGCAGAGCACCTGCAGTGAGCAGCCCTCTGGGTACTGCAAAGCAACCTCCTGTGGAGTGAGAATGGACAGTGCCTGAGGTGTGCTGCTGATTGCTGCTGGGCATGGTGCAGGTGGCACAGAATGAGGGCTTAGGAATATCAAAGATTAAGCTGGAAATTTGCTGCCATTACTCCACACCATCCTGCCTCATGCCACCTTCACAGGGACAGAGCTGGCTGGAACACAGTACTACAGGGCCTGAAGTTCAAATGGCAACTTGAGAGGCTTCCTGTTCTAGTTGCTGCTATTGGGTTCTGGCTCTCAGGTGCTGGCTCTTTGCTGAGGAGGAGGGCTGTAGGGGTTGAACTCCTGGCTGCTGCTGCTCACTGCTGTGCTTCTTTCTGCAAACAGCCTCAGGTCAGTGTGCATTATGGGATCTCCTTTGGATTCAACTCTTTTGTTCTTATCTCAAGTCCTTATCTCAACCCAGAGTGTTTTTTGGTTCCTGTGTGTGTTATTTTTCCCTCACTTCTGTTTTGGGGGGGAACAGGCAGCTTAACCTCTTCTCAGCTCTTCAACCTCTTCCAGCCCCAGAGTGGAAAGCCAACAGAAGCTTTCTGAGTTCTTCCAAAGATCTCCATCAGCTTCCCCCTACACCCTCCAAAGATCCCAAGAGTCAGTCCTAGGACCATCCAAATCCCAAACACCTAAGATCACCTGAAAGCCCCTGCAGAATGCCTCTGAGATGCCCCTCAAGACTCCTCTGAGAACCTCATTTCCCCTCCCTGAACTGGGCACACAGTTCCACCCCATCCCTTGGGAGCAAATGCAACCAAAATTTGAGCATCTGAAATAAAAGCAAACAGACAGGATTTGGGTAACTTTTGGGTTTTATTGACACAATTGGTCAAAGGACAGAGGATTTCTTCCCCCAGGGAGACACAAAGCATAAGAGAAGAACCAGACAGACCCTGGCAAAGCCCTGCCCAGCTCCACTGGGAGCTCCAGCTGTGCCGACTCAGCACTGTAATTGTTCTCATTAGCAATAATTGGTGTTCAGAAGGGCAGGAGGTGTTTGTTGCTGATGATGTCCCCAGTCACTGAGAAGTGCAGAGGGAAAAGGGATGATTTTGGTGCTGGAAAGGCCCTCTCAGAAGGGTCACGATTACCCAACAGATTCTAGGTGGGTTTATGCCTCCCCTCCAGTGCAGGCTGCTCTCTGGTGTGGATGTAGCGGTGCTTGTTGTGAGAGCCCTTCTGGGTGAAGCGCTAACTGCAATCAGAACAAGTGAATGCCCTCTCACCAGTGTGGGTGCGGCGGTGAGTAATGAGGGTGCCCCACTGGCTGAAGCTCTCGCCATAATCAGCACAAGTGTAGGGCTTCTCACCAGTGTGGGTGCGGCGATGAGCAATGAAATCGCGGCTGTGGCTGAAGCGCTTGCCACAGTCAGCACAGGTGAAAGACTTCTCACCGGTGTGGGTGCGGTGGTGCTCAATGAGAGAGCTCCTATGTCTGAAGGTCTGGCCACAGTCAGCACAGCTGAAAGACTTCTCGCCAGTGTGCACACGACGGTGCCCTCTCAGGGATCCCTTCCAGGTGAAGCTCTTTCCACAGTCGGCACAGCTGTACAGCTTCTCACCGCTGTGGATAAGCTGGTGCTGAATGAATGCAGTACTCGTGGTAAAGCTCTTGCTGCACTCAGCACAGGGGAACAGATGCTCTCCAGTGTGGATACGGCAAGGGATGCTGAGAGTGGAGCTGTGTTTGAAGCTCTTGCCGCAGTCCCTGCAGCTGAATGCCTTCTCCCTGGTGTGGGTGAGGTGGTGTTGCCGAAGAGTAGAGATCTGCCTGAACCGCTTCCCACAGCTGTCACAAGAGAAGGGCTTTTCTCCAGTGTGGGTGCGGCGGTGCTGGGTGAGCTTGCCGCGCTGGGTGAAGCTCTGACCGCAGTCACCACGTGTGACCGGTTTCTTTCCGGTGTGGGTGCGGCGGTGCTGGCTGAGCTCAGAGTTCCGGCGGAAGCTCTTCCCACTGTCACCACAAACGCAGGGCCGGGAGCCAGGTTGTGGCCAGAGGTGCTTCACTAGCTCTGAGCCATCTGGGAAGTTCTGCCCACACTCAAGGCACTGATTCAGCTCTTTGGGTGACACTGAGGGACCTGCTCTGGCTTCATCCTCCTCCATACATTCCTCCCCCTCATCCTGGTCACCTTCATCATCATCATTATCCTCCTCTTCATAGCTGTCATTTTCAGCATCATCCTCCATCTTGTCCTCTTTTTCCTCCCCATCCTCCTCTACTTTGGGACAGCACATTGGCTTCTCCAACTTGATCTCTGGGTGCTGCTTCTCCTCCCAGCTCTTGTCTGGGTCCTTCTGTGAGGCCATGCTGTGGCAGGAAGGGGTCACAGCTTTGCAATAGGGAAGAAGCACCTGAGCCCAGGACCTCAAACCCTCTGATCCTGCCTGGGTCATGACACTCCCTGACTCCCAACACCCAGCTAGAGGAGAGAATGCAGAGGGGACCTCAAACCTTCAGTTTCTGCCACAGTGTGGGCACAGACCTCCAATACCTGTGCTGAGACCCCAGGTTCCTGTGATCAGTGCCCTGAGGTTCCCTGGGGCTTACAAGTGGTCCCACTCTCCTCGAGCCTGGTGGCATTGGCAGGGTGTTTCCTGGCCCGATCTCTCCTGGCTCAGGCAATGGAGGCAGCAGCACTGACCCACAAAGACCAAACCACCTCCAACCTTCTCCCACCACCCACCACGTCTGAACCCCTAACATCATCTCCTGCCACACAAATGACCCCCACAAGCCTGTGTAGTTCCTAAACTCCAACACCTGATGTGCCTCAGAACCCCTGGAGGGGTGAAATGTGGTGGGCAGGAGGAGGCGGAAGAGGCTGGGAGGTGCCCCGGGACTCTAGGATTCTGGGGGCTGGGGTCCTGCTGTTGCCCCACTCTGGGTTTCTTATCTGCAGGGCTGCTCCAAGGGACAGATCTGTAAACTCTGCTTTTCCACAGCACACAGGGGCAGGGATGATGGAGAGAGAGGGACACAACTCCTGCCACAGAGAAGCAAAGGTCTCAGAGAGCACTGACCTGCAAGGGATGGCTCAGCACTGCCCAGGACCAGGCAGCACAGCTCAGCCTTGCTGGGGGCAGCTCCCAAGCCCAGCAGCACAGCCACAGCACACAGCCAGGGCTGATCAAGATGGGAGGCCTCAACAAGTGCAGACTCAGCTCCTTGCCCAGCACACAGCCCCCAGTACACAGCTGCAGGCCAGCACCACAACACAGCTGCCTCCACACAGCCTCTCCCAGGCCTTGCCTAAAGCTTTCTCCCACTGCCTGCCCAGGCCTCTGCTGCCTGCAACTGCCTTTGACAGCAGATCTTGCTCTGGACCCAGCTCTTCTCCCTGGCTCTGCCCCCACCCCACACACTCTGTGCTCAGCTCTGCCCTGCACACACCTCTCTGCTGGCCACTCCCCAACTGAAGACCACAGCAGCCCTCAGGACACAGACAAAGGGAGCTTCATGATCTCTGCAGATGCAGCAAAGGGGGAAGGGACTTGGGCAGCTTCTTGCTAAACCTCTTCAGCCCTCACTGGGATGCTGGAGGAGTCTCTGGCTCCTGCCCAAACCTCACACCTCCAGCACCCTTCACACACCTGCAGCCCAAAGAGACTCACTGGAAAGAGTTTGCCTTCCTTCTCTCCCTGACCATTTCTCTCAGCTTGCTCTTTGCAGTTCCCTGGAGCTGCCACTCCACATCCCCAAGAGAAAATGAGGTTTGGTGGGAGGGCACAGTGCCCATGGGCTGCTGTTCATCTCCCAGATGACACAGGCAGAGCTGCAGCACAATTCACTCCTTTCACCTCCTCAAATGCTGCCAGATTCTGCCATTTCCTGCACACACATTTGCCACCTGGGCCCTGCATCCTCTCCCCTTTTTTGGGGGACAAGGCCTAATTCCTGCCTGAGCATTCTCAGGCCTTTCCCTCATTCCCAGCTCATCCATGTCCCTACTGCCTTGGCTGTCCCATGGCCCTGTGTCCCCCACTTCCACTGCCACTGCAGCTGGAAGGATGGAGTGGGAAATGCTGTGGCTGAAGAAGCATCTAAGGAACTGGGCTGGAAGCAGCAGCACAAGAATGGAAGGGGCCTGAGACTAAAGGCTGGGATCAGCTGGAGGGCTGAAAGAAGAGTACCAAGCCAAGGGGGGGTTACAGATGAGGACTGGGGAGGGACCCTGCAGCCACCTCAGGCAGCAACTGATGAGAGCAAGTGGGACAGAGAGGGAGTGAGACCTCAGGTGACTCCTGCCATGGGAGATGGCTGGGCTGTGTGGCTAGGAGCCCTGAGTGCCTGCTTGGGCTGTGCTGGATGTCAGGAGGGGTCAGGGGACTGTCCTGAGCCAGGCAGGGTTTGGAGCTTGGAGCTTCTGGGGTCAGCTGCTGCCAGCACCATTGGAGGCAGGAGCCAGGCAGAGCCACACAGCTGTTGAACTAAGCCCTCCCACCCCCTGCAGCCTTCACCCTCCATCTCTCCATCCATTGCTCCATCTCCACTCACTTGCTGCCCTCTCAGAGTCCACAGGACCCCACCAAGTCCCCAGGGCTGATCTGCACATCCATCAGGGCCCAACAGAAGCCCCTGGACATGAGATGATGGAGGAGAATCCCTGTGGTGGGTGGAAGGCACTGAGATGTCTTACACCAGAGAGTAGAGACCTCCAGAAGGGACAGCAGAGTCCAGAGGGACACCACAAAGTGTCATTTATCTTAGTTCATTCCCACAAGGCCTGCACCCACGCTCTACAAAGGAATAGCACAGAATCTCCAACCTTCTTTGCCGTTCCTCTCTGCTCCCAGCAACATCTTCTGGGATATCTCTCTGCAAAGGAGCTTTGAGGCCTTGGCAGTGCTGCCAACTGAGGCCTGGAGCTCCCTGGCTCACCTGGGAGCTGCCTACCAGAATCTGCAACTGCATATCTTGGGTATGGAGGGAGGAGGGGCAGAGAGGCATGGGGGAGGGGGAAGGCATTTGGGGCCTGGGCTTCTGGCCTGCTTTGGTGCAGCTCTGGAGGAAACTTTGGCCTAGGGAGGTTGCTTGGCTCCCGTGGCCCAGGCGCACTATGGATTGTTGTGGATTGGATGCTTTGCACTGTAGGATGCAGCTCTTAACAGCACAGCCATGGAAACTGCCCAATTCTATCCAACCCTCTGGCCACAGCTTGGCATCAACTCCTTTCACAAGGCTCAAAGAGAGCCTCTCTGGCTCCTGCAACCTAAGGCAATACCCTGCAGAACAAGGTGGAGGAGCTCAAGGGGACAAGCTGCAGAGGGGGCCCAGGGCAACCTCCTGAGCTTCAACAAGAGCAAGGGCAGGGTCCTGCCCCTGGCCTGGGACAGTCCTCACAATCAGGACAGGCTGGGGGAGGAGGGGATAGGAAGCAGCCCTGCAGAAAACCACTGGGGGGTGCTGCTGGACAAGAAGCTGGACAGGAACAGACAGGGGGAGCCTGCAGCCCACAAGGCCAAGGGCAGCCTGGGCTGCACCAAAAGCAGCATGGCCACAGATGGACAGAGGCCATCCTGGCACTTGGCTCTGCTCTGATGAGACTTCACGTGCAGCACTGCAGCCAGCTCTGGAGCCCTCAACACAGGAAGGACATGGACCTGATGGAGAGGGCCCAGAGGAGGGACACAAAAATGATCAGGGGCTTGGAGCAGCTCTGCTACCAGGACAGGCTGAGGGAGCTGGGGGTGATCAGCCTGGAGAGGAGAATAGAAGACTCTGGGGAGACCTAAGAGTGACCTTCTGGTACCTGAAGGGGACTACAAGAAGGCTGCAGAGGGACTCTTTGAAGCCATTGCCTCTGGTCCTGTCCCTGCAGGCTTTGCAAACTAGAGCAGAGCAGATTGAGATTGGAGGTGAGGAACAAGTTCTGCACCAGGAGGCTGCTGGAACACTGCAACAGGTTGCCCAGGGAGGGGCTTGAGGTCCCAGTCCTGCAGATGTTCAAGGTGAGGCTGGACAGGGCTCTGGGCAACCTGAGCTAGTGCAGGATGTCCCTGCTGACTGCAGAGGGGCTTGGACTGCATCACCTTTGCTGCTCCCTGACAACCCAAACCACTCTAGGATTCTAGGAGTCTAAGGGCAGCCTCCAGGGAGAGCAGGAAAAAGATGAGGCAGAGGAGGACAAGGAAGAGGACAAGGAGGAGGAGAACCAAAATCCCTTCCCAACTCCTCCAAACCTCTGCCAAATTCCTGGAAAGCTCTTCCAGCTCTGCAGAGTTCATTCTGAAGAGAGCTGAGGGAGTTGCTAGGCTCAGGGATGTCTTGCACACTCTGCACAAATGCTCCAGAAGCTTTCCAAGTGCCCTCAAAACCAGCAGCACAGCTCTGCTGCCACACAATGCCAGGCTGCAAGGGACCCCAAGGCTCAGCTGCTCCAACCTTGCCAGCTGACACTGCACTGGAAAGGAGCTGGCCCAGCCCCCTGCCAAGCTGAGCCTTCCAACTCTGCCCTGCAGGGCAATCCACCACTGCCCTGGGGAGAGGATTCCAATGGCTGACTGGCAGGGAAAAGCTTTTGCCTCTGCAGGGCACTGCTCCACTTCAGCTCAACTCTTGCAGCAGCTCTTTGAGATCTTGTCACCGGCTGAGGCTGTCCCCTTAAGAAAGGGAATATGGTGGACGGAAGTTGGTAAACGGAAAGAATAATCTAAACTAATTTCATTGGAAGAGTGGGAGGAAGCACCTTCTGAACTGGGAGTGCAGGAGGACTATCCTGGGCACTCCGGCACTCTATCTTCAGTCTTGCCTCCGCCTCTTCTTTGGGCAGCAGCTCTCTCTGTGCTGGGCTTTCTGCCAAGGCTCCGGCCTTCAAACTGACAAACCTGATAAGGCCTGTATTAACTGCTTCCAATTAACACAAAACTGCTTTTAACTTCTTTCTTTCTCTTTCCCCCTCTTTTCCGAACTACTCTGGAGAAAGGGGGGGAAGAGAGGGGAGAGCGGAGGTGGGGAACCCCCTCTGCTGAGGGGGGAACTCTCATTTCTGTGTTACTTTATTGTATATCTTTGTATATATTGTAAATATTGTAAATTTGTATATATTCCCCTGCATATCCTACCTTGCTTTGTAAATATACAGCTCCACTGCTTTGCTAATTCAGCTTGTGAGGTTTTTTTTTCCCTTTCCCTTCAATTTTCTTTCCCTTTACTTTACAGGGGGGAGGGAAGAGGCTTCTTGTCCTTACCCTTCCAACCCCACGACATTTTTTTCTTGGCGTACCCAATGTGCGGCAGATAATTAGCTTAATTTATTACTTGATTGATTTAGTGTTTTCTAGCTGAATTAGCAAGCATGAAGGTGTTGTGGTTTGTGGAGCGATTATTCTTTTCAATTTTTGGGGCTCTGGTTTACAGATATTGTTTGGGTTTGATTTTGGATTACCTGGGCAAATATTTGGTGCGGACAATTTATATGTGGGTTATGTATAGAGTTAAATTATGGTATGGAAAATGTATTAATTTATTATGGCCAGTGAGATACAGGAATGTTACCTCCACCACTCTCCCAATTGAGATAAAGAGTTTTAAGATTCCACCGGAGGAAAGAGTAACTTTAGGTGATGCCTGGGATCCAAAGGTGATTTATGTGATGTGTATAATTCTGCTGCTGGTGATAACTAATGTGTTTTCTCTGTATTCCTTGTGGCGAGAGAGAAAGGTGTCCAGAGCTTGTTTTGTTATTAAAACTAGATCAAAAAGAAAACGCCGTGGCTCTTGATCAGTCCCAGAGTCATCTAGTGACGAGGACTGTGGAGAACCCGTGTCAGTTAAAAAGAAGGCTAAAAAGTTAATTGGTAAAGCAGCTCTAAATGACTTTGCTGATTCTGGCAAGCAGCCAAGGGCATCGGCTGGTATCAACATGGCGCCTACTCCTTCTCCCACTTCTCCTCCTTCTTCTTCTCCATCGGCCATTAATGGAGCAACGTCACTTCCACCCACTCCCTCGGTGGGACCGGGAGTCACTGCCCCAGCAGCTGATTTATCTCAGGACCTGTCAGCTTCCATTAAGGTGGCTGTAAATTCAAACACAGCTCCAGTTAAGGTGGCTCCTTTAAAGACTAGAGCTGGAAAGGCCAAAGATGGAGAAGAAGAGGAAGAGACTGATCCTGGTGAGGGGCCCTCTACTCTAAAAGATCCTGCTCAGGAGGAAGAGAAGGTTTGTTTTAAAGATCTAGCTAACCTAGTGAGATCAAAGCAGGATAGAGATGAAGCTAGGAAAGCAGCTGGCAAAGGTGGTTCTCAGCTTAAAGAGATCCTTAGGAGAATGACAGTAGGATTTTACGGGCAAAGAATTCAGGGAGATGAAGATCAAGATGATATTACGGACTGTTCGTCACCACGGGAGGAATTGCGAAATGTCCGTAAAGATTTCACCAGGGCAGATAAGGAGCCAGTTCTAGCTTGGCTTAGTAGGTGTTATGATACAGGTGCTTCAGCTCTAACAGTTGGAGACAAGTCAGCAGCTCAGTTAGGAACTCTCTCAAGGGACAATGGAATAGATAGACATCTAGGCGAAGCTCTCGGTAAGGTTAATCTGTGGATACGCCTTTTAATAGCGGTTGCCCTGAGATACCCTTCCCGAGATGATCTCCCATGGAATCCTAAACCCTGGACTACCATAGATGAGGGAATTAAGCGCTTGAGAGAATTTGCTGTTAGAGAGCTACTCTATGGTGAACATGAAACTCTGAATCCTGATGACATTCCTGTGGGTATTGGTCTTGCTAAAAAGATCATCAAGCTTGCTCCTTCTAATTATGCAAACATTCTGGCAAGCAGAATTGTGTCAAGAAGTTATGGTGGAGCTTCTCCCACGGTTGGCCAATTCAGTGATCAAATGAGACAATTGGAGGATAGCATGACACATGGTTCTTTGGTTTCAGCCATTGAAACTCTGTCTGGAAAGATTGAGAATTGCATGAAGGATCTGAAAGATTCCATATACCAATTGGCACAGAAGGATAATTTCAATTCTTCCTCCAGGTGGGTACAAGTCTCATCTGTGAGGAATACACGTCCTCCAAGGAGGTCATTCCAAAACAGGACATTCCAAAACAGGTCATTCCAAAATAGACTGCCAGGGCAATCACGTAGAACTATTTGGATAACTCTGCGTGATCAGTTTGGTGAGAACATGAACCACTGGGATGGCCAACCAACTTCTAATCTTTTCAGGAGACTGAGGGAATTGCAAAGTGGCAGAACCCGAGGTAGCAATACCAGAAGGGTAGCTGTTACTTCCACAGTTCCCCAGAACGACTCTTATGGCTCCAACAGTGGCTCCAGTTATAACATGCAAAGTTATAACCCTGCAAACTATGTGCAATGCACATGTGCGCATGTTCCCCATAACTAGGGGTGCCCTGCCTCCCGCCAGGGGGAGGAGAGGGATAACAGAGATAACAGAATCTATTGGGATGTGTACATCCAGTGGCCTGGCACTTCACAATTTCGGAAGTACAGGGCCTTGGTTGACACAGGAGCTCAGTGCACCATAATACCATCAAATTATCAGGGATCAGAGTCTATAACTATTCTGGGAGTCACTGGTGGATCTCAAGAGTTAAGTAAGGTAGAGGTTAATATAAGTTTAACTGGTAAACAATGGAGGAAGCATACAGTTGTGACCGGACCTGATGCACCTTGTATTTTGGGAATTGATTTTCTGAGAGAAGGGCGTTTCAAAGACCCTAGAGGTTACAAATGGGCTTTTGGAGTAGCTTCAATAGAAATTGATGGACAAAAATTGAAGCTGTCTGCTAGACCTGAACTTTCTGATGAATCTGCAGTTGTGGGACAACATAAGATACAGGACATTAAATTGCCGGTTGCTTCTCAGACTGTGCATCACAGACAATACAGAACCAACCGTGACTCTTTGTTGCCCATTCAGAATCTGATTCGTCAGTTGGAAAGTCAGAAAGTCATCAGCAAAACTCATTCACCTTTCAACAGTCCAGTGTGGCCTGTGCGGAAGCAGAATGGAGACTGGCGTCTGACAGTAGACTACCGAGCCCTAAATGAAGTGACACCACCTATGAGTGCAGCACTACCAGACATGATGGAGCTACAGTATGAGCTGGAATCCAAAGAGGCCAAATGGTATGCTACCATAGACATTGCTAATGCATTTTTCTCTATTCCCATAGCAGAGGAATGCAGGCCTCAGTTTGCTTTCACCTGGAGAGGAATCCAGTACACTTTCAACAGACTGCCAATGGGCTGGATCCACAGCTCAAGCATCTGTCATGCAGTGATCCACGATGCTCTGGAGAAAGGCAGTGCTCCAGAACACATCCAGTTCATCGATGATATCATCATCTGGGGTAAAACTGCTGAGGAAGTCTTCAAGAAAGGTAACAAAATCATTGACATTCTTCTGAATGCAGGTTTTGCCATCAAGCGAGACAAGGTGAAAAGACCTACCACAGAAATTCAGTTTCTGGGAGTGCGATGGCAGGATGGACGCCGACACATTCCAGTGGATGTGGTAAATAGAGTCTCTACCATGGCAAGTCCCACAAACAAGCAAGAGACCCTACTTTTCTTGGGGATAGTGGGATTTTGGAGACTGCACATTCCTGGATACAGTCAGATTGTGAAACCTCTGTATGATGTGACTCGAAAGAGAAACCATTTCCACTGGGGACCTGAACAACAAGCAGCCTTTGACCAGATAAAGCAAGAAGTAATTCAAGCAATGGGTCTGGGACCTGTCCGAGATGGTCCAGACATTAAGAACATTCTGTACACGGCTGCAAGTGACAATGGTCCAACCTGGTGCTTGTGGCAAAAAGCTCCAGGTGAGACACGTGGACGACCTCTTGGTTTCTGGAGTCGAGGTTACAGAGGTTCAGAGGCTAATTATACTCCAACAGAGAAAGAAATTTTAGCTGCATATGAAGGAGTAAAAGCATCTTCTGAAGTGATTGGAACTGAATCACAACTTCTTCTAGCTCCCAGATTACCAGTCTTGAATTGGATGTTCAAAGGCAAAGGCTCCACACCACATCATGCCACAGACTCAACCTGGTCTAAGTGGATGGCTCTGATAACACAAAGAGCTCGAATGGGAAATCTTGAAAGACCTGGTCTAGTGGAGGTGATCTCAAGTTGGCCTGAAGGTATCAACTGTGCCAAACCTCCAGAGGAGAAAGTAACTCGTGCTGAGGAAGCTCCTCCTTACAATGACCTTTCTGATGATGAAAAGAAATATGCTTTGTTCACAGACGGTTCCTGTCGTCTTGTTGGGAACAAGCGAAGGTGGAAGTCTGCAGTGTGGAGTCCAATACGCCGAGTTGCAGAGGCGAAAGATGGAGAAGGAGAATCCAGTCAGTTTGCAGAGGTAAAAGCTGTCCAGCTAGCTCTCGACGTAGCTGAACGTGAGAGATGGCCAAAGCTTTATCTCTACACCGACTCATGGATGGTAGCCAATGCTCTATGGGGTTGGCTAAAGAACTGGAAAAAGAGTGGTTGGCAGAGAAAAGGAAAACCCATTTGGGCAGCCAACCTATGGCAGGACATTGCTGATCGAATCAAGAGAATTCCAGTGAAAGTGAGACACATCGATGCTCACATTCCTAAGAGCAAAGCTACTGAGGAACAGCAACACAACCATCAGGCAGATCTAGCTGCAAGAGTTTCTCAAGTAGACATGGACTCTAATCTTGATCTCGACTGGAAACACCGAGGTGAGATATTCTTAGCTCGGTGGGCTCACGATTCGTCAGGACATCAAGGCAGAGATGCAACATACCAATGGGCTCGTGACAGATCCATAGACATTTCCATGAATGCTATCACACAAGTCATCCATGACTGTGACATTTGTGCTGCTATTAAGCAGGCAAAACGACTTAAGCCCTTGTGGTATGGTGACAGATGGTCCAAGTACAAGTATGGTGAAGCTTGGCAGATTGACTACATCACTCTACCACGTTCTCGTTCTGGTAAGCAGTACGTGCTTACTATGGTAGAGGCAAACACCGGATGGTTGGAAACTTATCCAGTTCCACATGCAACTGCACGCAACACCATTCTCGGTCTGGAGAGACAGATCCTGTGGAGACACGGAACTCCAGAGAGGATTGAGTCAGACAACGGAACTCATTTCAAGAACAACCTTGTAAAGAGCTGGGCAAAAGAGCACGGTATTGAGTGGATATTCCACATTCCCTACTATGCACCAGCTTCAGGGAAGATTGAACGCTACAACGGTTTGTTGAAGACCACTCTCAAAGCCATGGGAGGTGGATCTTTGAAAAACTGGGAAAAACATTTAGCACAAGCAACCTGGCTGGTAAATAGTAGAGGTTCAGTGAACCGAGCTGGACCTGCACATTCAGATTTGCTACGGAAAGTAGAAGGTGATAGAGTTCCTGTTGTTAGAGAAAAGAATCTGTTAGGTAAAACTGTTTGGGTATTTTCACCCTCAGGAGAGGCTAAACCTGTCCGAGGGGTGGTTTCAGCTGAAGGTCTGGGTCACACTTATTGGGTAATGCAAGAGAATGGTGAAATTCAGTGTATTCCACAAAGAAATTTAACTTTAGCTGAAAGAGGTTAATTTTGAACTACTGTACAGCTACATCGCGTCCAGAGGAAGAATCAACGAGGAATCTACGGTGCACGAACCCTGAGATCCCTGAGAGCCCTGAGTCAACTAAGAGACCCTGAGATTTCCCTGTTTCCCTTTTCTTTGCTTCGTCGGCGAAGAAATGAACTGTTTTCCATTTTTCTCATTTTCTGATTTTCTTGGACTTTTGAATCATCTACATCTGAGCGTAGCCGGAATGGACTATGAACTTTACTCACGAACTGCAAATATCGTTTTGGATTGGATGGACAGTATGAACAGCCAATGAAATTGTTTAGAAGGGGTGGACTGTGGCCGGTTGACGTTGCCCCCTTAAGAAAGGGAATATGGTGGACGGAAGTTGGTAAACGGAAGGAATAGTCTAAACAATTTCATTGGTAAAGTGGGAGGAAGCACCTTCTGAACTGGGAGTGAAGTGGACATTTGCACAACTTTTCTGTCAGTCTTGCTTCCGCCTTTCCACGGTGCGGCCGCTTTCTGTCTCTGTGCTGGGCTTTCTGCCAAAGCTCCGGCCTTGAGAAAAAAACTGATAAGGCCTGTATTAACTCCTTTCCAATTAACACGAACTGCTTCTAACTTTTTTCCTTTCTTTTCTTTCTCTTTCTATCCCATTCTGGGGAAAGGGGGGGAGAGAGGGGAGAGCGGAGGTGGGGGACCCCTCTGCCGAGGGGGGATTACTCTCATTTCTGTGTTGCTCTGTTGTATATCTTTGTATATATTGTAGATATTGTAAATTTGTAAATATTCCCCTGCATTCCCTACATTGCTTTGTAAATATAGCTCCACTGCTTTGCTAATTCAGCTTGCGAGTTTTTTTTCCTTTCCCTTTAATTTTTTTTTCTTTTACCTTACAAGGGGGAAGGGAGGAGGCTTCTCAGCCTTACCCTTCCAAACCCACCACATGTAGGAGGGGTTCAGCTCCACTGTGTTAGAGCAGGGGACTGAGTAGAGAGGATGGGAGGGGCCCAGTCTGTATTGTGAGGTGTGGTATTTTCAATTCAGACCCCAGGAAGACTCTCCTACTGCAGGGGACTGCACAGGGAGAGAGGGAGACACTTCCCTTCCTATGAGCCCACCAAGAGTGGGTTAGACATTCCACCTTCCAAATGCCAAGGTTCAGGACAAGAGATTAAATGTCTTGGTGTGAAGAAGAGGTTATTAATTTATGAATATGCAATATGAATTATAGAAATATTATTTTGTATTAATTATTAAAATTATCACTAACCAATGAGTCACTATTTTATATCCATGTCCTAGTGCAGGATTGTGAAATACACCCCAGAAGTGGTTCAGTATTGATAATTTGGACTCCATTAGAATGTTTACAGAATTAATTTCTATTAATATAACTCAGGATGCAATTCCACTGCTTGTCCACCAGGTGGCGACTCAACGAGACGCTGTCAGCTGCTTAACTCTATACAGTGGTATTACAATGTATCAGAGGCTGGAACTAGAAATGTGCTGCTAGATGCAGGCGCTTTGAACTGAATGTCAGTGAGTGGAATCAGGTGGAAGATACACTGTGTCCTTTGTTTGTAGCAAGGTTAGGTTCCGGCAGGCTGCTGCTGCCAGGGCTGGCTCCTGGGCTGACCTGGACAGCAACGGCGGAGACAACCTTCTCCCTCCCACGGCAGCAGAGAGGGGATGGAATGTAGGCTTGCTGGTAGGCAGGCTCCCTTTGCAGGACTCAGGTGGCTCCCTCTGGATGGCAGGGAGGGGTCCTGCAGGGTCGGCCTGGCAGGGCTGATAGGGCTGATCCTGGGATGGGGCTGGCCCTCGTGGCAATGATCTTCAGGGCTGGTGAGGGCAGCCCCAGGGAAGAGGCACAGCTGCGTGAAGTGGCAACTTCCCCTTTGCTTGGCTTGAAGGAGCAGGCAGGACCCTATCAGAGTGGTCCTGGCTTTGGAGCACAGGGCATGAACGGTGCTCTGGATTCCCCTGGGGTTCACTGGGCACAGAGCAGTGGAAGCGTCAGCTCCTCTTCTCATCCCTTAATGGCAGGGTCATGCAGGCAGTGCTGGTCCTGCTTTCTGAGCTGACACACAGGGTTTGCAGCTCCTCAGTCAGCTGCTTCAGGCTGAGGCAGATGTTTGCACTGCCGGACTCGGCTAAGTCCCTTCCCCGGCAACTGGGCAGATCTTACCCTCAGGGGTCCAGTCCTCTTGAAGGCACGTCAGGCTCCTCCGACCGGTGAGGCTGGCAACACAATGCTGTAGCTTCTCAGACTCTCAGTGTTGGTCTCTCCTCTGGAGATACTCTCAGGGCTGAGGCTCAACAGGCCTGCCCAGATACTGGCTTAATAGTAAGGCTAAGGCACAAGCTTAGACTCAAGCAAGGAGAGAGAACAAAGAGAAAGAGGGCAACATATTTACAAGCTGCGGTAATACTGATAGGCTTCTGGAGGCTGGATGTGGCCAATGGGCACTCTTGTAAACAACTGGCTGCAGCCTATGGGAGGCATGAAGCTGGAATTATGCCATACTTGGTACCAGCACCAGCATCCCATGCCATGGGTGTGTACAGGGGTCTGTGCCACCTCGGCCTTTGTCCCAGTCTGTACTGGGAGTGGGACAGGGAAGCAAGTTAGGAATGGGAGAGAGCCAAGTCTGAAAGGAGAGGGGCAAAAGCAAAGCAGTTTGTGTTGTCACATGGCCCAGTCTAAACTGGGAGGGGACCATGAGATCTGATTTCCACAAGAAGAGGTTGCAGAATGAACTGGGATGGGTCCAGTTGGTCCTGAGAGCACAGTGTATGCTGAGAGGAGGTCTGTGGATGCATTCTGTCCTGGACAGGATTTCAGTCTGTCCTGGGAGGGGCGCAGAGCATCCATTTTGTACTGGGAGAGACCTAGGTGGTACTGAGAAGGGGTGAGGGGATCCAGTTTTACTTCACTGAGGCCTAGTCTGTCCTGGGATGATAGAATCATAGAATGGTCTGGGTTGGAAGGAGCCACTGAAGGTCATCCAGTGGAATCCACTCTGCAGCCAGCAGGGACATCCTCAAGCAGATCAGGTTGTTCAGAGCCCTGTTGAGCCTCACCTTGAATATCTGCAGCAATGGGGCCTCAACCACCTCCCTGGGCAACCTGTTCCAGTGTTCCACCACCAGTATGTACTGGGAAGAGCCTCAGACTGTATTGGGATGTGGCCAGGGGACTCAGGTTGTACTGGGAGGGGTCCCAGTCTGGTCCTGGGAAGGGTTCAGGTGATGCAGATTTTCCTGGGAGCAGGCACAGTCTGTACTGGGAAAGAGTCCTGATATCTGGTTTGCACTGGAAGGGAAGCAGTTGGAACTGAGAGGGGACCAGGGCTTCAACTTTGCAGTGGGATGATCACCAGTCTGTACTGGGTGATGCCAGTGGATCTATTTCCTCTGGGACAGATCTTGGATTATACTGGGATGGGATCAGGGCATCATTTTGTACTTGGACAGGGGCTAATCTTTAATGGGACTGCATAAGGGGATAAAGTTTTTACTGAGACAAGGGCTAATGGGCATTTGGAGGGATTAAAGGGACTCTGTTTGGACTGGGACAAGGCCCAGACTGTATTGGGAGGGCATGAGGGTGTGCAGTTTATACTAGGATGGATTTATTCAGTACTGGGAAGTGAGCCAGGGGATCATTTCTGTGCTGGGATGGGACCCAGGCTGTAGAGGAAAAAGACAATATGAGCTAGCTTGTACTGGGATGAGGCCACATCTGTACTGGGAGAGGATAAAGGAACCATGTTTGGACAGAGTCGATACTGCAAGGGGGTCAGGATATCCAGTTTGGACTCTGAGTAGGTGCAGTCTGTAATGGGAGGGGGATGGGGCATAAGGCACGAGGAGACCTGATGGCAGTGCTGCTCTGGAGCACAGCTCTATCCAACAAGCAGCCCTGGCCTGTGCCTGACTTCAGTCCCAACACTGCCACACAGCAGCACAGTGCCCAAGCTGCCAGAGCACTCAGGCCTTGCCCCAGCACAAAGGCTCAGCAGGAGAGGGTGGAAGAGAAGGAAGAGCAGCCGAGGACTGCCCAAGCTCTGGGGCTCCCTGGCACTGCTGCTGTGCTGGGACTCTGCCCCTCCACCTCTGCACACAGGCACTGCCCTGCAGCTCCACAGAAGCCCTGGAGGAAGAAACTCAGAGAAACAACTCCCTGCAGGGTACTTTATTGTGTTGAACACACAGGGAGGACAGCTCCTCATGTCTGCAGCCTCTGGGTCACAGCAGACAGGACAACACTGAACCAGAAATGGTCTGAAGAAAGACATTTGTGTGGGAACAACATTCTCACAAGGGGAACAGCCCCAGCAGTAGCCAGAACTTGAGCAGCCAGGCTGGGCCTGCACTGGGTGACATCAGAACTGCTCTGCAGGACAAGACAAAGAGTTTATTGCTTCTGAAAGCATCCAGTGATCAGTTGGCTCAGGGCACCCTTCAGCTCCCGGTTCCTCAGGCTGTAGATGAGAGGGTTCACTGCTGGAGGCACCACTGAGTACAGAACTGACACAACTAGGTCCAGGGATGGGGAGGAGATGGAGGAGGGCTTCAGGTAGGCAGTGGAGGCAGTGGTGATAAAGAGGGAGACCACAGCCAGGTGAGGGAGGCAGGTGGCAAAGGCTTTGTGGCGTCCCTGCTGAGAGGGGATCCTCAGCACTGCCCTGAAGATCTGCACATAGGACACCACAATGAACACAAAACAGACAAAGACTAAACAGACACTGACCAAAATAAGCCAAAGTTCCCTGAGGTAGGATGTGGAGCAGGAGAGCTTGAGGATCTGGGGGATTTCACAGAAGAACTGCTCCAGAGCATTGCCCTGGCAGAGGGGCAGGGAAAATGTATTGGCTGTGTGCAGCAGAGCACAGCATAGAGAACCCCACAGCCCCAGGCAGCTGCTGCCAGGTGGAGACAAACTCTACTGCCCAGGAGGGTCTCATAGTGCAGGGGTCTGCAGATGGCAAAATAGCGATCATAGGACATGGTTGTGAGCAGAAAATACTCTGCACCAAGCATAAAGAAAAGCAGAAACACTTGTGCAGCACATCCTGCATAGGAGATGTCCCTGGTGTCCCTCAGGGAATTGGCCATGGACTTGTGGACAGTGGTGGAGATGGCACCCAGGTCTGTGAGGGCAAGGTTGAGGAGGAAGAAGTACATGGGGGTGTGGAGGTGGTGGTCCCAGGCTATGGTGGTGATGATGAGGCCATTGCCCAACAGGGCAGCCAGGTAGATGGCCAGGAAGAGGCAGAAGTGCAGGAGCTGCAGCTGCCTTGTGCCTGAGAATGGCAGGAGGAGGAAGTGTGTGATGGAGCTGCTGTTGGCCATCTGCTGCCTCTGGCCATGGAGACCTGTCCAAGGAGAGAAAGGCAGTGACAAGTTAGGGCACACTTCTCTCAGCCTCATTGTAACTCCTGACCCTGAGCTGCATGAGGAATGAACAGGAGTCCCATGGAGAGCTGGAGAAACAGGGTCCAGCGCTGCAGTGCTGCAGAGACAGTGAAGGGAAGAGAGAAAGGCAGAGGGCCTGGGGGTGAAGCCTTCTCCTTGCCCAGCTCTGCTCACTGCAGCTCACAGGATGGAACTTTTGGGTGCACACTCCAGGTGCCTTCAGATGAATGTCAGCTGCCAAGGCTGTGACTTATGACCTGAAGCCCATAGCTTTGAGGGCACTGCCTCTGCTGGGAAGAAAAGGAGAGCAAAAGGTTGCATTGGGAAATGTGTCTGCAGTGCAGAGAATGGCACAGAGGTGCCTGATCCCCTTTGCCAGGGCATCTCTGACAGCTGATCCCTCTCCCTCCCTGCTCAAGTCTCTGCTACCTGCACCTGTCCTTTCCAGGAGCTGCTTCTCTGTGCCCAGCTCTCCTCCCTGTCCCTGCTGACAGAGCCCTTCCCACATGCTGCATTCTCAGCTCTGCCCTGCAGACCCCTCCCAGCAGCAGGATGCTGCCCAGGGGGGAGCCAGGACTGTGAGCAGCTCTGACCAACACAGCTCCTTCCCCACAGCAGAAGGACCCTGCCCTGTCCTGCCCTGCCAGGGTTGTCTCCAGCCACTCAGCTTCTCCTCACAGTAGTGTGTGGAGCTCCCTGGGCAGGCTGAGAGCTGAGCCTGGCAGGCAGCACAGTCCCTGCCCCAGCACACAGCCCCTGGGCTGCAGGGACCCTGCTCTGAAGGACAGCCCTCACCACCCCTGCCTGCACCCCAGGGCTCCACAGCTCTTCAGAAAAGCCTGAAAAGAGCCTCTGCACAGGAAGATTTCCTTCCAGCCCCCACCAGCTGTGGCTGTGCCAGCTTTAGGAGATGCCTCCACGAGCTGCACCTGCGCTGCCCTGCCCCCACAGACTCACCGTGTCAGTGCCTGCAGTGACTTCTCCTCCTCTCAGCTCTCAGTCACCCTCCTGGACACCTCCAAGCTCTTTCTGCCTTCTTTATCTTCCTGAGATCCACTGGCAGTGCCCTCAGCCCTGCTGTGCAGTGCAGAGGAGCTGCTCCTGGACACAGCTGTCTCTTTTCTCTGCTGCCTGCTTTCCTTGCAGGTCCCTCCAGCCACAGAGCTCATCCCAGCTGAGCAGCAGAGGATCAACCCAAGAGCATTTTAATGACCCTCTGGTGGCTTTGGTGCCATGTAAACATCAGAGACTGAGAGGGAGATGATGAAACCTCTCCAGAAGTTGAAGTCACTTTCAAACTCTGAAGTTTCTTCTCTTGTTGAAGGGTCCCAGTGAGGACACTGCTGGGAAAGTGTCTCCAGGCTGTGGTTGGAGCAGAGAAGTGGAGGCAGTGCTGAGAGGTCAGGAGAAGCAGAGGAAGATGTCTCTGATGCTGAGCAAACCTGGAGGTGTTTCATTAATGCAAAGGGTCAAGCCCTGACCCCTGGCTCCTGGACAGGCAGATCCTGTCCCTCACTCACCCCTCAGGGGGATTCCTGGAGCAGTGGGATGTGGAGAGGACCAATGTCAAGAGCAGGACTATGGCACAACCCCTCCCAGGCTCCTGAGGATGGACAAGGAGGCAATGAGGCCCCAGGGCTGGAAGGAGGAGTTGTCTCCTCAGAGGCATCAGTGGCACAGACCACAGCCAGAACCAAAGGCAGGAAGAGCTTGGCTCTGCCAGGAGCCTTTCAGCTCTCCCACAGCCCTCTGTCATCTGCCCCTCAGGCTGTCCTCTGCTGCTGCATCAGCTGAGCCTCTTTCCCTGCAGGCTGTAGTCACCCAGCCAGCTGCCCCACCTTGCTGGCACCTTCCTTTGCTGCTCTCTCTCCATCCTCCCTGGCTGTTCCTTGAAACTCCAAGCCTTGGAGTGGTCCAAGCTCCTGCTGGGGGAGGTCTTGCAGTGACATTCCTTTCTCATCATCTCCAGTCTGGACCTCCCCAGCAGCACTTTGTGGCTTTCTTTCTTTCTCTTGCACTTTGTCACTGTGCAGAAAAGCTTCTCCATGTCTCAAACCACTCCCCAAGCACTCTCAGGCTGCTCTGCTCCTGTCCTCACTCTTCACACCTTTGAGCCCATGGCCTTCAGCCTCTATCTACTGGTCACGTGCATGAGGCCTCCCAAGCACATCTTGGGAGATCTCTGGGCACTCTCCAAGGTCTTTGAAGATGGAGATGTGGTGGTCATAGGACAACAAAGAGATCAAGTGCCCAATGTACCTTCAAGAGGACTGCACCCCCGAGGGTGAGATCTGCCCAGTTGCCAGGGAAGGGACATAGCTGAGTCCAGCAGTGCAAACATCTGCCTCAGCCAGAAGCAGCAGACTGAGGAGCTGCACAGAGCAGGAGCAGCATTTAGCTGCATGCCTGTGTGACCCTGCTGCTGCGGGAGAGAAGAGGGGCGATGGGGTCGGAGAGCAGTGTAATGCCCCGGAAATCCATGAGGAGTTAGTTTGGGACCTGCTGAGCCACTTGGATATCCACAAGTCCATGGGACCGGATGGGATCCATCCTAGGGTGCTGAGAGAGCTGGCGGATGTGCTAGCTAGGCCACTCTCCATCATTTTCCTCCAGTCCTGGCTCACAGGTGAGGCCCCAGATGACTGGAAACTGGCCTACGTGGTCGCCATGCACAAGAAGGGTCGGATGGAGGAACCTGGAAACTCCAGGCCGGTCAGCCTGACCTCAGTGCCAGGGAAAGTGATGGAGCAGATTATCCTGGCGGCAATAACTGTGCACCTGAAGGATGGCCAAGGGCTCAGGTCCAGCCAGCATGGATTTAGGAGGGGCAGATCCTGCCTCTCCAACCTGATCTCTTTCTATGATCAGGTGACCCATCTGGTGGATGTGGGGAGGCCTGTGGATGTGGTCTACCTGGACTTCAGCAAGGCCTTTGACACCGTCCCCCACAGCAAACTGCTGACTAAGCTGTCAGCCCGTGGATTGGACCATTACACTCTGTGCTGGGTTAGGAACTGGCTGGAGGGCAGGGCCCAGAGAGTGGTAGTGAACGGTGCCACATCCAGCTGGCGGCCAGTCACCAGTGGTGTCCCCCAGGGATCTGTGCTGGGCCCTGTCCTCTTCAGCATCTTCATCGATGATCTGATGAAGGGGTAGAGTCAGTCATCAGCAAGTTTGCAGATGACACAAAGATAGGGGCAGATGTTAGTCAGTTAGAGGGTAGAAAGGCTCTGCAGAGGGACCTCAACTGACTGGACAGATGGGCAGAGTCCAACGGGATGTCATTCAACAAGTCCAAGTGCCGAGTGCTGCACTTTGGCTACGGCAATCCCATGCAGAGCTACAGGCTGGGGTCAGAGTGGCTGCAGAGCTCCCAAACAGAGAGGGACCTGGGGGTGCTGATCGACAGCCACCTGAATATGAGCCAGCAGTGTGCCCAGATGGCCAGGAGGGCCAATGGCATCCTGGCCTGCATTAGGAATAGTGTGGCCAGCAGGAGCAGGGAGGTCATTGTGCCCCTGTACTCTGCTTTGATTAGGCCGCACCTTGAGTCCTGTGTCCAGTTCTGGGCCCCTCAGTTTAAGAAGGACATCGAAACACTTGAACGTGTCCAGAGAAGGGCAACAAGGCTGGGGAGAGGCCTTGAACACAAGCCCTATGAGGAGAGGCTGAGGGAGCTGGGATTGTTTAGCCTGGAGAAGAGGAGGCTCAGGGGTGACCTCATTGCCCTTTACAACTACCTGAAGGGTGGTTGTGGCCAGGAAGGGGTTGGCCTCTTCTCCCAGGCAACCAGCACCAGAACAAGGGGACACAGTCTCAAGCTGCACCAGGGGAGGTTTAGACTCGAGGTGAGGAGGAAGTTCTTCACCGAGCGAGTCATTCATCATTGGAACGGGTTGCCCAGGGAGGTGGTTGAGTCATCGACCCTGGAGGGGTTCAAGGGGAGATTGGACGTGGCACTTGGTGCCATGGTCTAGACATGGGGTCTGTATTGATAGGTTGGACTCAATGATCCTCGAGGTCCTTTCCAACCTAAGTGATACTGTGATACTGCGATACTGTGAATGGCTCAGCCGTGACCAGGGCTCTCCCAGCCTTGCACTTCTCTCCCTATGGCTTGGGGGTTTGTCACCTCCTGCCAGCTCAGTGCATCTCTGCTTGGATCACAGCCAACAATCAGGTAATAGAAAACTCTGGAGGTCAAAAACTTCAGGGTCTGTGCAAGTGGCAAAAGATCCCAGGATGATTCAGCATCCAAGGTTCTCCAGCTCAGAGAAACACCTGATGGAAGTCAATGATCTCCCCCTCTGAAAACAGTGACCCTAAAGCCAGAGCCTTGGAGCTCTTCTGGATCACAGCAACTGTGTCCAGCATCTCCCTCAGTCAGACATCTCTCAGGCACAACCTGCACCAAGGGCCTGAACCAAGTCAGACTTCTCCAGGCTCAGTTCTCATCCTCTGAGAATGTTGAAGCTTTGTGAGGGTTTGCCCTGAGCTCCAGCAGAACAAAACTGAACTCCAGGGCAGCCTCTCTGCCAGCTACCTCTCGACCTCTCTCTGTCTTTGGACAGAAACCTTTGCTGTCACCATGTTGGGGGGCTCTATGTTCCACTGGAGGCAGCCAGCTCTGTGTCTGTGTCTGTGTGCTTGGTGCTTCTCTCCAGGCACAGCCATAGAAAGAGATTTGAATTCAGGATTGGTTCATGAGGAAGGGCTGCTAGGATCCAAACTTTTCATCTGCTTCTCACTCTCAAGTACTCTTGACTGGCTGAGAAACCACAGCCGTGTCAGAAGTTCTTGGCTTTGATTCATCCTTGTGGACAGGCAAGCTGTTGAGAGACAGCTTGTGCTGAGCAGATGGTTCCAGAGAGTTTGGATTGCTGAGGGAACTTTCTCAGCGTTGGCTTTGCTTAGCTTCCAAACAGCAACAATTCTTATGTGTCTTTGTCATGGTAGCTCTCTAAGGAGAGCAGGGGCAGCTGGTACCATGGAGCTGTGAGCTCCAGCTGCAGAGAGCAGTGGAGAAGTGTGATGCAAGGAGCAGGGATGGAAGGCCCAGGTGGGCAGGGACAGCAATGGGGAGGTTGGGGAAGGTAAGGAGCAAAGTTGTCCACTCAGTGTCAGCCCTCAAAGGACAGCTTCTCCTCCCAGTCCAGACCTCCTGAGCAGACAGCCTGCATCATTCTGGCTTGGTGGATGCTGCTGTCACCTCTGCCCTCATCTGAGAAAGAATCAAATAGTTTACCATCAAAATCTGAGCTTTGTGAGGTGCACTTGGAAATCTGGAAGTCAACAACAAAGACACAAAGAGCTCCTCAGGGCACTTGGGAATCATTCCATGAACCTCAGGTACTGAGAGAAGAGTGAAGAAACTGGGCAAGAAGGAAGAAGCAAAACACAAAGTACCTTGAAGCATTGATTGGCCCCACTGAGGCTTGTTACTGCCAAAGCCTCCCCAGGGACTCGTTGGAGCAGCTCAGGAGAGGCTGTGATTGCAGCAGACAAAGGCAAAGTGCAGGAGAGCAAACTCTGGCTCTGCTTTCTGCAGCACAAAGGCCAAGGCCTGAGCACAGCCCCTGGGCAGGCAGATCCTGTCCCTCATGTGTGGGTCAAGGCTCTTCAGGTGCAGCGGGGGGTGGGGTGTGGGTTTCATAGCAGCATAGCATGGCCTAGGTTGGAAGGGACCTCAGAGCTCCTCTGCTCCAACCTCCCTGCCATAGGCAGGGATGCCTCTCCAATAGACTCAGCTGCTCAAGGCCTCATCCAGCCTGGCCTTCAACACCCTCAGGAGAGGGCATCCTACCTGGACAGCCTGTTCCAGAGTCCCACAACCCTCATACAGAAGAACTTCTTCCTAAGACCCAGTCTAAACCTCCTTTTCCTCACCTTCAAACCTTTCCCTCCTCTCCTGTCACCAGACACCCTCATGAAAATCCCTCTCCAGCCTTCCTTTAGGATCCCTGCAGGGTTTGTGATGCTGAGTGGAGGACAAGGGCCTGACAGTCCCCAGCCTTCCTGGGGCTGTGCAAAGAGGCAGTGAGGCCCTCCCAGTGCCCTAACACAACATCTCCTCACAGTCCTTGGGGGCAGAGAATTGCCAGAGTCAAGAGGGCACAGCCTTGGCTTCTCTTCATCACTCCCACCACTGCCATTGCCCTTGCCAGCTCTCCCACAGCTTTGTCCTGCACTGTCTCACAGCTGCTTCTCCTGCCCTGCAGGCTGCAGACACTCATCTCACTTCCCCACCTTGGCCTTTCCAGGCCTTCACTGACACCTGCCCACACTCACACTCTGCTCCTTGGGACACAAAGAGAAGGGCTGATCCCAGACTCCTTCTGGAGATTTTCTCAGGCCACAGCACTACCCTTTGAGAGGTTTCTTGCTGCTCATGGCCAGTCTGCACCTGCCAGGCTGCACCATCTCACAGTACTCCTCTCTCCTGATGTCTCCTACCTCACCAGGAGCTCCCAAGGCTGCTGGCCTTGCAGTTTCTTGCATAGACAGCACCAAGCCCTGTACCTGCTGCTGTCCCATCAGGTACTCAGGCAGCAGAGACACAGCAACCAACCCATCAGCCCCTTCCTGCAGTCAGCCCAGGCCCTTTGGCAGAGGGCATCTCCCAGATCACTGTGCCCATCTGCCAGCCATGAGCCCAGGGCTGCCCTATCAGCTCCTGCAGACACAACTGACCTCACAGTCCCTTTCCCAGCTGTGTTCCTGCTGTTGGCCAATCCTCTCAGGAGGCAGAAGTGGCCTCCCCTCCCCCTTCACAGTCCTTGGCTTCCTACTGAATGGTGAGTTCCTGAGACACAACTGAGCACAGGATTGCACACTCAGCCCTCAGCCTCCTTGTGGTCAGAGCCTGAGCAGATCCAAGTTTCACCAGATCCATCTGGGAGATTTCCTACCAAGGGTTTGAGTGGAGAAGCTGCTGGCTCTGCCCTGCTGCATGTGTGGAGGAGACTCCTGCACATCCTCTTGTCCAATGATCCTGCTCAGGGCAGGGTTAAGCAGATGAGGTCCCTCAAGGGCTCTGCCCAGTTTGGCTTCATCTCCAGAGCAGCTGCAAAGGCCCTAGGTCACATGGTGCAGGGAGTTCATGAAGACATTCCACACTGCTGGCCCAAGGGCTTGCCCTGAGGGATGCCACTGGGAAATGTCTGACAGGAGGACTCTCCACTGATGACATTTGGGCTTCCTCCACCACCCAGCCACCACCTCATCCATTTCTGCACTCCAGCTCTCAGCAGTCTGGTTCTATAGAGACTATGGGGGATCATGGAAAAGCCCTGGCTAAGGTCCAGGCACCACAAAACATCCCCTTCTTTCCCCTACCCATATGGGTTCAGCAATACCTCTCTTGTCCTGCAAGGGCCTGCAAATGGCTGCAGAGGTGTTTGAGCCTTCACCTTCCCAGGGACTGTGCTGAGGGGGACCAGCCTGCAATGTTCCCCACCCTCCTTTTTGGTGTTCTTGAAGAGGCCTTTTCCAAGGAGCCCAGAACCTCTGGGATGGCTCTGTGCACATCTCAGGGCACAGTCCAGCAAGGGTGATGTGAGCAGACAGCAGCCTGCCCAAGACATCTGAGATGAATGTCCTTGGGCCAGCAGGGTTTGTTCTGGAGTGACACACAGCAATGTCCCAGCTCTCTCAGGTGTCCACATCTGAGATGGCCTCATGGAACCCTAATGGAGTGTGGGATGTTCAGAGACAGAGTCTTTCCCCATGACTCACACAGGCCCTGCCCTGCAGTGGTCAGAGATTCTCCCTGGCCTCCTGCTGCCCCTGCCAGAGGCTGGGAGGGGCTCCTCAAAGCGTCAGTTCCTTCATACCTCCTGCAATAGCTGATGGTGTTTGTTCACTCAGATTCACCTCACCTCATCTGCTGACATCTCATCTGCACAATGCAAACAGGCACTGCTGACCTCCTGAGGCCATGTCCTCCTGTGGAGTGACAAAGAGTCTATCCAAGCTGAGTGTGAGGCTGCTGCTGGAAACAGTGGTTGTGAAGCCCAGTCTAGGATGACTGCCCTGGGACAGCTTCCCCAGGGTGTCCTGTGAACACAGACACAGTCCAGAGCCTTCTCTGCTGATCCTTCAGGTCACTTGCAGGAGGCCTGGCTGTGTGAGGACACTGCTGTGTGCCCCAGCCCTGCACACTCACACACTTTAGCTGTTCCCTGCTGTTTGCATCTGTTGGACAATTTCTTGGGCATGCTCTTGAAGGAAACTTTGGAAGAAGACCTAAGCCTTCAGGCACTGCCTTAAGCAGATCACCTGTCTGTGTGGAACTGCTCTTGTGGAGGCCATCTGAGCCAAAGAAGTTCCCATGGCCTGTGTCTGCCTGTGCTCATGGGACTGCCACGCTGCAGGATGGTGCCCAAGCTGCCAGAGCACTCAGGCCTTGCCCCAACACAGGGGCTCAGCAGGAGAGTGTGGAAGTGGAAAGAGAAGAGCCCTGGAAAAAACAAGTGTGGGCAGGACCCTATCAGAGCAGTCCTGGCTTTGGAGCACAGGGCATGAACAGTGCTCTGGATTCCCCTGGGGTTCACAGGGCATGGAGTGGTGGAAGCAGCGACTCCTCTTCTCTCCTGCAGCAGCAGGGTCACACAGCCATGCAGCTAAATGCTGCTCCTGCTCTGTGCAGCTCCTCAGGCTGCTGCTTCTGGCTGAGGCAGCTGTTTGCACTGCCAGACTCGGCTATGTCCCTTCCCTGGCAACTGGGCAGATCTCACCCTCGGGGGTGCAGTCCTCTTGAAGGCACATCGGGCACTTGGTCTCTTTGTTGTCCTATGACCACCACATTTCCATCTTCAAAGACCTTGGAGAGTGCCCAGAGATCTCCCAAGATGTGCTTGGGAGGCCTCATGCACGTGACCAGTAGATAGAGGCTGAAGGCCATGGGCTCAAAGGTGTGAAGAGTGAGGACAGGAGCAGAGCAGCCTGAGAGTGCTTGGGGAGTGGTTTGAGACATGGAGAAGCTTTTCTGCACAGTGACAAAGTGCAAGAGAAAGAAAGAAAGCCACAAAGTGCAGCTGGGGAGGTCCAGACTGGAGATGCGGAGAAAGAAATGTCACTGCAAGACCTCCCCCAGCAGGAGCTTGGACCACTCCAAGGCCTGGAGTTTCGAGGAACAGCCAGGGAGGATGGAGAGAGAGCAGCACAAGAAAGTGCCAGCAAGGTGGGGCAGCTGGCTGGGTGACTACAGCCTGCAGGGAAAGAGGCTCAGCTGATGCAGCAGCAGAGGACAGCCTGAGGGGCAGATGACAGAGGGCTGTGGGAGAGCTGAAAGGCTCCTGGCAGAGCCAAGCTCTTCCTGCCTTTGGTTCTGGCTGTGGTCTGTGCCACTGAAGCCTCCTTGCAACCCTTGGGCCTCATTACCTCCTTTTCCATCCTCAGGAGCCTGGGAGGGGTTGTGCCATAGTCCTGCCCTTGACTTTGGTCCTCTCCACATCCCACTGCTCCAGGAAGCACCATGAGGGGTGAGTGAGGGACAGGAGCCAGGGCTCAGGGCTTGACCCTTTGCATTAATGAAACACCTCCAGGTTTGCTCTGCTTGTCCTGACCTGTCAGCACTGACTCTAGTTCTCTGCTCCAACCACAGCCTGGAGACACTTTCCCAGCAGTGTCCTCACTGGGAACCATCAACCACAGAAGAAACTTCAGAGTTTGAAAGTGGCTTAAACTTCTGGAGAGGTTTCATCATCTCCCTCTCAGTCTCTGATGTTTACATGGCACCAAGGCCACCAGAGGGTCATTAAAATGCCCCTGGGTTGATCCTCTGCTGCTCAGCTGGGATGAGCTCCATGGCTGGAATGAGCTACTGGAAAGTAGGCAGCAATGAAAAGTGTCAGCTGTGCCCAGGAGCAGCTCCTCTGCACAGCACAGCAGGGCTGAGGGCACTGCCAGTGGATCTCAGCAAGATGAAGAAGGCAGAGAGAGCTTGGAGGTGTCCAGGAGGGTGACTGAGAGCTGACAGGAGGAGAAGTCACTGCAGGCACTGACACGGTGAGTCTGTGGGGGCAGGGCAGTGCAGGTGCAGCTCGTGGAGGCATCTCCTAAAGCTGGCACAGCCACAGCTGGTGGGGGCTGGAAGGAAATCTTCCTGTGCAGAGGCTCTTTTCAGGCTTTTCTGAAGAGCTGTGGAGCCCTGGGGTGCAGGCAGGGGTGGTGAGGGCTGTCCTTCAGAGCAGGGTCCCTGCAGCCCAGGGGCTGTGTGCTGGGGCAGGGACTGTGCTGCCTGCCAGGCTCAGCTCTCAGCCTGCCCAGGGAGCTCCACACAGTGCTGCGGGGAGAAGCTGTGAGTGGCAGGAGACAGCCCTGGCAGGGCAGGGCAGGGTCTTTCTGCTGTGGGGAGGGAGCTGTGTTGTCCAGAGCTGCTCACAGTCCTGGCTCACCCCTGGTCATTTCTGAGGAGGCTTTCCAGAAGAGTATCAAGGCAGCATTTTACTGGAAGGGAAGGAGTTTTGGCTTTGAATGTTGATCCTCTTGGTGTGCTGGGAGGGCAGTGTGAGACTAGAGTTTGTTTCTCCATTCCGGAGAAGATTCTCATTAGCCTTTGATCTGCTTCTGAGCCCCTGCACACCCAGAGCTGTCCCTGGGATGTGTCCTGCTGCTAGGAGGGGTCTGCAGGGCAGAGCTGTGAACACAGCAGGTGGGAGGGGTGGCAGGGACAGGGAGCAGAGATGAACACAGAGAAGCAGCTCTTGACAGGGACAGCTGCCAGCAGCAGGGACTAGGGCAGTGGGGAGAGAGTGATCAGCTGGGAGAGATACCCTGGCACCTCTGTGCCATTCTCTGCACTGCAGACACATTTCCCAATGCAACCTTTTGCTCTCCTCTTCTACCCAGCAGAGGCAGTGCCCTCAAAGCTATGGGCTCCAGGTCAGGAGTCACAACCTTGGCAGTTCACATTCATCTGCAGGCACATGGAGTATGCACCCAAAAGGAGGACAAAAGCTCTTCAGTTCCATCCTGTAAGCTGCAGAGAACTGAGCTGAGGAAGGAGAAGGCTTCACCCCCAGCCCCTCTGCCTTTCTCTCTTCCCTTCATTGTCTCTGCAGCACTGCAGGGCTGGTCCCTGTTTCTCCACCTCTCCATGGGACTCTTGTTCCCTGTCACTGGGCTGTTGGTCACTTTCTGTTCTGACATCAGAGGAATCTTCATGTCAATTCTGGGTCCCTGCTGCATTTGAAGCTGTGATGAACCATCCCTGGTTGGTAGTGGTGGGGACGGAGCTGATCCATTCCTCAAGCAGCTCAGGGACAGGGCTTACAATAAGCCTGAGAGAAGTGTGCCCTAACTTGTCACTGCCTTCTCCTCCTTGGACAGGTCTCCATGGCCAGAGGAAGCAGATGGCCAACAGCAGCTCCATCACACACTTCCTCCTCCTGCCATTCCCAGGCACAAGGCAGCTGCAGCTCCTGCACTTCTGCCTCTTCCTGGCCATCTACCTGGCTGCCCTGCTGGGCAATGGCCTCATCATCACCACCATAGCCTGGCACCACCACCTCCACACCCCCATGTACTTCTTCCTTCTCAACCTTGCCCTCCTTGACCTGGGCTGCATCTCCACCACAGTCCCCAAGTCCATGGCCAATTCCCTGAGGGACACCAGGGACATCTCCTATGCAGGATGTGTTGCTCAGGTCTTTCTCTTTCCCTTTTTCATTTCAGCAGAGTATTTTCTTCTCACCACCATGTCCTACGATCGCTATGTTGCCATCTGCAGACCCCTGCACTATGAGACCCTTCTGGGCAGCAGAGTTTGTCTCCACCTGGCAGCAGCTGCCTGGGTCTGTGGGGTTCTCTATGCTCTGCTGTGCACAGCCAATACATTTTCCCTGCCCCTCTGCCAGGGCAATGCTCTGGAGCAGTTCTTCTGTGAAGCACCCCAGATCCTCAAGCTCTCCTGCTCCACATCCTACCTCAGGGAACTTTGGCTTCTTGTGGTTGGTGCCTGTTTATACTTTGTCTGTTTTGTGTTCATTGTGGTGTCCTATGTGGAGATCTTCAGGGCAGTGCTGAGGATCCCCTCTCAGCAGGGACGTCACAAAGCCTTTGCCACCTGCCTCCCTCACCTGGCTGTGGTCTCCCTGGTTACAAGCACTGGCATGTTTGCCTACTTGAAGCCTTCCTCTGTCTCCTTTGCATTCCTAGATGTGGTGGTGTCAGTTCTGTACTCAGTGGTGCCCCCAGCAGTGAACCCCCTCATCTACAGCCTGAGGAACCAGGAGCTCAAGGCTGCTCTGAGCCAGCTGATCCCTGGATGCTTTCAGAAGCAATAAACTCTTTGTCTTCTGCAGAGCAGTTCTGATGCCACTCAGTGCAGACCGAGCCCGGCTGCTCGAATTCTGGCTGCTGCTGGGGCTGTTCCCCTTGTGAGAATGTTGTTCCCACACAAATGTCTTTCTTCAGACCATTTCTGGTTCAGTGTTGTCCTGTCTGCTGTGACCCAGAGGCTGCAGACATGAGGAGCTGTGCTCCCTCTGTCTGTTCAACACAATAAAGTACCCTGCAGGGAGTTGTTTCTCTGTGTTCCTTCTTCCAATGCTTCTGTGGAGCTGCAGGGCAGTGCCTGTGTGCAGAGGTGCAGGGGCAGAGTCCCAGCACAGCAGCAGTGCCAGGGAGCCCCAGAGCTTGGGCTGTCCTCAGCTGCTCTTTCTGCCCTTCCACCCTCTCCTGCTGAGCCTCTGTGCTGGGGCAAGGCCTGAGTGCTCTGGCAGCTTGAGCATTTTGCTTCTGTGTGGCAGTGCTGGGACTATAGCCAGGGAGAGGCCAGGGCTGCTTGTTGGATAGAGCTGTGCTCCAGAGCAGCACTGCCGTCAGAACAGGAGGTCTTCTCATGCCTTCATACCCCAACCCCCTCCCATTACAGACTGCACCTACTTCAAACTGGATACCCTGACCCCCTTCCAGTATAGACTCAGCCAAATATTAGTCCTTTAACCCCTCCCAGTACAGATGTGGTCTCATCCCTGTAAAAGCTACCTCTTCCTCTGTAGTCTTGTCCCATCCCAGCACAGAATGTATCCCTTGGCTTCCTTCCCAGTACTGAATGCATCCATTCCAGTACAAACTGCACACCCTCATGCCCTCCCAGTACTGTCTGGGCCCTGCCTGACTCCAAACAGGATCCCTTTAATCCCTCCAAATACACATTAGGCCTTGCCCCAATAAAAAATCCATCCTCTGATTGCCTCACAGTACAGCCTGGACCCCTCACACTCTAATCAGTCCCCACCATCCCTGCTCCTCCCCTGAATCCAGTCCCCTGCTCTAACTCACAGGCAGTGAGCTCATTCCTCAACTCACCCATCCCAACTCAGCCTCTCCCACACCTACCTCTGACCCTGACTTTGTAATCATTGTTCATCCTGGTCCAGGCCATTACTCTTGCCATTGAGGCCTTGCCCTTTACCCCAACCCTCAACAGATCCCCAGCCCAAGCTGTGCAACTCAGAGCTGGTTCTCCCCTCAGCCCTATCCAGCACCCTCAGCAGGACACCAAAGCCTCTCTTCAGCCTTGGCCTGAACCACAGACTTGAAGGACAGATCTGATCCCTCAGCCCCAATATTGACACCTCAGCCCCAGTCCTCCATCCTCTGCTCTGTCTCCTCACCTGCATCCCCCCCCACTCTTGAGGGATTCTGCTTGGCCTCTGGCACAGGGCAGGGGAGGGGAACTCTCAGAGCAGCCTCATGGCCTTGGAAGAAGAGCAGGAAGTGAACTGTGGCTGAGCAGCTAATGGACACCAGGAGCAGATGGGTGGCAATGCCATGGGCAGCTCATCTGTGCCTGAGGATCTCCTGCACAGCAGCAGCCACAAGGCTGGGCAGGGGCTGAGAGGTCACTGCTGGCTCTGCAGCTGAGAGGGTAGCAGCAGGGAGAGGGCAGGAAAGGGACTGGGAGGTCACTTCTTGCTGCAGCAACTGAGAGGGCAGCCCCTGACTCCTTCCTGGCCTCTGTGCTTTTGGCCTCCCAGGTGCCAGAGTCCCCAACAGGCCAGCAGAAGGCATGTGGTGGGTAAGGGACTTATGTGACTCCCTGTCCCTAAGCAGCTGGTGGCCCCTGCAGGAAGAGCCCTGGAGCTGGGTTGTCAACTCCCTGCCACCTGAGGGCCTGAGGGGACAGCAGCAGGGACAGGGCTTGGCTGTGGCTGCTGGAGAAGCTGCAAGGCAGCAGCAGGGACCTGCCTTGGAAGCCCATGCAGAGGTTTCTTGTGGCTGCTCAGCTGCCAGGCCACAAGCAGGCTGAGGCCTTGGGCCAGCATTGGGACATCAGGGATGGCTGAGGAGCAACTAGGGCAGGAGGAGCCACATGGCCATGAGGTGAGTTTGAGGTCACTGCAAAATCCAATCCCTTTGTGTCATTGGCCAGCAGCAAGCCCAGGGCTGGGCTGGGGACTGTGCCATCCCTTGTGCCTGCCAAGCTGAGAGGAAGCAGCAGGGAGGTGCCTTGGCTGTTGCTTTGGAGCTGGAGGTTCTGTTTTTTGCTCAGGCAGAAAGGCCTCTGGCAGCGACCATTGCCAATGGCCTGGGCTGGAGCAGAGCCTGAGCAAAGTGAAGAAGGCCAAGTGCAGCTGGGCTGTGGTAGGAGGAGTGTGGCCACCCAGACAGAGAGTTGTCCTCCCCTGCACTCAGCACTGCTGTGGCCACATCTGGATTCTTAGTGTCTGGTTATGGACCTCCTGCTCTGAAGGTGTTTTGACGATCCTGAGAAGCTTCAGAGGATATCTGCAAGGACTGGGGTGGACAGCCTGAGGGACTGGGGCTTCTGGAACCTGGTGAAGTCCCAGTTCAGGGCATTACAGATGCAGTGTGCACCTGATTGAAATCTGGTGATGATGGAGCATCTGGTGGTTGTGGGAAGGGAAGAAAACCTCCATAGAGTGCAAATTTTAGGGTTCAGAGTGGAGGTGAGGACAAAGAAAAGTCACTCAGAGGGGATCCTCATGGTCCAAGAGGCCCTGACTTTGTGTTTCAAGAAATGGCCATGGAGAGTAGAGACAGAGCAGGGAGGGTACTGAAATGTCATGGTGAGAGCTGCTAGGAATGCAAGATGGGTGTCAAGAGCATGAAGGGAAAGAGCTGCAGGCATGGGGCAGTGTAGCACCACCTGCAAGGCTGAAAGCTCAACATGACTAAGGTCTTTCTCCTCCTGTCTGTGGCATTTGCCTCTCCCACCAAGGTCAGGAAGGTGAAACTTTAACTTGAGCCTCTCTGCATCTGACTGCCCAGGCTCTGTGGTCAGGGCTTGGCCTTTCTGCTGCAGAAACTAAACCCAGTGTGGGGGACAGTGTAGGACAATCTGTGGTGGGGATGGCAATGGGCACTGGCAAGGCTGGAAGTCATCAAGAGAACCCAAGTTTTTGCCTTCCTCACTGTGGCAATCATCCACCACCAAGGGCTCTGAGGAGACTTCCTAAGGCACCAGGGGGACATCAGTGTCTCCTTAAACACCCCCAGGAAGGCTGGGGACTGCCATCCCCTTGTCCTTCTCTCAGCATCACAAATCCTACACCCCACCGCACCTGAGGGACAGGATCTGCCTGCCCAGGCACTGTGGTCAGGGTTTGGCCTTTCTGCTCCATAAACCAAACCCAGAGTTTGCTCTCCTGCACTTTGCCTTTGTCTGCTGCAATCATGGCCTCCACTGAGCTGCTCTAAGGAGCCCTTGGGAGGCTTTGTTGGTAATGCCCCTCAGTGGGGCCAAGCAGTGCTTCAAGGTACTTTGTGTTTTCCTTCTGACTTCTGAAGATGTCTCTTCTGTCTTCTCTTGGTACCTGAGGTTCCTGCAATGAGTCCCAAGTGCCCTAAGGAGATGTTTGTGTCTCTGCAATCTTCTTCAGGATTTCAAAGTGCACCTCACAAAGCTCAATTTTTTATGTCAAAGATAAAATATTTTACTCCGTTTCAGTTTAGAGCAGAGATGATAATTCCCCAAGTGACACCAACCCAGGCTGTCTCAGCAGGACATCTGCATTTGCAGGAACATCTGTCCTTCAGGTCTGACATTGAATGGACAACTTTGCTCCTCACCCTCCCCAACCTCCCCATTGCTGTCACTGCCCACCTGGGGCTTACAAGGTGATTCAGCAGAATGTGTTCTAATCCAAGAGCCTCTGAATGACAGAGTGGATAAGGACAAGGCTGACCCTGAGTGACTGCAAGGGATCCTGAATTCAAATCTATTTCTATGGCTGTGCCTGGAGAGAAGCACAAAACACACAGAGGGACAGAGCTGGATGGGTTCAATGCAGGATAGATACCTTGTCCCTGGTGACAGCAAAGGTGTCTGTCCAAAGACACAGAGTGGTGGAGTGGAGGCTGGCAGAGGGTGCCATGGAGTTCAGTTTCCTTCTGCTGGAGCTCAAGGCAAACACTCACAAAGCTTTGGCATTCTTAGGGCAAAAGAACTGAGCCTGGAGAAGTCTGACTTGGTGATGGCCCTTGGTGCAGGTTGTGCCTGAGTGATGTCTGTGTGGGGGAGATGCTGGCCACAGCTGCTGTGATCCAGGAGAGCTCCAAGGCTCTGGCTTTAGGGTCACTGTTTTTAGAGGGGGAGATCCTTGACTGTTTCTCTCATCTGGAGAACCTTGGATGCTGAATCATCCTGAGTTCTTTTGCCACTTGCACAGACCCTGAAGTTTTTGACCTTCAGAGTTTTCTATCAGCTCCCTGTTGGCTGTGATCCAAGCACAGATGCACTGAGCTGGCAGGAGGTGACCAACCCCCAAGCCACAGGGAGAGCAGTGCAAGGCTGGGAGAGCAAGGGTGCAGCACACCAAGGACACTTCTCAGTGCTCTATTTCTGTCTGTCCTGATCCATCCCTGGATTACCCTGGGCTAGCTCATGGCCTAGGCCTTTTCTTTGTTTGTTTGTTTTTAACCTAAAATGAGAATGCATGTTGTGTTATAATTAATTTTGACTTTCCCATTATCTATTTAAAACTAAGGCAAACTGGTGAGGTGACATAGAAATCCATAGGAACATTTCCTCTAGTCACACAACAATTAAACAATCATAACAGCCAGTCCTAATTCACACGGTGCTGTGGTGCATTCTTCTGAGTGATGCTTTTGATCCCAGATTACCATAGCAGTTGTTGTGATCGATGTTCGACTGCATGGGAAATGCTGTGTGCTCATGGCCTTGATTCCTCTGCCGTTGTTCATTGCGATGATTGCAGTTGGCATGGGGTAGACATTTCTTGCTGCTATCACTAAACCCCCTTAGCTATAAAATATACATCCTCTCTTTTGTTTTGTTGATTTTTTCTTGATAGATTTTTTACCTTTTTTAAACTTTTTGAAATTTATTATTTTTATTTTTTAATTTAATTTTTATTTTTAATTTTTAAGTATTTTATTTTTTAAAGCATTTTTCTTAATTTTAATTTTTAATCTAATTTTTTTAATTTATTATTATTTGATCTTATATTATTTTTTAAAAAACTATTTTAATTATTTTTTGTATGTTTGTTTTATTTAATCTATTTTTAAAATTTCTAATATTATTATTTCAATTAAAAAATTAATACATTTTAGAAAATATTAATTTTTTATTTAATCTATTTTTTAATTTTGTAATTTTATTTTGTTTTGGTTTTATTATTTTTTTAGCCTTTTTTAAAAAAATACATTATTTTTATTTTTATTTTTATTTTTATTTTATTTTTTAATATAATTTTAATTAATTTTTATTTTTTTATTTTAATTATTTTTATTTAATTTTTAAAATCTAATTTTTTAATGTAATTAATGTTTTTAATATGCCTTTTAAATATTTTTGTTTTGTTGCTATCTGTATTTTTTGGCCTATAATTTTTAACAATTGTTTAGGTAATTTTATTTTTCTTTTAAATCTATTTTTTTATTTATTGATTTTTTTATAGCTTTTAATTTTTCTTGAATTTTATTTATCATAATTTAATCTTGTATTAATTAATTTTTAATGTTATTTTATAATCTAATTTTTAAATTATTTTTTCATTTAATTTTTTAAATTTGTTTTTTATTCTATTTTTTCCTTTTTTATTTTCTGTTTAACCTTTTTTGTACTTAATATTTTGTCCTTATTTTTCATTTTAAATTTTTGTAAATATTTTTTCTTGCTAATAGTCCTTATGTTTTTTGTTAATAGTTATTTTTTGTTAGCAATCCCTTATGGTTTTTTGTTTGTTTTGGTATTTAAAAATTATTATTATGTTAAATTTGTTTTTATATTAAATATTTTTATTTATTATTATTATTATTATTATTATTATTATTATTATTATTATTATTATTATTATTATTATTATTATTGATGTTATTTTGTACTTTTACTTTGTAGTAGTACTTTGTGCTATTAGCCAAACACCAAACTCAGGTGCGAGAGGCAATGCACCAGAATGGACTCTCCAGACTGTCTATTACCTGAGGAAGGAGGTGGATGTGGAAAGTGTAATACATCTGATTGGTGCCTAAAGACTGAGGACAATGGGGAGGCAGCAATAAGTATAGCCACCAACAGCAGGGAAATAGCTCATGGACCAGTCCATACGTGGAAAGGACTGGAATGGGACACATTGTTTTGGTTGCCTGGTGGGCCATGGGTCAAACGAGTGTCATTCTTCTCTCTTTGCGCAACAGCAGCTCTAATCTTTCCACCATGTCTGATACCCTGGTTTGTATGGCTTATCCATCCTGCAGTCAGGCTGGTGCAGGTTGTAGCCATATCAAGTGAGCCAGAAAAGGTTATAAAAAAGAGAAGTATGATGTATCTGCAAATAAGACCAACATCAGAAATGAGCCAAGAGGAAAAGATTAAGTTAATGGGGAATGAATTTTGTGAAGGCAATTATTAAAGCAAGAAGAGGAGGGGTTGATGGGATCAAAAGGAGAGAGTGTCTTTACAAAGGAAGAATTGGCTAAGAGGGAGTTGGAAGAGAAAGGGAGGAGCCAGACAGTTCACCTTCTCTATGTGTATGCAAATCACAAAGGGGCCTCTGCTAAGTCCCTTCCCTTGAACCTTGCTGTAAGTCAGTAGGGGTCTGTCCAGAGACAGGAGACATTGAACACAGCCTGAACTGCTGAACTTTTAGGCCAGAGCACAGGCTTAATTTAAATGAGCATAGGATGTATGAAGCAGGGAGGGGTTGTGTGAAGGGGGACATGTAGCAGGGGTTTTGGGAAAGACTAAATCCTGAGTAGCTGAGCCAGTGGGGAAAGGGAGAGGGAGGTTCGTGTCCAGAAATGTAGGATGAAAGGGGAGCTGTGCCTTCAGCAATGAGAGAGACCCCACAGGGAATTGTTCTGTGGACTCTCTCTTTATTCAAAGGAAGTTTTACAAGACTCCTCTGTCTCTGTTATGAACTTCTAGATGGGAAGAATTTTTCCTTGCATGTTGCACACACAGGGAGCACAGCTGCTCCCGTCTGCAGTATCTGGGTCACAGCAGACAGGCCAACACTGAATCAGAAATGGTCTGAAGAAAGACTGTGGTGGGGAAACAACATTCTCACAAGGGTAAGAGCACCAGCAGCACCCAACCAGAGAGAAACCAGATTGTGAGTGACATCAGAACTGCTCTGCAGGAGAGGACAAAAAGTTTATTGCTTCTGAAAGCATCTGGTCGTCATTTTCCTCAGGGCATCCTTGAGCTCCTGGTTCCTCAGGCTGTAGATGAGAGGGTTCACGGCTGGAGGCAACACTGAGTAGAGAACTGCAAGCACCAGATCCAGGGATGGGCATGAGATAGAAGAGAGCTTCAGGTAGGCAAGGATTACAGTGTTGACAAACAGGGAGACCACAGCCAGGTGAGGGAGACAGGTGGCAAAGGCTTTGTGGCGTCCCTGCTGAGAGGGGATCCTCAGCACTGCCCTGAAGATCTGCACATAGGACACCACAATGAACACAAAACAGACAAAGACTAAACAGGCAGTGACCACAATAAGCCAAAGTTCCCTGAGGTAGGATGTGGAGCAGGAGAGCTTGAGGATCTGGGGGATTTCACAGAAGAACTGCTCCACAGCATTGCCCTGGCAGAGGGGCAGGGAAAGTGTATTGGCTGTATGCAGAAGGGCATAGAGAAAGCCACAGCCCCAGGCAGCTGCTGCCAGGTGGAGAGAAATTCTGCTACCCAGGAGGGTCTCATAGTGCAGGGGTCTGCAGATGGCAACATAGCGATCATAGGACATGATGGTGAGGAGAAAATACTCTGCACCAATTAGGAATACTAAAAAGAAGACCTGGAGAACACATCCTGCATAGGAGATGTCCCTGGTGTCCCTCAGGGAATTGGCCATGGACTTGGGAACAGTGGTGGAGATGGCACCCAGGTCAGTGAGGGCAAGGTTGAGGAGGAAGAAGTACATGGGGGTGTGGAGGTGGTGGTCCCAGGCTATGGTGGTGATGATGAGGCCATTGCCCAGCAGGGTAGCCAGGTAGATGGCCAGGAAGAGGCAGAAGTGCAGGAGCTGCAGCTGCCTTGTGCCTGGGAATGGCAGGAGGAGGAAGTGGGTGATGGAGCTGCTGTTGGCCATCTGCTGCCTGTGGGAATGTCTAAGAAAGAAAAGAAAGCAAAATTTGATGACAGACTCCTCTGAGAAGAAGCACTCCAGGGGGCACAGCAATCCCCCAGCTGAAATGGCTTTGTTATCTGCTTTGTTCTGGCTGAGGCTGCTGTGAGGAGCAGGAGCTCAGGCCATGTACTGCCAAGGACTCATCTTGGCTCTGCTATAGTGGAGCTACTGTGCCCATCAGGCTGCTCCCTCTGCCTTGCACTTTCCCCTGTGCTGCCTTGCAGATGTTCTGCCCAAATTAGCCTTTAGGACCCCCCCAGCTCTCTGTGCTCTGAGGAGAGCAGGGCAGCACTGCTTCAAAGGACAGTTCTGTGAACTCTTCTCTGTCCCAGCCCAGAGGTGCAGCTGTGAGAGACAGAGCAGGACTCAGCCTCTCCTGAAGAGAATCAAAGGACTCTGGGAACAGAGTGCTGACCCCCAAGGAAAGGCTCAGCACTGCCCAGTGCCCTATGGCAGAGCTGGGCCTTCCTGGGGGCTGCTCCAAGCCCAGCAGGATAGGCAGAGTAGTCAGGGATCCTGGAGATGAGATGTTCTAAAGAGTCATTGCTCAGCAGAGAGCACCCAGAGACATCTGCAGAGAAGGACTGAGAGAGCAGCCTGAACACAGCCTCCCTCAGGGCTTCCTGGCAGCTTCCCCTCATCCCCAGCCCATGTCTCTCCTGCCTGGAGCTGACCCTGCCAGGAAAGGCTCAAGAGCATCTCAGACTCACCATGTCAACACCTGCAGTGACTTCGCCTTCAGTGAGCTCTCAGCATGCTCCCAGTCCTGGCTGTCTTGAAGCTCTTTCTGTTTTTCTCATCTCCCTGAGATGCCCTGGCAGTGCCCTCAGCCCTGCTGTGCTGTGCAGGGGAGCTGCTCCTGGCCAGAGCTCCATGCTGCCCAGGAGCCTGGCCTAGCTCAGCACAGATGATCAGCCCAGGGCATTTGAAGGAGCCCTCTGGTGGCTTTGGTGCCAGGTAAACCTCAGGGACTGAAGCTGATGAAACCTCTCCAGAAGTCAAAGTTAGAGTCAAACTCTGAAGTTTCTTGTAGTGTTAATTGGTTCCACTGGGGGACACTACAGGGAAAATGTCCTTACGGTCTGGTGAGAGCAGAGAACTGAGGCAGTGCTGACAGGTCAGGACAAGCAGCTAAAGGTGGCTCTGCTGCTGAGGAAACCTGGAGGGGTTTCATTGATCCAAAGGGCCAAGCCCTGACCCCCAGCCCCTGGCAAGCCAGATCGTGTCCCTCACCTGTGGCTCAGGGATCCTCTGGGGGTGGTGGGGAATGAGGGTGAGCAGTGAGCAGGGTAGAAACTTGTCAGGTTTTGCTGTGGTTTGCTGCTGAGAAGTAATGAAATGTCCCTTTAAAAATACTTTTCATGAGATACTTTGTGCCTCTCCAATTATCTGCAGAAACCTTGGCAATAATGAGAGGTTCAGCAGTATTTAATGAGCCCCATGGAGTATTTGGGGCTGATTACATCATCCTTAGGTACTGCCAGGAGACTCTGCCAAGGTACTGCCAAGAAGCCTCTCAAGAAGTCCAAGGCAGAAGCAAACTCCAAAGTACCTTGAAGCACTGATTGGCCTCACTGAGGCTTGTTACTGCCAAAGGCTCCCCAGGGACTCGTTAGAGCAGCTTGTTAGAGGCCAGGATTGCAGAGAGACAAAGGCAAAGTGCAGGGGAGAAAAACTTGCCTTTGGTCTAGGAAGCAGAAAGGCCAAGCCTTGACCACTGCCCTTGCAATAGAAGAACCTCAAAGTCTCAAAGCCAAGTTTCTCCTCCCAGGCTTGGGTGGCAGAGGTAACTGCCAGAGTCAAGGGCACAAAGACCTTGGTCCTGTTGGGCCTCTCAGCCTTGCCAGAGCCCTTGGCCATCCCTACTGCAGCCTGTCCTACACTGTCCCCTGCCTGCAGCTCTTTCCCTTCAGGCTGCTGACACCAATCTTGCTTCGCCACCCAGCTCTTCCCCTGCCATTTCCATCCCTTCCCTGAGCTGTCTCAGCTCTCCCTGCCATTTCCTGACACCTCTGGATGGCCTCATGCTCTGCCCTTTGAGGGACATTTTTTTGACCTCATCTCCACTCTGAATCTTCCAAGCTGCACTGTGTGGAGGTTTTGGTCTCTTCCCACTCCCCAGATAAGCTCCATCCTCTCTGAAACCACCCTTCAGCCATGTGTACACTGCTGTGCCCAGTGCTTCAGCAGGCTGAAGCAGCCCAGGTCCCTCTGCCCTCCACAGAGATGTCAACCCCCATCCTGGCAGATCTCCTCTGCAGCCTCTGCAGTTTCTCTCCATTCCTTCAGACTGGTCATTCCCACACCCAGGGATCAAGCATCCAGATGTGGCCACAGCAGTGCTGACTCCAGGGAACTCCTTTGTCTGGTTAGCCACACTCCTGCCACAGCACAGCTGTAAATGATCTTCTTGCCTGTGGTCAGGCTTTGCTCCATCCCAGGGCTTTTTGAATGGTTCCTCCCAGATCCTGTGGTGCCTTTCTGCCTGGGGGTGGGACACTCCACAACCTCCAGTTCCAAACCAACAGGGACCCAGTTTGTAGTGGGATGTGCTCTGACTTTGCTGTAGAACAAAACCATTTCTGGGCTGGGAGGAGATCAGGGGATGCAGCTTGCACTGGGATAATCCCTTGTCTGTACTTGGTGATGCCATTGGAAGCAGTTTATTCTGGGACAGGTCTCAAATTGTACTGGAATGGGATCAGGAGAAGCAGTTTGTACTGGGACAAGGCCAAGCTGTACTTGGAGATCTTTAAGGCACCCTGCTTGGAGTGGAATGGGGCCCAGTCTATAGTGGGATGGGATCAGGGACTCCAGTTAGTATTTGGATGGAGTCTGGTTTGTACTGGGAGGGACTCAGGGTATGCAGTTTGCACTGGGGTGGCCCAGTCTGTGCTGAGATGGCATCAGAGTATCCGGTTCACAGGTGGAGGGAGGCAGTAGGTACTGGAAGGGGACCAAGGAATGCACTTTGTACTGGAAAGGGACCCATCCACTTGGGCTGGAGTAATATGATCCAGTTTATATGGAATTAGGCTGTTTCTGTTCTGGGAAGGGTCCAGGGGATTCACTTTGTGCTGGCATAAAGCCCAGTGTGTACTGGGCAGGCTCAAAGAGATTCAGTTTGTGTAGGGAGGAGAGCCCAGTGTGACCTGGAATGGCATCAGGGTGTCCTGTGCGCACTGGCATGGGGCCTAGGCTCTACTGGAATGGAATCAGAGATTCTGGGGGATGCACTTTGCACAGGGATGAGACTCAGACTGGACTGGGAGATGCTGAGATGATGCTGCTGGTACTGGGTTAAGACCACATTTGTGCTGCAGCTCAGGAGATCCAGGTCGTACTGACAGGTGGCTCAGGCTGTGCTGGGAGGAGTCACAAAGATCAAGTGTGTGTTGCGTGGGGTACAGATTGTATTAGAATGTGGCCAGGGAATCCAGTTTGTGCTGGAACTGAGTCCAGTCTGTACTGGGAGGGGCCCAGGGGACTGAGTTTATCATCAGCCAGGCCCAGTTTGACTGGGAGGGGTAAGGAGGATGTCGTAATTGAATCACTCCTTAGGCACCGCTGAGCACAAGCAGCAGCATCTCTGTGTTCTCAGCACTGGGCACACTGGGGATGGCTCCAGAACCCAGGAGCCCCAGGGAAGAGCTCTTGTGGCTGTTTGGACCTGAGCTATGACCAACTCACCCCTGCCTCATGCAATTATTCCTCCTCCCTATTACATCTTCATGAGGCATGGTTCAGTGACAGATTTGTGTGTCTGTGCCTGAGTAAACAGTCTGGGGTCTCCCAAACACCCTCCTCAAATTACTTTGATGGCCACCAAGGACACCCTGGATGTTTTTCTCACCCACTTTTAGTTCCTGACAAATAAATTGTACCAGAACCTTTCTTTCTCACCTATGCTTTCTTTGCACACTTGTTGTAGGTTAAGGACTAACTCTCCTCCCATAGAGATCATCCCTCCAGGGGACAGCCCAGCCCAGTGGGAGGAACAGGACATTGTCAACTGTTATTCTACCCCATAATGCTGCAGCTATCTCTATAAGCAGAGCTCACAGCCAGTTCTCTCTCTCTCCTCTCTGCTCTGGGTGTGTGGCAGTGCAGCCTCACTGGCCAAGCTGTTTGCTTGCTGCGCAGCTGGGGCCTCATGCATCTAGCTTGAGGTGGGGCATTGAGGCCTGGTTGAGGCCTAGTGGGCTCAGCTTGAGGGGGCAGTGAGGCCTGCTCTGGGCCTGCTGAGGCTTAGCGTGGAGGGCAGGTTTTGGCTGGTTGAGGCCTAGTTGAGGCCTGGTGAGCTGCTGGAGAGTGTTGCAATATAGATGGTAGATTAATCTCAAACGTGCTTCCAGGACAAGCTGTAAGCAAGCAAAGACATTTATTACACTGTACAGTAAAGTGAGGTGTTGTCTTTAACAAATGGAAAACAAAAGGGAAAAATGAAAACTTTACCTTAAGTACAGTGACTGTTGGACTGGTCTTCAAATATTAATACAAGCTGCAACCTGCCTCCAGAGCCCAGCACTGTAAAGCACTGTCTAAAACCATGGACCTTTGTTTTTGAGCTCTCAAAATTTGATAGGGGCCTTGGCTGTAAGCTCTTCAGAACCTGGTACCTCAGCAAGGCCATTAGAAGGACATTGAGACACTTGAAGGTGTCCAGAGAAGGGCAGCGAGGCTGAGGAGAGGCCTTGAGCACAGCCCTGTGAGGAGAGGCTGAGGGAGCTCTGGGGTTGTTTAGCCTGGAGAAGAGGAGGCTCAGGGGAGACCTCATTGCTCTCTACAACTACCTGAAGGGAGGTTGTAGCCAGGAGGGGTTGGTCTCTTCTCTCAAGCAACCAGCACCAGAACAAGGGGACACAGTCTCAAGCTGCACCAGGGGAATTTTAGGCTGGAGGTGAGGAGAAAGTTCTTCACTGAGAGAGCCATTTGTCATTGGAATGTGCTGCCCAGGGAGGTGGTGGAGTCCCCATCCCTAGAGGTGTTCAAGAGGGGATTGGATGTGGCACTTGGTGCCATGCTTTAGTCATGAGGTGTTGAGTGACAGGTTGGACTTGATGATCTTTGAGTTCTCTTCCAACCTTTGTGATGCTGTGAAGTGTGTCAAAGCTTTCTAGTCTATCAGCAGGCACTTGTGTCACATCTCAACTGGTCATTCTCTACTGGCATGCCTGTCATTAAGGCAGACAATAGCTCAAAATAACAAAACAATATTTTACCACATCCAACCAAATTCTGCCCAGCTTCTCTCCTTCGGTTACAAGGTGTTTACATTACTCTCAGAGTCAAAGACAAACCATAGCTTTCTCTAATTCCAGCAAAGGCAAATCTTCCCTATAGCCTACCAAAGCTATCTGAAAACAACCTCTTCCCACATCTCCCCCTTTCTGTTTTTCCATAGAACACCACTTTTGATTGGCCTTTCTAACATTCTTTGCATACACAGAAGCAAGCAAGTTAAAACTAACTCTATGGCATAAGCAGAAGCTGTGTAAGGCAGCGTGTCTAACAGACTGATGTAAGCCATACAAGAGACAATGCTCAGGTTGAGATGATTAGAACATTCTAACAGAACTGGCATAATATATGGTTAAAGAGAACAAAACTTCCAGCTGCATTTCAGTAACAAGTTCATATTCCTTTCCACTTATCTTACAAGGTCAGAACACAGAACAGTTACTCCTTTCAGACAGAAAGTTTCATCCTACAGTTTTGAACTTACTTCTTTGTTACCTGCCTGATCTCTCAAAGGATAACTTAGGCTATGTGGTCAGGCCTGGTCCTTTTCCTCCCTGCTACATCCAGGCCTCTTCAAAGGACTTCAAAGGACTGGTTTTGTATGCATTTTTTCCCCTTCCATCCCTGTTCCTGACCCTTGTGAACCCTTCCTGTTATTGTCATAAATATATGTGTATCTATACATCTATTTTGTGTATATATATATATATGTATATTGTTTAAAGAAACTTTTTACCTCTCTACTTCCAAACCAACTCCAAATCATTTCTCAGTAGATTTGCTCCTTGCCTTTCTTTTTCTCTCGATCGGGAGAGAGGAGGGGGAAAGTGAGGGAGGAATTCTCAGCCTTGCCCCCTATCTGAGCTCTTAATTCTCAGTTAAGGCTCAAACCACCACATGTCTCTCTCTTTGTGCTTTTTGCCTCATCCTAAACTCAGCTGGGGAGCATCACAAGTGCCAGGCTTCCCTTCTGGCATAATCATCATCTCACAGAGATTAACATCTTAAAGTCTACCATCTGTGACGCCGCTGAACACAATCATCTCTGCAGTCTCCATGAAGCAAAATTATTTGTTGGTGGTGCCAATGGGAATCGTAATCTGTAGTTGCTCAAGGAGCATGTCAGGGGTCACCATTTCATAGAATCATAGAATCAGTCAGGGTTGGAAGGGACCACAAGGATCATCTAGTTCCAACCCCCCTGCCATGGGCAGGGACACCCCACACTAGATCAGGCTGGCCAGAGCCTCATCCAGCCTGGGCTTAAACACCTCCAAGGATGTGGCCTCAACCACCTCCCTGGACAACCCATTCCAGGGCTTCACCACTCATGGTGAAGAACCATTTGTTGTAGTCTAGCTGTCCCCCCACCCTGAGCACAGCTCCCAGGGCAAGGTGTAAGCAGGGGAAGACATTTATTACGTTATACAGCAAAGTTCTCTAGTCTCTCAGCAGGCACATGTGTCACATCTCAATTGGCTATTCTCTGTTGGCATACCTGTCATCAAGGCATACAATAGGCTAAAATAACAAAACAATGTTTTAACAAATCCAACCAAATTCTGCCCAATTTCTCTCCTTCAGTTGCAAGGTGTTTACATTCTTTTCCTACTCAGAGACCAAGCATAACCTTCCAAAGCTATCTGAAATCAGCCCTTCTCCTACAAGTGTCCCAAGTCCCTTTCTGTAGGCTGCTCTGTTTCATCACCCCCAGCATGCATTAATATTGAGGGTTGCCATGACCCAGGTGAAAGACCTTGCACTTTGCTTGAGGTTCTCTTGAGCCCACTTCTCCAGCCTGTCCAGATCCTCTGGATGACATCCATCCTGTCCTTCCTTCTTATCAACCACACCACTCAGCTTTCTATCATCTGCAAACTTGCTGAGTGTGCCTCAACCTCAACCTCACATACATTCTATGTATGTATTCTATGTATGTCTGTGTCATTGAGGAAGATATTGAACAGCACTGGTCCCAGTATGCCTGGGACATCTCCATGGCATACAATCATAGAATCAAAGGCTAGTTTGGGTAGGAAGGGACCTTTACAGGTCTTCCATTCCAAAGGCCTGCAGTGATTCAACCAATGTTTCCCTACTCAAATCCCCAGGTGCCCCTGGCTCATCTCCACAGGACTTCAATGTGCTGCAGTGTCTCCAGCACAGCTCAGAACAAGAGCCTAAGGGCCCTCACTAGCCCTCTCTAATCATGACTTGTCCCTCCACAGCTTCTCACCAGCAAGCCTCATCTTGTCTCCCTCTTCTTTCAAGTCCAGTTTAAAGGCCTGCCACTGAGCCCTGAGAGCTCCTGAGCAAAGACCCTCTTCTCCCTTGGAGAAAGATGAATCCCATCTGACCCCAGCAAGCCTGGTGCTGTGCTGCCCATCCCATTGTCTGACCCCAGAGCTGTGGCAGTGACACCAGCCACAGAGCCATGGATTCACAGCATGGGTCTGTCTCTTTCTGCCAGTTACTGTCTGCAGATGGAAAGGGAGAGGAGCAAAGAACCTGTGCCCCAGACTCCCTCCCCAGCTGTCTCCAGGCCCTGATGTCTCTGGATCCCTCTTGGACTATAGATTGTGGCTTCATCTCCACCCACATGGAAAAGCAGAAATGGGTAAGAGTGTGAGGGTTGGACAATATAAATATATAAAACTACGAATATCTGCTGCTCAATCTATTTGCTTTTAATAACTCTTAGGTCAGGGTTCATATCAGGGGAACTGCAGGGCACATGCTGGGGCTGGGGGCCACTCCACTCCCTTTTTGGGGTGGTTTCAGGATTACAGCGAGACATTTGTTCCCTTCTGAAGTGACAGCCCCATCACAATGCTTCACTCCCTGGGAGACACGTAGCTGAGCTGGCAGTGGTGGCAGGGCAGGGCATCCTCATGTCCTACCTGCTACAGACATCCCCATCTTCAGGAAGCTGAGGAGCCTCTGCTGACATGTGCCCCCAAAGCACCAAATGCCCAGGATGGGGCTGAAATATGAAGACAGAGGTGCCTCTGAGCTGGGCACACAGCTCCAGCCTCTGGCCTAGGAAAAAAATGTCCCCACGAATTAGACATTTTGGAGAGGAATGTCTAAAAGAAACCCAAAAGAAGAGAAGATTCTGTTGAGGTTATCAGCATTACAGCTGGGCAAGGGACAAAGGAAAGGAGCATTTAGCCTGGGGAAACCCAAAGTAAAGGGTAGAAAGCATACAAATCCCAGCAATGCTCAGTCCAGCTTCAGTGGCAGTGACGGCTGTGCTGACTCATCACTGTTAATTATTCTCATCATCCCTGACTGGTGTTTAGGGGCGAGTGGGGCATTTGTTCCTGCTGGAGCCCCCAGAGTCTGAGAAAACAGGGTGCAAATGAGGTGATCTTGGTTCAATCTGCTGGAATAGGTCCCCCATGGGGGTGATGTTTACCCTGGCAGTGCTGGGGTCAGTGCTCTTCTGCGTCCCCGGTGCAGGCTGGTCACTAGCATGGATGTGCATGTGCCTGCTGAGGTTAGATCTGGAGCGGAAGCTCTTGCTGCAGGTGGTGCAAGTGAAGGGCTTCTCACCTGTGTGGACAAGGCGATGCTGCCTGAGGGAGGCCCTGTGAGTGAAACACTTGCTGCAGTCACTGCAGACGTAGGGCTTCTGGCCGGCGTGGATGCGGCGATGGCAGAGCAGCTGGGAGCGCTGGCTGAAGCTCTTGCCACAGTCGGCACAGGTGAAAGCCTTCTTGCCAGTGTGGACATCGAGGTGCCTTCTGAGGGTGGCACCATGTCTGAAGCTCTGGCCACAGGCCGTGCAGCGATAGGGCTTCTCCCCAGTGTGGATGAGGTGGTGCTGGAGGAGGGTGGAGCTTGTAGAGAAGCTCTTGCCACAGTCAGCACAGCGGTATGGCTTCCTGCCGCTGTGAGTGTGGTGGTGCTGCGTGAGGGCATGGCTGGAGCTGAAGCTCTGGCCGCAGTCAGCACAGCGGTACGGTCTCTCCCCTGTGTGCATCCGGTGGTGTCGGGTGAGGTTGGAGGCCTGGCTGAAGCTCTTATCGCAGACAGCACAGACATATGGCTTCTCCCCAGTGTGGATCCGCATGTGCCTCACCAGGTCTGAGCGCCTGGTGAAGCTCTGCTGACACTCGCTGCAGGGGTTGGAAATGACTTCAGTGGCTGCTGGCTTCTCTCTGCTGTGCAGCTTGTGACCCTCAGAGAGGTCATTGCTGAGGTTGTGGTCTGCCCTGTGGCTCAGACTCACATTGGCGGTGCCTGGATTGCACGGCCTCTTGCTGGTGTGGCCACAGCGGTGCTGTGAGACTTGGGAGACATGGCTGAAGGTCTTATCACAGTCAGTACATGCAAAGGGCTTCTTGCCACTGTGGGCATTCCAGTGGGTAATGAGGGTTCTGCTCCAGCAGAAGCTCTTGCCACAGCCCGCACAGCAGTAGGGTTTCTCTCTGGTGTGGACGCGGCGGTGCCGGAAGAGCTGGCAGCTCATCTTGAAGCTCTTGCTGCAGTCGCTGCAGCTGAAGGCTTTCTGGCTGTTTTGGATGTGCCAGTGAGCGATGAGCATCGAGTTCTCCTGGAAGCTCTTGCCGCAGTCACAACAGACGTGTGGGGTTTCGCTTCTGTGGACACGGCGGTGCTGGAGGAAGTTGGAACCACGGTGGAAGCTCTTGCCACAGTCAGTGCAGGCAAAGGGCTTCTTCCCAGCGTGGCCATACCAATGGGCAATGAGTGCCAGGCTGCGAGTGAAGCTCTTCCCGCAGCCGGCACAGATGTAGCGCTTCTTCCCGGGCTGGACACAGTGGTGCTGGGTGAGGTTGGAGCTGAACCTGAAGCTCTTGCCACAGTCACCACAGACAAAGGGCTGGGCACCACGGTGGGGGCAGCAGTGCTTCATCGGCTCTGAGCTTGGTGGGGAGCTGTGTCCACATTCAGGGCACTGATTTGGCTGCTTTGATGGCACACAGGGGGCTAATGAGGCTTTGTCCTTCTCCTTCCCCTGCTCTTCCTCATTATACTCCTTCTTGTACTTGTCATCGTCCTTATCTTCCTCCTCTCCCTCCTCCTCTTCCTCCTCCTCCTCTTCCTCTTCTTCTTCCTCCTCCTCCTCCTCTTCCTCATCTTCCTCTTCCTCTTTGTCTTCATCAGTTTTGTCTTCCTCCTTTTGTTCCTTGGGGCTACACTTTAGATCCTCCAACTTTGCCAGGTGATTCTTCTCCTTCAGGCTTTTATCCAGGTTCTTCTGGGTGGTCATGGTGGAGGGGAAGGGGAACCCCTGTGCCCTCAGGCAAGGCCCCAGGGACCAAGTGATAAGAGAGAGACAGATGGGTGGACTCTGTGTGTGTCTGGACACAGAAATAGCCTTTGACACCCAACACTTGCCTGGGTGTGGGGGGTCAGACACTGAGTTCCTATGCTGAAGCCCCTGGTAGCTTTTTAGTGGGGGTCATCTACCTTGTTCCTGAGCCCAGCAGCAGTGGCAGGTCATTTCCTGGCCCAGTCCCTGCCTTCTGATCTCCCCTACCCCAGATAAAGGAGGTGGTGGTGCTGACCCAGGAGCCCAACCCTCCCAAACCCCTCCCACCAACCCAACTCTATTCTGATGAGAGCAGGGGAGTTCTGTTCAATTGGCCAGATCTGCAAGCCCTTCCCAAAGGGGCAGGGGTGATGGAGAGAGAATGACAGGGCCCCACCCAGACAGAAGCAAAGGGCTCAGACAAAAGGACTGATCTACATGGGGTGGCTTTGCACTGCCCACAGTCCTACAGGAGAGCCAGGCCTTGCTGCAGGCAGCTTCAAAGACCAGCAGCACAGGCACAGCAGACAGGCAGTGCTCCTGAAGTTGGGATGGATGTCTTCAGTAGAGATGCAGCTCCTTCTCAAGCAGATAACCTCCAGTAGACATCTGCAGGGCAGGCCCATGAAAGAGGGGACTCCAGGTATCTTCTCCCAGGCCTTGACTGCAGTTTCATCCTGATGGAGGATTAGAACATGCTTTACAAGATGAAACTTTCAGGGGTAAGAGGAGGAAGCTTAAAAGGACACACCCAAGGTTTTGTCAAAAGGAAAAGGGTTAACAAAGGTTCCAGATTTCACAGCCAGGGGTGAGGAGTGGGAGGTGGTATCACACCTGGGTAAGCACTCCTTATTCCCAAAAGGTAACAGGAGCATGGAGATAAAGGAATGGTAAATTTCTAGCTTCACATGTAAAGTTAGGAGTGAAGAAATGACTGCCTGACTTTGCATACCAAGCAGTAACAGAGTCACACAATGTTAGGAGCTGGAAGGGACCTCAAAAGACCGTCCAGTTCAACCCCCCTGCAGAGCAGGATCACCTATAGCAGATCACACAGGAACACATCCAGGCAGGTCTCCAATGTCTCCAGAGAGGGAGACTCCACAACCCCCCTGGGCAGCCTGTTCCAGGGTTCTGTCACCCTCACAGTGACATTTTTTTCCTCCTGTTTCCATGGAACTTCCTCTGCCTCAACTGCCACCCACTGCCCCTTGTGCTGTCCTTGGGCATCACCCAGCAGGGCCTGGCTCCAGCCTCTGGGCACTCACCCTTTACATATTTATAAACATCAATGAGCTCACCCCTTGGTCTCCTCCTCTCCAAGCTGAAGAGCCCCAGCTCCCTCAATCTCGCCTTCTAAGGAAGATCTTCCACTCTCTTAATCATTTCTGTGGCTCTGTGCTGGACTCTCTCAAGCAGTTCCCTGAGGTCCTTCTTGAACTGAGGGGCTGTAGTAGGAAAGGGTTAACTGAAGTTTGATTAGAAGTACCCAGCTGCCTGGGGCTGCCTGGCAATCATTGGTGTTTGATTAGAAGCTCCCAGCTGCAGGATTAGAGGAAGGAATAACATGTACCTCCAGGTTCCTCTGCTTATAAACTAAGCAGGGATAGGAAGAATGAATGTGTTGGCAGCTGAAAACAGGAAAAGCAACTCCACAAAAGCAGCCTCAACAGAAGCCAGAGCTGAGACAGCAGCCCAGCTCCAGCCTCCACAGCTGCTTCAGTTCCTGCTCCCCTCACTGCTGCACCTCTTCCAGCTTCAGCTCCAGCTTAACCAGCTCCACTCAGCAAGGGAGTGGCTCCTCCCTCACCTCCCTGTTGAGGGAATCATGTCACAGCCACAGATCCTCTCTCCAGCAAGGGGACAGGAAATGACAAAGCTCCATGGACACATTAATTGTTTCATTGCCACACTGCAGACAGACCCATCACTGGTCAGGGGGTGGAAACTATAAGTACCAATACTGGGCTCAGAGCAAACACTGCTCCACACTGCTTTTGCAGTACACTCTGGTTAGAGTATGGTTGTATGCTTTACATACTCGTGTGCTGTTCATACAGTGCATGTGGTACATGTAACTCACTGTGCTTGTGTGAGACAACCTAACCCACATGGGATAAACCTTAACAGGGGGAATTTATGCCTGAGGTCTTTCTTTACCCAAAGTCAAGGGGGTGGAAGGTGGCAAAGGCTGCATTAGAACATTGAGACTCTTGAACGTGTCCAGAGAAGGGCAACGAGGCTGGGGAGGGGTCTGGAGCACAGCCCTGTGAGGAGAGGCTGAAGGAGCTGGGATTGTTTAGCCTGGAAAAGAGGAGGCTCAGGGCAGGGGGGTTGGAGCTAGATGATCCTTGTGGTCCCTTCCAACCCTGACTGATTCTGATTCTCCCTCTCTTTTCAGTGCTTACACATTGAGCATCCATTTGGGCTCTGTTTAAAGTCCCTGCACTTCAGCCCATGAGGCATTGTCACCTGTGGGTTGAAAAAGCAGCACCCCAGGTAATACTCTGAGCCATAATTGGTGAGTGAAAATTGGTTCAAGACTCTGAAAGGTTCTTTGAATTGTTTGTGCCTGACACCCAGCCTCACCAGCTGTATTCAGCTGCCAAGTGTCTTGTTGAGTCGCTCCCTAGTGGCCAAAGGGCAGACTGCACCCCAGTTCTCTCACTGAAAAGCATTTTTCAGTTTTCTAATTTGGTTCCAAATCTCAAACTGCAGCACTTTATGGAATTATAGCCATGACCACACACTAGAAACTGCATGTGGATATGGAGTGTTGAAAGGTTGATAATGTTAATAGTAATAAGTAATTAATATTATTAATACTTCATATTTGATAATTCATCCCAATAACCATGACATGCAGTCAGCTTTGGCCTGGGAAACAGTGTCCTGGACTAAACCAGCCTCATTATCATGCTACAAAGCACAGCTCCTAGCTGGGAGACCCCTGCCCAGAATAAACCACCCACCCCCTGTACACACACAGGGAACTGAACAGCAGCTGGAGCTTGAATGGAAGCCAGCAAGAGACTGACCAATGGAGCCTCAGCAGGTGTTGCCATCAGGCATAGCTCATGCCCTGCACTGGATCAGCATCCACCAGGAATTTCACCTGTGTGTTGTCTTTGTGGCAATGCCCTCAGCACCCCAGCCTGTGCAGCTCTGTACTCTAGCAATGGCTGCTTGCTAGTGCCAAACCCAGCCTGCAGGAGTTTGATTCCTGATGTCGCCGACAGGATGACATCAGGAGCTGCACAGGCCCTGCTCCTGCCCTCCCAACCACTCAGGCCCCTGATGAACCCTAAAGCACTGAACAAAGAGGATGCTTGCCCCAGATGGACCACTGACATGGCCACCTGTGATGTCACAAAATGTTTCAGAAGCCAGCCCCAGGCTGCCGCAACACCAACTCAGGCAGAGCCAGGAGGGATGCTACAAGGAAGGGCAAATGTCACCTGAATGCCTCTGGCCTCTCAAAAAGTCACCCAACTGGGACAAACATGCCAGGGGCTGCTCCTGCTCTAACACCAGCTCAGGCCCCTGAGGCACCCTAAACTGCTGCCCACAGATGCTGCTCGCCCCTAACCTCCCACTGAAGCAGCCATGTTTGACATCACAAAATGCTGCAGCTGCCAGGTGCAGGCTCTTGCTGGATCAGGTCAGGCTGAGTGAACTGGGATGTCACAGGCATGGCAATGTCAGCTCTGATCAGAGCCCCTGAGCTTTCCCAAAGGAAATATGGACTGACTCCAAGTAAGACTTTGGGGTGATACATGGAGCCATGTGGGAAGAACCAGGACTGTTGTCAACTCAAGGAACAGGTATTGAACACGGGGAAGAGATACTGAGGCTGCTGGCAGCAGGGCAAAAGCCAAGCAAGGCAGCCACAATGCACTGCAAAGCACACCAGGAGAACACCAGTCAAGAAAGAGGCAATGGACTGGCAGACAAACAGCTCAAAGGGTGGCCAGGGAGGGGAGGAAGGTGGCAGAATTTGATCCCAATGGTAAACTCTCAATTGAGCAGCAGGAATGAATCAAAGACCTCTTAGGGACTGGGGTAGGAAAGGGCTGGGCCAGGACACTGGGTGGGAAGTTAATCACACCTACAAACCTGTGGGCTTCTGCTCAGGTGCAACAGGCAAAGACTCATTGGGGAGTGGAAGCCCTGTGTGGAAACTTGGTTCAGGAGTGTCTAGCACAAGAATTATCCACCCCAGGAGAGCAGGTAAGCAACAGTGTGAGGAGTGCCTGAAAGCTAACCCCAGGGTAAGGAGAGGAGTTAGGCTGGCACAGATTAGCAAAGGAAATGATCCAGGACAACAAATGGATGTCACTGAGCTCCCAAGAAAGGGGGATCCAGGTACCTGTTGGTGCTCACTGACACCTCCCCTGGCTGGCAGGAAGCATTTCCCTGTGGCACAAACAAAGCTCCAGAGGTTACTAAAACAGTGTTACAAGAGGCAATGCCTTGCTCTGGGGCACCTGCTGCTGTTTCCTCAGACACAGGACCTCATTTTGTGGCCAAGGTGCTACAACAAGTAAGTAAAACCTTAGGGATGGATTGGCAACTCCACAGCCCCTATAATCCACATTCCAGTGGGCAAGTGGAGCAAATGAACCATTTAATCAAAACCCAGACAGTCAAAACTGGGCAGGAAGCAAACCTCCCTTGGCCACAAGCATCACCAAGTGCCCTGCTGAGAAATCAAACCAAGCAAAGGACAGAGGGGTTGAGCCCATTTGAAATCCTGTTTGCAAGGCCTCATGCAGTAGGAGCTATGGACCCCTCTGAACCAGGGCCATTCAGAGAGGCAATGCTGAACAAGGAAGTTCAGCAGATTGGTAAGAGCCTGAGCATTGTTACCAGCCAGGTGACTGGAGCCCAGGTGAGAGGGTTAGACAGACCAGGCCCTGATGTGGAACCCAGAGACTATGTCCATGTCAGATCTCTTTCAGAGACCCCTCTGCAGCCCAAGGGGACAGGACCATATCAGGTGTTGCTGACAGCCTTCACAGCCACTGAAACCAAGGAACCAGCTGCCTGGATCCACCACACCCCAGGCAAGAAGGCTTCAGTGGGGAATGGAAACTCCAATCCCAGGGCCCCCTGCAGCTCAAGCTGCATTGATAGTTGTGGCCTGTTTGTTGGTGAACACTGCTGAGGGATGGGAAGGAAATAGGTACTGAAATGTTAGACAGGAACTGGCTTTGCAAACTAATCTTTCTAACTGCTGGAGATGCACCCAGCTGCCCCCAGGCCAGATGAGGATCCTGCTATTTGGGGAAGCTTCAAGGAACTGGATTTGGCAGCCACCAGTCTGGGTGACTACATCTGATAGTTGTTTCCAACATTGTCAGCATGGGAACTCCACCTCTCCAACCTAAGCCTCCCTGGCACAATTTCAGGCCACTTTCTCACCTTCTAGCACCTCAAACCAGGCAGGAGAGCCCAACCCCCACCTCACTGCAGCCTTCTTGCAGGGAGCTCTAGACTTGCAGAGCACTGCAATTGCTTTGATCACTTGCAGAAATCATTTCCTTCCCTTCCCATCTCATTCCACAGCAAAGAATAGCTGACACCAGCCCCAGGCGCTCCCAAGCTCAGGCTCAGCACAGCACCCACGCCTGACACCCCCACGGCACCCAGCACACAGCCTGCCCACAGCTCCCCCCCGCGCCTGGCCCTCAGCCCAGCCGCTGCCCTTCAGCACAGCAGCCGCCCGGCACCTGCCAGCACAAAGCCTCCAAACCCCCAGGGCTCCCCCACACACCCCCACAGCAGCCTCTGCTGCAAGCCACACCCCACGCTCACCACCACCTCTCCTGCACACAGCAGCCCCCACAGCGCCGCTGCCACCTCAGCTCTGCTGCCAGCCCAGCCCCCAGCACAGGGACACAGGGACACAGGGCCAGGGACAGCCCCTGCAGCCCACCAATGGCTCCGCCTGCAACACAGCAGCAGCCAAAGGGGGCCTGCAGCTGCCCCCACCAGGGGGAGGCAGCAGCACAGCGCCACAAGGAACCCCACAGACCTCCACCCCAACCCCACCCGCGGCCCCGCAACCGCACAGACCCCTCCGAGAACAGCACAGAAGACGCTCACCGACCCTGCACACCTCTGCCCTACCCCACAGCTCCGCCCCAACCACCCATACCCCCACAGAGCTCCCCACAATCACAGCGACACCCCCCACCGCACGGACCCCAAGCGCCAAGCTTGCAGAGCTCCCCCGGACCTCACAGACCCACCCCCACCCCGTACCCCACCGATCTCCCCCGGATCCCATGGACCCCCAAGCACATATCCGCAGAAGTCCCACAACCAAACCCCACCGATTCCCCCTAGATCCCTGCAGAGGCTCTTCCCCGCCCCAGCCCCACCGACCCCTGCCCCACAAACCCTTCCCCAAACCAAGCGACCCTCCCGACCCCTCGCAGCCCCCCAGAGAGCATTCCCTGATCCCCACCCCACCACCCCCAACTCAGCCCCACAGGTTCCCTCACCCCACCTGGACCCCGGGACAAGAACGAAGCAGAGCAGCAGAAGGAGAAGGAGGAAGAGCTCAGCGCACAGGGAGCCGCCGGCCCCGGCAGGCTGCTGGCGAGCAGAGAGCGCTGCGAGGGAGACCCCGGCCCGGCCCCTCCGGCTGCTGCGGCCACGTGGGACGGGGAGCGGAAGCAGGGAGCAGTCTGGAACGGAAGCCCCGCCCACGGCCGGGCAGCCGCAGCCAATGAGAGGCGGCGGGAGCGCGGCAGCTCCTCCCCCTGGGCGCTGCCGAGGCCCAGCCAGGAGCTGCCCCTGCCGGCCGCGGCCGCCATTGGTGCTGCCCCGTGGGGAGCGGCAGCGGGGCCGGAGCGCGGGAGAAGTGCCGGAGGTGCTGGCGGGCGAGCGGCAGCTGCCGGCTGGTGAGCTGCGGCGGGGCGGGAGGGGCTGAGGGGGCCGGGGAGCGCTGAGGGCGGCGGCAGCGCAGCGGGGAAGGCTCTGGCTGCGTGGGGCTGCCGGGGGCGTGTGCGGAGTTGGGGGTCGGGAGGGGCGCGGGGGGCAGGGGGCTCCGTGGGGCTGGGGCAGGCTTGGGGAGGGTGAGGAATTGTTCTGTTTGGCTTTGGCCAGGGGCAGGGGGGGTGCCGGCGGGGCTGGGGGCCGCGGGGTTGGCTCCTGAAGCTCTTGGCTGTTTGCAGTCTGTGCTGTGCAGGATGTGCATTGGGACAGCAATGGGGGGGGGCGGTGAGGTGTCAGAGAGCGGCCGGGAGGGACGGGGTCCAGAGTGCAACTCTCATCCCAGCCCTGCTGCCCGCACTCAGCACCAGGCGGGGCTGGCACTGGCACTGGGGGTGGGAGTGTGCTGGGGCGATGCAAAGGGCTCCGTGGGGATATCGATGGCTGTGGATCAGCTTCACCTCTCTCTGAGCTGTACAACTCCCCCCAGAGCCGAAAGAGCCAACAGCAGTGCCCAAGGGAGCGGCAGCGGTGCCGGAGCGCTGCGGGCGGCGGCAGCGGAGCGGGGAAGGGTCTGGGCGGGCCCCGGGGCATGCTGAGAGCCGGGGAGCGTTGAGCTGCTGGGCCCCGGCGCTGCGCGGGGCGTGCGGAGCTCAGCCTTGAGGTTTTCCTTCCTGCCTTTGTCTTTGAGTCCCCAGGTTCCCACTGCCTGCTGCGGAACATCTTGGGGCTGCCTCCAGCCCTCGCAGCAGCCTCTCTCGGGTTGCACTCAGATTGGTTTGGTCTCAGGTTGGCTTTGAGCTTTTTGCCTTAGGCTGTGAGCCGAAGGCAGCTCAGGAAGAAAGTTCTGACTGCAGGCTGGAGAGAGAGGACTTGGGGGCGCAGGAGGAAGCTTGAGGAGGGGTTTGGAGGAGCCCAGAGCGCTGGTGCAGGGCAGAGACACAAATAGGTCCCTGAGCCATAGCCGCCCCCAGCGCTCCCCGGCCCCGCAGCCCCTCCCGCCCCGCCGCAGCTCAGCAGCCGGCAGCTGCCGCTCGCCCTCCAGCACCTCGCATCCAAAGGGAGTCTCTGGTTTCAGTTCTGATGCGCCAGAGGGTGAGGAGTCTGGGTTGGGTTGTTGGGTATTTGGCAGCAGCAGCAAGGTCATTTCCTGTGCCTTTTGTCCCGGGTCTGGATCTAGCAATCGCTGTGACCCCACCTCTGCAGAGCTATTTCCTGGCTCCGTTTGCAGTGTCCCCGGGGTTGGGCTTGTTACCAGTGCTGATTGAGTCTGTTGCTGCCTAACAATCATTTTGATGTCTTGCTGGAGCTGGCCTCTTGCAGCAACATTGACTTCCCATCTCCTCTTAGTGTCTTTCCCTTGGGGCTGTTAGTTCTTGTTACCTGTGCCAGTGGATTTGGTTTTGTTCCTGTATGAAGTTTGGTTTCAGGCTAACAGCTCTGCCCCTGTGTGCTGGATTTTCATGCAGCATGTGTTGTGTTGGCAGCAATTTGGTTTTCCACTGCTCCCCTGTTTCAGTGTCTCAGTCCCTGCTAATAGGTAACTCCAGCCATTGGTCCATGAACCTGATTCAAATAGCAGCTCAGGTCTGGGCAAGCTTGCTTCTGTTCCTTCACTCTTGACAGCAGTGATCCACAGCACTTCAGTTGGGGGCCAGATGTTGTGGGGCAGGGAGGTGATGTTGTTTGAAACCCCAATGCATTTCAGTTACATTTCCATGACTGTGGAGCACCAGCTGTCAAGTCCTCCCCAGCTTCTCTGGGTTTCTTCTTGTGCAGCATCAAATGTGCCTTTTGTAGTCTTTGGGAGCCAGCAGCTAAGGTTTCTCTCTCCATCCAGCTCCACCTCTTGATTATGGAAGATTTGCTCCCTGTCCTGTGTTCTCCTTCTCTAAAGCTGCTTTCTGTCATCCCAGCAGTCTCTCTCAGTGGCTTAGCTCTTTGTTTTGGTCTGTAAACCATTTCAGACTGTCCTGGTTGACTGATTGGGTATCCCCAGCAGCTGCATGAGGGTGACCTAAACGACCTCCTGATCTGTGTGCCATCACCCCATGTTCCTTCTGTCCACATTACAGAGACCTGAGCACAAACCTAACAGGCAGTTGTCCCCCAAGAAGTTGACTCTTCCCTTGAAAGTGCCACTGCTCTGTTTGCAGCCAGAAAGGATCTTCTGTGTGGTTCTGAGCCTGAACTCAAACCTCTCTCCCTTAATCCTGCAGCTACAAGTGGTCCAAGAGAGCAGAGGTCTTAGCTGCTTTGCTTTGTAACCTACCTGTGCCTCCCTCAGGCCACTGCTGAATGGCTTCATTGATGCCACAGCTTTGACTGTGACTACCAAGGTGTCTTTGCTAGGAGCCGTGTTAGTGTCTGGCAAGGTTTCAAGGGCAGTGTCCTCCACTGCAATAGGAGCAGCACTGTCTGTCCTGTAGCTCTTAGAGCTTCAGTTCAGCCCAGGGCAACCATTGTCAGTTTGCAAAAGGCATACACAAAGAATGAAAAACTGCACCCCCATGGCCAGCGCCACTCACATGGCCTGGGCTGTTGCGGCGGCTCTGATTGGCTGCGGCTGCCCGGCCGTGGGCAGCAACAATGGCGGCCGCGGCCGGCAGGGGCAGCTCCTGGCTGTACCTCGGCAGCGCCCAGGGGGAGGAGCTGCCGCGCTCCCGCCGCCTCTCATTGGCTGCGGCTGCCCGGCCGTGGGCGGGGCTTCCATTCCAGACTGCTCCCTGCTTCCGCTCCCCGTCCCACGTGGCCGCAGCAGCCGGAGGGGCCGGGCCGGGGTCTCCCTCGCAGCGCTCTCTGCTCGCCAGCAGCCTGCCGGGGCCGGCGGCTCCCTGTGCGCTGAGCTCTTCCTCCTTCTCTGCTTCGCTCTTGTCCTGCCGTCCAGGTGGGGTGAGTGAGTCTGTGGGGCTGAGTTGGGGGTGGTGGGGTGGGGATCAGGGAATGCTCTCTGTGGGGCTGCGAGGGGTCGGGAGGGTCGCTTGGGTTGGGGAGGGGTTCGTGGGGCAGGGGTCGGTGGGGCTGGGGCGGGGGGGAGCCTCTGCAGGGGTCTAGGGGGAACCGGTGGGGTTTGGTTGGGGTCTTCTGGGCATACGTGGTTGGTCCGTGGGATCCGGGGGAGATCCGTGGGGTACAGGGTGGGGGTGGGTCTGTGAGGTCCGGAGGAGCTCTGCAAGCCTGGCGCTTGGGGCCTGTGCGGTTTGGGGGGCGGCTCGCTGTGATTGTGGGGACCTCTGTGCGGCTGTGGGGTCTGCGGTGTGCAGGAGAGGTGGTGGTGAGCGTGGGGTGTGGCTTGCAGCAGAGGCTGCTGTGGGGGTGTGTGGGGGAGCCCTGGGGGTTTGGAGGCTTTGTGCTGGCAGGTGCCGGGCGGCTGCTGTGCTGAAGGGCAGTGGCTGGGCTGAGGGCCAGGCGCGGGGGGGAGCTGTGGGCAGGCTGTGTGCTGGGTGCCGTGGGGGTGTCAGGCGTGGGTGCTGTGCTGAGCCTGAGCTTGGGAGCGCCTGGGGCTGGTGTCAGCTGTGGGGCGGTTTGGCTGTGCTGGGGGTGGTGGCATCCAAGGCCTCTGTGCTCTGCAAGCTCTTGAGGCACAAAGATTCCCTGGGGGGTTGCAGAGTGATTCTCAGTTTCTCTGCAGGCCTCCTGAGCACAGAAAGGCTCAGGGGAGGAGGAGCTTCTGCTGATGGTTGTTTTGTGCAGCCTTGGGTGTTGGCTCAGTGTCTTGGCTGAGTTTGGTCCTTTCTCTGGTGGCCAAGTTGAGGTCCCTTTGGTTTGGCAGCTGAGCACAGGTTGAGGCTTTTGCTGCAATGGTTTTTGTGCTGGCAGCATTGTGTGCTGCCAGCTGGAGTGCTGTGTGCAGCTGTGGTGCCCCCAAGAGGGGCAGGAGGTTGAGCTGTTGGAGGGGGTGCAGAGGAGGCCATGGGGGTGGTGGGAGGGCTGTGGGTGCTCCCCTGTGGGGGTTGGCTGTAAGAGTTGTGTCTGTTGAGGCTGGAGAGGAGAATGCTGTGGGGAGAGGTTGGAGCAGCCTCGTGGTTGCTGCTGGGGCTGCAGGAGAGCTGGGGAGGGAGTTTTGTGAGGGGCTGGGAGTGATGGGCTGAGGGGGACTGGATTGATGGTTGAGGAGTGCAGTTTTGGAGTGGAGCTTGGGAGGCAATAGTTTGGAGTGGGGGTGGTGAGAGGCTGGAGCAGGTTGGGCAGGGAGGTGCTGGCTGCCCCCTCCCTGGAGGTGCTGAGGCTGAGGTTGGATGAGGGCTTGAACAGCCTGGTGTGGTGGAAGGTGTCTGTGGGCATGGCAGGGGGTTGGAGCTGTCTGCTCTTTGGGGTCCCTTCCAGGGCAAAGCATTCTCTGGCTGCTTCAATTTGGACACTTAGCAGAAGTGCAATGAAGGGAACTTGAAATAAGCAAAGTTGTGACACTGGCTCTGAGCCTGGGGGCTGGGAGTGGGCTTGGGAAATGGTTCTGATCTTAGCTGCTGGTTCTTGAGCTTGGGGCCTGGATGTGAACTTAGGAACTGGCTCTGAGCCTGGGGGCTGGCTCTGCATTTCTGATCTGGATTCTTGTGCTTGGCAGCTGACTGAGCCTGGGGGCTGGGTGTGAGCTCGGGAAGTGGTTCTGACCTTAGCTGCTGGTTCTTGAGCTTGGGAAGTGGTTCTGGTTTTATTTTCTGGCTCTTGAACTTGGGGTCTGGGTGTGAGCTTGGAAAGGGTTCTGACTTTAGTTGCTGGCTCTGGGCTTTGGGTGTGGTTCCTGACCTCAGGGCCTGTCTCTGAGGTCAGGGTCTGGTTCCTGAGCTTGTAAATGGCTCTGACCTTGGTTGCTGGCTCTAGAGCTTGGTTCTGGCCTTTGTTGCTGGTTCTGGAGCATAGGGGCTGGCTCTTGAACTTGGGGGCTGGCTGTGAGCTTGGGAATTGTTCTGATCTTAGTTGCTGCTTCTTGAGCTTGGGAAGTGGTTCTGACCTTAGTTGCTGGCTCTGATCTTGGGAGCTGAGTCTGCACTTTTGGTTTAGGTTGCTTGGGTGCTGGTTCTGGAGCTCGGGGGCTGGCTGTGAGCTTGGGAAGTGCTCTGACCTTAGTTGCTGGCTCTGAGCTCAGGGGCTGGTTCTTGAGCTTGGGAAGTGGTTCTGATTTTATTTTCTGGCTCTTGAGCTTGGGGTCTGGGTGTGAGCTTGGAAAGGGGTTTTGAGCTTAGTTGCTCACTCTGGGCTTGGGGTGTGGTTCTTGACCTCAGGGCCTGTCTCTGAGGTCAGGGGCTGGTTCTTGAGCTTGGGGGCGGGTTATGAGCTTAGGGGCTGTCTCTGAGCTTGGAAAGTAGTTCTGACCTTACTGGCTGGCTCTTGAGCTTGTGGGGGCTGGCTCTGGAGCTTGGCTCTGACCTTTGTTGCTGGTACTGGAGCCTGGGGGCTGATTCCTGAGCTTGGAAAGGGTTTTGACCTTAGGTGCTGGCTTGGAAGCTTGGGAGCTGTTTCTTGAGCTTGGGGGCTGGGTGTGAGCTTGGGAAGTGGTTGTGATCTTAGTTGCTGGTTCTGAGCTTGGGAGCTGAGTCTGCACTTTTGATCTAGGTTCTGAAGCTTGGGTGCTGGTTCTTGAGCTTAGGAAGTGGTTCTGACCTTAGTTGCTGGTTCTGGAGCTTAGGGGCTGGCTCTTGAAATTGGGGGCTGGCTCTGAGCTTGGGAAGTGGTTCTGAGCTTGGGGGCTGGCTCTGACCTTAGCTGCTGGTTCTTGAGCTTGGGGCCTGGATGTGAACTTAGGAGCTGGCTCTGAGCATGGAAAGCAGTTCTGAACTTAGTTGCTGGCTCTGGGCTTGGGGTCTGGTTCTTGATCTCAGGGCCTGTCTGTGAGGTCAGGGGCTGGTTCTTGAGCTTGGTAACCTTAGTTGCAGGCTTGGGAGTTGAGTCTGCACTTTTGATCTAGGTTCTGGACCTTAGTGGCTGGCTCTTGAGCTTGGGGGCTGGGTGTGAGCTCTGGAGGTGGCTCTCAGCTTGGGAAGTGTTCTGACCTTAATTGCTGGTTCTGGAGCTTAGGGGCTGGCTCTTGAAACTGGGGGCTGGCTCTGAGCTTGGGAAGTGGCTCTGAGCTTGGGGGCTGGCTCTGAGCTTGGGGGCTGGCTCTGAGCTTGGAAGTGGATCTGACCTTAGCTGCTGGCTTGGGAGCTGAGTCTGCACATTTGATCTGGGTTCTGGACCACAGTGGCTGGCTTGTGAGCTTGGGGCCTGGGTGTGAGATCTGGAAGTGGCTCTCAGCTTGGGAAGTGTTGTGATCTTAGCTGCTGGTTCTTGAGCTTGGGGTCTGGATGTGAACTTAGAAGCTGGCTCTGAGCCTGGGGGCTGGCTCTGCATTTCTGATCTGGATTCTTGTGCTTGGGAGCTGATTCTGACCTTAGTTGCTGGTTCTTGAGCTTGGGGGCTGGGTGTGAGCTTGGCTCCTGCCTTGAATTTAAAATGTGAGAGTTCAGCCAGTTGGAAGTTGAAGCTGAGCTGCTTTGCACTGCAGTGCTTCAGTTTGTGGTGCTCCAAAGGCAGATCTCAAAGAGCTGCTGCAAGAGTTGAGCTGAAGTGGAGCAGTGCCCTGCAGAGGCAAAAGCTTTTCCCTGCCAGTCAGCCATTGGAATCATCTCCCCAGGGCAGAGTTGGAAGGCTCAGCTTGGCAGGGGGCTGGGCCAGCTCCTTTCCAGTGCAGTGTCAGCTGGCAAGGTTGGAGCAGCTGAGCCTTGGGGTCCCTTGCAGCCTGGCATTGTGTGGCAGCAGAGCTGTGCTGCTGGTTTTGAGGGCACTTGGAAAGCTTCTGGAGCATTTGTGCAGAGTGTGCAAGACATCCCTGAGCCTAGCAACTCCCTCAGCTCTCTTCAGAATGAACTCTGCAGAGCTGGAAGAGCTTTCCAGGAATTTGGCAGAGGTTTGGAGGAGTTAGGAAGGGATTTTGGTTCTTCTCCTCCTTGTCCTCTTCCTTGTCCTCCTCTGCCTCATCTTTTTCCTGCTCTCCCTGGAGGCTGCCCTTAGACTCCTAGAATCCTGGAGTGGTTTGGGTTGGGAGGGAGCTGCAAAGGTGCTGCAGTCCAAGCCCCACTGCAGTCAGCAGGGACATCCTGCACTAGCTCAGGTTGCCCAGAGCCCTGTCCAGCCTCACCTTGAACCTCTGCAGGGCTGGGACCTCAAGCCCCTCCCTGGGCAACCTGTTGCAGTGTTCCAGCAGGCTCCTGGTGCAGAACTTGTTCCTCACCTCCAATCTCAATCTGCTCTGCTCTAGTTTGAAGCCATTGCCTCTGGTGCTGTCCCTGCAGGCTTTGCAAAGAGTCCCTCTGCAGCCTTCTTGAGCCCCTTTCAGGTACCAGAAGGTCACTCTTAGGTCTCCCCAGAGCCTTCTCTTCTCCTCTCCAGGCTGCTCACCCCCAGCTCCCTCAGCCTGTCCTGGTAGCAGAGCTGCTCCAAGCCCCTGATCACTTTTGTGTCCCTCCTCTGGGCCCTCTCCATCAGGTCCCTGTCCTTCCTGTGTTGAGGGCTCCAGAGCTGGCTGCAGTGCTGCAGGTGAAGTCTCATCAGAGCAGAGCCAAGTGCCAGGATGGCCTCTGTCCATCTGTGGCCCTGCTGCTTTTGGTGCAGCCCAGGCTGCCCTTGGCCTTGTGGGCTGCAGGCTCCCCCTGTCTGTTCCTGTCCAGCTTCTTGTCCAGCAGCACCCCCCAGTGCTTTTCTGCAGGGCTGCTTCCTATCCCCTCCTCCCCCAGCCTGTGCTGATTGTGAGGATTGTGCCAGGCCAGGGGCAGGACCCTGCCCTTGCTCTTGTTGAAGCTCAGGAGGTTGCCCTGGGCCCCCTCTGCAGCTTGTCCCCTTGAGCTCCTCCAACTTGTTCTGCAGGGTATTGCCTTAGGTTTCAAGAGCCAGAGAGGCTCTCTTTGAGCCTTGTGAAAGGAGTTGATGCCAAGCTGTGGCCAGAGGGTTGGATGGAATTGGGCAGTTTCCATGGCTGTGCTGTTCAGAGCTGCATCCTACAGTGCAAAGCATCCAATCCACAACAATCCATAGTGTGCCTGGGCCACGGGAGCCAAGCAACCTCCCTAGGCCAAAGCTTCCTCCAGAGCTCCACCAAAGCAGGCCAGAACCCCAGGCCCCAAATGCCTTCCCCCTCCTCCATGCCTCTCTGCCCCTCCTCCCCCCATACCCAAGAGCTGCAGTTACAGATTCTGGTAGGCAGCTCCCAGGTGAGCCAGGCCGCTGCAGGCTGCAGTTGGCAGCATTGCCAAGGCCTCAAAGCTCCTCTGCAGAGAGAGATCCCAGAAGATGTTCCTGGGAGCAGAGAGGAAGAGCAAAGGAGGTTGGAGATCCTGTGCTGTTCCTTTGTAGAGAGTGGGTGCAGGCCTTGTGGGAATGAACTAAGCTAGATGACACTTTGTGGTGTCCCTCTGGACTCTGCTGTCCCTTCTGGAGGTCTCTACTCTCTGGTGTGAGACATCCCAGTGCCTTCCACCCACCACAGGGATTCTCCTCCATGCTCTCATCCAGGGGCTACTGTTGGGCCCTACTGGCTGTGTAGATCAGCCCCTGGAGACTTGGTGGGGCCCTGGGGACTCTGAGAGGGCAGCAAGTGAGTGGAGCTGGAGCACTGGATGGAGAGATGGAGGGTGAAGGCTGCAGGGGGTGGGAGGGCTTAGTTCAGCAGCTGTGTGACTCTGCCTGGCTCCTACCTCCAATGGTGCTGGCAGCAGCTGACCCCAGAAGCTCCAAGCCCCAAACCCTGCCTGGCTCAGGACAGTCCCCTGACCCCTCCTGACATGCAGCACAGCCCAAGCAGGCACTCAGGGCTCCTAGCCACACAGCCCAGCCATCCCCCATGGCAGGAGTCACCTGAGGTCTCTCTCCCTCTCTGTCCCCCTTCCTCTCATCAGTTGCTGCCTGAGGTGTCTGCAGGGTCCCTCCCCAGCCCTCATCTGTAACCCCCCCTTGGCTTGGTGCTGTTCTTTCAGCCCTCCAGCTGATCCCAGCCTTTAGTCTCAGCCCCCTTCCATTCTTGTGCTGCTGCTTCCAGCCCAGTTCCTTAGATGCTTCCTCAGCCACAGCATTTCCCACTCCACCCTTCCAGCTGCAGTGGCAGTGGAGGTGGGGGACACAGGGCCATGGGAGAGCCAAGGCAACAGGGCCATGGATGTGCTGGGAATGAGGGAAGGGCCTGGGAGTGGTCTGGCAGGAATTAGGCCTTGTCCCCCAAAAAAGGGGAGAGGATCCAGGGCCCAGGTAGCAAATGAGTGTGCAGGGAATGACAGTATCTGGCAGCATTTGAGGAGGTGAAAGGAGTGAATTGTGCTGCAGCTCTGCATGTGTCAGCTGGGAGATGAACAGCAGCCCATGGGCACTGTGCCCTCCCATCCAACCTCATTTTTCTCTTGGGGATGTGGAGTGGCAGATCCAGGGAACTGCAGAGAGACAGCTGAGAAAAATGGTCAGGGAGAGAAGGAAGCCAAACCCTTTCCACTGAGTCTCTTTGGGCTGCAGGTGTGTGAAGGGTGCTGGAGGTGTGAGGTTTGGGCAGGAGCCAGAGACTCCTTCAGCATCCCTGTGAGGGCTGAAGAGATTTATCAAGAAGCTGCCCAAGTCCCTTCCCCCTTTGCTGCATCTGCAGAGATCATGAAGCTCCTTTTGTGTGTGTCCTGAGGGCTGCTGTGATCTTCTGTTGGGGAGTGGGCAGCAGAGAGGTGTGTGCAGGTCAAAGGTGAGCACAGAGTGTGTGGGGTGGGGGCAGGACCTGGGAGGAGAGCTGTGGCCAGAGCAAGATCTGCTGGCAAAGGCAGGTGCAGGCAGCAGAGGTCTGGGCAGGCAGTGGGAGGAAGCTTTAGGCAAGGCCTGGGAGAGGCTGTGTGGAGGCAGCTGTGTTGTGGTGCTGGCCTGCAGCTGTGTGCTGGGCTTGGGAGCTGAGCCTGCACTTAGTCTCATAGTCTCATAGTATCAGTCAGGGTTGGAAGGGACCACAAGGATCATCTAGTTCCAACGCCCCTGCCATGGGCAGGGACACCCCACACTAGATCAGCCTGGCCAGAGCCTCATTCAGCCTGGGCTTAAACACCTCCAGGAATGGGGCCTCAACCACCTCCCTGGACAACTCATTCCAGGGCTTCACCACTCTCATGGGGAAGAACCTCCTCCTCACATCCGGCCTCAACCTTGTTGAGGTCTCCCATCTTGATCAGCCCTGGCTGTGTGCTGTGGCTGTGCTGCTGGTCTTGGGAGCTGCCCCCAGCAAGGCTGAGCTGTGCTGCCTGGTCCTGGGCAGTGCTGAGTCATCCCTTGCAGATCAGTGCTCTCCCCTGAGCCCTTTGCTTCTCTCTGTCAGGGGCTGAGTGGACTCTCAATCATCCCTGCCCCTGTGTGCTGTGGAAGAGCAGAATTTGCAGTCCTGCCCCTTGGAGCAGCCCAAGAGGTAAGAAACCCAGAGTGGGTGAACAGCAGGACCCCAGCCCCAAGGGCAGCTCCCAGCCTCCACCTCCTCCTGTGCAGCATATTTCACCTCTCCAGGAGCTCTGAGGCACATTAGGTGTTGTGGGAGTTGAGGAATGCTCCAGGCTGCTGGGAGTGTGTTGTGAGCAGGAGGTGATGTTTGGGGGTTGGGATCTGGAAGGTGGTGGGAGAAGGTTGGAGGTGGTTTGTTCTTCCTTGGTCAGTGCTGCTGCCTCCATTGTCTGAGCCAGGGGAGATCAAAGGACAGGGCCTGGACCAGGAACCCCCCTGCCAATGCCACCAGGCTCGAGCAGAGTAGGACAAGACCATGTGTAAGTCCCAGGGTACCTCAGGGCACTGATCACAGGAACCTGGGGTCTCAGCACAGGTATTAGAGGTCTGTGCCCACACTGTGGCAGAAACTGAAGGTTTGAGGTCCCCTCTGCATTCTCTCCTCTAGCTGGGTGTTGGGAGTCAGGGAGTGTCATGACCCAGGCAGGATCTGAGGGTTTGAGGTCCTGGGCTCAGGTGCTTCCATCTTCCCTATTGCAGAGCTGTGACCCCTCCCTGCCACAGTATGGCCTCACAGAAGGACCCAGACAAGAGCTGGGAGGAGAAGCAGCACCCAGAGATCAAGTTGGAGAAGCCAATGTGCAGTGCCAAGGTAGAGGAGGATGGGGAGGAAAAAGAGGAGAAGATGGAGGATGATGTTGAGAATGACAACTATGAAGAGGAGGATAATGATGATGAAGGTGAGCAGGATGAGGGGGAGGAATGTATGGAGGAGGCTGAAGCCAGAGCAGGTCCCTCAGTGTCACCGAAAGAGCTGAATCAGTGCCCTGAGTGTGGGCAGAGCTTCCCAGGTGGCTCAGAGCTAGTGAAGCACCACTGCGCGCAGCCTGGCTCCCGGCCCTTCGTTTGTGGTGACTGTGGCAAGAGGTTCCGCTGGAACTCTGAGCTCACCCAGCACCGCCGCACCCACACTGGAGAGAAACCGTTCACCTGTGCTGACTGCGGTCAGAGCTTCACCCAGCGCAGCAATCTCACCCAGCACCGCCGCACCCACACTGGAGAGAGGCCCTTCTCTTGTGACAGCTGTGGGAAGCGGTTCAGGCATATCTTTACTCTCAGGCAACACCACCTCAGCCACACCAGTGAGAAGGCCTTCAGCTGCAGGGACTGCGGCAAGACCTTCAAACACAGCTCCACTCTCACCATCCATTGCCGCATCCACACTGGAGAGCATCTGTTCCCCTGTGCTGAGTGCAGCAAGAGCTTTACCACGAGTACTGCATTAATCCAGCACCGACTCATCCATAATGGTGAGAAACCTTACAGCTGTACCGACTGCGGCAAGAGCTTCACCCAGCGGGGACACCTCACAGAGCACCGGCGTGTGCACGCTGGCGAAAAGTCATTCAGCTGTGCTGAGTGCGGCAAGGCATTCCGACATTGGGGCACTCTCATTCAGCACCACCGCACCCACACTGGTGAGAAGCCGTTCACCTGTGCTGACTGCGGGAAGAGTTTCAGGCAGAGGGCCACTTTCAGTCGCCACCGCCACACCCACACTGGTGAGAAGTCTTTCACTTGTGCTGATTGTGGCAACAGCTTCAGCCGCAGAGACAATCTCATTCATCACCGCCGCAGCCACACTGGTGAGAAGGCTTTCACCTGTGCTGACTGCGGGAAGAGTTTCAGCCAGAGGAGCTATCTCAGTTGCCACCGCCGCACCCACACTGGTGAGATACCCTTCACTTGTGCTGCCTGCGGCAAGAACTTCACCCAGAAGCGATCCCTCAACAAGCACCGCTGCACCCACACCAGAGAGCAGGCTGCACTGGAGCAGAGGCATAAATCCACCTAGAATCTGTTGGGTAATTGTGACCCCTCTGAGAGGGCCTTTCCAGCACCAAAATCATCCCTTTTTCCTTTGCAGTTCTCAGGGACTGGAGGCACCAGGAGGGGGCACCTCCTGCTTTTCTGAACACCAATTATTGTTAATGAGAACAATTACAGTGCTGAGTCAGCACAGCTGGAGCTCCCAGTGGAGCTGGGCAGGGCTTTGCCAGGGCTTTGTCTGGTTCTTCCCAAATGCTTTGTGTCTCCCTGGGGTAAGAAATCCTCTGTCCATTGACCAATTGTCTCAATAAACCCAAAAGTTACCCAAATCCTGTCTGTTTGCTTTTATTTCAGATATCTCTGCCTCAATGAATTTTGGGGCCATTTGCTCCCAAGCGATGGGGTGGAGCTGTGTGCTCAGTTCAGGGAGGGGACGATGAGGCTCTCAGAGGAGTCTTGAGGGGCAGCTCAGAGGCATTCTCCAGGGGCTTTCAGGTGACCTTAAGTGTTTTGGATTTGGATGGTCCTAGGACTGACTCTTCGGATCTTTGGAGGGTGTAGGGGGAAGCTCATGGAGATCTTTGGAAGAACTCAGAAAGCTTCTGTTGGCTTTCCACTCTGGGGCTGGAACAGGTTGAAGAGCTGAGAAGAGGTTAAGCTGCCTGTTCCCCCCAAAACAGAAGTGAGGGAAAAATAACACACACAGGAACCAAAAAACCCTCTGGGTTGAGATAAGGACTTGAGATAAGAACAAAAGAGTTGAATCCAAAAGAGATCCCATAATGCACACTGACCTGAGGCTGTTTGCAGAAAGAAGCACAGCAGTGAGCAGCATCAGCCAGGAGTTAAACCCTTGCAGCCCTCCCCCTCAGCAAAGAGCCAGCATCTGAGAGCCAGAACCCAACAGCAGCAACCAGAACAGGAAGCCTCTCATGTTGCCATCTGAACTTCAAGCCCTGTAGTCCTTTGCTCCAGCCAGCACTGTCCCTGTGAAGGTGGCATGAGGCAGGATGGTGTGGAGTAATGGCAGCAAATTTCCAACTTAACCTTTGATATTCCCAAGTCCTCATTCTGTGCCATCTGCACCATGCCCAGCAGCAATCAGCAGCACACCTCAGGCACTGTCCATTCTCACTCCACAGGAGGTCTCTTTGCGGTACACAGAGGGCTGCTCACTGCAGGTGCTCTGCAGCTCCACTCTGTTCCAGCACAGTCTGGATCAGTCCAAATGCTGCAAATGCTGGGGCTGTGTTTCCAGCTCTGGGGCAGTCTGAGTCCAGTGACTCCTTCCACACCTCCAAGTGAAAGCAAACTGTGGCTTGCATCCCAGTACTCAGCTTCCAACACATCTAGGTGTGGGGATCCTCCTGTCACACCAGAAACACAGATGGGTTCCACCCCTTGTGGTTTGATGGTGTCAGAACATTCTGGGCACCTGTATCTACTAAAGCTTTATCCTCTCATGGCTTCAACTTGCCAGACCATTGGTTCTGTGTGGTCCAACAAACCAATTTGTCTCTCCCTTCCATCTGGTTGGAGGCAGAACCCTTCTACTTCTTCCTGGGGGCTCTTGCATCTTGTGAGGACGCTTTAGGAGTCCCTTCAGGAGGACCAGAAGCAGTTTCAGCTTCCCTGCTCTTCTTAGGCCATTTCCCACTGGAACCTGAGGCAGCATCTCTGGGGGGACAATTCCCCTGTAAGTCACAGACTCCTGCAGCCAGGACTGGATTGGGTTTTCCCTTCCACTTCCTCACGTCCTCCCCATGGTCATACAAGTAAAGCACAGTGTGTGCTGTGGTGTGTGCCTCCCAGATTCTCTCCCTTGGACAGGGGAGCAGCTGCTCCTCATGGCTGAAACACAGGACTGTACAGGTGGGGAATAAAAGCTTCTTCTGGAGCTGATGGAACTCCTGGGACAGTTCCTTCACAGCTGAAACACAGGCCTGGACAGAGAAGCAGAGATTTCCTTTGCCTTGCTGGGGCCTGCTGCTTGTTTCATCCACTGTTTGTCCTTGGCCATCTTCCAAAGCCAGAGATAAGAACCAAGCCATCAGCCCTGGCTCTTTCTCTTATTCCCATAGGGACCCTGATCCCTCCTGGTCCTTTGCAGGATCAGCTGCTTTCCTTGTAGGCTTCTTTATCCCTACAGGAGTGTTATAGATGTGCCCTGAGGAATGAGCAGCAAGGATATCAATGAATAGATATATTGGTAGTCTATTGATATACAAACTATGCAGCAGGGGATTTAGTTTCCATTCACAGGCAGCAGTATTGGGTTGGTGGAACCACCTCTGCAGAACGTTTGTGCCTGGGCACTTCAGAGGAACCAAATGAGTTCTAGAATTTAGAGTTGAAACTGATTGGAAAAGCAGTGGGGGAGGGGTTGGTCGGTGACCGGCAAACCCTCAACCCAGGCCAGTTTCAGCACTACCTGAACCCAAATTCTATAAAGCAAAGGTTTGGCTTCCTCACGAGCTGAGAACGTCATGAAATCTTTCCTTGGTGATGTGTTTAGAGTCCTGACAGCGCGGCACAGGGGTGGAAACATACCCAGGCAGATTGTTTACCTGGACTCAGTGGTGCCAAGGTCCCCCCCAAATGACTCCAGAAGATAGGGGGGAGAAAGGGGGTTTGAGTCACACACACAGAAGCATGTTCTGGTAATATTTGGGGCACAATCCTGGTCATAAGCTCCATTCACTATGAGGGGCAGCTGATCCTGGCACAGGCTGCTTTTCTGACAAAGCTGCCATGCCTGTGGCACTGTCTGTAGATCCAGAGACCTTCTCTTGCCCCTGAGCCCTCTGCACAGATATGAGAAGGGCTCAAGAAGCATGGGCCAGGCCCAAGCACACTGCAGTGATTTCTGTCTCTCAGACTGACAACAGACTTTTCCCAAACCTTTCCCCAGCTGGGGAGGATTTTACACTTCCTCAGGGGTGAAATTCCAAAGCACCAGAGGTGACCACCAGCCTAAGAATTTGCCCCTTCTCTCCCCCACCCCCTGCCACTCCTCAGCATCCAGCATCTGGGCAGATCTCACAGTGTTTTCCTTTGGAGTGTCCTGTATTGTTCTGGATGAAACCAGAGCAAGCTGCCCAGCAGTGGACAGCACAGCTCTGAGCCATTGCCCTAAGCTAACACCCAGCACCATCAGCAGCACAAACAGGGCTGAAGCTCATCAGCCCCCTGAAAGCAAATCCATCAACATAGTGAACACACCACACCTGTTGAAATGGAACTTCCTGTGCTGCAGTTTCCATCCATTGCCCCTTATCCTCTCCCAGGGCACAAGTGAGCAGAGGCTGTCCCTGCCTCTTGCTTCCTGACTCCCAGCTCTCACATATTGATAGGCATTGATCAGATGTCATCTCAGACATCTCTTCTACAGATTAAACAGCGGCTGGACTCTCATCCTCTCCTCATCAGTCAGTACTCCAGTCCCTTGAGCATCCTCACAGCCTCTGCAGCAGATCCCTGTCCCTCTGGAACTGGGGAGCCCAGAACTGGATGTAATATTCCAGCTGGGGCCTCACCAGGGCAGAGTAGAGGGGGAGGAGAACCTCCCTGGATCTGCTGGCCACACTCTTCCAAATGCACCCCAGCATCCCATTGGCCTTCTTGGCCACTAGGGCACATTGCTGTCCCATGCAGAACTTGCTGCCCACCAGAACTCCCAGGTCCTCCATGGGGCTGCTCTCCAACTATTTGTTCCCTTGAGTGCTGTAGGGTTCACATTGCTCTGGACATTGCATGGTGAAGATCACCTCTAGTGAATCTGAGGCTCCCCAGAAATTGCCACTGGGTTCCTCTTAATCACATGGATCCTGTCCCAGCAGGCACTAGTGCAGGAGAAGGAACAGCAGACTGAAGAGAAGGAGAAAGGGAACTGAAAATCTCATCACCTGAATCTAGAAAGAAAGCCCTTGGTAGCAAATGTCCATTCTGGATGGACACAGAACACAACACAGAGAGCTGATGAGAGCTACTGCTGGGGGTGCAGCAACTGCCCTGAGAACCCTAAGGAAGGGCTGGAGGGGGGAGGGCATTCACTGGAATTCCAATACCTGATAATACCTCTTGGGCATACTGAGAATCACAGAATTGTTAGGGTTGGAAGGGACCTCAAGGATCATCCAGCTCCAACCCCCCTGCCATGGGCAGGGACACCTCACACCAGAGCAGGTTGCTCACAGCCACATCCAGCCTGGCCTTAAAAACATCCAGGGAGGAGGCTTACACCACCTCCCTGGGCAACCTGTGCCAGGCTCTCACCACCCTCATGGGGAAGAATTTCTTCCTAACATCCAGTCTCAGTCTCTCCACTTCTAGTTTTGCTCCATTCCCCCCAGTCCTATCCCTACCCAACACCCTAAGAAGTCCCTCCCCAGCTTTCTTGTAGCCTCCTTCAGAAACTGGAAGGCCACAAGAAGGACTCCTTGGAACCTTCTCTACTCCAGACTGAACAGACCCAACTCTCTCAGTCTGTCCTCATAGCAGAGCAGCTCCAGCCCTCTGCTCACCCTGGTGGCCCTTCTCTGGAGACCTTCCTGCACCTCCAGATCCTTCTTTTAACAGATGCTCCAGAACTGGACACAGAGCTCCAGGTGTGGTCTCATCAGGATGGAGCAGGGGCTGAGAATCACCTCCCTGGCCCTGCTGGCCACCTTTCTCTTGATGCAGCCCAGGATACAATTGGCTCTCTGGGCTACAAGTGCACACTGGTGGCTCCTGTTGAGCTTGTGGATGAACACTTCCCTTAAGGATAATCCAGAATTAGAAGCACAGGATGGGGATGGAAGAGGCTCCTGATCCAAAAAAGAGACATTCCAAATGTGTCCAGAGATGCAACCTAACTGATTAGCAAACATTGACTGCCTGAAGCCAAGGCACCTCTGTGGGAAAAGCACTCAGGCTGTGCATCCATCCAGGTTGTCACCATCCCATAATGAGGAACAAACACACAGGGTGGGCAGCACCAGGAGGAAAGGGAAAGTCTTGGAGATGTGGCAGTAAAGGCAGGAAAAGATTACCCCTCAGCTGGTCAGGAATCTGTGCCCCTGGGGCAGTGCTCCCAAATACAACTGTGGCTGATCAGTGAGAGGCTCCAAGTTGGGTCCAAGGAGATGTGAAATGGCACAAATGAAACAATGCTGCAAAGGAAAGGGCCTCTGCTTGGCACAGATTGGCCTGATGGTTTCTGCCTTGCTCAGGAGAAAGTGAAGCAGAATTGGCCATGGTGAAGATCTCTGCTCTCCCAGTCCTCTGGAATAGGACTGCAGGTGCAGGATCAGCTTCCCAGGGAGGAGGGAAACAGGTTGCAGAAATAGCTGCTCAGGAGGGAATGGCTCCAGGCATGGTCTTTGCCTCAGAAGGAGGAGTGGGCACAGCACTGAACACAAGCTGTTGTGTTTCCATGGATCAGGGAGGAAGGACATCCATAGACATGGGTGAGAGAGGGGTACAAAGCAGGATTGTGCAGGAAGTAGGAGTCAGCACAAGTTCTGCCCCATGAGGGTAGTGGAACACTGGAACAGGTTGCCCAGGGAGGTAGTTGGGGTCCTATCCATGGAGATATTCAAGGTGAGGCTTGACAGGGTTCTGGCAACCTGATGTAGTTGAGGCTGTCCCTGGGAAGGTTGGACAAGATAACCTCTGGAGATCCCTTCCAGCCCAGCCCATTCTATGATCAGTGAGATATGGGAACCCAGCAGATTCTGCATGAAGTGCAAAAGGAAGACACCACCTGGGGCTTCTCAGATCTCTGGCACTGGCTATGGGTGTGGATTCCTGCCTTGGGCTTCAGTCTCAAGAAGTTGGTTGGAGCAATAACCCTGAGCTTGTTCCCCTTTGTTTGCATGGCTGTTATAGTGCAGGGCATGTGTGAGTGCTGGTCTACTTGAGGGAGCAGAACCAGGGACAGCAAGGACCTCTCTGGGAAGAACTGAGGCAAAGGTCACCTTCAAGAGCAGGCCCTAAGCCTCTGTCTTCTCCTAAGGTCCCATTTCAATGACCAGGCCTCAGGCCTATCTGCATTTCATAGAGCAATACTGAGGAAGACTTTCCTGAGGTTCTTTTCACTTCTTTCTGTTGCTTTTGGGAGACTCTTGAGGTTCTCATTCCATCAGCTGGGCAGGAGATGTTCTCCTCACCTTTCACTACCTGTTTTGGAATCTCTTGGGTTTGTCACAAGACATTGGTTTGGTCACCTTCTAACCTCAGAAACACAGAATCAACCAGGTTGGAAAAGACCTCAGAGATCATCAAGTCCAACCTACCACCCAACACTCCCTGACATCTTAACCATGGCTCCAAGAGCCACATCCAATCTTGTTTTGAACACCTCCAGGGACAGTGACTCCACCACCTCCCTGGGCAGCACATTCCAGTGGCTAATTCCTCTTTCTGAGAAGAATTTTCTCCTCACCTTGAGCCTAACCTTCCCCTGGTGCTGCCAATTATTAAATATCAATAACAACCATAACAGGACTCCTTCCCAGTACAGATTGTGTCCACTCCGAAGAAAGGCTACACCACCTGAAGCCCTGCAACCACTCTTCCAGGGGTGTCAGGAAATGGCAGGGGGAGCTCAGTCATCTCAGGGAAGGGATGGAAATGGCAGGGGGAGAGCTGTGAGGGGAAGCAAGATTGCTGTCAGCAGCCTGAAGGGAAAGAGATGCAGGCATGCGACAATATAGGAGAGGCTGCAGTAGGGACAGCTAAGGGTTCTGGCAAGGCTGAGAGCCCCAACAGGACCAAGGTCTTTGGCTCCTTGGCTCTGGCACTTGCCTCTGCCACCAAGGCCTGTGAGGAGAAACTTTGCTTTGAGGCTTTGAGGTTCTTCTAGTCCAAGGGCAGTGGTCAGGGCTTGGCCTTTCTGCTTCCTAGACCAAAGGCAAGTTTTTCTGCCCTGTACTTTGCCTTTGTCTCCCTGCAATCCTGGCCTCTAACAAGCTGCTCTAACGAGTCCCTGGGGAGCCTTTGCCAGTAACAAGCCTCAGTGAGGCCAATCAGTGCTTCAAGGTACTTTGGAGTTTTCTTCTGACTTGGACTTTTTGAGAGGCTTCTTGGCAGTACCTTGACAGAGTCTCCTGGCAGTACCTAAGGATGATGTAATCAGCCCCAAATACTCCATGGGGCTCATTAAATACCGCTGAGCCTCTAATTATTGCCAAGGTTTCTGCAGCTAATTGAAGAGGTTTTTATTGCACAAAGCATCTGATAAAAAGTACTTTTAAAGGTACGTTTCATCACTTTTCAGCAGCAAACCACAGCAAAACCTGACAATGTCTTACCCTGGTCACTGCTCTCCCTCACTCCCCAGTGCCCACAGCAGAGCCCTGAGCCACAGGTGAGGGACAGGATCTGCCTTGCCAGAGGCTGGGGGTCAGGGCTTGGCCCTTTGGATCAATGAAACCCCTCCAGGTTTCCTCAGCAGCAGAGCCACCTTTAGCTTGTCCTGACCTGTCAGCACTGCCTCAGGTCTCTGCTCTCATCAGAGCCTGGAGATGCTTCAGTGCCTCCAGTGATGCTTCCCCTGCATCCACTGTCTCCTTCTGCTCTAACCAGACCCTGGGGATCCTTTCCCAGTATGCTTCACTGGGACCCATTAAGAGTAGAAGAAACTTCAGAGTTTGAATCTGACTTTGACTTCTGGAGAGGTTTCATCAGATTCTCAGTCTCTGAGGTTCATGGACTTGGCAGCAAAGCCACCAGAGGGCTCCTTTAAATGCCTTGGGCTGGTTCTGTTGTGCTGAGCTGGGCTAGGCTCCTAGGCTGGAAGGTGCTGCTGGCAAGCAGGCAATGCTGCAGAGAGACAGCTCTGGCCAGGAGCAGTTCCTCTGCACAGCACAGCAGGGCTGAGGACTCTGCCAGAGGATCTCAGGGAGATGAGGAAGGCAGATAGAGATTTGAGGTGGCCAGGACTGGGAGGATGCTGTGAGCTTACTGGAGAAGTCACTGCAGTCACTGACACTGTGAGGCTGTGAGTGCAGGGCAGTGCAGGTGCAGTTCTGGGAGGCATCTCCTAAAGCTGGCACAGCCACAGCTGATGCTGGCTGTGGGGAGAAGCTGTGTGTGGCAGGAGCCACCCCTGGCAGTGCAGAGCAGGGCAGGGTGGGGCAGAGTCCTTCTGCTCTGGAGAGGCTGCTGTGTGCATCAGGGCTGCTCACAGCTGCAGCTCAGCAGCAGGGAACTTCCAAAGGGATGATTCAAGGACAAGGTCCAAGCAGGGTCTGCTCTAAAGAGAGAAGAGTTCCTGACTCTGTGTTTGCAGTTTCCTATTCTGAGGACAAGGGAAAGTGGGGAGTGAAAGAGGGGAAGCAAAGGACCATTCAAGTTGGAACAAGTCCTTGAAACTGGGGAGGTGTACCTTGGAGTGGTCAGGAGGTCTGCTGGGAGCCTCCTAAAGAGCCTTCAGCCTCTGCCTGTGGACAGCAGCAGCAGCACCCTGGCTGCATTCATCAGGATGCTTCTGGCCAGTGCCCTGCAAACAGGCAGGTTTCTGTAGGTGAGTGCAGAGGGGCTGGGCTGGGCTCTGTGAGCAAGGCAAATCCATCACCCAGCACACTCCTGCCAGGGTGAGAACCTCCAGGCAGCAGGGATCTGATCAGGGGAGGAAACTGAACCCAACAATGTTGTGGGAGGGAGCATTCAGACATCTCCATCTGATCCGCTACAGGCCAGATCCTTCCTCTGAGCAAGGCTCTTGGCCCCCTCTTCCCCCCAGAAAAGCCTCTGCCCTCAGGGTCGTGGGCTCCAAGGTGTGAAGCACCTCCTCTGCAGCCAGAGCTCCAGCAGAGGCAGAGCTGCCACAGGAGAGGAAACGCCATTGGGTGTTGCAATGAGCCCTGAATGTGCTGGGCTGGAAGTGTGGTGCTGAGACCTTGAGAGAGGCTGAGACACTGAGTGGTCTGTGGGGGATCCCTCTGCTCTCAGCAGGGTCTGGTGGCTTTTCAGGGAGTCATGAGAGTGTGATCATCTCCAACTCAGCAAGGCACAAGCCCAGAGAAGTGGGGAAGTAGCAGCAGGGCCAGAGCAGCTCCCCTCACTCTGCTCTGAGCCACAGGCAGCCTCTTGCTTTGCAGGTTTCTGCTCTCTCTGTTCCCCCTGAGGGCAGCAGAAATGCTGTGTGTGAGAACTTGTGACAGCCATGACCACTCTGGGTGTGAGATGTGGGCAGCTGGAGTACAAAAGCCTAAAACATTCAGAAACTGCCTTTTTCTACCCTCTCTCCTTAGCACTAGGAGATGCTGAGAAGCCTTTCTGCTTTGGGACTCTTTCCTCTGGAAGTGGACACCAGAGCTTGCTGCTCCACCATTCACCTGCTGCAGAGCAGGACTGACTCAGCAGCAGTAAGCAGGAAGAGTCTCTGATCCTCCCTGCATGTTCAGCCAGCACAAAAGAGTCCAGCAACAGAGCTGGAGGGAGGTCTCCTCAAAAAGAGAACTTAAGTCTCTGGATCAGGGGCTGAGAAATGGCTTTGGTTGTGCTCCATTGACTTGTGACTGCCTTTGCTGTTTGGCTACTGCACTGTGCACAAAGGGCACAAATGTCCAACAGCAGCTCCATCACCCACTTCCTCCTCCTGCCATTCCCAGGCACAAGGCAGCTGCAGCTCCTGCACTTCTGCCTCTTCCTGGCCATCTACCTGGCTGCCCTGCTGGGCAATGGCCTCATCATCACCACCATAGCCTGGGACCACCACCTCCACACCCCCATGTACTTCTTCCTCCTCAACCTCTCCTTCCTTGACCTGGGTACCATTTCCACCACTGTCCCCAAATCCATTGCAAATTCCCTGAGGGACACCAGGGACATCTCCTATGCAGGATGTGCTGTGCAGGTCTTTTTCTTTCTCCTCTTGATTGTAGGTGAGTATTTTCTCCTCACCACCATGTCCTACGATCGCTACGTTGCCATCTGCAGACCCCTGCACTATGAGACCCTCCTGGGCAGAAGAGTTTGTGTCCACCTGTCAGCAGCTGCCTGGGCCATGGGATTCCTCACTGCTCTGCTGCACACAGCCAATACATTTTCTCTGCCCCTCTGCCAGGGAAATGCTGTGGATCAGTTCTTCTGTGAAATCCCCCAGATCCTCAAGCTCTCCTGCTCCACATCCTACCTCAGGGAACTTTGGCTTCTTGTGGCCAGTGTCTGTTTATCATCTCTCTGTTTTGTGTTCATTGTGGTGTCCTATGTGCAGATCTTCAGGGCAGTGCTGAGGATCCCCTCTCAGCAGGGACGCCACAAAGCCTTTGCCACCTGCCTCCCTCACCTGGCTGTGGTCTCCCTGTTTATCAGCACTGCCTTCTTTGCCCACCTGAAGCCCTCCTCCATCTCCTCCCCATCCCTGGATCTGGTGGTTTCAGTTCTGTATTCAGTGGTGCCTCCAGCAGTGAACCCTCTCATCTATGGCCTGAGGAACCAGGAGCTCAAGGTTGCCCTCTGCAAACTGATCCCTGGAAGCTGTTGGAAGCAATAAAGTCTTTGTCTTCTCCTGCAGGGCAGTTCTGTTGTTACTCAGTGTAGGCCCAGCCTGGCTGCTGGAGTTCTGGTTGCTGCTGTTGCTGTTCCCCTTGTGAGACTGTTGTTCCCACACTAATGTCTGTCTTCAGACCATTTCTGGTTCAGTGTTGTCCTGTCTGGTGTGACCCAGAGGCTGCAGACATGAGGAGCTGTTTTCCTTGTATGCAACAGAACAAAGGACCCTGCAGGGAGTTGTTTCTCTGAGTTCCTTCCTCCAAGGCTTCTGTGGAGCTGCAGGGCAGTGCCTGTGTGCAGAGGTGGAGGAGCAGAGTCCCAGCATAGCAGCAGTGCCAGGAAGCCCCAGAGCTTGGGCTGTCCTCGTCTGCTCTTTCTTGCCTTTCCACCCTCTCCTGCTGAGCCTCTGTGCTGGGGCACGGCCTGAGTGCTCCGGCAGCTTGGGCACTGTGCTGCTGTGTGGCAGTGCTGGGACTGCAGGCAGGGACATTCCAGGGCTGCTTCTGGGACAGAGAATCACTGCCATCAGAACAGGAGGTCTTCTCGTGCCTTCATACCCCAACTGCTTCCCATTGCAGACTGCACCTACTCACAGTCCAAACTGGATACCCTGACCCCTCCCAGTACAGATGTGGCCTCATCCCAGCCCAAACTGGATCATACTGTCCTCTACCACTGCAACCTGGGTCCCAGCCCAGTCCAGAATGTATCCCTTGGCTCCTTTCCCAGTACCATGTGCATCCATCCCAGTACAAACTGCACACCCTCATGCCCTCCCAATACAGTCTGTACCCTATCCCAGTCCAAACAGGATCCCTTTCATCCCTACTGGCACACATTAGGCCTTGTCTCAATAAAAAAAATGCATTCCCAGTACAGCCTGGACCCTGTTCCAGTACAAGCTTCATTCCCTGGCCCCATTCCAGTAAAATCTGGTCCCTGTACATTACAGTTATTTTTTTAGCCCCTCCCAGTACAGACCTGGTCACATCTCAGGACAAACTGCATCTCCTCAACCTCTCCCAGCTCAGATGTGGTCTTATCCCAGGACAAACTGCATCACTTTGCCATCTCCCATACAGTTTCCTGTGCCACTACAAAGTGCATCCCTTGGACCCCTTCCCAGTCCCAGCTGCACCCAGCACAGCACAAAGTGGGTATCCTGATCCCAGTGCAGCTGTGGCCTGATCCTAGTACAAATGGGATCCCATTGCCATCTCCTAGCACAGTCTGAGTCTCATCCCAGTACAAAGTGCATCTCCTGAAACCCTGATTCCATCCCAGCACAGACCAGGACTCATCCCTGCAAACTGATCCCCTGATGCCATCCCAGTTCAGACTGGGGCTCCCTCCAGCTACAAACTTAACCTACCTCTGAGCTCTCCCAGTCCTGACTGGGCCTTGTTCCTAAACCAGCTGAACCCTGTGGTCCCCTCCCAGAGCAGACATGGCCTCATCCCAGCACAAACTGCATCATCTTGCTCCATTACAGTACACTCTGGGTCCCATCCCAGTACAAAGTGGATTCCCTGGTCCCTTCTCAGTATCTACTGCACCCCTCTACATGTTAACTCTGTACTCTGGTTCCAACCAGTACAGACTGAGCCCCCTCCCAATACAAATTGCATCTCCTGACTCCCTCCCAGTGCAGACTAAGCCCTGTCCAAGCCCAGACTGGTGCCCTGATCCCATCCCAATATAGTCCAAGACCTGTCCCAGAAACTGAATGCAATGGCATCACCCAGTGCAGACTGGGGACCATCCCAGTGCAAACTGCATCTCCTGATCTCCTCCAAGTACAGACAGGGTCTCATCCCAAAGCAAAGTTGAAGCCCTGGCCCCCTCCCAGTTCCAGCTGCATCCCTCCCAGCGCAAACCAGAGAACAGGACTCCTTCCCAGTACAGACTGTGGCTGCTCCCAGAAAAGCTGCACCACCTGAACCCCTCCCAGGACCAGACTGGGACCCCTCCCAGTACATGTTATGTCCCTTTACCCCCTGCCAGGCAGACTGGATCCTATCCCAGTACAACTTCAGTCCCCTGGCCATGTCCCAATACAGTCTGGGACTCAACCCATTACATACTACTTTTCTTTAACCCCTCCCACCACAGGCTGGGCCCTGTCACAGTCACAACTCCATACCCTAAGCACACCAGAGTCCAGGCTGGGCCATCTCCCATTTCAAACTGGCTCCCATTAACATCTCCAAGTACAGCCCAGGCCTTGTCCCAGGAAAAACTGATTCCACTCATCCCATCCTGTGCTGTTACATATTTTTATCAGTGCTATAGACAGATGGATGAAGACACCATCAGCAAGTGTGCAGATGGCACCAAGGTGAGCCTCTGTGCTGAGCCTCTGCTGGGGCAAGGCCTGAGTGCTCTGGCAGCTTGGGCACTGTGCTGCTGTGTGGCAGTGCTGGGACTGCAGGCCCGGGCTGCTTGTGGGACAGAGCTGTGCTCCAGAGCAGCACTGCCATCAGAACAGGAGGTTTCCTCATGCCTTCATACCCCAACCCCCTCCCACTACAGACTGCACCCACTCACAGTCCAAAACGGATACCCTGACCCCCTTCCAGTATAGACTCAGTCCAAACATGGTTCCTGTAACCTCTCCCAGTACAGATGTGGCCTCATCCCGGTACAAACTGGATCTTAGTGTCCTCTAGTACTGCAGCTTGGGTCCTGACCCATTTCCAGTATAAGCTGTGTTATTGTCCCCATGTATTACAAAGTTCATCCTTTTAACAGATCTCAGCACAAACTGGATCATCTTTGTCCCTTCCCAATGCTTTCTACATCCCTTCACATGTTAACTCATGTGTACTCTGGTTCCAAACCAAGACAGTCTGGGTTCCCTCGCAGTACAAACTGCATCTCCTGATCTCCTCCCAGTACAGACAGGCTCTTATCCCACAGCAAAGTTGAAGTCCTGGCCCCCTCCCACTACCAACTGCTTCCCTCCCAGTGCAAACCAGATATCAGGGCTCCTTCCCAGTACAGACTGTGCCTGCCCCCAGGAAAAGCTGCACCACCTGAGCCTTTCCCACGACCAGATTAGGATGACTCCCAGTACAAACTGAATCCATTTACCCCTTCTCAGGCAGACTGGGAACCATCCCAGTACAACCTGAGTGCCCTGGCCAAATCCCAGTACAGTCTGAGACTCATCCCAGTACATATTGGGGTCCTTAATACCCTCCCACCACTAGCTGGGCCCTGTCACAGTCACAACTCCATACCCTAATCACACCAGAGTCCAGTCTGGGCCATCTCCCAGTTCAGACTGGGTCCCTTTAACATCTCCAAGTACAGCCCAAGCCTTGTCCCAGTCAAAACTGATTCCACTCATCCCATCCTGTGCTGTTTAATAGTTTTGTCACTGCTATAGACAGAGGGATGGAGGCATCATCAGCAAGTGTGCAGATGGCACCAAGCTGAGTGGTGCTGTTGAGATGCCAGAGGGACAGGATGGCATCCAGAGGGATCTGGACAGGCTGGAGAGGTGGTGCCCAGGTGACCCTCATGAGGTTCACCAAGAGCAAGAGCAGGGTCCTGCAGCTGGGCTGGAACAATCCTCACTATCAATACAGGCTGGGGGAGGAGGTGATAGAAAGCAGCCCTGAGGAAAAGGACTTGGGGTGCTGGTGGGGGAGAAACTGGACAGGAGCAGGCAGTGTGAGCTTGCATCCCAGAAGGCCAATGGCAGCCTGGGTTGCATCCAAAGCAGCATGTCCAGAGATGGAGAGAGAGGATCCTGCCACTTTATGATGCCCTGGTGAGACCTCCCCTGGTCTTCCCCTGGTCCCCGGGTCCACTGCATCCAGCTCTGAAGTCTCAACAGAGGAAGGACATAGAGCTGAAGGAGCAGGTCCAGAGGAGGGACATAGAAACGATCAGGGGCTTGGAGCAGCTCTGCTATGAGGACAGGCTGAGGGAGCTGGGGGTGTTCAGACTGAAGAAGAGAAGGCCCTGGGGAGACCTAATAACTGCTTTTTAGTGCCTGAAGGTCACTGGATGGAGAGAAACTGTTTGCAAAGGCCTACAGGGACAGGGGCAATGGCTTCAAGCTAGAGCAGAGCAGATTTGGATTGGATGTGAGGAAGAAGTTTTTTTACCATGAGGATGGTGGAACACTGCAACAGGTTGCCCAAGGAGGTGGTTGAGGCCTCATCACTGGAGATATTCAAGATGAGGCTCAACAGGGCTCTGGGCAACCTGATCCAGTTGAGGATGTCCCTGCTGACTGCAGAGTGGATTGCACTGGATGACTTCAGTGGTCCCTTCCAACCCAGACCATTCTATGATTCTATGATCCTAGGACAGACTGGGTCTCAATGAAGTAAAACTGGATCCCCTCACCCCCTCCCAGTACCACCTGGATTCCTCCAAGTGCAAAATGGATGCTCTGAGCCCCTCCCAGGACAGACTGAACTCCCGCTCAGTACAGGATGCATCCACAGACCTCCTCCAAGCACACACTGTGCTCTCTCCCTGGACAAACTGGACCCATCCCATTTCACTCTGCAACCTCTTCTTGTAGAAATCAGATCTCATGGTCCCCTCCCAGTCTAGATTGGGCCATGTGCCAACACCAACTTTTAGAATAAACCTTTATTTAGAATAAACCAAACCAGGTTGGAAGAGACCTTCAAGATCATCGCGTCCAACCCATCAACCAATCCAACCCACCCAAACAGCTAACCCATGGCACCAAGCACCCCATCAAGTCTCCTCCTGAACACCTCCAATGACAGCGACTCCACCACCTCCCCAGGCAGCCCATTCCAATGGGCAATCACTCTCTCTGTATAGAACTTCTTCCTAACATCCAACCTGAACCTCCCCTGGCGCAGCCTGAGACTGTGTCCTCTTGTTCTGGTACTGGGTGCCTGGGAGAAGAGACCATCATCAGCCTGTCTACAACCTCCCTTCAGGTAGTTGTAGAGAGTGATAAGGTCACCCCTGAGTCTCCTCTTCTCCAGGCTGAGCAACCCCAGCTCCCTCAGTCTTTCCTCATGGGGCTTGTTTTCCAAACCCCTTACCAACTTTGTTGTCCTTCTCTGGACTCGTTCCAGCAAGTCAACCTCCTTCCTAAACTGAGGGGCCCAGAACTGGACACAGTACTTGAGGTGTGGCCTAACCAGTGCAGTGTACAGGGGCAGAATGACCTCCCTGCTCCTGCTGGCCACACTGTTCCTGATGCAGGCCAGGATGCCATTGGCCCTCTTGGCTGCCTGGGCACACTGCAGGCTCATGTTCAGGCTCATGCAGGCACACTGCAGGCTCATGTTCATGTTCATATCACTCCAACAGGGAATACAATCAAATTCCAAAGAGACGATAGTGTAAGGGACTGGGAGGTGGGAGGATAGGGAACTGATCCAGTGCTGCATCAGTGGAGAGGTATCGTGAAACACATCCAGAGGATTCAGAAAAGTTTGCATTTACTGGGCCATCAGTTAATAAGGCAGAACCTGCCCAATGATATCAATGGGTAACCTTGCCTCAAGGCATGCAGAATTCTCCCACCCTGTGCCAAATGTATGTGGCTTGGGCTTTGTCCCCATTTAGACAGACTCATCGTGACTTTCTCATCTATCATTATATGGATGATATTCTAACTGCAGGAAAGGAAAAAAGTTAGATCCTAAGACAATACTCTCTGAGCTTTAACCCATGTTAGAAAGCAGAGGGTTGAAAATAACACCATATCAGAACTTGCAATTTCTTGATAGATGGCAACGCTTACAATGCCATGGAAGCTATGCCCCGGCAGTCAGCAGACCTTTTACATGGTGTCACTGCTAACCAACTTGTTGGGGCAGGACTTTTGCTAGTTCAGATCAGCAAATGCAACTTTCTGATGAGGCTTTACAATTAAGTCAGGATTTAGTGATCAAAGAGTGGCTGAGAATCCAGGACATTAAATCTGATCCTGCGCTGCTCACTACTTGTCAGGGTCCAACAGGGCCATTTGGTTCCTTTGTCGATACCTTACCTACGGAATTCAATACTAATCCAGATTTGACTCAGGAGATGAAGGTAAAAATGCTGGGTGTTCTGGCATTTGACAAGGCGAACAAAAACAAAACTAAAAAATAAAACTAAAATTTAAAAAAATTAATTAAAAGGAAAAAAGATTAAAAAATAAAAATTAAAATATATTTTAAAAATATTAAAAAGATATAAAACAACAAAAAAAAGATTAACAAATAACATTTTTAAATAGATAAAATAAATAGATAAGAAATGAAAATTAAAAACAAGAAAATTTTAAAAAGTAAATTAGACTAAAATTAAAGAAAAAAATTAGATTAAAATTAAAAAATTACAAAGAATAGTAAAAATTATAGATAAAAAATATATATAATGAAAAAATAAATTTAAAAAAATATTAAAAATAAAAAATTACATTAAAATTACAATAAAAATTACATTAAAACATTAAAAAATAAAAATACAGAAAATTAAATTTAAAAATAATTTTAAAAAATAAAAATAACATTGAATAAAATTAAAATAAAAATTTAAATAAAAATAAAATAAAACTAAAAACTAAAATGAAATACAATTACAATTAAATAAAAAAATAAAATAAAATAATAAAAATATAATTAAAAATAAAAATAAATAAAAAATTAAAATAGATTAAATTGTAAAAAATAAAAAAATCAAAGTAAAATAAAAATAAATTAAATTTAAAATTTCAAAAATAAAATAATGATTCAAATTTAAAAATCAAAAAATTGAAATAAAAAATTAAAATTAAAAAGTAGATTAAAGAAAACAAACATACAAAGAATAAAAATTAATTAATATTAAAAATTAAAAACAAATTATATAAAAAATAGAAAAAGTAATTAATTTTTTAAAAAAATTGAATTATAAAAATGGATTAAAAATGAGTTTAAAAAAAATAAAAAAATAAAATAATTTAAAAAGCTAAAAAATTAAAATAAACAAAAAATAATATAACAATTAAAAAATAAAATTAAAAAAAAGTTTGCAGTATACATAAAAACCCCATAAAAAAGTAAAAAGAGGATGTATATTTTATAGCTAAATGTTTTTAGTGACACCAGCAAGAAATGTCTACCCCATGTCAACTGCAATCATCACAACAAACAACGGCAGAAGAATCAAGACCATGAGCACACAGCATTTCCCATGCAGTCAAACATCAATCACAATAACTGCTATGATAATCTGGGATCAAACAGCATCACTCAGAAGAATGTACCACAGCACCGTGTGAATTAGGACTGAATATTGTGGTTGCTTGATAACTTTGTATTCTCTCTTGTTAACTAAGTGTGCCTCTGAATGTAGACATCCTAGAAGATACAGTTTCATCTTTACATTTTGCTCAGTAGAGATTATTAACAAAAACAAAGGGGGAAAAGAGAGAATACCCCATAGCAAAAAAATAGCTCATGGCAACCCTAGAAATGCTGTAACCCTAGAAATATTAACCCTAGAAAATGTTGTAACCCTAGAAACATCAACTTTGCAATGTGCTGTAACCCTCTCACCACAAGACAGCACGAACACGGCACAACTGTCATGAAAATGACAATCAGCAAACCTGCTTAGCACTGACCTCAACGACAGTCACGATAAACCAAGATGTCAACAGAAAGCATCTAACTTATAACTGAGTGTCGTGACTGCTTTACTGTTGTGTGAACATTAAGAGATCAGAATCACTAGGATGAGCAAAACCACATTATTCTGTGTAATTTTATATTGGGCAATGCAATGAAGCTCTTTTGCTCTTGCTGCTTGCCTGCAAGTTTTCTGTCTGTGAAGCTAGAGCCTGGCCAGATCTACCTTTACAGATTAAAGAAATCTTGCTACCATTAAACAATTCATGATTTTTGACCATCCTAGAGAAAATAAAGATGCAACATAATCCTAAAGCAGATCGCAAAAGACAGTGCTAAGGATTGCATTTGTGCCTCAATCTCTGTGTGCAATGCATTCAGGCATAATCAAGTCTTCTCTGTCAATAAGAGGAGTGAAATGTAAAGATCGGAACTGTTAAGATCTAAGTTCTTCTTTACAATGTTTGTTATCTTTGACCATGTATTATGCCAACTCTGTAGAGCATTGTAACTAGTTCAACTTAAGCTTTGTGCCTTGTATGGTTTACATCAGTCTGTTAGACATGCTGCACTACAGGACTCTTGCTTTTGCTACACAGCTTAGCTTTACCTTGCTTGCTTCTGTGTTTGCAGTAGCATCTTGTATGGGATGAGAAGAACTCCCATGACCAGATTGCTCACAAAAACAAAAAGGGGGATTTGTGGCAATGCCAGCAACAAGCAGTGTGAGCTATCTGGCAGTGCAGGCCTAGAGCCTGACATGGTGGTTGGCCATGCTCAGCATAAATGCAGAGTTAGCTAGCAGTGGAGCAAAACAGTGCTGTACCTGCAGCATGTAACTAAAACAAGACACTGGTAGCTATAAACATGGGCAGTTATCTTGGGACAACAGGACATGCACCTGCATCAACAAACCTTGCGTGTCGTTAGTAGTTGGACCAATAATCTATAATAGTGCGATGTGTGGTCACTCATAGGGAACCAATGAAGCTATGCCAACAGGGCACTCCGAGTTTATATAAGTGGTAGAAGTTCCCTTGCTACGCACTTCTGCCTTTCCTTTCTCTTCTTCTTCTAAGCTTTACTTTACTGTGCTATACTCACACCACAGGCCTGCACCATAGGCCTGCAATACTGGAACAATAAAGAAACAATACTTGATCATATTGGTCAGCCATATTGATTCCAATCTCCGCTGCCCCCATATTCCCATAGTCCTGTTGTCACCAGTCTGGCTCTGCAGAGACCATGGAAGACCATGGCAAAGGTTTGGCTGAGGTCCAGGCACAGAACATTTCCTTCTTGCCCCTGCCCAGACAGGTTTGATGATCTCTCGTCCTGCAAGGGCCTGGAGATGGCTGCAGTAGTATGTGACCTATCACTTTTGACCCAGCACCACAACTGTGCTGAGGGTGACCAGCCTGGAGTTTGCCCCACCCTCTTCTTGGCCTTCCTGAAGATGCCTTTTCCAAGGAGCAAGAACCTCTCTGATGGTTCTGTGCACATTTCAGGGCACAGCCCAGGAAAGATGATGTGAGCAGACAGCAACATTTGCAATGAGCCTGTGCAGAATACCTGAGAGGAATCTCCCTGGGGCAGTGAGGTTTGTGTTGCAGTCACACACAGAAATGTCAGAGCTCTGTCAGGTGTCCACACCTGAGCTGGCCTCATAAACTGCTTCTGCAGCCCAAGATGTTCGGACAGAGTTTTTCCCCATCCCTCACACAGACTCTGCACTGCAGCAGGCAGAGTGTCCCTGGCCTCCTGCTGCCCCTGTCAGAGGCTGGGAGGCTCCTCACACCTCCGGTGCCTTGGTACCCCAGCAACAGCTGATGGTGTTTGTGCTCACTCAGGTTCCTCTCACCCCACACACCATGTTCATGCTTGCATCTCATCTTTGCAATGCCAGCAGCCACTGCTGACCTCCTGATCCTGTGACCTGCAACTGGGGGACAAAAACACTTTGCAAGCTGGGGAAAGCCCAGTGGTGGAAATGGTGGTGGTGAGTGGCTAGAGCAGGATGATTACCATGGGACAGCTTCCCCAGGCTGTGCAGTGAACAGAGACACAGATCTGAGCCTCCTCTGCTGCTTCTTCAGGCCTCTTGCAGGAGGCCTGTCTGTGTAAGGTCACTGCTGTGTGCCCCAGCCCTGCACACTCACACCGTAGCTGTTCTCTGTTGTTGGCATCCCTGGGACACTTTCTTGGGCCTGCTCTGGAGAGAAACTTTGGATGAAGCCCTAAGCCTTCAGACTCTGCCCTGAGCAGATCATCTGTCTTTGTGGAACTGCTCTTGGGGGCCAGCTCAATCAGAGTAGTTCCCATGGCCTGTCCCTGCCTGTGGTCACAGAACAATGACCAAGCTGCCACAACACTCAGGGCTTGCACTGACCCAGGAGAGGCTGGAAGTGGAAAGAGAGTCCAGGTGCTGGTGCTCCCTGGCAGTGCTGGTATGCCAGGGGTCTGTGTTGATAGGTTGGACTCGATGATCCTCGACGATCCTCGAGGTCCTTTCCAACCTAAGTGATACTGTGATACTGTGACTCTTTGCCCCTCTGCCTCCACACACAGGACCTGCCCCTGAAGCTCCAGAGGAGGCTTGGAGGAAGGTACTCAGGAAACAAAACTGTTGCTAAAAGGCTCTTTATTTATTTCCCTCCTCCAGATCTGCACAGCACTTGGCCTAAAAGCTCTCATGATGTTCTGGAGGAAGGACCTCAGGAAAGAATTTTAATGAAAAGTTCTTTATTTCTTAACCAAAGAAAGAGCAGAGGTCCTGCTGCACAAATTCTTGGTCAGCACAGCAGAGAATGTGTAAGAAAAGGGATGGCAGTTTTATAAAGAGTAAAACAGCACCACCACCAAATGCAGAAACCAGGCTGGGCCTGCACTGAGGGACATCAGAACTGCTCTGCAGAAGTGTTTATTCCTTCTGAAAGCACGCAGTGATCAGTTTGCTGAAGGCAGCCTTGAGCTCCTGGTTCCTCAGGCTGTAGATGAGTGGGTTCACTGCTGGAGGCACCACTGAGTACAGAACTGACAACACCAGATCCAGGAATGGGAAAGTGTGGGAGGAGGGCTTGAGGTAGGCAAATGAGGCAGTGCTGAGAAACAGGGAGACCACAGCCAAGTGAGGGAGGCAGGTGGCAAAGGCTTTGTGGCGTCCCTGCTGAGAGGGGATCCTCAGCACTGCCCTGAAGATCAGCACATAGGACACCACAATGAACATGAAACAGAGAGATGATAAACAGACACTGAACACAATAAGCCAAAGTTCCCTGAGGTAGGATGTGGAGCAGGAGAGCTTGAGGATCTGGGGGATTTCACAGAAGAACTGGTGCAGAGCATTGCCCTGGCAGAGGGGCAGGGAAAATGTATTGGCTGTGTGCAGCAGAGCAGTGAGAAAGCCACAGGCCCAGGCAGCTGCTGCCAGGTGGACACAAACTCTGCTGCCCAGGAGGGTCTCATAGTGCAGGGGTCTGCAGATGGCAACGTAGCGATCGTAGGACATGGTGGTGAGGAGAAAATACTCTGCCTGAATTAGAAATACTGAAAAGAAAATTTGGAGAACACATCCTGCATAGGAGATGTGCCTGGTGTCCCACAGAGAGATGGCCATGGATTTTGGCACAGTGGTGGAGATAGCACCCAGGTCAAGGAGGGCGAGGTTGAGGAGGAAGAAGTACATGGGGGTGTGGAGGTGGTGGTCCCAGGCTATGGTGGTGATGATGAGGCCATTGCCCAGCAGGGCAGCCAGGTAGATGGCCAGGAAGAGGCAGAAGTGCAGGAGCTGCAGCTGCCTTGTGCCTGGGAATGGCAGGAGGAGGAAGTGGGTGGTGGAGCTGCTGTTGGCCATCTGCTGCCTCTGCCCATGGAGACCTGTGCAAGGAGGGAAAGGCAGTGACAAGTTAGGGCACACTTCTCTCAGCTTCATTGTAACTCCTGACCCTGAGCTGCATGAGGAATGGATCAGCTCATTCCCCATCACTACCAACCAGTGATGGTTGATCACAGCTTCATATGCAGCAGGGACCCAAAATTGCCAGGAAGATTCCTCTGGTGTCAGAACAGACAGTGACCAACAGCCCAATCCCACGGAGTGAGAGTCCAATGGAGAGGTGGAGAAACAGGGAAGAGGTCTGCAGCACTGCACAGACTGTGATGGGAACAAAAAAGGCCGTCTCCTTACCCAGCTGTGCTCTCTGCAACTCACAGGATGGAACTGAAGAGCTTTTCTCCTCCTTCTGTGTGCACACTCCAGGAGCCTTCAGATGAATGTCAGCTGCCAAGGTTGTGACTCCTGACCTGGAGCCCATATCTTTGAGGGCACTGCCTCTGCTGGGTAGAAGAGGAGAGCAAAAGGTTGCATTGGGAAATGTGTCTGCAGTGCAGAGAATGGCACAGAGGTGCCTGATCCCCCTTGCCAGGGCATCTCTGACAGCAAATCCCTCTCCCCTCACTGCCCAAGTCCCTGCTGCCCTCACCTGTCCCTGCCAGGATCTGCTTCTCTGTGCCCAGCTCTCCTCCCTGTCCCTGCTGACAGAGACCTTCCCACCTGCTGCGTGCTCAGCTCTGCCCTGCAGACCCCTCCCAGCAGCAGGATACTGCCCAGGGGCAGCTCTGGGTGTGTAGGGGCTCAGAAGCAGATCAAAGGCTAATGAGAGTCTTCTCTAGAGTGGAGAAACAAACTCTAGTCTCACAAAGCCCTCCCAGCACACCAAGGGGATCAACATTCAAAGCCAAGACTCCTTCCCTTCCAGCAAAATGCTGCCTTGATGCTCTTCTGGAAAGCCTCCTCAGAAATGCCCAGTGGGGAGCCAGGACTGTGAGCAGCTCTGGCCAATACAGCTCCCTCCCCACAGCACAAGGACCCTGCCCTGCCCTGCCCTGCCAGGGCTGTCTCCTGCCACCCACAGCTTCTCCCCACAGCACTGTGTGGAGCAACCTGGGCAGGCAGAGGGCTGAGCCTGGCAGGCAGCACAGTCCCTGCCCCAGCACACAGCCCCTGGGCTGCAGGGACCCTGCTCTGAAGGACAGCCCTGACCACCCCTGCCTGCACCCCAGGGCTCCACAGCTCTTCAGAAAAGCCTGAAAAGAGCCTCTGCACAGGAAGATTTCCTTCCAGCCCCCACCAGCTGTGGCTGTGCCAGCTTTAGGAGATGCCTCCAGGAACTGCACCTGCACTACCCTGCCCCCACAGACTCACCGTGTCAGTGCCTGCAGTGACTTCTCCTCCTGTCAGCTCTCAGTCACCCTCCTGGACACCTCCAAGCTCTCTCTGCCTTCTTCTCACTGAGATCTCCTGGCACTACCCTCAGCCCTGCTGTGCAGAGCAGAGGAGCTGCCCCTGGGCAGAGCTGACACTTTTCTCTGCTGCCTGCTTGCCAGCAGCTCCCTGCAGCCATGGAGCTCAGCCCAGCTGAGCAGCAGAGGACCAACCCAAGGGCATTTTAATGACCCTCTGGTGGCTTTGGTGCCAGGTAAACATCAGAGACTGAGAGGGAGATGATGAAACCTCTCCAGAAGTTGAAGTCACTTTCAAACTCTGAAGTTTCTTCTCTTGTTGATGGGTCCCAGTGAGGACACTGCTGGGAAAGTGTCTGCAGGCTGTGGTTGGAGCAGAGAAGTGGAGGCAGTGCTGAGAGGTCAGGACAAGCAGAGGAAGATGTCTCTGATGCTGAGCAAACCTGGCGGTGTTTCATTAATGTAAAGGGTCAAGCCCTGACCCCTGGCTCCTGGACAGGCAGATCCTGTCCCTCACTCACCCCTCAGGGTGATTCCTGGAGCAGTGGGATGTGGAGAGGACCAATGTCAAGGGCAGGACTATGGCACAACCCCTCCCAGGCTCCTGAGGATGGACAAGGAGGCAATGAGGCCCCAGGGCTGCAAGGAGGAGTTGTCTCCTCAGAGGCATCAGTGCCACAGACCACAGCCAGAACCAAAGGCAGGAAGAGCTTGGCTCTGCCAGGAGCCTTTCAGCTCTTGCACAGCCCTCTGTCATCTGCCCCTCAGGCTGTCCTCTGCTGCTGCATCAGCTGAGCCTCTTTCCCTGCAGGCTGCAGTCACCCAGCCAGCTGCCCCACCTTGCTGGCACCTTCCTTTGCTGCTCTCTCTCCATCCTCCCTGGGAGTTCCTTGAGACTCCAAGCCTTGGAGTGCTCCAGGCTGCTGCTGGGGGATGTCTTGCAGTGACATTTCTTTCTCCTCATCTCCAGTCTGGACCTCCCCAGCTGCACTTTGTGGCTTTGTTTCTTTCTCTTGCACTTTGTCACTGTGCAGAAAAGCTCTCCATGTCTCAAACCACTCCCCAAGCACTCTCAGGCTACTCTGCTCCTGTCCTCACTCTTCACACCATTGAGCCCATGGCCTTCAGTCTCTATCTACTGGTCATGTGCCTGAAGCCTCCCAAGCACATCCTGGGAGATCTCTGGGCACTCTCCAAGGTCTTTGCAGATGGAGATGTGGTGGTCATAGGACAACAAAGAGACCAAGTGCCCAATGTGCCTTCAAGAGGACTGGACCCCCGAGGGTGAGATCTGCCCAGTTGCCAGGGAAGGGACATAGCCAAGTCCAGCAGTGCAAATATCTGCCTCAGCCTGAAGCAGCAGCCTGAGGAGCTGCACAGAGCAGGAGCAGCATTTAGCTGCATGGCTGTGTGACCCTGCTGCTGTGGGAGAGAAGAGGAGTCGCTGTTCCACTCCATGCCCTGTGAACCCCAGGGGAATCCAGAGCATTGTTCCTGCCCTGTGCTCCAAAGCCAGGACTGCTCTGATAGGGTCCTGCCCACACTTGTTTTTCCTGGGCTGTTCTCTTTCCACCTCCACACTCTCCTGCTCAGCCCCTGTGTTGGGGCAAGGCCTGAGTGCTCTGGCAGCTTGGGCACCATCCTGCTGCGTGGCAGTCCCATGACCACAGGCAGACACAGGCCATGGGAAATTCTTTGGCTCAGATGGCCTCCACAAGAGCAGTTCCACACAGACAGGTGATCTGCTTGGGGCAGTGTCTGAAGGCTTAGGTCTTCTTCCAAAGTTTCCTTCAAGAGTATGCCCAAGAAATTGTCCACCAGATGCAAACAGCAGGGAACAGCTAAAGTGTGTGAGTGTGCAGGGCTGGGGCACACAGCAGCATCCTCACACATCCTCACAGCCAGGCCTCCTGTAAGTGACCTGAAGGATCAGCAGAGAAGGGTCTGGACTGTGTCTGTGTTCACTGGACACCCTGGGGAAGCTGTCCCAGGGCAGTCATCCTACACTAGACTTCACAACCACTGTTTCCAGCAGTAGCCTCACACCTCAGCTTGGATAGACACTTTGTCCCTCCACACGAGGACATGGCCTCAGGATGTCAGCAGTGTCTGTTTGCATTGTGCAGATGAGATGCCAGCAGATGAGCTGAGGTGAACCTGAGTGAGCAAACACCATCAGTTATTTCCGGAGGTACCAGGGCACTGAAGCTTTGAGGAGCCTCCCAGCCTCTGGCAGGGGTGGCAGGAGGCCAAGGAGATTCTCTGACCACTGCAGGGCAGGGCCTGTGTGAGTGATTGGGAAAGACTCTGTCTCTGAACATCCCACACACCATTAGGGGTCCATGAGGCCAGCTCAGATGTGGACACCTGAGAGAGCTGGGACATTGCTGTGTGTCACTCCAGAACAAACCCTACTGGCCCAGGGAGATTCATCTCAAATGTCTTGGGCAGGCTGCTGTCTGCACACATCACCCTTTCTGGACTGTGCCCTGAGATGTGCACAGAGCCATCCCAGAGGTTCTGGGCTCCTTGGAAAAGGCCTCTCCAAGAACACCAAAAAGGAGGGTGGGGAACATTGCAGGCTGGTCACCCTCAGCACAGTCCCTGGGAACGTGAATGCTCAAACTCCTCTGCAGCCATTTGCAGGCCCTTGCAGGACAAGAGAGGTATTGCTGAAGCCATATGGGCAGGGGCAAGAGGGGGATGTTTTGTCCCTGGACCTTAGCCAGGGCTTTGCCATGGTACCCCATAGTCTCTTTAGAGCCAGACTGCTGAGAGCTGGAGTGCAGAAATGGGTGAGGTGATGGCTGGGGGGTGGATGAAGCCCAAATGTCATCAGTGGAGAGTCCTCCTGTCAGACACTTGCCAGTGGCATCCCTCAGGGCAAGCCCTTGGGCCAGCACTGTGGAATGTCATCATGAACTCCCTGCACCATCTGACCCAGGGCCTTTGCAGCTCCTCTGGAGATGAAGCCAAACTGGGCAGAGCCCTTGAGGGAACTCATCTGCTTAAGCCTGCCCTGAGCAGGATCATTGGACAAGAGGATGTGCAGGAGTCTCCTCCACAAATGCAGCAGGACAGAGCCAGCAGCTTCTCCACTCAAACCCTTGGTAGGAAATCTCCCAGATGCATCTGGTGAAACTTTCATCTGCTCAGGCTCTGGCCACAAGGAGGCTGATGGCTGAGTGTGCAATCCTGTGCTCAGTTGTGTCTCAGGAACTCACCATTCAGTAGGAAGCCAAGGAGTGGGAAGGGGGAGGGGAGGTCACTTCTGCCTCCTGAGAGCATTGGCCAACAGCAGGAACACAGCTGGGAAAGGGACTGTGAGGTCAGCTGTGTCTGCAGGAGCTGATAGGGCAGCCCTGGGCTCCTGGCTGGCAGATGGGCACAGTGATCTGGGAGATGCCCTCTGCCAAAGGGCCTGAGCTGACTGCAGGAAGGGGCTGATGGGTTGGTTGCTGTGTCTCTGCTGCCTGAGTACCTGATGGGACAGCAGCAGGCACAGGGCTTGGTGCTGTCTAGCCAAGAAACTGCAAGGCCAGCAGCCTTGGGAGCTCCTGGTGAGGTAGGAAAGAGCAGGAGAGAGGAGCACTGCCAGATGGTGCAGCCTGGCAGGTTGAGACTGGCCATGAGGATCAAGAAACCTCTCTCAAAGGGTAGTGCTGTGGCCTGGGAAGTTCTGCAGGAGGAGTCTGGGATCAGCCCTTCTCTTTGTGTCCCAAGGAGCAGAGTGTGAGTGTGGGCAGGTGTCAGTGAAGGCATGGAAAGGCCAAGGTGGGGAAGTGAGATGAGTGTCTGCAGCCTGCAGGGCAGGAGAAGCAGCTGTGAGACAGTGCAGGACAAAGCTGTGGGAGAGCTGGCAAAGGGCAATGGCAGTGGTGGGAGTGATGAAGAGAAGCCAAGGTTGTGCCCTCTTGACTCTGGCAATTCTCTGTCCCCAAGGCCAGTGAGGAGATGTTGTCCTAAGTCACTGGGAGGGCCTCACTGCCTCTTTCCACAGCCCCAGGAAGGCTGGGGACTGTCAGGCCCTTGTCCTCCACTCAGCATCACAAACCCTACAGGGATCCTAAAGAAAGGCTGGAGAGGAACTTTTCATGAGGGTGTCTGGTGACAGGACAGGAGGGAAAGGTTTGAAGGTGAGGAAAAGGAGGTTTAGACTGGGTCTTAGGGAGAAAGTTCTTCAGTATGAGGGTTGTGAGACTCTGGAATAGGCTGCCCAGGTAGGATGCCCTCTCCTGAGGGTGTTGAAGGCCACGCTGGATGAGGCCTTGAGCAGCTGAGTCTATTGGAGAGGCATCCCTGCCTATGGCAGGGAGGTTGGAGCAGAGGAGCTCTGAGGTCCCTTCCAACCTAGGCCATGCTATGCTGCTATGAAACCCACACCCCACCCCCACTGCACCTGAAGAGCCTTGACCCACACATGAGGGACAGGATTTGCCTGCCCAGGGGCTGTGCTCAGGCCTTGGCCTTTGTGCTGCAGAAACCAGAGCCAGAGTTTGCTCTCCTGCACTTTGCCTTTGTCTGCTGCAATCACAGCCTCTCCTGAGCTGCTCTAACGAGTCCCTGGGGAGGCTTTGGCAGTAACAAGCCTCAGTGGGGCCAATCAATGCTTCAAGGTACTTTGTGTTTTGCTTCTTGCTTCTTGCACAGTTTCTTCACTCTTCTCTCAGTACCTGAGGTTCATGGAATGATTCCCAAGTGCCCTGAGGAGCTCTTTGTGTCTTTTTTGCTGACTTCCAGATTTCAAAGTGCACCTCATAATGCTCAGTTTTTGATGGTAAACTATTTGATTCTATCTCAGATGAGGGCAGAGGTGACAGCAGCATCCACCAAGGCAGAATGATGCAGGCTGTCTGCTCAGGGGGTCTGGACTGGGAGGAGAAGCTGTCCTTTGAGGGCTGACACTGAGTGGACAACTTTGCTCCTCACCCTCCCCAACCTCCCCATTGCTGTCAGTGTCCACCTGGGCCTTACATCCCTGCTCCTTGCATCAGACTTCTCCACTGCTCTCTGCAGCTGGAGCTCACAGCAACATGGCACCAGCTGCCCCCTGTTCTCCTTAGAGAACTGCCTGCACAGAGCCACAGAAGAGTTGTTGCTCTTTGGAAGCAAAGCAAAGCCAAGGCTGAGAAAGTTCCCTCAGCAATCCAAGCTCTCTGGACCCACCTGCTCAGCACAAGCTGTCTCTCAGCAGCTTGCCTGTCCACAAGGCTGAGGCAAAGCCAACTAGTTCTGCCATGGCTGTGATTTCTCAGGCAGTCAAGAGTTCTTGAGAGTGAGAAGCAGATGGGTCCTAGCTGCCCTTCCTCATGAAGCAATGTCCAGTTCCCAAGGTGGTTCAGCAGAATGTGTTCTAATCAAAGAGCCTCTGAAGCACAGAGTGGATAAGGACAAGGCTGACCCTGACTGGCTGTAAGGGATCCTGAATTCAAATCTCTTTTTATGGCTGTGCCTGGAGAGAAGCACCAAGCACACAGACACAGGGACAGAAATGGCTGGGCCCAGTGGAACACAGAGCCCCCAAACATGGTGACAGCAAATGTTTCTGTCCAAAGACAATGAGAGGTGGAGAGGTTGCTGGCAGAGAGGATGCCCTGGAGTTCAGTTTCCTTCTCCTGCAGCTCAGGGCAAACACTCACAAAGCTTCAACATTCTCAGAGGATGAGAACTGAGCCTGGAGCAGTCTGACTTGGTGCTGGCTCTTGGTGCAGGTTGTGCCTGAGAGATGTTTGAGTGGGGGAGATGCTGGACACAGCTGCTGTGATCCAGTAGAGCTCCAAGGCTCTGACTCTAGGGTCACTGTATTTAGAGGTGGAGATCCTTGACTTTCATCAGGTGTTTCTCTGATCTGGAGAACCTTGGATGCTGAATCATCCTGGGATCTTTTGCCACTTGCATAGACCCTGAAGGTTTTGACTCTCGGTGTTTTCTATTAGCTCCCTGTTGGCTGTGATCCAAGCACAGATGCACTGAGCTGGCAGGAGGTGACAAACCCCCAAGCCATAGGGAGAGAAAAGCAAGGCTGGGAGAGCCCTGGTCAGGGCTGAGCCATTCCTTGCAGGTCAGTCCTCTCTTCTGAACCCTTTGCTTCTCTCTGCCTGGGGTCATATCCTTCTTTTCTCTCCATCAGCCCTGCTCCTTTGTGCTGGGGAGGAGCAAAGTTTGCAGATCTGCTCCTTGGAACAGGCCAGAAGGTCAAGAACCCAACTTTGGAACAGCAGCAAGGTCCCAGGCTCCTGATGACTGCTAAGTACCTCCCTACTCTCTCCAGACCCTCCTCCCAAACCACACTTCACCACTTGTAGAGCTTTGAGGGTCACTGGTTGTGATGGGAATTGAGGATTTCATCTCCCTGAGCCCCAGGTGGTCAGGTATCAGTTGCATGGCCAGAGGGGGATGGTTGGGATGGCTATGTCCTGGGGGTGCCAGCCCCACCAGGACTACAACCAGGGGACTCAGCACAGGAGTTAGGGCTCTGATCCCTCCATTGCAAGATGTCACACACAGTGTCCTTACTTCTCAGCCACTTGGTCCCCAAGGATTTGCCCAGGAGCACAGGGGTGACCATTCCTCTCAGCAGCATGGCTTCCTAGAAGGACCTGAACAAGATCTTGGAGAAGAATCACCTGAAGAATAATTTGGAGGAGTCAAAGCTCAGCCTTGAGGAATAGTACAAGTGGTTGATGAAGACATGAATGAAGGCAGCAAGGATGAAGTATGTGAGGATTAGGAGGGGGAGGAGGGCAATAATTATGAGGTGGACAAAGGGGATGATGTGGAAGAGGAAGATGATATGGAGTAGGAGAAGAATTAAGAGAAAGAGGAGGAAGAGGAAGAGGATGAAGAGGGCAAACCCATATCAGCCCCTCTGTGCCACTCAAGCAGCCACATCAGTGCCCTGAGAGTGGGCAAAGCTTCCCACCCAGCTTGGAGCTGCTGAAGCCTCACTGCCCCCAGCTCAGTGCCCAGCCCTCTGTCAGTGGTGACTACGGCAACAGCTTCACCCTCAGCTCCAACCTCCAACACTACCATGTCCACAGCCAGAAGCAGCTGCACCTCTGAGCTGCCTGAGGCAAGGGCTCCTCCGAGATAGCCAGCACCGCAGCACCCACATCGGTGCCAGCTCTTCCCCTGCACAGGCTGCGGCAAGGGCTTCAGCTGCAGCTCCTCCCTCACCTGGCGTATTCACCCCCATGCCGGTGACCAGCATGCCCCAGGGGACACAGCAATACACCGACCCTGGCACTGCCAGGCCAAACGTGACCCCCCTGGAGGGCCTTTTCCAGCAGCTTGAACTGCAATCTCCTCTTTTACACCTTCTTTCCTCAGAAACAAATGTGTCCCTGCCCTTCTCAGCACCAGCCAGTGCTGAGGAGAGTAATGACAGTGCTGAGTCAGCACAGCCACTGCCATTACTACAGCTGGGCTGGGATTTGTCTGCTTTCCCCCCAACACTTTGGGCTTGCTAGAGGTAAAAGAAAAATCTCATCCCAAGGATAATGCCTAATTAGAATGGAAACCCCAACCCTAATAAAGTATTGTCTCTTGCTACATTTTCTTTGACCTTTCTTTCCCAAAAGGCCACTTTTGGGGGCATTTCTTCCCAGGACCAGGGCTGGAGCCATGTGCCCACTTCAGGGAGGTGTCCTTGAGGGGTCTTGGGAGAGTCTTGAAGGTCAAGTGAGGAAATCAAAATAACTCATGTAGCCATTCAAGAGGATCCTTTAATAACCTGCATGGATATGGAATGGATCACTCCAAAGCTTACACATGATTGTCCTGGAGGCACCAGTCTGAACATGCCCAAACACAAACCCCCTTGCACGCCCTCCCCGTGGAGCTGGGGTGTTCAGCACAAAACTAGACAAAGGGCAAGGTGCTGTAAGTCTGCAAAGCTGGCCAGGCCCAGGCTTGTCTAGGCAGGTCCTGTGGTTGAGGGAAACAAAGGGCACAGTTTGCAGCTGTGCCTGGCCATCTGCCCTGCTTATGGACTCCCTGTGCAGCTTCCCATGGTTTGGGCAAACTTTATTCTCTAGGTTGAACTATCTTGTTCCTCTTTCTTTCTCCTCTGCCATTGGCCATTATTGTCTTCAGCACCTTATTAGTCCAAACCAAGATAGTGAACAACTCTCCCTTGTTCTACCAAGAACCTCTGGGCTTGCCAAAGCCTGTTTTGTCCACATGAAACCAGAATGCTCTGTAGCTGCAGCTGCTGAATGCTGCTGGACTGGAAAGCAGCCTCTGCATGCCTGCTGCCTGAGTCTGCAGCCAGAAAGCTGCTTTGCTCCACCTGTGACACCTGAGGTGCTGTTGCAAGCTGCTGGAGCCGAAGTGAGACAAATGAGAACTGCTCGTCCCACCCTGAGCACTGGAGAACTGTCAACTGCTTGCCCGGCTGGCAAGCTGCCCTGCGAGCCCATGAGCCACAAGCTGCTCACTCAGAGCCCTAACAAGCTGCTGCAGCCTGAGCTGAGAGCAGCTGCCTCTCTGCTCACAGAGAAATTCTGTTCCAGGGGGAGACTGCTTCTCCCCTCCACACATACAGTCTGCACAGCTCCTTTTCTGAACACCATATTGCTTGCTTTGTTTCACTTGTGCAGACTGCACTCTGTGCTTTGGATCGTAAGTGCAGTGTCCAAAGAGGTCCCAGGCAGCAGTGCCCTGAGCACAAAGGCTGATTCCTATCAAGTCTCTTTGTACAGCTCTGTGCTGGCAGCCTCTGTAGCAGCCATAGAATCCCCTTGCAGGTGCGCTGCCCTTGAGGCATTAGCTCTTTCCTAAACTGAATCAATGTTTAAAAGATTCTGGCTTGATTAAACTGTTAAAGTTGTATTGAATGTGTATGTTGTGAAACACATGAACCACAACCAAAGAGCTGTACCTGTGTGGGTGGTATCACAGTATCACATTAGAGGTTGGAAGGGACCTCAAGAGACCATCAGGTCTGACCCCCCCGATAAAGCAGGATCACTTAGGGTAGTCCACACAGGAGTGTAGCCAGGTGGGTTTTGAAACTCTGCAGAGAAGGAAACTCCACAACCTCTCTGGGCAGCCTGTTCTAGTGCTCTGTCACCTGCACTGCAGGGAAGTTGCTCCTCATGTTGAGGTGAAATCTTCTATGTTCAAGCTTGAACCTGTTGCTTCTTGCCTCATTATTGTGCACAACTGAAAAGAGATTGCCCCCCCCACTTGACACCCACCCCTCAGGTATTTATACACATTGCTGAGACTTGATATTGATAAATTGATTTAAATTATTTGTATGTTAATTAATGTATTTGTCTGCATACATATTAATAATTCATAACAATGCTAAACAAGGTTAACCATGTTCCTCATATAGGATTAGTAATACACATGCATTAGAATGATAAAAACTTATGTGAATAGCTAAAATCCTTCCATTCCTTGCTCTTTGCTGCCATCTTCTGTCCTTGTGTCAACATTGTAGTCACTGTGTCGTCATCTATTTTTCCTGTTAGTCCTCTGCCAATCCCACAGGATTGTCCTCATCTTGGTACTGAGGCCCAGGTGGGTGAGATCCCATCCTGTTTTCCAGACTCAGCCTTATCTCTCTCTCTGATGTCTAGGACTGTGGTCTGCTGCCTTTATCTCCCTTCGCTCTGCCAAGCTCAATGGTTCCTTTATTGATGGCTGAAAGCTACTCCAACAAGTGGGAAAGTTTCTAGCAGTTCTTCAGATGTCCTGCTGAGAGTGCTGGGCAGGGCTCAGGTGAGGGCCAGCTCTGAGGGGCAGGGGTTGTGTTTGGGCTAGGTTGAGGCTTGGGGTTAAGGTCAAAGGACCAATTCCAAGGGTAAAGGCTGGGGCCAAGATGAGCAATGGGGGCAGAGTCAGGGTCAGGAGTGGGTTTGGGAGGGGATGAGCTGTAAGGGGTGAGGTGCAGGAGGGGTTCAGCTCCACTGTGTTAGAGCAGGGGACTGAGTAGAGAGGATGGGAGGGGCCCAGTCTGTATTGTGAGGTGTGGTATTTTCAATTCAGACCCCAGTAAGACTCCCCCACTGCAGGGGACTGCACAGGGAGAGAGGGAGACACTTCCCTTCCTATGAGCCCACCAAGAGTGGGTTAGACATTCCACCTTCCCAATGTCAAGATCCCAGACAAGAGATTAAATGTCTTGGTGTGATTAAGAGGTTATTAATTTATGAACATGTAATATGAATTACATAAATATTAATGTTTATTAATTATTAAAATTATCACTAACCAATTAATCACTATTTTATATCCATATTCTAGTGCACGATTGTGAAATACATCCCAGAAGTGGTTCAGTATTGATAATTTGGACTCAGAATATTAGCAGAATTAATTTCTATTAATATAACTCAGGCTGCAATTCCACTGCTTGTCCACCAGGTTGTGACTCGACAAGATGCTGGCAGCTGCTTAACTCTATACAGAGGTGTGGCCGGTTGACGTTGCCCCCTTAAGAAAGGGAATATGGTGGACGGAAGTTGGTAAACGGAAGGAATAGTCTAAACTAATTTCATTGGACGAGTGGGAGGAAGCACCTTATGAAGTGGGAGTGAAGTGGACATTTCCAGCACTTCTCAGTCAGTCTTGCTTCCGTCTTTGCTCCGTGCAGCAGCTTTCTGTGCTGGGCTTTCTGCCAAGGCCTCGGCCTTGAAAACCAGATAACAGGCCTGTATACTAACTCCCTTCCAATTAACACAAAACTGCTTTTAACTTCTTTCTTTCGCTCTCTCTCTCTTCTAACCTAATCTGGGGAAAGGGGGGAGAGAGGGGAAAGAGGAGGTGGGGAACCCCCCTCTCTGCCGAGAGGGGTTCACTCTCATTTCTGTGTTACTCTGTTGTATATCTTTGTATATATTGTAGATATTGTAAATTTGTAAATAATCCCCTGCAAACCCTACATCGCTTTGTAAATATAGCTCCACTGCTTTGCTAATTCAGCTCGCGAGTTTTTTTTTCCTTTCCCTTCAATTTTTTTTTTCCCTTTTACTTTACAAGGGGGAAGGGAAGAGGCTTCTCAGCCTTACCCCTTCCATCCCACAACATTTTTTTTATTGGCGTACCCAACGTGCGGCTCGATAATTAGTTCAATTTATTATTTGATTGATTTAGTGTTTTGTAGCTGAATTAGCAAGCATGAAGGTATTGTGGTTTGTGGAGCGATTATTCTTTTCAATTTCTGGGGCTCTGGTTTACAGATATTGTTTGGGTTTGATTTTGGATTACCTGGGCAAATATTTGGTGCGGACAATTTATATGTGGGTTATGTATAAAGTTAAATTATGGTATGGAAAATGTATTAATTTATTATGGCCAGTGAGATACAGGAATGTTACCTCCACCACTCTCCCAATTGAGATAAAGGGTTTTAAGATTCCGCCTGAGGAGACAGTAACTTTAGGTGATGCCTGGGATCCAAAGGTGATTTATTTCATGTGTATAATTCTGCTGCTGGTGATAACTAATGTGTATTCTCTGTATTCCTGGCGTCGGGAGAAAAAGGTGTCCAGGGCGTGTTTTGTTATTAAAACTAGATCAAAAAGGAAACGCCGTGGCTCTCGATCAGTCCCAGAGTCATCTAGTGACGAGGACTGTGCAGAACCCGTGTCAGTTAAAAAGAAGGCTAAAAAGTTAATTGGTAAGGCAGCTCTAAATGACTTTGCTGATTCTAGCAAGCTGCCAAGGGCATCGGCTGGTATCAACATGGCACCTACTCCTTCTCCCACTCCTTCTCCTTCTTCTTCTTCGTCGGCCATTAACGGAGCAACGTCACTTCCACCCACTCCCTCAGTGGGACCGGAAGTCACTGCCCCAGCAGCTGATTTATCTCAGGACCTATCAGCTTCCATTAAGGTGGCTGTAAATGCAAACACAGCTCCAGTTAAGGTGGCTCCTTTAAAGACTAGAGCTGGAAAGGGCAAAGATGGAGAAGAAGAGGAGGAAACTGATCCTGGTGAGGGGCCCTCTACTCTAAAAGATCCTGCTCAGGAGGAAGAGAAGGTTTGTTTTAAAGATCTAGCTAACCTAGTGAGATCAAAGCAGGATAGAGATGAAGCTAGGAAAGCAGCTGGCAAAGGTGGTTCTCAGCTTAAAGAGATCCTTAGGAGAATGACAGTAGGATTTTACGGGCAAAGAATTCAGGGAGATGAAGATCAAGATGATATTACAGACTGTTCGTCACCACGGGAGGAATTGCGAAATGTCCGTAAAGATTTCACCAGGGCAGATAAGGAGCCAGTTCTAGCTTGGCTTAGTAGGTGTTATGATACAGGTGCTTCAGCTCTAACAGTTGGAGACAAGTCAGCAGCTCAGTTAGGAACTCTCTCAAGGGACAATGGAATAGATAGACATCTAGGCGAAGCTCTCGGTAAGGTTAATCTTTGGATACGCCTTTTAATAGCGGTTGCCCTGAGATACCCTTCCCGAGATGATCTCCCATGGAATCCTAAACCCTGGACTACCATAGATGAGGGAATTAAGCGCTTGAGAGAATTTGCTGTTAGAGAGCTACTCTATGGTGAACATGAAACTCTGAATCCTGATGACATTCCTGTGGGTATTGGTCTTGCTAAAAAGATCATCAAACTTGCTCCTTCTAATTATGCAAACATTCTGGCAAGCAGAATTGTGTCAAGAAGTTATGGTGGAGCTTCTCCTACGGTTGGCCAATTCAGTGATCAAATGAGACAATTGGAGGATAGCATGACACGTGGTTCTTTGGTGTCGGCCATTAAAATTATGTCTGGTGATATTCAGAATTGCATTAGAGAGTTAAAAGATGAATTTAGAAATTCCATATCCCAATTGGCACAAAGGGATAATTTCAATTCTTCCTCCAGGTGGATACAAGTTTCATCTGTGAGGAATACACGTCCTCCAAGGAGGTCATTCCAAAACAGGGCATTCCAAAACAGGTCATTCCAAAACAGACCACCAAGGCAATCACGTAGAACTATTTGGATAACTCTGCGTGATCAGTTTGGTGAGAACATGAACCGCTGGGATGGCCAACCAACTTCTAATCTTTTCAGGAGACTGAGGGAATTGCAAAGTGACAGAACCCAAGGTAGCAATACCAGAAGGGTAGCTGTTACTTCCACAGTTCCCCAGAACAACTCTTATGGCTCCAACAGTGGCTCCAGTTATAACATGCAAAGTTATAACCCTGCACAATATGTGCAATGCACATGTGCGCATGTTCCCCATAACTAGGGGTGCCCTGCCTCCCGCCAGGGGGAGGAGAGGGATAACAGAGATAATAGAATCTATTGGGATGTGTACATCCAGTGGCCTGGCACTTCACAATTTCGGAAGTACAGGGCCTTGGTTGACACAGGAGCTCAGTGCACCATAATACCATCAAATTATCAGGGATCAGAGTCTATAACTATTCTAGGAGTCACTGGTGGATCTCAAGAGTTAAGTAAGGTAGAGGTTAATATAAGTTTAACTGGTAAATAATGGAGGAAGCATACAGTTGTGACCGGACCTGATGCACCTTGTATTTTGGGAATTGATTTTCTGAGAGAAGGGCGTTTCAAAGACCCTAGAGGTTACAAATGGGCTTTTGGAGTAGCTTCAATAGAAATTGATGGACAAAAATTGAAGCTGTCTGCCAGACCTGAGCTTTCTGATGAATCTGCAGTTGTGGGACAACATAAGATACAGGACATTAAATTGCCGGTTGCTTCTCAGACTGTGCATCACAGACAATACAGAACCAACCGTGACTCTTTGTTGCCCATTCAGAATCTGATTCGTCAGTTGGAGAGTCAGAAAGTCGTCAGCAAAACTCATTCACCTTTCAACAGTCCAGTGTGGCCTGTGCGGAAGCAGAATGGAGACTGGCGTCTGACAGTAGACTACCGAGCCCTAAATGAAGTGACACCACCTATGAGTGCAGCAGTACCAGACATGATGGAGCTACAGTATGAGCTGGAATCCAAAGAGGCCAAATGGTATGCTACCATAGACATTGCTAATGCATTTTTCTCTATTCCCATAGCAGAGGAATGCAGGCCTCAGTTTGCTTTCACCTGGAGAGGAATTCAGTACACTTTCAACAGGCTGCCAATGGGCTGGATCCACAGCTCAAGCATCTGTCATGCAGTGATCCACGATGCTCTGGAGAAAGGCAGTGCTCCAGAACACATCCAGTTCATCGATGATATCATCGTCTGGGGTAAAACTGCTGAGGAAGTCTTCGAGAAAGGTAACAAAATCATTGACATTCTTCTGAATGCAGGTTTTGCCATCAAGCGAGACAAGGTGAAAGGACCTACCACAGAAATTCAGTTTCTGGGAGTGCGATGGCAGGATGGACGCCGACACATTCCAGTGGATGTGGTAAATAGAGTCTCTACCATGGCAAGTCCCACAAACAAGCAAGAGACCTTACGTTTCTTGGGGATAGTGGGATTTTGGAGACTGCACATTCCTGGATACAGTCAGATTGTGAAACCTCTGTATGATGTGACTCGAAAGAGAAACCATTTCCACTGGGGACCTGAGCAGCAAGCAGCCTTTGACCAGATAAAGCAAGAGGTGATTCAAGCAATGGGTCTGGGACCTGTCCGAGATGGTCCAGACATTAAGAACATTTTGTACACGGCTGCAAGTGACAATGGTCCAACCTGGTGCTTGTGGCAAAAAGCTCCAGGTGAGACACGTGGACGACCTCTTGGTTTCTGGAGTCGAGGTTACAGAGGTTCAGAGGCTAACTATACTCCAACAGAGAAAGAAATCTTAGCTGCCTATGAAGGAGTAAAAGCATCTTCTGAAGTGATTGGAACTGAATCACAACTTCTTCTAGCTCCCAGACTACCAGTTTTGAATTGGATGTTCAAAGGCAAAGGATCCACACCACATCATGCCACAGACTCAACCTGGTCTAAGTGGATGGCTCTGATAACACAGAGAGCTCGAATGGGGAATCTTGAAAGACCTGGTCTAGTGGAGGTGATCTCAAGTTGGCCTGAAGGTACCAACTGTGCTAAACCTCCAGAGGAGAAGGTAACTCGTGCTGAGGAAGCTCCTCCTTACAATGACCTTTCTGATGATGAAAAGAAATATGCTCTGTTCACAGACGGTTCCTGTCGTCTTGTTGGAAACAAGCGAAGGTGGAAGTCTGCAGTGTGGAGTCCAACACGCCGAGTTGCAGAGGCGAAAGATGGAGAAGGAGAATCCAGTCAGTTCGCAGAGGTAAAAGCTGTCCAGCTAGCTCTCGACGTAGCTGAACGTGAGAGATGGCCAAAGCTTTATCTCTACACCGACTCATGGATGGTAGCCAATGCTCTATGGGGTTGGCTAAAGAACTGGAAGAAGAGTGGTTGGCAGAGGAAAGGAAAACCCATTTGGGCAGCCAACCTATGGCAGGACATTGCTGATCGAATCGAGAGAATTCGAGTGAAAGTGAGACACATCGATGCTCACATTCCTAAGAGCAAAGCTACTGAGGAACAGCAACACAACCATCAGGCAGATCTAGCTGCAAGAGTTTCTCAAGTAGACATGGACTCTAATCTTGATCTCGACTGGAAACACCGAGGTGAGATATTCTTAGCTCGGTGGGCTCACGATTCGTCAGGACATCAAGGCAGAGATGCAACATACCAATGGGCTCGTGACAGATCCATAGACATTTCCATGGATGCTATCACGCAAGTCATCCATGACTGTGACATTTGTGCTGCTATTAAGCAGGCAAAACGACTTAAGCCCTTGTGGTATGGTGACAGATGGTCCAAGTACAAGTATGGTGAAGCTTGGCAGATTGACTACATCACTCTACCACGTTCTCGTTCTGGTAAGCAATACATGCTTACTATGGTAGAGGCAAACACTGGATGGTTGGAAACTTATCCAGTTCCACATGCAACTGCACGCAACACCATTCTTGGTCTGGAGAGACAGATCCTGTGGAGACACGGAACTCCAGAGAGGATTGAGTCAGACAACGGAACTCATTTCAAGAACAACCTTGTAAAGAGCTGGGCAAAAGAGCACGGTATTGAGTGGATATTCCACATTCCCTACTATGCACCAGCTTCAGGGAAGATTGAACGCTACAACGGTTTGTTGAAGACCACTCTCAAAGCCATGGGGGGTGGGTCTTTGAAAAACTGGGAAAAACATTTAGCACAAGCAACCTGGCTGGTAAATAGTAGAGGTTCAGTGAACCGAGCTGGACCTGCACATTCAGATTTGCTACGGAAAGTAGAAGGTGATAGAGTTCCTGTTGTTAGAGAAAAGAATCTGTTAGGTAAAACTGTTTGGGTATTTTCACCCTCAGGAGAGGCTAAACCTGTCCGAGGGGTGGTTTCAGCTGAAGGTCCGGGTCACACTTATTGGGTAATGCAAGAGAATGGTGAAATTCAGTGTATTCCACAAAGAAATTTAACTTTAGCTGAAAGAGGTTAATTTTGAACTGCTGTACAGCTACATTGCGTCCAAAGAAAGAAATCAACGAGGAATCTACGGTGCACGAACCCTGAGATTCCTGAGAGCCCTGAGTCAACTAAGAGACCCTGAGATTTCCCTGTTTCCCTTTTCTTTGCTTCGCCGGCGAAGAAATGAACTGTTTTCCATTTTTCTCATTTTCTGATTTACTTGGACTTTTGAATCATCTACATCTGAGCATAGCCGGAATGGACTATGAACTTTACTCACGAACTGTAAATATCGTTGTGGATTGGATGGACAGTATGAACAGCCAATGAAATTGTTTAGAAGGGGTGGACTGTGACCGTTTGAGGCTGTGCCTTAAGAAAGGGAATATGGTGGACGGAAGTTGGTAAACGGAAAGAATAATCTAAACTAATTTCATTGGAAGAGTGGGAGGAAGCACCTTCTGAACTGGGAGTGCAGGAGGACTATCCTGGGCACTCCGGCACTCTATCTTCAGTCTTGCTTCCGCCTCTTCTTCAGGCAGCAGCTTTCTGTGCTGGGCTTTCTGCCAAGGCTCCGGCCTTCAAACTGACAAACTTGATAAGGCCTGTATTAACTGCTTCCAATTAACACAAAACTGCTTTTAACTTCTTTCTTCTTTCTCCCTTTTCTGACCTACTCTGGGGAAAGGGGGGGAGAGAGGGGAGAGCGGAGGTGGGGAACCCCTCGGCAAGGGGGGTTACTCTCATTTCTGTGTTACTTTATTGTATATCTTTGTATATATTGTAGATATTGTAAATTTGTATATATTCCCCTGCATACCCTACATTGCTTTGTAAATATATAGCTCCACTGCTTTGCTAATTCAGCTTGTGAGTTTTTTTTTCCTTTCCCTTCAATTTTCTTTCCCTTTACCTTACAAGGGGGAAGGGAGGAGGCTTCTTGGCCTTACCCTTCGACCCCACCACACAACACCACCTAATCAACTAAACCATGCAACCAAGAACCCTATTAAGTCTCCTCCTGAACACCTCCAGTGATGGTGACCCCACCACCTCCTCGGGCAGCCAATTCCAATGGGCAATCACTCTCTCTGTGTAGAACTTCCTCCTAACATCCAGCCTAAACCTCCCCTGGTGCAGCCTAAGACTGTGTCCTCTTGTTCTGGTACTGGCTGTCTGGGAGAAGAGACCAACCTCTGCCTGTCTACAACCTGCCTTAAGGTAGTTGTAGACAGCAACAAGATCACCCCTGAGTCTCCTCTTCTCCAGGCTAAGCAACCCCAGCTCCCTCAGTCTTCTCATAGGGCTGTGCTCCAAACCCCTCACCAACTTTGTTGCTCTTCACTGGACACGCTCCAGCAAGTCAAAATCCTTCCTAAACTGAAGGGCCCAGAACTGGACACAGGACTCAAGGTGCGGCCTAACCAGTGCAGTGTACAGGGGCAGAATGACCTCCCTGCTCCTGCTGGCCACACTGTTCCTGATGCAGGCCGGGATGCCATTGGCCTTCTTGGCCACCTGGGCACACTGCTGGCTCATGTTCAACCTACCATCAACCAGTACCCCCAAGTCCCTCTCTGCCTGACTGCTCTCCAGCCACTCTGCCCCCAGCCTGTAGCTCTGCCTGGGGTTGCTGTGGCCAACGTGCAGATATATATTGGGTGGTGGTGCAAGAAAGTTCAGTTCTCCCACATACACAAAAACCATGGCTGAGTCAGTCGGAGGAGCAGATGGAAAAGAGCTATGTTGACAAGCAGAATGAAATGTGATGAATATATACACAATATACAGTATTTACAGTATAAACAAAGGTATACAGCAAAGAATGTGACACAGGAAAACCTCCATCGAGGAGGGTCCCTCCAGAAACTCCTTTTCCCCTTTCCTCTTTTTTTTCCCATAAAGGGTTAGAGAGAGAGAAAGGAATTATTGGGGAAATTCTGTTAGTTCAAAGCCCATGCTAAGGGAAGAAAACAAAAGAATTAATTTCTTATCTCATTAGCTGAAGGTCAGCCAAGCACAGAGAGAGAAGCAGTTGTCCAGGCAGATGGAGTCAGCATCCCTGGATGTGTTCAAGAGGGGATTGGATGTGGCACTCGGTGCCATGGTCTAGTCATGAGGTCTTGGGTGATAGGTTGGACTTGATGATCTTTGAGGTCCCTTCCAACCTTGCTGATACTGTGATTCTGTGACTGAAACAGACAGACTGACTGAGAAAAGCAGACTGAGACTCAAACTAAACTAAAGCTAAAATTTAAAGTTTCATTCTCACTGACCTACCGATCTGTGTAGCCTAAACCGGTCACATATTGGCTGTTAGGCATTGCCTGGTACCCCTGTGTCATCCTGGTTTAAAACATCCTTGCTGGATAGTAGTCTAAGACTGATTGGCCTCACTGTGTCAGTGACTGCAGTGACTTCTCCTCCAGTGAGCTCTCAGCCACCCTCCCAGTCCAGACAGACTTGAAGCTCTCTCTGCATTCCTCATCTTCCTGAGATCCTCTGGCAGTGTCCTCAGCCCTGCTGTGCTGTGCAGAGGAGCTGCTCCTGGCCAGAGCTGTCTCCTGCAGCGCTGCCTGCTTGCCAGCTGCTCCCTCCAGCCCAGGAGCCTGGCATGGCTCAGCAGCAGAGGATCAGCCCAGTGGCTTTGGTGCCGAGTCCATGAATCTCAGAGACTGAGAAGCAGTACCCGAGTACCCCCAGGTCCCTCTCTGCCTGGCCACTCTCCAGCCACTCAGACCCCAGCCTCTGGCACTGCATGGGGTTGCTGTGGCCAATGTGCAGATATATATTGGCTGTAAGGTATTGCCTGATACCCCTGTGTCATCCTGATTTCAAGCATCCTTGCTGGATAGTAGTCTAAGGCTGTGACTGGAATCTCAGGAGTAATGCGATCTACTGTATTCTGATTGTCCCCTGGTACTCCACTCTGGTGAGGCCACAGCTCAAGTGTTGTGTCCAGTTTTGGGCACCACAATCCAAGAGAGATGTGGAGATGCTGGAGCCAGTGCAGAGGAGGGCAGGGAAGCTGGGGAACGGCCTGGAGAATAAATTCTGATGAAGAGTGACTGATGAAGGCTGAGGGAACATCTTGTGACTCTCTATAGGTGCCTGAAAGGACATCATGAAGAAACGTTGATGTTGATCCCTTCTTACAGGTAATTAGCAACAGAACAAGAGGGAACAGCCTCAAGCTGCAACAGGGGAGGCTTGGACTGGACAGTATGAAATATTTTTTGTCACTGAAAGAGTGGTCAGGGACTGGAATGTGCTGCCCAGGGGGGTGGGGGAGTCCCCAACCCTGGATGTATTTAAAGGTGGTTTGGATGTGATGCTTGGAGATACGATTCATGAGTGACCCTTGCAGAGTAGGGTTCTGGGTTGGACTTGGTGATCCTGAGAGTCTTTTGCAACCTGAATGTTTCTGTGAGTCTGTGACACTTCTACCAGCTTCTAAGACTGTTAGTGATTCTATTTGCTGTTTTCAGCCAGTAGTTTATTGTCCCTGTGCTGGTAGATGGCATCTTACATATGCCTCACTTGCTGAAACTTAATCTTCTGTTCACTCTGCTAGGGTTGTTCTTGGAGGGGTTTGCACTTCAGAGGCTGTGTAGACTTAATTTGTCTTCTGAAATCTCTTTGTGCATTCATCCCAGCTATTGAAGGGAAAGAGCAGCAGGCATGGGACAGTGGAGGACAGGCTGCAGTAGGGAAGGCCAAGGGTTCTGTCAAGCTGAGAGGCCTAACAGGACCAAGATCTTTGTCCCCTTGGCTCTGGCAGTTGCCTCTGCCACCAAGGCCTGTGAGGAGAAACTTGGCTTTGAGGCTTTGAGGTTCTTCTATTCCAAGGGCAGTGCTCAGGGCTTGGCCTTTCTGCTTCCTAGACCAAAGGCAAGTTTTTCTCCCTTGTACTTTGCCTTTGTCTCCCTGCAATCCTGGCCTCTAACAAGCTGCTCTAACGAGTCCCTGGGGAGCCTTTGTCAGTAACAAGCCTCAGTGAGGCCAATCAGTGCTTCAAGATACTTTGGAGTTTTCTTCTGACTTGGACTTCTTGAGAAGCTTCTTGGCAGTACCTTGGCAGAGTCTCCTGGCAGTACCTCAGGATGATGTAATCAGCCCCAAATACTCCATGGGGCTCATTAAATACTGCTGAACCTCTAATTATTGCCAAGGTTTCTGCAGCTAATTGGAGAGGTTTTTAATTGCAAAAAGCATCTGGTAAAGGATATTTTTAAAGGTACATTTTGTTACTTTTCGGCAGCAAACCACAGCAAAACCTGACAAGGTCCTACCCTGCTCACTGCTCACCCTCACTCCCCACTGCAACCAGCTTAGCTCAGAACCACAGGTGAGGGACAGGATCTGCCTTGCCAGGGGCTGGGGGTCAGGGCTTGGCCCTTTGGATCAAGGAATTCCCTCCAGGTTTCCTCAGCTGTAGAGCCACCTTGAAGCTGCTTGTCCTGACCTGTCAGCACTGCCTCAGTTCTCTGCTCTCACCACAGCCTGGAGATGCTTCAGTGCCTCCTTGCATCCACTCTCTCCTTCTGCTCTAACCAGACCCTGGGGACACCTTCCCAGTATGCTCCACTGGGACCCATTAAGAGTAGAAGAAACTACAGAGTTTGAATCTGACTTTGACTTCTGCAGAGGTTTCATCAGCTTCCTCTCAGTCCCTCAGGTTTAGAGGGCACCAAAAGCCAACCAAGCAGGTATTAAAACACCATGGGCTGGTCCTCTGCTGCCCAATTGGGCCACACTCCTGGGCTGGAGGGAGCTGCTGACAAGCAGGCAGTGCTGAAGGAGACAGCTCTGGCCAGGAGCAGCTCCTCTGAACAGCAGGGCTGAGGACACTGCCAGAGGATCTCAGAGAGATGAGGAAGGCAGAGAGAGCTTCAAGGTCGCCAGGACTGGGAGGGTGACTGAGAGCTCACTGGCGGAGAAGTCACTGCAGTCACTGACACAATGAGGCTGTGGGTGCAGGACACTACAGCTGTAGCTCCTGGAGGCATCTCCATCTCAGCAGCTGATGCTCAGCTGAAGTCTCCTGGAGTGTGCACACAGAAGGAGGACCAAAGCCCTTCACTTCCATCCTGTGAGCAGCAGTGATCAGAGCTGGGTAAGGAGAAGGCTTCATCCCCAGCTCCTCTGCTTTTCTCTCTTCCCTTCACTGTCTCTGTAGTACTGCAGAGCTGTTCCCTATTTCTCCACCTCGCCATGGGACTCCTGTTCCCTGGGACTCTTGTTTCCTGGGATTGGGCTCTTGGTCACTTTCTGTTCTGACTCCAGAGGAATCTTCATGGCAATTCTGGGTCCCTGCTGCACTTGAAGCTCTGATGAACTCTGAAATTAGTTGGTAGTGATGGGTAATGAGCTGATCCATTCCTCCTGAAGCTCAGCGGGGAGGTGTTCTATGAGCACTGCAATCATTGCTCTCAGAGAAGTGCGCTCTGACTTGTCACTGCCTTTCCCTTCTTGGACAGGTCTCCATGGCCAGAGGCAGCAGATGGCCAACAGCAGCTCCATCACCCACTTCCTCCTCCTGCCATTCTCAGGCACAAGGCAGCTGCAGCTCCTGCACTTCTGCCTCTTCCTGGCCATCTACCTGGCTGCGCTGCTGGGCAATGGCCTCATCATCACCACCATAGCCTGGGACCACCACCTCCACACCCCCATGTACTTCTTCCTCCTCAACCTTGCCCTCCTTGACCTGGGTACCATCTCCACCACTGTCCCCAAATCCATGGACAATTCCCTGAGGGACATCAGGGATATCTCCTACACAGGATGTGTTCTCCAGTTCTTCTTTTTCATCTTCCTAATGTCAGCAGAGTATTTTCTCCTCACCACCATGTCTTACGATCGCTATGTTGCCATCTGCAGACCCCTGCACTATGAGACCCTCCTGGGCAGCAGAGTTTGTGTCCACATGGCAGCAGCTGCCTGGGCCTGTGGGGCTCTCAATGCTCTGCTGTACACAGCCAATACATTTTCCCTGCCCCTCTGCCAGGGCAATACTGTGGCGCAGTTCTTCTGTGAAGTGCCCCAGATCCTCAAGCTCTCCTGCTCCACATCCTACCTCAGGGAAATTTGGGTAATTGTCATTGGTGTCTCCTTAGTCTTTGTCTGTTTTGTGTTGATTGTGGTGTCCTATGTGGAGATCTTCAGGGCAGTGCTGAGGATCCCCTCTCAGCAGGGACGCCACAAAGCCTTTGCCACCTGCCTCCCTCACCTGGCTGTGGTCTCCCTGTTTATCAGCACTGGCTTCTTTGCCTATCTGAAGCCCTCCTCCTTCTCCTCCCCATCCCTGGACCTGGGGGTCTCAGTTGTGTACTCAGTGGTGCCTCCAGCAGTGAACCCTCTCATCTACAGCCTGAGGAACCAGGAGCTGAAAGCTGCCCTGAGCAAATTGATCCCTGGATGCTTTCAGAAGCAATAAACTCTTTGTCTTCCCCAGCAGAGCAGTTCTGATGTCACTCAGTGCAAGCCCAGCCTGGCTGCTCGAGTTCTGGCTGCTGCTGGTGCTGTTCCCCTTGTGAGAATGTTGTTCCCACATAAATGTCTTTCTTCATACCATTTCTGCTTCAGTGTTGTCCTGTCTGGTGTGACCCAGGGGCTGCAGACATGAGGAGATGTGCTCCCTGTGTGGTCAACACAAGAAAGGACACTGCAAGGAGTTGTTTCTCTGAGTCCCTTCCTCCAAGGCTTCTGTGGAGCTACAGGGCAGTGCCTGTGTGCAGAGGTGGAGGGGCAGAGTCCCAGCACAGCAGCAGTGCCAGGGAGCCCCAGAGCTTGGGCTGTCCTCAGTTGCTCTTTCTTCCCTTCCAGCCTCTCCTGCTGAGCCGCTGTGCTGGGGCAAGCCCTGAGTGCTCTGGCAGCTTGGGCACTGTGCTGCTGCTGTGTGGCAGTGCTGGGACTGTAGCCAGGGAGACTCCAGGGCTGCTTGTTGGATAGAGCTGTGCTCCAGAGCAGCACTGCCATCAGAACAGGAGGTCTCCTCATGCCTTCATACCCCAAGCCCCTCCCATTACCAACTGCACCTACTCAGAGTCCAAACTGGATACCCTGACCCCCTTCCACTATAGACTTAGCCCAAATATTAGTCCTTTATCCCCTCCCAGTACAGATGTGGTCTCATCCCTGTAAACGCTACCTCATATTGTCTTCTTCCTCTATGCTCTTGTCCCATCCCAGCACATAATGTATCCCCTGGCTCCCTTCCCAGTACTGAATGTATCCATTTCAGTACAAACTGCACACCCTCATGCCCTCCCAGTACAGTCTGGGCCCTGCCCCGAGTCCAAACAGGATCCCTTTAATCCATCCAAATACACATTAGGCCTTGTCCCAATAAAAACTCCATCCTCTGATTGCCTCCCAGTACAGCCTGGACCCCTCACACTCTAATCAGTCCCCACCATCCCTGCTCCTCCCCTGAAACCAGTCCTGTGCTCTAACCCACAGGCAGTGAACTCATCCCTCAACTCACCCCTCCCACCTCAGCCTCTCCCACACCTACCCCTGACCCTGACTTTGTAATCATTGTTCACACTGGTCCAGGCCCTTACCCTTGGCATTGAGGCCTTGCCCTTTACCCCAACCCTCAACAGATCCCCAGCCCAAGCTGTGCAACTCAGAGCTGGTTCTCCCCTCAGCCCTATGTAGCACACTCAGCAGGACACCAAAGCCTCTCCTCAGCCTTGGCCTGAGCCACAGACTTGAAGGACAGATCTGAGCCCTCAGCCCCAATATTGACACCTCAGCCCCAGTCCTCCAGCCTCTGCTCTGACTCCTCACCTGCATCCCCTCCCACTCTTGAGGGATTCTGCTTGGCCCCTGGCACAGGGCAGGGGCTGGGAGCTCTCAGAGCAGCCTCGTGAGCAGGAGGTGGTCTGTGGCTGAACAGCTCACAAACACCAGGAGCAGATGGGTAACAATACCGTTGGCAGCTCATCTGTGCCTCAGGATCTCCTACACAGCAGCAGCCACAAGGCTGGGAAGGGGCTGGGAGGTCACTGCTGGCTCAGCAGCTGATAGGGCAGCAGCAGGGAGAGGGCAGCAAAGGGACTGGGATGTCACTTCTTGATGCAGCAGCTGAGAGGGCAGCCCCTGACTCCTGCATGGCCTCTGCGCTTTTAGCCTCCCAGCTGCCAGAGGCCCCAGCAGGCAAGAGAAGTCATGTGGTGGGCAAGGGACTTATGTGACTCCCTGTCCCTAAGCACCTGGTGGCCCCTGCAGGAAGAGCCTTGGAGGTGGGTTGTCATCTTCCTGCCACCTGAGGGCCTGAGGGGATAGCAGCAGGGACAGGGCTTGGCTGTGGCTGCTGGAGAAGCTGAGAGGCAGCAGCAGGGACCTGCCTTGGAAGGCCCTGCAGAGGTTTCTTGTGCCTGCTCAGCTGCCAGGCCAGAAGCAGGCTGAGGCCTTGGGCCAGCATTGGGACATCAGGGATGGCTGAGGAGCAACTAGGACAGGAGGAGGCACATGGCCAGGAGGTGAATGTGAAGTCACTGTAAAATCCAACCCTTGTGTATCATTGGCCAGCAGCAGGCCCAGGGCTGGGCTGGGGACTGCTAAACTGAGAGGCAGCAGCAGGGAGGTGCCTTGATTATTGCTTTGCAGCTGGAGGTTCTGCTCTGTGCCCAGGCAGAGAGGACTCTGGCAGGGACCATTGCCAATGGCCTGGGATGGAGCAGAGCCTGAGCAGAGCGAAGAAGGCCAAGTGCAGCTGGGCTGTGGTAGGAGGAGTGTGGCCACCCAGACACAGAGGTTGTCCTCCCCATGCACTCAGCACTGCTGGGACCACATCTGCAATATTGGTGTCTGGCTGGGGAGTTCCTTAGTCTGGAGGAATGGAGAGGTACTGCAGAAGCTCTACAGGAAATCTGCCTGGATGGAGTTTGGAGACTCTATAGACAACCTGAAGCTGCCAAGCATCTTTAGCCTGGTGAAGTGAAGGCTCAGGGGTAATGTGCACCTGCTTGAAGGGGGGTGTCAGGCAATGGAAATTTTCTTGGTTGTGGACACAGAAGGAAGCCTTCAGAAAGTGCAACTTAAAGGTTCAGAGTGGAGGTCAGGACAAAAAAATGTCACTCAGAGTGTAGAGCTGTGGTGCAAGAGGTGACCCAGAAAGAATCTGGGGATCCTTTGTGTGTCAAGGAACAGGCAGGAAGAGTGGAGAGCCCTGAGTGAAGGTGTGGAAATGTCAGGGGGAGAGCTGCCTGGGGAAGACAGATGGATGTCAACAGCCTGAAGGGAAAGAACTGCAGGCATGGGACAGGGTAGCACAGCCTGCAGGAGGGATGGCCAAGGGCTCTGGCAGGGCTGAAAGGCTCAACAGGGACAAGGTCTTGATCCTCTTCCTTCTGGCAGCAGCTTCTGCCACCATGGCTGCTGAGAGGAAGTTTTAGTTGGAGGCTCTCAGGATCTGCCTTTCCAAGACCTGAGGGTCAGAGCTTGGCCTTTCTCTTTCCTAAACCAAGGCCAGGGTTTGTTCAGCTGCACTTTGCCTTTGTCTGCCTTCAATCATGGCCTCCATTGAGCTTCTCTAACCACCCCTGGGAGGCTTTGTTGCTAACGGTCCTCAGTGAGGCCAATTAATACTTCAAGGCACTCTTTTTTTTTCTTCTGACTTCTTGAGCAGATTCCTTCAGTCTCCTCTCAGTGTGTGAGGTTCAGGCAATGATCCCCAAGTGTCCTAAGAGCTATTTGTGTCTTTGCAGTTTTCTTCAGCATTTCAAAGTGCTCCTCACAAAGCTCCTTTATTATTTATTTCATATCAGAGGTAGAATATTCTGTTAGCTTTCAGTTCAGAGCAGAGATGATAATTCACCAAGTGACACTGACCCAGGCTATCTCACCAGGACATCTGCACCTGCAGGGAAATCTGTCTTTCAGGTCTGACATTGAATGGACAACTTTGCTTCTCACTCTCCTCAACCTCTCCATTGCTGTTCCTGCCCAATCCCAATCCAATCCAAGGCTTCCCAGGCATTGAAGCCTCTGGGTTTTGCCAATATCATGTACACAATGCCAAGGCACAGTATCTTCACTAGTACAGGTTGGGCTGTCTATATCTGTGGTAGGGATTCACTCCTCTGTCCATCAGGTCCATGGGCAGTAGCCATCACTAGTTCCATGGGACTAAATGATTGAATTTTGGGGCTTCCATATATTCCTCATCAGTTGCTGACAGTAAAAACTGCTTCTGCCAACTGTGAGCCCAGCTGTGCCTTGAGCTATCAGCATGTCTTTTCCTAAGACCATTGGTCTGTTCAGCTACACCATTAGCCAGAGGATAATATGGGGTAGGGAACATTCCTTTAATTCATTCTCCTTGCACCCAGTCTTGCACTGTGCTCACTGTGAAGTGTGATCCATTGGCACTTTGGACACACTCAGGCACAGGTAGAATGCTGAACCATTTCTCCAGTAAATAAACCTTTATTAGAATAAAACCTTTATTAGAATAAACCAAACCAGGTTGGAAGAGACCTTCAAGATCATCGTGTCCAACCCATCAACCAATCCAACCCACCCAAACATCTACCCATGGCACCAAGCACCCCATCAAGTCTCCTTCTGAACACCTTCAATGATGGCGACTCCACCACCTCCCCAGGCAACCCATTCCAATGGGCAATCACTCTTTCTGTATAGAACTTCTTCCTAACATCCAACCTGAACCTCCCCTGGTGCAGCCTGAGACTGTGTCCTCTTGTTCTGGTACTGGGTGCCTGGGAGAAGAGACTATCATCAGCCTGTCTACAACCTCCCTTCAGGTAGTTGTAGAGAGTGATAAGGTCACCCCTGAGTCTCCTCTTCTCCAGGCTAAGCAGCCCCAGCTCCCTCAGCCTCTCCTCATAGGGCTTGTGTTCCAAACCCCTCACCAACTTTGTTGCTCTTCTCTGGACTCGTTCCAGCAAGTCAACATCCTTCCTAAACTGAGGGGCCCAGAACTGGACACAGTACTCAAGGTGTGGCCTAACCAGTGCAGTGTACAGGGGCAGAATGACCTCCCTGCTCCTGCTGGCCACACCGTTCCTGATGCAGGCCAGGATGCCATTGGCCCTCTTGGCTGCCTGGGCACCCTGCAGGCTCATGTTAAGCCTACCATCAACCAGCACCCCCAGGTCCCTCTCTGCCTGGCTGCTCTCTAGCCACTCTGACCCCAGCCTGTAGCACTGCATGGGGTTGTTGTGGCCAATGTGCAGAACCCGGCACTTGGATGTGTTAAATCTCCTGCCCTTGGACTCTGCTCATCTGTCCAGCCTGTCGAGGTCTCTCTGCAGAGCCTCTCTACCCTCCAGCAGATCAACTCTTGCCCCCAGCTTGGTGTCGTCAGCAAATTTACTGATGATGGACTCAATGCCCTCATCCAGATCATCAATAAAGATGTTAAAGAGCACAGGGCCCAGCACTGATCCTTGGGGCACACCACTAATGACTGGCTGCCAGCTGGATGTGGCACCATTCACCACCACTCTCTGGGCTCGGCCATCCAGCCAGTTCCTAACCCATCGCAGTGTGCTCCCGTCCAAGCCATGGGCTGACAGCTTGGCCAGCAGTTTGCTATGGGGGACGGTGTCAAAGGCCTTGTTGAGGTCCAAGTAGACTACATCCACAGGCCTCCCCACATCCACCAGGCGGGTCACCTGATCATAGAAGGAGATCAGGTTGGTCAGGCAGGACCTGCCCTTCCTAAATCCATGCTGGCTAGGCCTGATCCCTTGGCCATCCTGTAAGTGTTGTGTTATTGCACTCAGGATGACCTGTTCCATGATCTTGCCTGGCACTGAGGTCAGGCTGACAGGCCTGTAATTCCCTGGCTCATCCAACCGGCCCTTCTTATGGATGGGCACCACGTTGGCCAGCTTCCAGTCCTCCAGTGAGCCAGGACTGCTGGAAAATTATGGAGAGTGGCTTGGCCAGCTCATCTGCCAGCTCTCTCAGCACCCTAGGATGAATCCCATCTGGTCCCATGGACTTGTGGGGATCCAAGCTGCTAAGGAGAGTTCCAACCACCTCCTCATGGAACGTAGGGAAACTGTGCAGCTCCCTGGCTCCTTCTGCCAGCTCTGCAGGCCAGCTGTCAGGAAGACGTTCTGCCCTTCTAGTAAAAATTGAGGCAAAGAAGGTGTTAAGTACTCTGCCTTTTTCTCATCCCTTGATACAACATTTCCCTCCATGTCAACCAAGGAGTGGAGGTTGTCCTTGCCCTTCCTCTTGCTATTAATGTATTTATAGAAGGACTTTTTGTTGTCCTTCACAGCAGAGGCCAGACTAAGCTCCAAATGCGCTTTTGCCTCCCTAATTTTCTTCCTGCAAGACCTAGCAACATCCTTAAATTTTTCACGGGTTGCCTCCCCTCTCTTCCAAAGGTGATACACCCTCTTTTTTTCCCTTAGTTCCATTGAAAGTTCATGAACCATCCAGGCTGGCCGTCTGCCCCGGCGGCTCATCTTCCGGCACATTGGCACAGCCTGTCCCTGAGCCTTCAACAGTTCTTCCTTGAAGTAGGACCAGCTCTCCTGGACCCCTTTGTTTTTAAGGGCTTTATCCCAAGGAACCCTCTGAATTAGTTCCTTGAGTAGCCTGAAGTCCACCCTCTGGAAATCCAGAGTGGAGGTCTTCTTGCTACCCCTCTTAGCTTGACCAAATAATGAGAATTCAATTATCTCGTGGTCACTGGCCCCTAAGCACCCTCCGACCACCACATCACCCACCAACCCTTCCCTATTGGTGAAGAGGAGGTCAAGCATAGCCTTGCCCCTGGTAGGCTCTCACAGCACCTGGGATAAGAAGCTGTCCTCCATGCATTCTAAGAACCTCCTAGATTGCCACTTCTCTGCTATGTTAAGATCCCAGCAGATATCAGGCAAGTTGAAGTCACCCATGAGAACAAGGTCAGGTGATCTTGAGACAGCCTTAAGCTGCCTATAGAATGACTCATCAACATCCTCCTCCTGGTTGGGTGGTCTATAACAGGCTCCAACCAGGATGTCAGCCCTGTTGGCCTTCCCTCTAATTCTTACCCACAGGCACTCAACCCGATCGTCCCTAATCTCCGTCTCAATGGCATCTAGTGCCTCCCTGATGTACAGGGCCACCCCTCCACCCCTTCTTCCTTGCCTGTCTCTCCTGAAGAGCCTGTAGCCATCAATTGCAGCCTTGGGTTCTCCTGATGACTTCCAGCCTTGCCAATGTCCATTGCCATCCCCACCACAGGTTGTCCTACAATTTCCCACACCTGGGTTTGGTTTCTGCAGCAGAAAGGCCAAGCCCTGACCACAGAGCCTGGGCAGTCAGATGCAGAGTGGCTCAAGCTAAAGTTTCATCTCCCTGGCCTTGGTGGGAGAGGCAAATGCCACAGACAGGAGGAGAAAGACCTCAGTCCTCTTGAGGTTTCATCCTTGCAGGTGGTGCTACACTGCCCTATGCCTGCAGCTCTTTCCCTTCATGCTCTTGACACCCATCTTGTGTTCCTAGCAGCTCTTACCATGACATTTCTGTACCCTCCCTGCTCTGTCTCTACTCTCCATGGCCATTTCTTGAAACACAGAGCCAGGGCCTCTTGGACTATAAGCATCCCCTTTGAGTGACTTTTCTTTCTCCTCATCTCTACTCTGAACCTTAAAATTTGCACTCTATAGAGGTTTTCTTCCCTTCTCACAACTACCAGAAGCTGCATCATCCCCAGATTTCAAGCATGTGCACACTGCATCTGTAGTGCCCTGAGCTTGGACTTCACCATGTTACAGAAGCCCCAGTCCCTCAGGCTCTCCACCCCAGTCCTTGCAGATATCTTCTGAAGCTTCTCAGGCTCTTCAAAACTCCTTCAGAGCAGAAGTCTCAAAGCTGGACACCAAGAATCCAGATGTGGCCCCAGGGGTGCTGAGTGCAGGGGATGACAACTCCTGTGTCTGGATGACCACACTCCTCCTGCCACAGCCCAGCTACACTTGGCCTTCATCACTCTGCTCAGCCTCTGCTCCATCCCAGGCCATTGGGAATGGTCCCTGCCAGAAGCCTTTCTGCCTGGGGACAAAGCAGAACCTCCAGCTGTAAAGCAACAGCCAGGGCACCTCCCCGCTGCTTCCTCTCAGCTTGGCAAGCACAAGGGATGGCACAGTCCCCAGCCCAGCCCTGGGACTGCTGCTGGCCAATGACACAAAGGGATTGGAGTTTGCAGTGACCTCAAACTCACCTCATAGCCATGTGGCTCCTCCTGTCCTAGGAGCTTCTCAGCCATCCCTGATGTCCCAATGCTGGCACAAGGCCTCAGCCTGCTTCTGGCCTGGCAGCTGAACAGCCACAAGAAACCTCTGCATGGGCTTCCAAGGCAGGTCCCTGCTGCTGCCTTGCAGCTTCTCCAGCAGCCACAGCCAAGCCCTGTCCCTGCTGCTGTCCCCTCAGGCCATCAGGTGGCAGGGAGTTGACAACCCAGCTCCAAGGCTCTTCCTGCAGGGGCCACCAGGTGCTTAGGGACAGGGAGTCACATAAGTCCCTTACCCACCACATGCCTTCTGCTGGCCTGTTGGGGACTCTGGCACCTGGGAGGCCAAAAGCACAGAGGCCAGCCAGGAGTCAGGGGCTGCCCTCTCAGTTGCTGCAGCAAGAAGTGACCTCCCAGTCCCGTTCCTGCCCTCTCCCTGCTGCTGCCCTCTCAGCTGCAGAGCCAGCAGTGACCTCTCAGCCCCTGCCCAGCCTTGTGTCTGCTGCTGTGCAGGAGATCCTGAGGCACAGATGAGCTGCCCATGGCATTGCCACCCATCTGCTCCTGGTGTCCATCAGCTGCTCAGCCACAGTTCACTTCCTGCTCTTCTTCCAAGTCCATGAGGCTGCTCTGAGAGTTCCTATCCCCTGCCCTGTGCCACAGGCCAAGCAGAATCCCTCAAGAGTGGGCGGGGGGATGCAGGTGAGGAATTAGAGCAGAGGATGGAGGACTGGGGCTGAGGTGTCAATATTGGGGCTGAGGGATCAGATCTGTCCTTCAAGTCTGTGGCTCAGGCCAAGGCTGAAGAGAGGCTTTGGTGTCCTGCTGAGGGTGCTACATAGGGCTGAGGGGAGAACCAGCTCTGAGTTGCACAGCTTGGGCTGGGGATCTGTTGAGGGTTGGGGTAAAGGGCAAGGCCTCAATGGCAAGAGTAATGGCCTGGATCAGGGTGAACAAAGATTACAAAGTCAGGGTCAGGGGTAGGTGTGGGAGAGGCTGAGTTGGGATGGGTGTGTTGAGGGAAGAGTGCACAGCATATGGGTTAGAGCAGGGGACTGGATTCAGGGGAGGAGCAGGGTTGATGGGGCCTGATTAGAGTGTGAGGGGTCCAGGCTGTACTGGAAGGCAGAGGATGGAGTTTTTATTGGGACAAGGCCTAATGTGTATTTGGAGGGATTAAGGGGATCCTGTTTGGACTGGGGCAGGGCCCAGACTGTACTGGGAGGGCATGAGGGTGTGCAGTTTGTACTGGAATGGATGCATTCAGTACTGGGAAGGAAGCCAAGGGATACATTCTGTGCTGGGATGGGACAAGACTACAGAGGAAGAGGTAGCTTTTACAGGGATGAGACCACATCTGTACTGGGAGGGGTTAAAGGACTAATATTTGGGCTGACTCTATACTGGAAGGGGGTCAGGGTATCCAGTTTGGAGTAGGTGCAGTTGGTAATGGGAGGGGCTTGGGGTATGAAGGCATGAGGAGACCTCCTGTTCTGATGGCAGTGCTGCTCTGGAGCACAGCTCTATCCAACAAGCAGCCCTGGACTCTCCCTGCCTGCAGTCCCAGCACTGCCACACAGCAGCACAGTGCCCAAGCTGACAGAGCACTCAAGCATTGCCCCAGCACAGAGGCTCAGCAGGAGAGGGTGGAAGGGAAGAAAGAGCAGCTGAGGACAGCCCAAGCTCTGGGGCTCCCTGGCACTGCTGCTGTGCTGGGACTCTGCCCCTCCACCTCTGCACACAGGCACTGCCCTGCAGCTCCACAGAAGCCTTGGAGGAAGGGACTCAGAAACAACCCCCTGCAGGGTCCTTTATTGTGTTGAACACACAGGGGGAAAAGCTTCTCATGTCTGCAGCCTCTGGGTCACAGAAGACAGGACAACACTGAAGTAGAAATGGTATGAAGAAAGACATTTGTGTGGGAACAACATTCTCACAAGGGGAACAGCACCAGCAGCAGCCAGAACTCCAGCAGCCAGGCTGGGCCTGCACTGAATGACATCAGAGCTGCTCTGCAGAAGAGTTTACTGCTTCTGAAAGCATCCATTGATCAGTTTGCTCAGGGCAGCCTTGAGCTCCTGGTTCCTCAGGCTGTAGATGAGAGGGTTGACTGCTGGAGGCACCACTGAGTACAGAACTGACACCACCAGGTCCACGGATGGGGAGGAGATGGAGGAGGGCTTCAAGTAGGCAAAGAAGCCAGTGGTGAGCAACAGGGAGACCACAGCCAGGTGAGGGAGGCAGGTGGCAAAGGCTTTGTGGCGTCCCTGCTGAGAGGGGATCCTCAGCACTGCCCTGAAGATCTGCACATAGGACACCACAATCAACACAAAACAGACAAAGACTAAACAGACACGGGCCACAATAAGCCAAAGTTCCCTGAGGTAGGATGTGGAGCAGGAGAGCTTGAGGATCTGGGGGATTTCACAGAAGAACTGGTTCACAGCATTGCCCTTGCAGAGAGGCAGGGAAAATGTATTGGCTGTGTGCAGCAGAGCATAGAGAAAGCCACAGCCCCAGGCAGCTGCTGCCAGGTGGGCACAAACTCTGCTGCCCAGGAGGGTCTCATAGTGCAGGGGTCTGCAGATGGCAACATAGCGATCATAGGACATGGTGGTGAGGAGAGAAACCTCTGCAGTCAGCAAGAAAAATACAAAGAAGACTGGTACAGCACATCCTGCATAGGAGATGTCCCTGGTGTCCCACAGGGAATTGGCCATGGATTTTGGCACAGTCGTGCAGATGGCACCCAGGTCAAGGAGGGCGAGGTTGAGGAGGAAGAAGTACATGGGGGTGTGGAGGTGGTGGTCCCAGGCTATGGTGGTGATGATGAGGCCATTGCCCAGCAAGGCAGCCAAGTAGATGGCCAGGAAGAGGCAGAAGTGCAGGAGCTGCAGCTGCCTTGTGCCTGGGAATGGCAGGAGGAGGAAGTGGGTGATGGAGCTGCTGTTGGCCATCTGCTGCCTCTGGCTACGGAGACCTGTCCAAGGAGGGAAAGGCAGTGACAAGTTAGGGCACATTTCTCTCACCCTCATCATAACCTCCCTCCCTTTGCTGCATGAGGAATGGATCAGCTCATTACCCATCACTACCAACCCATGGCAGAGTTTATCACAGCTTCAAATGCACCAGGGACCCAGAATTGCCATGAATATTCCACTGGTGTCAGAACAGAAAGTGACCAACAGCCCAATCCCAGAGAACAAGAGTCCCATTGTGGTAGGTTGAAATTTCCCCCCAGCATTAGCTTTGCCAGAGCAGCTCAGTCAGAAGCAAATGAAGCTGTATTGACAAGCAAGAGCTACACTCTGCAATGGAATGCAATGAACAGGTACAAAGCATCCAAGAGTGACAATATGAGACAGGTATTTACAATCAAGAAACAACACAAGACCCCCCTGGTCAGAAACCAGGGAAGCTGTTCCACTGCCCCTAACCTCTACTCCCCTACTCCAAGTGAGAAAGGAGGAGTGGAGAGAAAAAAACCCAACAGTGGGTTAGACTTATTCAAGGCCAGCCAAAGCAGGTGATCTCTCCAGGGCTAAGCAAAACAGCTGAGATCAGAAGAGAAGAGAGAGAATTGTTGTGGTACAGCTCCTCTGATTCCAGATATTTATCCAATGAATTTGTTTAGAATAATCTTTTCTTTTCCTTTTTACACCCAAGAGTGATCTATTTATTTTGTTTCTACTTTTCTGCTCAAAATCTGTAACTAAATTTTAAAGGCATAGAGGGGCTGGGGCTGAAGCCTTCTCCTTACCCACCTCTGCTCACTGCTGCTCACAGGATGGAAGTGAAGGGCTTTGGTCCTCCTTCTGTGTGCACATTCCAGGAGCCTTCAGCTGAGCATCAGCTGCCGAGATGGAGATGCCTCCAGGAGCTACAGCTGCAGTGTCCTGCACCCACAGCCTCACTGTGTCAGTGACTGCAGTGACTTCTCCTCCAGTGAGCTCTCAGTCACCCTCCCAGTCCTGGCCACCTTGAAGTTCTCTCTGTCTTCCTCATCTCCCTGAGATCCTCTGGCTGCGTCCCCAGCCCTGCTGTGCTGTGCAGAGGAGCAGCTCCTGACCTGAGCTGTCTCTCTGCAGCACTGCCTGCTTGCCAGCAACACCTTCCAGCCGAGGAGCCCGGCATGGCTCAGCACAAAAGGACACCCCAGGTATTTTAAAGGAGCCCTCTGGTGGCTTTGGTGTCAATTCCATGAACCTCAGAGACTGAGAAGCTGATGAAACCTCTCCAGAAGTCAAAATCATCTTCAAACTCTGAAGTTTCTTCTGCTTTTAATAGGTCCCAGTGAAGCATACTGGGAAAGGGTCCCAGGGTCTGCTTAGAGCAGGACATAGTGGATGCAAGAGAAGCATCATTGGAGGCACTGAAGCATCTCCAGGCTGTGGTGAGAGCAGAGAACTGAGGCAGTGCTGGCAGGTCACGACAAGCAGCTCAAGGTGGCTCTGCTGCTAAGCAAACCCGGAGGGGATTCCTTGATCCAAAGGGCCAAGCCCTGACCCCCAGCCCCTGGCAAGGTATATGCTGTCCCACACCTGTGGCTCTGGGCTCTGCTGGGGGCAGTGGGGAGTGAGGGTGAGCAGTGAGCAGGGTAGGACATTGACAGGTTTTGCTGTGGTTTGCTTGCAAAGAGACAACTCCTGCTGAAAAGGAATGAAATGTACCTTTAAAAGTAATTTCTATCAGATAACTGTGCAATAAAAACCTCTCCAATTAGCTGCAGAAACCTTGGCAATAATGAGAGGTTCAGCATTATTTAATAAGCCCCATGGAGTATTTGGGGATGATGATATCATCCTTAGGTACTGCCAGGAGACTCTGCCAAGCTACTGCCAGGAAGCCTCTCAAGAAGTCCAAGTCAGAAGAAAACTCCAAAGTACCTTGAAGCACTGATTGGCCTCACTGAGGCTTGTTACTGACAAAGACTCCCCAGGGACTCGTTAGAGCAGCTTGTTAGAGGCCATGATTGCAGGGAGACAAAGTCAAAGCACAGGGCAGAAAAACTTGCCTTTGGTCTAGGAAGCAGAAAGGCCAAGCCCTGACCACTGACCTTGCAATAGAAGAACCTCAAAGCCTCAAAGCCAAGTTTCTCCTCACAGGCCTTGGTGGCAGAGGCAAGTGCCAGAGCCAAGGGGACAAAGGCCTTGGTCCTGTTGGGCCTCTCAGCCTTGCCAGAGCCCTTGGCCTTCCCTACTGCAGCCTGTCCTACACTGTCCCATGCCTGCAGCTCTGTCTCTTCAATATCTGGGATGAATGCCCAAACAGACTTTAGAAGACAAATTAAGTCTACACAGCCTCTGAAGTGCAAACCCCTCCAAGAGCAATCCCAGCCGAGTGAACAGAAGATGAAGTTTCAGCAAGTGAAGCATATGTAAGATGCCATCTACCAGCACAGGGACAGTAAACTACTGGCTGAAAACAGCAAATAGAATCACTAACAACTTTAGAAATTGGCAGAAGTGTCACAGACTCACAGAAACATTCAGGTTGCAAAAGACTCTCAGGATCACCAAGTCCAACCCAGAACCCTACTCTGCAAGGGTCACTCATGAATCGAATCTCCAAGCACCACATCCAAACCACCTTTAAATACATCCAGGGTTGGGGACTCCACCACCTCCCTGGGCAGCACATTCCCCTCCCTGACCACTCTTCCAGTGACAAAAAATATTTCATACTGTCCAGTCCAAGCCTCCCCTGTTGCAGCTTGAGGCTGTTCCCTCTTGTTCTGTTGCTGATTACCTGTGAGAAGAGACCAACATCAGCGTCTCTCCACAATGTCCTTTCAGGCACCTGTAGAGAGCCACGAGGTCTTCCCTCAGCCTCCATCAGTCACTCTTCATCAGAATTTATTCTCCAGGCCCTTCCCCAGCTTCCCTGCCCTCCTCTGCACTGGCTCCAGCATCTCCACATCTCTCTTGGATTGTGGTGCCCAAAGCTGGACACAACACTTGAGCTGTGGCCTCACCAGAGCGGAGTACCAGGGGACAATCAGAATACAGTAAATCACATTATTCCTGAGATTCCAGTCACAGCCTTAGACTGCTTCTCTCTCTGTGCTTGGCTGACTTTCAACTAATGAGATAAGAAGCTAATTCTTTTTTTTCTTCCCTTAGCATGGGCTTTGAACTAACAGATTTTCCCCAATAATGGGGAATGGAATGGGCTGCCCGAGGAGGTGGTGGGGTCACCATCACTGGAGGTGCTCAGGAGGAGACTTGATGGGGTGCTTGGTGCCATGGTTTAGTTGATTAGGTGGTGTTGGATAATAGGTTGGACTCGATGATCTTGAAGTTCTCCTCCACCCTGGTCTGTTCTATTCTATTCTATTCTATTCTATTCTATTCTATTCTATTCTATTCTATTCTATTCTATTCTATTCTACTCTATTCTATGAGAGCAATGTCTGCAATTATCCTCCCTCTTATACCCTGTGACCATTTGAGGCTGTGCCTTTAAGAAGAGGACAGTACTGGGGCACTGTGGCTGAATGTTTTGTAAACAAAAGACAGGTCTAAACGAATTTCATTGCTAGATTGGTAGAATGCAACTTTAAGTTTTGAGTGTAGCTGAGATTTTCCTCAGTTCGCTCTTCCCTCCTCCCTCTTTGCAGCTCGTCCGCCTCTAGGCTCTCTGCCAGCCTGACCTTGGACAGATAAGCGTGCGGCCTACTAACACTTTGCTTTAATTTATAACTGCTTTAATTAACAACTGCTCTTTTTCTCTCTTTCTAACCCTCTTTGGGGAAAAAGGGGAGAGAAGGGGGTACAGGGGGGGAACCCTTCTCCAGAGGGGGGAGGAATTTCATTCCTGTATTATTGTTGTTTTACTTTGCTGTGTATCTCTGTGTATATATTGTAAATACTGTAAATTGTGTACATGCATCCTGCATTCCCTAATAATTGCTTGTAAATATAGCATTTCCCTTTTTGCTTCTCTGGCTGTGGCTAGCTGTGGTTTTTATTTCTTTTTCCTCTTTGTGGGGGGAGAAGGCTGGGCCTTCCTCTCAAACCCACGACATACCCCTGCTGGACAAGGAGGGGGGAAGTGGAACAGACTTCGTCAGTTTCCCAGAGGAGGAAACACACCCCCCAGGGAGGGCAGAAAAACTCTCACAAGCCCTCCCCCTGCATTTTTTTTTCCAGGATGGGCATAGCCCACCACAGGCAGAAAACAAGTCAAAACAACAAAACAATGTTTTAACACATCCCACCAAAGGCTGCCCAGCTTCTCTCAGAGTCAAAGACAAAACACAGCTCTCTCTAATTCAAGCAAAGGCAAATCTTCCCTATAGTCTTCTCAAGCTACCCAAAACCAGCCCTCTTCCCACAACCAACCCTTTTTTCCCTCTGCACTTCTTTTTTCTTGGGCACCAACCCATTTTTCCTATGTGCTTTTTTCTCTTGGGCATCAACCATCTCTTTTTCCTGCAAGTCTTTTTCCTCAGGCACCAACCCTTTTATTCTCTGCTCTTGTTTTCTTTCAGCACCAACACATTTTTCTCTGTAATTCTTTATTCTCAGGCACCAACCATTTTGCTCTCTGCACTTCTTTTCTCTCAGGCACCAGCCCTTTTACTCTCTGCTCTCCCTTTTTCTCGTTCACCAGCCCTTTTATTCCCTGTGCTTCTATTTTCTCGGGCACCAACCGTTTTGTTCTCTGTGCTTCTTTTTTCTCACACACCAAACATTTTTTCCTCTACTATCTTTTTTCTCAGGCAGCAACCCTTTTTTCTCTGTGCCTCCTTTCTCTCCAGCACTACCCCCTTTATTCCCTGCACTTCTTTTTTTCTCAGGCACCCATTGTTTTTATTCTTTCTTTTTGCTCAGCCACCAACCCTTTTTCCCTCTGCACTTCTTTTTTCTGGGCACCTCCCCTTTTATTCCCTGCACTTCTTTTTTCTCAGGCACCAACACTTTTTTCTCTATGCTTCTTTTTCTTGGGCACCAGCCCTTCTTTCCTCTGGCCTTCTTTTTCCTCAGACACCAACCCTTTGTCTCTCTGATCTTGGTTTTTTTTTTGGGAACCACCCTGGTTTTACTCTGTGCTTCTTTTCTTCTGGGTACCAACCTTTATCTTCTGTGCTGCTTTGTTCTCAGGCACCAACCCTTTGTTCCTCTGATCTTCTTTTTGCTCCAGCACCAACCTTTTTTCCCTCTGCACTTCTTTTCCCTTGGGCACCAGCCTTTTCTCCTCTGTGCTTCTTTTTTCTTGGCCACCAATCATTTTTATCTCTATGCTTCTTTTCTCTCGGTCACCAACCCTTTTCTTCTCTGCACTTCTTTTTTCTTGGGCACAGACCCTTTTCTACTCTGCTCCTCTTTTCTCTCAGACACCAACACTTTTTTTCTCTGAGCTTCTTTTTCCTTTGTGTACCAACCATTTTTCTTCTCTGGGCTTCTTTTCTCTCAGGCACCAGCCCTTTTATTCCCTGCACTTCTTTCTTCTCAGGCAGCAACACTTTTTTCTCTGCCCTTCTTTTTTCTTGGGCACCAAACCTTTTGTCCTCTGCCCTTCTTTTCCCTTGGGCACCAACCGTTTCTTCCTCTGTACTTCTGTTTCCTCAGGCACCAACCCTTTTTTCCTCTGCACTTCTCACTCGGGCACCAACCCTTTGTTTCTCTTCACTTTTTATCTCTTGGGCACAAACAATTTTTTTCTCCGCACTTCTTTTTCCTTGGGCACCAACACTCTTATTCCCTGCGCTTCTTATTTCTTGGGCACCAACAATATTGTTCTCTGCCCTTGGTTTCTTTCAGGTACCATCACATTTTTCTCTGCACTTCTTTTTCCTTGGGCACCAACCCTATTTTTCCCTGTGCTTCTTTTTTCTCGGCCACCAGCTCTTTTTTTCTCTGTGCTTCTTATTTGTCAGGCGCAAACTATTTTATTCTCTGCTCCTTTTTCCTCGGGCACCAATCATTTTTTTCCTCTGTACTTCTTTTTTCTCATGCAGCAATGCTTTTTTTCTCTGCACTTCTTTTTTCTTGGACACCAAGCCTTTTTTCCCCTGCACTTCTCTTTTCTTGGGCACTGACCCTATAATTCTCTGCACTTCTTTTTTCTTGGACACCAACCCTTTTTTTCTCTATGCTTCTTTGTTATCAGGCACTAACCCTTTTCCCCTGTGCTGCTTTTTCTCGGGCACCAACCCTTTTTATCTCTGAGAGTCTTATTTTTGTGCACAGACCTTTTTTTGCTCTGTGCTTCTTATTTCTTGGGCACAAGCAATTTTATTCTCTCCTCTTGTTTTCTTTCAGCACCAACACATTTTTCTCTGTACTTCTTTTTTCTTATGCACCATCCCTTTTTTTCTCTGTACTTCTTACTTCTTGGGCACCAACTATTTTATTCTCTGTCCTTTTCCCTCGGGCACTCACACTTTTATTCCCTGCACTTCTCTTTTCTCGGTCACCAACACTTTTATTCTCTGCACTTCTTTCTTCTCGGGCACTGAACATTTATTGTCTTCATTTCTTTTTTCTCAGGCATCAACCTTTTTTTCTCTTCACTTTCTATCTCTTGGGCACCAAGACATTTTTCTTCTGCTCTTCTTTATTCTCAGACACCAACCCTATTTTTCCCTGCACTTCTTTTTTTTTGGGGCACCAACCCAATTATTCCCTGTGCTTACTTTTTCTCAGGCACCAACTCTGTTATTCTGTGCACTCCTTTCTTCTCTGCCACAGACCGTTTTCTTCTTTGCTCCCCTTTTCTCTCGGGCACCATCCCTTTTTTCCTCTGGACTTCTTTTATCTCAGGCACCACCACTTTTATTCTCTGGGCTTTATTCTTGGGCACCAAATCTTTTTTTTCTAGTGCTTCCTGCGCTTCTTTATTCTCAGGCACCAACCTTTTTTCCTCTGCCCTTCTTTTTGCTCAGGCACCAACCCTTTTATTCCCTGCAATTCTTTTTTCTCAGAAACCATCCCCTTTGTTCTGTCCACTTAGAATAGAATAGAATAAACCAGGTTGGAAGAGACCTTCAAAATCATCACATCCAACCCATCATCCAACACAATATAATCAACTAAGCCATGGCACCAAGCAACCTATCAAGTCTCCTCCTAAACACCCCCAATGATGGCAACTCCACCACCTCCCCAGGCAGCACATTCCAATGGGCAATCACTCTCTCCATGAAGAACTTCTTCCTAATATCCAGTCTAAGGCTCCCCTGGTGCAGCTTGAGACTGTGTCCTCTTGTTCTGGTGCTGGTTACCTGAGAGAAGAGACCAACCTCCTCCTGTTTACAACCTCCCTTCAGGTAGTTGTAGAGAGCAATAAGGTCTCCCCTGAGCCTCCTCTTCTCCAGGCTAAGCAAAATCAGAACTCCCAGCCTCTCCTCATAGGACCTGTACTCCAAACCCCTCCCCAGCTTTGTTGCCCTTCTCTGGACACCTTCCAGCAAGTCAACATTCTTCCTAAACTGAGGGGCCCAGGACTGGACACAGTACTCAAGGTGTGGCCTAACCAGTGCAGTGAACATGGGCAGAATGACCTCCTTGCTCCTGCTGGCCACACTCTTCCTGATAAAGTCCAGGATGCCATTGGCCTTCTTGGCTGCCTGGGTGCACTGCTGGCTCATGTTCAGCCTACTATCAACCAGTACCATCAAGGATGCTTTCTGTCTGGCTGCTCTCCAGCCACTCTGACCCCAGCCTGTAGCACTGCATGGGGTTGTTGTGGCCAATGAACAGCACCTGGCACTTAGAGGGCCTCGGCCTCCAAACAGATGGAAGGGAGAGACAAATTGATTTGTTGAACCACACAGAACCAATGGCCTGGCAAGTTGAAGCCATGAGAGGATAAAGCTTTAGTAGATACAGGTGCCCAGAGTGCTCTGACACCATCCAACTATGAGGGGTGGAACCCATCTGTGTTTCTGGTATGACAGCAGGATCCCCACACCTGGATGTGTTGAAAGCTGAGTACTGGGATGCAAGCCACAGTTTGCTTTCACTTGGAGGCATGGAAGGAGTCACTGGACTCGATTGCCCCAGAACTGGAAACACAGCCCCAGCATTTGCATGGGCATGGACTGATCCAGACTGTGCTGGAACAGAGTGGAGCTGCAGAGCACCTGCAGTGAGCAGCCCTTTGGGTACTGCAAAGAGACCTCCTGTGGAGTGAGAATGGACAGTGCCTGAGGTGTGCTGCTGATTGCTGCTGGGCATGGCACAGGTGGCACAGGATGAGGGCTTGGCAATATCAAAGGTTAAGTTGAAAATTTGTTGCCATTACTCCACACCATCCTGCCTCATGCCACCTTCACAGGGACAGTGCTGGCTGGAGCAAAGGACTACAGGGCTTGAAGTTCAGATGGCAACATGAGAGGCTTCCTGTTCTGGTTGCTGCTGTTGGGTTCTGGCTCTCAGGTGCTGGCTCTTTGCTGAGAGGGAAGGCTGTAGGGGTTTAACTCCTGGCTGCTGCTGCTGACTGCTGTGCTTCTTTCTGCAAACAGCCTCAGGTCAGTGTGCACTATGTGATCTCATCTGGATTCAGCTCTGTTGATGTTGTCTCAAGTCCTTATCTCAACCCAGAGGGTTTTTTGATTTGGGGGTGTGTGTTATTTTTCCTTCACTTCTGTTTTGGGGGGAAGAAGCAGATTAACCTCTTCTCAGCTCTTCAACTTGTTCCAGCTCCAGAGTGGAAAGCCAACAGAAGCTTTCTGAGTTCTTCCAAAGATCTCCATCAGCTTCCCCCTACACCCTCCAAAGATCCCAAAAGTCAGTCCCAGGACCATCCAAATCCCAAACACCTAAGATCACCTGAAAGTCCCTGAAGAATGTCTCTGAGATGCCCCTCAAGACTCCTCTGAGAACCTCATTGTCCTCTCCCTGAACTGGGCACACAGCTCCACCCCATCCCTCGGGAGCAAATGCCCCCAAAATTTGGGCATTGAGGCAGGAATGTCAGAAATAAAAGCAAACAGACAGGATTTGGGTAACTTTTGGGGTTTAATGAGACAATTGGTTAATGGACAGAGGATTTCTTACCCCAGGGAGACACAAAGCATTGGGGAAGAACCAGACAGACCCTGGCAAAGCCCTACCCAGCTCCACTGGGAGCTCCAGCTGTGCCGACTCAGCACTGTAATTGTTCTCATTAGCACTAATTGGTGTTCAGAAGGGCAGGAGATGTTTGTTGCTGCTGGTGTCCCCAGTCCCTGAGAATTGCAAAGGAAAAAGGGATGATTTTTGTGCTGGAAAGGCCCTCTCAGAAGGGTCATGATTACCCAACAGATTCTAGGTGGGCTTATGCCTCCCCTCCAGTGCAAGATGCTTTCTGGTGTGGGTGCAGCGGTGATTGTTGAGGAGTGTTTTCTGGATGAAGCTCTTACCGCAATCAGCACAATTGAAAGCCTTCTCACTGCTGTGGGTGCGGCGGTGAGCAATTAGAGTGCTCCTGTGGCTGAAGCTCTTGCCACAATCAGCACAGGTGAAAGGCTTCTCACCAGTGTGGCTCGTGAGGTGATCAATGAGATTGTCTCTGCGGCTGAAGCGCTTGCCACAGTCAGGACAGCTGAAATCTTTCTCACCGGTGTGGGTGCGGCGGTGGCGAATGAGAGCGCTCCTATGACTAAAGGCCTGGCCACACTCCGGACAGCTGAAAGACTTCTCGGCAGTGTGCGCACGACGGTGCTCTGTGAGGTTTCCCTTCTGGGTGAAGCTCTTACCGCAGTCGGCACAGCTGTACGGCTTCTCACCGCTGTGGATGAGTTGGTGTTGGATGAATCCATTGCTCCTGGTGAAGCTCTTGCCGCACTCAGCACAGGGGAACAGATGCTCTCCAGTGTGGATGCGGCGGTGGATAGTGAGATAGGAGATTTGTTTGAAGCTCTTGCCGCAGTCCCCGCAGGGGAAGGACTTCTCAGTGCTGTGCACACTGCGGTGCTGAGTGAGGGAAGACCTGTGAGTGAAGGTCTTGCCACACTCCGCAGAGCTGTATGGCCTCTCACCGGTGTGGGTGCGGCAATGCTGGATATGCTCAGAGCTCTTGTTGAACCTCTTGCCACAGTCACCACAGACGAAGGGCTGGGGACCAGGGTAGGGGCAGTGGTGCTTAACCAGCTCTGAGCCAAGTGGGAAGCTCTGCCCACACTCACGGCACTGCTTGGGTGGCACAGAGGGACCTGCTCTGGCTTCATCCTCCTCTGCAAATTCCTTTTCCTCCTCATCCTCATCACCTTCATTCTCATGGTTATCCTCCTCTTCATACTCATCATTATCATAGTCATGATTCTGCTCAGCATCACCATCTTCCATCTTGTCCTCTACCTTCTCATCCTTCTCTCCCTTGGGGCTGCACTTGGGCTGCTCCAACTTGATCTCTGGGTGCTGCTTCTCCTCCCAGCTTTTCTCTGGGTCCTTCTGTGAGGCCATACTGTGGCAGAAAGGGGTCACAGCTCTGAAGTAGGTAAGATGGAAGCACCTGAGCCCAGGACCTCAAACCCTCAGATCCTGCCTGGGTCATGACACTCCCTGACTCCCAACACCTCCCAACACCCAGCTGGAGGAAAGAATGCAGAGGGGACCTCAAATATACAATTTTTGCAATGGTGTGGGCACAGACCTCTAATACCTGTGCTGAGACTCCAGGTTCCTGTGATCAGTGCCCTGAGGTACCCTGGGGCTTACAAGTGGTCCTGTCCTGCTCTCCTCAAGCCTGGTGGCATTGGCAGGGTGGTTCCTGGCCCAGGCCCTGTCCTATGATCTCTCCTGCCTCAGACAATGGAGGCAGCAGCACTGGCCAATGAAAGACCAAACCACCTCCAACCTTCTCCCACCACCTTCCAAATCCAAACCCCAAACATCACCTCCTGCCACACGACAGACACCCACAAGCCTAGGGAGTTCCCAAACTCCAACACCTGATGTGCCTCAGAGCCCCTGGAGGGGTGAAATGTGGTGGGCAGGAAGAGGTGGAGGAGGCTGGGAGGTGCCCTGGGACTCTGGGGCTGGGATCCTGCTGTTGCCCTACTCTGGGTTTCTTACCTGCTGGGCTGCTCCATGGGGCAGATCTGCAAACTCAGCTCTTCCCCAGCAAGCAGAAGCAGGGATGATGGAGAGAGAGGGATACAACTCCTGCCAAAGAGAAGCAAAGGTCTCAGAGGAGAGCACTGACCTGCAAGGGATGGCTCAGCACTGCCCAGGACCAGGCAGTACAGCTCAGACTTGCTGGGTGCAGCTCCCAAGCCCAGCAGCACAGCCACAGCACACAGCCAGGGCTGCTCAAGATGGGAGGCCTCAACAAGTGCAGACTCAGCTCCTCACCCCCACCACACCCATTCTGTGCTCAGCTCTGCCCTGCACACGCCTCTCTGCTGGCCACTCCCCAAAAGAAGATCAGAGCAGCCCTCAGGACACACACAAAGGGAGCTTCATGATCTCTGCAGATGTAGCAAAGGGGGAAGAGACATGGGCACATTCATGCTAAACTTCTTAAGCCCTCACTGGGATGCTGGAGGAGTCTCTGGCTCCTGCCCAAACCTCATACCTCCAGCACCCTTCACACACCTGCAGCCCAAAGAGACTCACTGGAAAGGGTTTGGCTTCCTTCTCTCCCTGACCATTTCTCTCAGCTTGCTCTTCCCAGTTCCCTGGAGCTGTCACTCCACATCCCCAAGAGAAAATGAGGTTTGGTGGGAGGGCACAGTGCCCATGGGCTGTTGTTCATCTCCCAGCTGGCACATGAAGAGCTGCAGCATAATTCACTCCTTTCACCTCCTAAAAAGCTGCCAGATTCTGCCATTTCCTGCACACACATTTGCACCTGGCCCTGGATCCTCTCCCCTATTTGGGGGAACAAGGCCAAATTCCTGCCTGACCATTCCCAGGCTCTTCCACCATTTCCAGCCCATCCATGGCCCTATTGCCTTGGCTGTCCCATGGCCCTGTGTCCCCCACCTCCACTGCCACTTCAGCTGGAAGGGTGGAGTGGGAAATGCTGTGGCTGAGGAAGCATCTAAGGAACTGGGCTGGAAGCAGCAGCACAAGAATGGAAGGGGCCTGAGACTAAAGGCTGGGATCAGCTGGAGGGCTGAAAGAACAGCACCAAGCCAAGGGGGGGTTACAGATGAGGGCTGGGGAGGGACCCGGCAGACACCTCAGGCAGGAAGTGAGGAGAGGAAGGGGGACAGAGAGGGAGTGAGACCTCAGGTGACTCCTGCCATGGGCTATGGCTGGGCTGTGTGGCTAGGAGCCCTGAGTGCCTGCTTGGGCTGTGCTGGATGTCAGGAGGGGTCAGGGGACTGTCCTCAGCCAGGCAGGGTTAGGGACTTTGAGCTTCTGGGGTCAGCTGCTGCCAGCACCATTGGAGGTAGGAGCCAGGCAGAGCCACACAGCTGCTGAACTAAGCCCTCCCACCCCCTGCAGCCTTCAGCCTCCATCTCTCCATCCATTGCTCCAGCTCCACTCACTTGCTGCCCCCTCAGAGTCCCAAGGGTTCCACAACATCACCAGGGCTGATCTTTACAGCCAGTAGGTTCCAACAGAAGTCCCTGGATGAGAACATGGAGGAGAATCCCTGTGGTGGATGGAAGGCACTGCAATGTCTTACACAAGAGAGTAGAGACCTCCAGCAGGGACAGCAGAGTACAGAGGGACACCACAAAGTGTCATCTGTCTTAGTTCATTCCCACAAGGCCTGCACCCATTCTCTACAAAGGAACAGCACAGGATCTCCAACCTCCTTTGCCCTTCCTCTCTGCTCCCAGGAACATCTTCTGGGATCTCTCTCTGCAGAGGAGCTTTGAGGCCTTGGCAGTGCTGCCAACTGCGGCCTGCAGCGGCCTGGCTCACCTGGGAGCTGCCTACCAGAATCTGTAACTGCAGCTCTTGGGTATGGGGGAGGAGGGGCAGAGAGGCATGCGGGAGGGGGAAGGAATTTGGGGCCTGGGGTTCTGGCCTGCTTTGGTGGAGCTCTGGAGGAAGCTTTGGCCTAGGGAGGTTGCTTGGCTCCCGTGGCCCAGGCGCACTATGGATTGTTGTGGATTTGATGCTGCAAAGGGGGCCCAGGGCAACCTCCTGAGCTTCAACAAGAGCAAGGGCAGGGTCCTGCCCCTGGCCTGGCACAATCCTCACAATCAGGACACGCTGGGGGAGGAGGGGATAGGAAGCAGCCCTGCAGAAAAGGACTGGGGGCTGCAGCTGGACAAGAAGCTGGACAGGAACAGACAGGGGGAGCCTGCAGCCCACAAGGCCAAGGGCAGCCTGGGCTGCACCAAAAGCAGCATGGCCAGATATAGACAGAGGCCATCCTGGCACTTGGCTCTGATCTGCTGAGATTTCACCTGCAGCACTGCAGCCAGCTCTGGAGCCCTCAACACAGGAAGGACAGGGACCTGATGGAGAGGGTCCAGAGGAGGGACACAAAAATGATCAGGGGCTTGGAGCAGCTCTGCTACTAGGACAGGCTGAGGGAGCTGAGGGTGATGAACCTGGAGAGGAGAAGAGAAGACTCTGGGGAGAGTCACCTAAGAGTGACCTTCTGGTACCTGAAGGGGACTACAAGAAGGCTGCAGAGGGACTCTTTGCAAAGCCTGCAGGGACAGCACCAGAGGCAATGGCTTCAAACTAGAGCAGAGCAGATTGAGATTGGAGGTGAGGAACAAGTTCTGCACCAGGAGGCTGCTGGAACACTGCAACAGGTTGCCCAGGGAGGGGCTTGAGGGCCCAGCCCTGGAGAGGTTCAAGGTGAGGCTGGACAGGGCTCTGGGCAACCTGAGCTAGTGCAGGATGTCCCTGCTGACTGCAGAGGGGCTTGGACTGCAGCACCTTTGCAGCTCCCTCCCAACCCAAACCACTCTACGATTCTAGGAGTCTAAGGGCAGCCTCCAGGAGAGGAGGAAAAAGATGAGGCAGAGGAGGACAATAAAGAAGACAAGGAGGAGAAGAACCAAAATCCCTTCCAAACTCCTCCAAACCTCTGCCAAATTCCTGGAAAGCTCTTCCAGCTCTGCAGAGTTCATTCTGAAAAGAGCTGAGGGAGTTGCTAGGCTCAGGGATGTCTTGCACACTCTGCACAAATGCTCCAGAAGCTTTCCAAGTGCCCTCAAAACCAGCAGCACAGCTCTGCTGCCACACAATGCCAGGCTGCAAGGGACCCCAAGGCTCAGCTGCTCCAACCTTGCCAGCTGACACTGGACTGGAAAGGAGCTGGCCCAGCCCCCTGCCAAGCTGAGCCTTCCAACTCTGCCCTGCAGGGCAATCCACCACTGCCCTGGGGAGATGATTCCAATGGCTGACTGGCAGGGAAAAGCTTTTGCCTCTGCAGGGCACTGTGCCACTTCAGCTCAACTCTTGCAGCAGCTCTTTGAGATCTGCCTTTGGAGCACCACAAACACTGAAGCACTGCTGTGCAAAGCAGCTCAGCTTCAACTTCCAACTGCCTAAACTCTCTCATTTTAAATTCAAGGCAGGGGCCAAGCTCACACCCAGCCCCCAAGCTCAAGAACCAGCAACTAAGGTCAGAGTCAGCTTCCAAGCCCAAGAATCCAGATCAGAAATGCAGAGCCAGACCCCAGGCTCAGAACCAGCTCCTAAGTTTACATCCAGGCCCCAAGCTCAAGAACCAGCAGCTAAGATCAGAACCACTTCCCAAGCTCAGAGCCAGCCCCTGAGCTCAAGAACCAGCAATTAAGGTCAGAACACTTCCCAAGCTGAGAGCCCCCTCCAGAGCTCACACCCAGGCCCCAAGCTCACAAGCCACCAAACCAAACCAGGTTGGAAGAGACCTTTAAGATCATCACGTCCAACCCATCAACCAATCCAATCCACCCAAACAACTAACCCATGGCACCAAGTGCCATCAAGTCTCCAAATAAGGTCAGAACCACAATAATAACCACAATAATAAGCAAATAAGGACAGAACCACATTCCAAGCTCAAGAGCCAGCCCCCAAGCTCAAGAGACAGCCACTAAGGTCCAGAACCTAGATCAAAAGTGCAGACTCAGCTCCCAAGCCAGCAACTAAGGTCAGAATCACTTCCCAAGCTGAAGAACCAGCCCCTGACCTCAGAGACAGGCCCTGAGATCAAGAACCACACCCCAAGCCCAGAGCCAGCAACTAAGCTCAAAACCCCTTTCCAAGCTCACACCCAGACCCCAAGCTCAAGAGCCAGAAAATAAAATCAGAACCACTTCCCAAGCTCAAGAACCAGCCCCTGAGCTCAGAGCCAGCAACTAAGGTCAGAACAACATTCCAAGCTCACAGCCAGACCCCAAGTTCAAGAGCCAGCCCCTAAGCTCCAGAACCAGCAACAAAGGCCAGAACCAAGCTCAAGAGCCAGCAAGTAAGATCAGAACCACTTCCCAAGCTCAGGAACCAGGCCCTGACCTCAGAGACAGGCCCTGAGGTCAGGAACCACACCCCAAGCCCAGAGACAGCAACTAAGGTCAGAACCACTTCCCAAGCTCACACCCAGCCCCCAGGCTCAGAGCCAGTTTCACAACTTTGCTTATTTCAAGTTCCCTTCATTGCACTTCTGCTAAGTGTCCAAATTGAAGCAGCCAGAGAATGCTTTGGGCTGGAAGGGACCCCAAAGATCAGACAGCTCCAACCCCCTGCCATGCCCACAGACACCTTCCACCACACCAGGCTGCTCAAGCCCTCATCCAACCTCACCCTCAGCACCTCCAGGGAGGGGGCAGCCAGCACCTCCCTGCCCAACCTGCTCCAGGCTCTCACCACCCCCACTCCAAACTATTGCCTCCCAAGCTCCACTCCAAATCTGCCCTCCTCAACCTTCAATCCAGTCCCCTCAGCCCATCACTCCCAGCCCCTCACCGAAGTCCCTCCCCAGCTCTCCTGCAGACCCCAACAGCTACCACAAGGCTGCTCCAACCTCTCCCCACAGCCTTCTCCTCTCCAGCCTCAGACACAACTCTTACAGCCAACCCCCACAGGGGAGCTGCCACAGCCCTCCCACCACCCACATGGCCTCCTATGCACCCCCTCCAACAGCTCAACCTCCTGCCCCTCTTGGGGGCACCACAGCTGCACACAGCACTCCAGCTGGCAGCACACAATGCTGCCAGCACAAAAACCATTGCAGCAAAAGCCTCAAGCTGTGCTCAGCTGCCAAAACCAAAGGGACCTCAACTTGGCCACAAGGGAAAGGACCAAACTCAGCCAAGACACTGATCCAACACCCAAGGCTGCACAAAACAACCATCGGCAAAAGCTCCTCCTGCCCTGAGCCTTTCTGTGCTCAGGAGGCCTGCAGAGAAACTGAGAATCACTCTGCAACCCCCCAGGGAATCTTTGTGCCTCAAGAGATTGCAGAGCACAGAGGCCTTGGATGCCACCACCCCCAGCACAGCCAAACCGCCCCACAGCTGACACCAGCCCCAGGTGCTCCCAAGCTCAGGCTCAGCACAGCACCCACGCCCCACACCCCCACGGCACCCAGCACACAGCCTGCCCACAGCTCCCCCCCGCGCCTGGCCCTCAGCCCAGCCGCTGCCAGCACAGCAGCCTCCAAACCCCCAGGGCTCCCCCACACACCCCCACAGCAGCCTCTGCTGCAAGCCACACCCCACGCTCACCACCACCTCTCCTGCACACAGCAGCCCCCACAGCGCCGCTGCCAGCTCAGCTCTGCTGCCAGCCCAGCCCCCAGCACAGGGACACAGGGACACAGGCCACCGATCCCCCCTAGATACCTGCAGAAGCTTGCCCTCCACCAGCCCCACGGACCCCTGCGCCACAAATCCTTCCCCAACCCAACCGACCCTCCCCAGCCGCCCCACAGAGCAACCCTGCCCCACCACGCGGCGCCACCAGTCCCCCGTCCAGAGCCCCTCTACGTCTACGTGGACCACCCCAGGACCACCTGAGTTCACCAGCACCACCTCCCGAACCCCTCTAGGTCCACCCGGATCATCCCAGGACCCCCCAGCAGACCAAAGAAACCCCCCCAAACACACCGACAAATCTTCCAACCCCACCCACGGCACCCCAACCGCACAGACCCCTCCCAGAACAGCACAGATGACGCTCACTGACCCTGCACACCTCTGCCCTACCCCACAGCCCCCCTCCCCCTCCCACCCCGAATACCGCGGACCCCCACAGCCGCACAGAGGTCCCCACAATCACAGCGAACCGCCCCCCAACCGCACAGACCCCAAGCGCCAAGCTTGCAGAGCTCCCCCGCACCTCACAGACCCACCCCGTACCCCACGGATCTCCCCCGGATCCCACGGACCTCCAACCACATATGCCCAGAAGCCCCCAACCAAACCCCATCGGTTCCCCCTAAATCCCCGCAGAGGCTTCCCCCCGCCCCACCCCCACCGACCCCTGCCCTACATACCCCTCCCCAACCCAAGCGACCCTCCCGACCCCTCGCAGCCCCACAGAGAGCATTCCCTGATCCCCACCCCACGACCCCCAACTCAGCCCCAGAGACTCCCTCACCACACCTGGATCCCGGGACAAGAGCGAAGCAGCGAAGGAGAAGGAGGAAGAGCTCAGCGCACAGGGAGCCGCCGGCCCTGGCAGGCTGCTGGCGAACAGAGAGCGCTGGGAGGGAGACCCCGGCCTGGCCCCTCCGGCTGCTGCGGCCACGTGGGACGGGGAGCGGAGGCAGGTCGCAGTCTGGAACGGAAGTCCCGCCCACGGCCGGGCAGCCACAGCCAATCAGAGCCGCCGCAACAGCCCAAGCCATGTCAGTGGCGTTGGCCATGGGGGTGTAGTTTTTCATTCTTTGTGTATGCCTTTTGCAAATTGACAATGGCTGCCCTAGGCTGAACTGAAGCTCTAAGAGCTACAGGACAGACAGTGCTGCTCCTATTGCAGTGGAGGACACTGCCCTTGAAACCTTGCCAGACACTAACACGGCTCCTATCAAAGACACCTTGGTAGTCACAGTCAAAGCTGTGGCATCAATGAAGCCATTCAGCAGTGGCCTGATGGACGCACAGGTTGGTTACAAAGCAAAGCAGCTAAGACCTCTGCTCTCTTGGACCACTTGTAGCTGCAGGATTAAGGGAGAGAGGTTTGAGTTCAGGCTCAGAACCACACAGAAGATCCTTTCTGGCTCCAAAGAGACCAGTGGCACTTTCAAGGGAAGAGTCAACTTCTTGGGGGACAACTGCCTGTTAGGTTTGTGCTCAGGTCTCTGTAATGTGGACAGAAGGAACATGGGGTGATGGCACACACATCAGGAGGTCATTTAGGTCACCCTCATGCAGCTGCTGGGGATACCCAATCAGTAAACCAGGACAGTCTAAAATGGTTTACAGACCAAAACAAAGAGCTAAGCCACTGAGAGAGACTGCTGGAATGACAAAAAGCAGCTTTAGAGAAGAAGAACACAGGACAGGGAGCAAATCTTCCATAATCAAGAGGTGCAGCTGGATGGAGAGAGAAACCTTAGATGCTGCCTCCCAAAGACTACAAAAGGCACATTTGATGCTGCACAAGAAGCAACCTAGAGAAGTTGGGGAGGACTTGACAGCTGGTGCTCCACAGTCATGAAAATGTAACTGAAATGCATTGGGGTTTCAAACAACATCACCTCCCTGTCCCACAACATCTGGCCCCCAACTGAAGTGCTGTGGATCACTGCTGTCAAGAGTGAAGGAACAGAAGCAAGCTTGCCCAGACCTGAGCTGCTATTTGAATCAGGTTCATGGACCAATGGCTGGAGTTACCTATTAGCAGAGACTGAGACACTGAAACAGGGGAGCAGTGGAAAACCAAATTGCTGCCAACACAACACATGCTACATGAAAATCCAGCACACAGGTGCAGAGCTGTTAGCCTGAAACCAAACTTCATACAGGAACAAAACCAAATCCATTGGCACAGGTAACAAGAACTAACAGCCCCAAAGGAAAGACAGTAAGTGGAGATGGGAAGTCAATGTTGCTGCAAGAGGCCAGCTCCAGCAAGACATCAAAATGATTGTTAGGCAGCAACAGACTCAATCAGCACTGGTAACAAGCCCAACCCCGGGGACACTGCAAACGGAGCCAGGAAATAGCTCTGCAGAGGTGGGGTCACAGCAATTGCTAGATCCAGACCCTGGACAAAAGGCACAGGAAATTACCTTGCTGCTGCTGCCAAATACCCAACAACCCAACCCAGACTTCTCACCCTCTGGCGCATCAGAACTGAAACCAGAGACTCCCTTTGGATGCGAGGTGCTGGAGGGCGAGCGGCAGCTGCCGGCTGCTGAGCTGCGGCGGGGCGGGAGGGGCTGCGGGGCCGGGGAGCGCTGGGGGCGGCGGCTATGGCTCAGGGACCTATTTGTGTCTCTGCCCTGCACAAGCGCTTTGGGGTCCTCCAAACCCCTCCTCAAACTTCCTCCTGCGGCCCCAAGTCCTCTCTCTCCAGCCTGCAGTCAGAACTTTCTTCCTGAGCTGCGTTCGGCTCACAGCCTAAGGGAAAAAGCTCAAAGCCAACCTGAGACAAAACCAATCCGAGTGCAACCCGAGAGAGGCTGCTGCGAGGGCTGGAGGCAGCCCCAAGATGTTCCGCAGCAGGCAGTGGGAACCTGGGGACTCAAAGACAAAGGCAGGAAGGAAAACCTCAAGGCTGAGCTCCGCACGCCCCGTGCAGCGCCGGGGCCCAGCAGCTCAACGCTCCCCGGCTCTCAGCATGCCCCGGGGCCCGCCCAGACCCTTCCCCGCTCCGCTGCCGCCGCCCGCAGCGCTCCGGCACCGCTGCCGCTCCCTTGGGCACTGCTGTTGGCTCTCTTGGTTCGGGGGGCAGTTGTACAGCTCAGAGAGAGGTGAAGCTGATCCACAGCCAACAGTATATTCCTATACTATATTTTCTTAAAAGAATGTCCTGTTTCCAGCTCATGCCTGAGTTTATAATTTTTATAGTTCTGGTAGGATTCTACACCACTCTTTCCAGTACACATCATTATCTTAATCAAAACTAACAGTAGTATTATCCAACAGTTAGGGAGATTAGTTTGCAAAGCCAATTCTTGACTAACATTTCAGTACCTATTTCCTTCCCATCTCTCAATAGTATCAACCAACAAACAAATCACAATTATCGATACAGCTTGAGCTTCAGGAGTCCCTGGGATTCAAGTTTCCATTCTTTTGCTGAAGTCTTCTTGACTCTGGTGTGGTGAATCCAAGCAGCTTGTTCCTTGATTTTGATGGCTGTGAAGGATGTCAATAACACCTGATATGGTCTGGTCCACTTGGGCTCCAGAGGGTTTTCTGAAAGAGATCTCACATAGACATAATCTCCAGGTTCCACATCATGGACTGGTCTGTCTAACCCTCTCACATTGGTTCCAATCACCTGTTTGTTAACAATGCTCAGGTTCTTATAAATTTGCTGAACATACTTGTTCAACATTTCCTCTCTAAATTGCCCTGGTTCAGAAGGGTCCATAGTTCCTACTACATAAGGTCTTCCAAACAGGATTTCAAATGGGCTCAACCCTTCCTTTATTCTTTGCTTAGTTCGAATTCGCAACAGGGCAATTGGTAATGCTTGTGGCCAAGGAAGGTTTGCTTCCTGTCCAATTTTTACTATCTGGTTTTTGATTAAATGGTTCATTTTCTCCACTTGCCCACTCAAATGTGGATTGTAGGGGGTGTGGAGTTGCCAATCAATCCCTAAAATTTTGCTCACCTGTTGTACCACCTTGGCTACAAAATGAGGTCCCCTGTCTGAGGAAATAGCAGCAGGTACCCCAAAACGAGGTATTATTTCTTGTAACACTGCCTTAGTAACCTCCCGTGCTTTGTTTGTGTGACAGGGAAATGCTTCTGGCCAACCAGAGAAGGTGTCAGTGAGTACCAACAGGTACCTGTATCCCCCCTTTCTTGGGAGCTCAGTAAAATCAATTTGCCATTGTTGTCCTGGATAATTTCCTCTGCTAATTTGTCCCAGTCTAACTCCTCTTCTTACATTGGGGTTAGCCTTAAGACACACCTCACATTGCCGGGTTACCTGTTCGACCGTGGTGTATAATTTCCGTGCTATACACTCCTGAACCAATTTTCGATACAGGGCTTCTGCTCCCCAGTGAGTCTTTGCCTGTTCCATCTGAACAAAAGCCCAGAGAAGGTTCGTGGGAATGATTAATTTCCCATCCGGTGTCCTGGCCCAGCCCTTTCCTGTCCTATTCCCCAAAAGGTCTTTAATTAATGTCTGATCCTCTGTGCTATACACAGGTTCTGGCTCTTTTTGCTCAATTGACAGTTTACCATCTGGGATCAAAACAAACTCTGACAGCTTTCTCCCCTCCCTGGCCACCCTTTTAGCTGTTTCATCTGCCAGTCTGTTGCCTCTTTCTTGACCAGTATTTCCTTTTTGGTGTGCTTTGCAGTGCATTATGGCGACTTTGCTTGGCTTCTGCACTGCTTCTAGCAGCCTCAGTATTTCTTCTGCATGTTTAATACCTTTTCCTTGAGATGTCAACAGTCCTCTTTCTTTCCAAATGGCTCCATGGGCATGTACCACCCCAAAGGCATACTTGGAGTCAGTCCATATGTTTGCACTTTTCCCTCGGGAAAGCTCAAGAGCTCTGGTCAGTGCTATTATCTCTGCCTTTGGAGCGGAGGTGTTACTTGGTAGGGCTTCTGCCTCGATTACCTCTTCTCCTGTAGTTACAGCATACCCAGCTTTTCTTTCTCCCTGGATCACAAAACTGCTTCCATCGGTGTACCAGTTATGGTCTGCCTTTTCTAGGGGTTCTTCCTTCAGGTCAGGTCTGCTGGAATAAGTGGCCTCAATTGTTTCCAATCATGAATAACTCGTTCTCCATCACCACCCTGGAGGAAAGAGGCTGGATTGACAAAGTTAGCAACTTTAATTTCTACATCATCCTGCTCTACTAGGATGGCTTGGTATTTAAGAAATCATTGTGGAGACAGCCAGTGTCCTTCTAGAACAGCAGAGATGGTGTGTGATACTAGGACTGTGATCTTCTGCCCTATTGTGAATTTTCGAGACTCTTGAATGTTAATTGCAACTGCTGCCACAGCCCTCAGGCATCCTGGCGATCTACTGCAAGAAGGGGGCCGCTTTAACGACCAATTTGATCAGCGGATTCCAACTTTATTGAGCATCAGACACATCTTATATACAGTTTGCTATAATTATGCCCACTTGGCAACATACTATTGGTTGCTCTCTAAAAGGTTACATCATTGTTTTCACAACTCTGTGGAATTCTTCCATCCGGCCTAATTGCTCTCTTTCCCAGATCTCGCCTCCTCCTTATCTTGCTTGCCTCCCATCTCAGGGGCAGCTGGACTTCAGCATACCAAGCAATCAGCACTTTCTCACATCTCCTACTCTGCTACTATATTATCAACAAAGAATTCTTCAAGGCCTGAATTGCACAGGTGTTCCTGGGACCCATGTCCCCTCTTGCCCGACAACATTTCCCCCGTTTTTCTTTTGTGCAAGTAAGGCCTTGGAAGTTATTCTCTGAACACTTTGCATAATACAATTATAAACAAGTTTAACAATAATCAAAATGAGTACAATGATACCTAAGAACCTTAAAACTTACTACTATAATTAACAAACATATTAACATTAAGTCTGGGTATCCCTATCAGACATGTCTGAAAAAGTTCAATCAATTCATTATTACCTGTTATGTTGCACCTTTATTTTCTCTAGGATGGTCAAAAATCATAATTTGTTTAATGGTAGCAAGATTTCTTTAATCTGTAAAGGTAGATCTGGCCAGGCTCTAGCTTCACAGACAGAAAACTTGCAGGCAATCAGCAAGAGCAAAAGAGCTTCACTGCCTTGCCCAATATAAAATTACCCATAATAATGTGTTTTTGCTCATCCTAGTAACACTGATCTCTTATTGGTACCATTTGTTGATGTTTTCAATCGAAAATGAAAATGCATGCTGTGTTGTTATGAATTTTGATTTTCCCTCTAGGTGTGTAAAATTATAGCGAACTGGTGAGATAACATATAAATCCCTTCTCCCTACATTCAGTGTGGTAAGGGTCAAAGCATCCAATTTCACACATGCCCAATTGTGCAGGCTTCTTATCTGAAGAAAACAAATTCCTAGTTCTGAATATTTATCTTTAAGACAGCTCCTTCTCAGCCGTGGTGTCTCCAATTAACCAGACAGTGTCCTTGCAAGTCTGCAAGATAGGTTTCTTTCTCTTTACCCTCTAAACAGGCCTCACAAGATCCTGACCCTTAATCCCAGTGCACTCTAAGTCTTACAATTTTATTCATCACAATTCCCCCCCCCCCTTTTTTTTTTTTTTTTTTTTTTTTTTGTCACCATTGATTTGTGTTAAAATTTCCAGATATTTCAGAACCTTCTTAATTGGATCATAATTAAGTTCATCTGTTCTGATCACATTCTGATCATAATTCTCTACTTGTAACTTGTTGACATGAGCAATCTTACTTAAAGGTCTTAGTGTTTTGTAACAACAATTGCAGAGTATTATGCATAGCAATATTACAATTATTCCAACAATATTACAAACAAATGTTTAAGCCAATTTAGATTTGGTAACCAGAAAGTTAATTTATCCCATATTTCTTTAAATCCACAAGAAGTATCATCTAAAGAAATCTGATGTAATATCTGACTGTGGTTTACAATCGCCTGTAAATCTGTTTCCACTCGTTTATCTAGATTAACATAACTACAACAACTTACATTTATGACTACACATACACCCCCTTCCTTAACATATAAAAAATCCAAAGCTAATCTATTCTGAGTAGATATTTTCGAGAGACTATTGATTTCAATTTGCTGTGCTTTTATTGCATCTATGCTTGCATTTACCATGATTTCAACTGTAGCAGAAAAATTTATCATTTCTTTTTCAAGTTCAAGTCTTTTCACTCCGGTCTGATCAAGATTCCACACATGGGAACGTGGTTTTTGATCTCAATTGGACTCCTTATGTGCAAATAGGGTTAGGATCAAAATTAGGCTCCACCAGTATATGTTAACTCTGCCTCCTCGGCCTGCTGGGGTGCAACCAGCAGCCGGGTGTATTTTCTTCTCGGCAGCAGTTACATTCTTCAGGAGCCCTACAGATTTTTTAACTCCTTAACCCACTTCAAAATTCCATTTGGAGTCTCTTCTCTACTTCCTTGGTTAGTTTGTTTACCATTTCCCATTGTGCTTTTGTTATTTCAATTCCTTTGCCTTCAAAATCTTATGTCTCTTACTTTTCCTTTTACTAATCCTTTTAATTATTCCTGATATTTCCCAAGTAAAAATTCTCTAGTCTTTATTTCCCACTTATGCCAATCCCTGTCAATAATTTTCCATGGGGATTTAAATCCTTTTTCTCACCACAAAATAGGTTTTCTGTATTTACCAGCCCAAACTGCCTATTTTCAAATTCAGCATTCAGGACAAAATATTTTTTTGATTGATGCTTTTGACCCCAGATTATCATAACAGTTATTGTGATCGATGTTCGACTTCATGGGAAATGCTGTTTCCTCTTAGTCTTGATTCTTCTGCACATTAGTGAAGGAATAGTTGTTAAAATTAATACCTATTTACTACAAACCTTAACTTATGCTAATACCAAAAAATCCTTAAAACCTTAAAAAACTATGTTAAAATTAATCCATCAAATCAGTGTCTAAAAAGAAATAAAATTGTTACATTAACTAAAAAACACTTTCCAAAATTAAAACCTGTTTATACATTCCTTAACTATATTACATGGAGCTCCTTTGAAATGCCTAGGCAGACAACTAAGAAGGTTCAAACCAAAACAAAATCTTACAATTTGAACTCTTAACTAAGTGCATACACCTTACTGCAATTACTATGTACTAAGTACTTATAAATACCAAATGCTTACTTATTCATTATGCTTATTAGAAAAACTTAACAAAACTCTAAATAACAAATCTCTGAAAGACGTTACAATCAGAAATGACAAAATGAGTACTGTTGCTTTAAATCAAAACAGAGTGGTGCGGCTAAAGCCGCTGCGGGGGAAAGGGGTGGGGGCTGCTGCCGTGGCAGCTGCTTCACTGCTACTGTCGGTGCTGTCGGTGTCGGTGGTGCGTCAGCCGGTACCGCCTTGGTCGGAGCCGTCGGTATCCGTGGGGGCCGGCAGGGCTCGCGGGAGGAGAGCGGTGGCAGGAACGCTGTAACCGCGAGCCTCCAAGCGCTCCATTTTTTCTAAGAGGGGCCGTAAAGCAAAGTCGGCGCTGTTTGAATTCCTCGCTGCCGGTATTGTCTTCCGAGTCTGAGCCGTCACTGGCGATGTCAGAGGAAGGTTCCCCGCTGTGTGCAAACGGCAGTGGTGACGGCTGGTAAACGCGGTGTGGTCGCCGCAAGATGTATCGGGGGCGGCCCCGGTCGATCGGTCGACAGTTCTCAGACACATCTTTCAGCTGCAACTCAGATACACCTGGCGCTGCATCTCGTCCTGACAAAGTTGCTCTAACTGCAGCAGCCATTCGCTGTTTCAGTTCGTAGGTTTTAACACAGTTCATGCATTCTCGCCACGACTTTTGCAGCTTTATAGCAGTTTTATCACCATCTATAACCAAGTCCCACAACTTGTTCCTGTATTCTCTCCAACAAGCTTCATCAAAATAACTATCTCCGCTAGGGAAATGCCCTAAAGCGGATCTATGGGCCAAAAGTCCAGGCATTACTTTAGACGATATCTCCGCCTTACACTTTTCGATGACACTGTATTTCGTCTGATGACTGCTTATAGGGTTGGCCTTGCCCTTTCGAGTTTGTGCGCAAAGGTACTAAGGCTGCCATAACCTGTTGACTATGCTCAAGCTGTTTTGTCATTGTCATTGACAACACCTCAGCCTGTTTTTGTAATCCCTTATCAATCACCTCCGTCAACATGGCCATCGGATTGCTTGGCAAGTCCTGAGCCCTCTGCAACAATTCGGCTACCGTCCATCTAGGATCTGCTGATGTAATAAGCTGCTGCGTCTGCTGGTTCCCATTCTGCATTAAACACTGCCTTAAAATTGCCTCTCGGATACCTTCTCCTACGCTTGCTGCTCTAAGTGCGGCAAGCAACTTATCTACAAATTCACCAAGAGGTTCCTGTCTACCTTGCTTAATTCCCATATAGTGAGGATTTGCATTTCCATCCTTCTGCTTGTCAAAAGCCATCCTCACTATCTGGGCTGATGCTTGCAAAACAGGCGGCTGTAAAAGTGCCTGTAACTGGTCTCTCATACTGTCCCGTTCCACACAACTGATCTACTGTTACATCAAATAGTGGATCGTTTTGCTGTCTTTGTACTCCAGCTGATTGTCTAGCTAGGTGTTCCCACTCATTCAAAAATGTCATAAATCGAGATGCTGTTAGGATCAGCTTCATAACATTATAAGAATCTCTAGGTAACATATTATAGTTCATATAAATAAAATCAATCATCTGTCTAGCTGGTTCAGATTGAACCCCAAACTGACTCTCAGTCTGTCTTAATTGAGATAACAATTTCCATGGCAATTGGGTTACATCAGCCTGAACAACATTTTGCTCCCCAGGGACCTGTGTATACATTACTGGAAAAGCTTGATGTGAAGCAGCCAGCCAGCTAAGCCCTTCCTGATCTCCTTCGGCATTTAAGTGTTCTGCAATCTTTTGCCAATACTCTGTGTGCTTTCTTGCATGATCTTTAACACCACCTCCAGGATCTATCGCCCTGTTTGTCTCCTCTCCCTCACCTACTTTCTTCTCCTGTACAATTTGCTCAGCTAAAAGAGACGGGGAAGGCTCCTCACCAGAGTTCTGTGTTACAGATTGTAATTCGACTCTGCCACCTAGCCCTTTTACACACGCAGCCTTCTCCTTTCTTAAATAATCCTGAACCTCTTCTGACAAAGGCAACCCAGCATGTGTAACACTTGCTCCATTTGGGTCCGTATAATCTAATCATACCCTGGCTTGATAAGCTGCCATTTGCTCAGCATGATGCTGATCCAATGCTGTCATAACCATCTTCCACCATTTTCCACACTCCTTTGCTCGTTTTTCATCATCTAACCCATGCAGCCACAAGTCTTGTCCAGACTTTTTCCACTGCAATCTTTCAAACACCTCATTTGGATCCTTAAAATATCCTAACTCTCCTGCATAGCTTAACAGCGGCACCAACTCCTTTTTAAAATTTAACTTACACTGTCGCTTTTCTAAAAAGCATATAAATAAATCATACGCTGCCTGCCTATCCATATCCGTATTTAAACGTTAATACCTGTGCGCACAGTCCTCGTTTAAGCAGTTCCCGGCTCTACAGCGTCTTCAGCTTCAAGGCTGTCTTCCCTTTTCTTGCAGCCTCCGGTACTGCTATCCCGGGCCGGCCTTCTTCTTGCCTCCCGGCTTACTGCGAATCTCCCAAGTCCCGAAGAACTTCTTAGACCCTAACCTTTGTCTTCATTAGGGTCCCGTGTTCGAGCGCCACTTACTGCAAGAAGGGGGCCGCTTTAACAACCAATGTGATCAGCGGAATCCAACTTTATTGAGCATCAGACACATCTTATATACAGTTTGCTATAATTATGCCCACTTGGCAACATACTATTGGCTGCTCTCTAAAAGGTTACATCATTGTTTTCACAACTCTGTGGAATTCTTCTATCCGGCCTAATTGCTCTCTTTCCCAGATCTCGCCTCCTCCTTATCTTGCTTGCCTCCCATCTCAGGGGCAGCTGGACTTCAGCATACCAAGCAATCAGCACTTTCTCACATCTCTTACGGCGTCACTATATTATCAACAAAGAATTCTTCAAGGCCTGAATTGCACAGGTGTTCCTGGGACCCAAGGCCCCTCTTGCTCAAAACAAACCCCAACAATCTGAAGGTGATCAAAATAGAGGAACTTAATTATGATCCAATTAAGAAGGTTCTGAAATGTCTGGAAATTTTAACACAAATCAATGGTGACAAAAAGAAAATGGGGGATTGTG